>NW_024080861.1:1515349-2124143 GCF_003009895.1 Hyaena hyaena
AAAAAAAAAAAAAAAAAAGAAGGGCACTTGCTGAGATGAGCCCTGGGTATAGTATGTAAGTGATGAGTAACTAAATTCTACTCCTAAAACCAATACTAAACTATATGTAAACTTGAATTTAAATTTTAAAAGAAGGAGGAGATAAAAGGATTCTAAATGATATGAAAAAAAAATGTAAGGTTTGAAACTTAAAACATTGGGTAGCCAAGAATTTCAGGATTGCAAATGAACCATGTCTCATCCATCATCCTGAGTGCCAGCCGTGTGCTATAGACTATGGGGAAGCAGAAATGTCTGAGAACTAGTCTCTGATGTTAAGTATAGTAACCAGAAGATAACTAAGGACACTCCCACAGGGCAGATAACTACCATGATGATGGTGCACACAATAGAGCACTGGGTCACAGATAAAGGAATAACTACTTGTGGAAAGTTTCATGGGCAAACCAACATTTGATCTAGACCTTTACTAAAACTCTGCTCATTCTCAACCAAAAGGATAAAAAGAAAAATCCAAAACCAAAGATGAAAGACCACTATCATGCCATTGTTTGAGTATCTGAAATAATGGCATGAATGAAGAATTTTTTTTTCAATGTTTTATTTATTTCTAGGAGAGAGAGAGAGAGACAGCGTGAGCAGGGGAGGGTCAGAGAGAGAGGGAGTCACAGACTGAAACAGGCTCCAGGCTCTGAGCTGGCAGTCAGCACAGAGCCCGACGCGGGGCCCGAACCCACGAATCGCGAGATCATGACCTAAGCGAAAGTTGGACGCTCAACCGACTAAGCCACCCAGGAGCCCCTGAATGAAGAATTTTTTTAGAAATATATGTGTTATGGGCTGAAGTGTGTCCCCTTCCCTCCAAATTCGTTTTTTGAAGTCCTAATTCCCAGTATCTCAGAATGTGACTGTATTCAAAGGTAGGGACCTAATCCATTCTTAAAGACATACAAAGAGGAAGGTTACATGAAAACATAGAGAGAAAAGACAATCATCCACAAGCCAGGGACAGAGACCTCAGAAGAAAACAACCCCACCGACATCTTAATCTCAAACTTCTTGCCTCCAGACTTGTGAGAAAGTGAATTTCTACAGTTTAAGTCACCTAGCATGTGGTTCCTTGTTATGGCAAAACCAGCAAACTGCCACAATACAGTGCACTTAAAATGATGCCAAAAATTATAGGTGTTGACCTATAATATTCAAACTGTATTGTCTAGTTTAAAAAAAAAAGACATGGATAGAATGATCCAATTTTTTAAGAACCGTGCAACTAAATGCATAAATATAGAAAGATGACAAAAACATTTTTAAAAAAATAAAAATAGGGTAAATTGGATGTGAGTTAAAGAGGTATATGGGAACTCTTACTTTTTGCTCAATTTTTTTCTATAAACCTAAAACTACTGGAAAACAAATTAAGTCTATTAATTTAAAAGAAGAAAAAAAGAACGAAAATATCAGGTCATTCAAGCTGGGGGGTAGGGCTGGGGTGATCTAAGATCTTTGCATTCTTTGAAAAAAATTATCAATATCTGGGCGCCTGGTGGCTCAGTTGGTTGGGTGTCTGACTTCAGCTCAGGTTATGATCTCATGGTTCGTGGGTTAAAGTCCCACATCAGGCTTTGCACTGATAGTGTGGAGCCTGCAGATACTCTGTCTCCCTCTCTCTCTGCCCCTTCCCTGCTCATGCTGTCTCCCTCTCTCCTTGCTCTCTCAAAAATAAATAAACATTGGGGTGCCTGGGTGGCTCAGTTGGTTAGATGTCCAACTTTGGCTCAGGTCATGACCTCATGGTTTGTGAGTGTGAGTCCTGCATCAGGCTCTGTGTTGACAGCCCAGAGCCAGGAGCCTGCTTCGGATTCAGGATCTCCGTCTGTGTTTGCCCCTCCCCCATTCACAAGCATGCTCTCTCTTTCAAAAATAAACATTTAAAAAATTGAATAAATATTTTTAAAAAGATTAAGATCTCATTAACATATTCAGAACCCTTCAACCAACAATTAGAGCAGTCGTGGTTTTCAACCACACAGGGAACGCTTGAAGAAAAACTAAAACACTTATTTTTATTAACCTATGAGTTTAAAGAACTGCTATCATATCAGTATGTTCTCTTAAAACAACGAAACTTATTTATAAATTTTTAAAAAGTGTAAATAGAGTGCCTGGGTGGCTCAGTCGGTTGAGTGTCGGACTTCAGCTCAGGTCATGGTCTCACGGCTTGTAGGTTCGAGCCCCCTGGTCAGGCTCTGTGCTGACAGTTAGCTCAGAGTCTGGAGCCTGTCTTCGGTTTCTGTGTATCCCTCTCTCTCTGTCCCTCCCCTGCTCGCTTGGTCTCTCTCTGTCTCTCAAAAATAAATAAAAAACATTAAAAAACTTTTTAAAAAAGTGTAAACAGAAAATCCTCTGACATAAATTAAATGCATGTCTAAATAAGTCTTGGGTCAAATAAAAAGGATTGAAATTTAAAAATACTTAGTATAATCAAAGTTATAGATATATCAAAAATTGGAGAATGCAGCTAAAGCAATAGTCAGAGAGTTACTTATAGCCCTACCCACTCATAAAGAAGGTAAGACTAAAAATGTCCATAGTTAACATCTCAAGAAATTTAGAACCATCAAAACAGCAAAACCCATTCAAAGAAAACAGAAAAGAAATAGAGTGGAACTTAAAAAAATAGAAAACAAACACAGACTCAAGACACCCAATATGGTCTTTAGAAAAGATTAACAAAATTAACGTATCTACAGTCTTGTTCAAAGATGAAAAAAAATTAAGAAGCACAAATAAATTGGAGATAAAAGAAAGGATATAACCAGAGGTATAGGGGTGATTTAAAGAGAATTAAAATCAATGAGGCCAATAAATTTGAAAACAATTTGAAATTTGAAAACCAACCAATTTATAGAAAAATAAAAGTTTTTAGATATGTGAAACCTTGCCAAGGTTCTAAGAGTCAGAATTATACAAAGAAATATACTCAGGAGTATTATTTCTTCTCATCTCTAATACCACATTCCCATTTCTCCATAGATAGAGATGTGTATTCTTTAATCCAGCTGTATGGTATGCCTTTGTGTGGATGCATCGGTTTATCCAGGCATTCTCCTAGATATAGTATTTATGTTGCTTCAAATCCTATTTCTCATAAAAGTCTAGCAAGAAAATGCAATTGTTACTCAAAAGCTGATTACTCAGGTTTTTAAATTTTGTTTAAGTTTATTTATTTATTTTGAGACAGAGAGAGTGAGTAGGAGAGGCACAGAGAGAGGAAGAGAGAGAGAGAATCCCAAGTAGGTTCTGCACTGTCAGCACGGAGACTGATGTGGGGCTTAACTCGAGAACCGTGAGAACCTGAGCCAAAAGCAAGAGTTGGATGTGTAACTGACTGAGCCGCCCAGGGACCTCCGATTTCTCAGGTTTTAAATCATTTATATCCTTTAAACTTGTATTTTCCCCCCCTTGGTTAAAACCTCAAAAGAGAGCAGGATCAGAAGGGAAATGTAAAGTGGACCATGGACAAGCTCTCCTGGAAAGTTGTTGCCTTATTAGCTCCCTAGGGAAATAACAGGTGGGCTGTGAAGAGCTAACAGATGAGGGGTCATTTATGTCCATTTCTGACAGTGAAGAGATTCTAGTGAAATATGAGTACTTTGACTATTCCCCCATGTTTTGAAAAGGACCTCCATGTATTATTTGTTCCTTTATATATATCTGTGCTTTTGTATATGTATATGTATATGTATATGTATATGTATATGTGTGTATATATGTATATGTATACATTATAAAAGACAGAAAGATTAAAACTAATTGTGCTAGAATACAATAAAAGAGAAAAAGAGGAGGTAAATACCTTGAGGTCAAGCATTTTTTCTTGTTTATTTTCCCCAATCTCTTACACCATCTGATCACACCTATCCTTGTGCTGTATTCTTTGAACTTAACTGAGAATGTAGTTAGTGTTTGTGGCCTACATACATAAGCAGAGGCTTCTCATTTCTGGTAGCTTGACTTACGACTAACACAGTGCTACAAGACAATACATCTTTAAATTGCTTGAGTCTGTCTAAAAAATACTACTTGGAATAGACAGGACACCATTTTAGACACATGTGTATGGAAATGTCAAAAGGCCCATTTTGTACGTATGCAAGTTCCTGAAATGAGACAGTAAACAGAAATATTGCCATGGCTTCATTAACCATAAAAAGTGAATGAAGGTATAAATAAAATTCTTACACTGTCCAAATGGTCCCTCCAACTGGTCGCCCCTGAAAAGAATTTCCATAATTCTATCTGTAATCACAAACCCACTAAAGATTTTATTCTGTTAACCTAAGCGTGTGCTCGCAGGAGGTGAGGGGAACTTAGGTTTTGATGATGTTGTTATTTGGGCAAGCTCACAAATTATTGACTGATGTCTATAGAAGAAAGAAGATCAGGAACGTAAGACGCTGTGACTTTAATTATATCAGCACTTCAAAAATACTGAAATGCACGTTGACAGAAGAGAGTTTGTCTCAACAATCAGGCTGCACATGAAAACTGTCTAGATGTATTTGGAATTCATTTCTCTCATTTCAAACCATGAAATCAAATCTATCAAGCATTTTTATAGGAGAGTATTCCTAATCAGAGGAAGAAGATCTTGATACAAATGAGGAATTCAAAACATGTATTTATTTATTTATTTATTTATTTATTTATTTATTTATTTTTATTTCTAGGAGAGAGAGAGAGAGACAACGTGAGCAGGGGAGGGTCAGAGAGAGAGGGAGTCACAGACTCTGAAACAGGCTCCAGGCTCTGAGCTGGCAGTCAGCACAGAGCCCGACGCGGGGCGCGAACCCACGAACCGCGAGATCATGACCTAAGCGAAAGTCGGACGCTTAACCGACTAAGCCACCCAGGCGCCCCTCAAAACATGTATTTAAATCAGTTTCATTAAGGAGGGCACTCATTGGGATGAGCACTGGGTATTGTATGTAAGCCAATTTGACAATCAATCAATCAATCAGTTAGTGGATGTTCTATATGTTCTTCTGGATGGCCAGCGGTGGCTCCTGCTTATCCATGAGCTGTAATACACCTAACAAATGCCACTTACATTATTTGTTCCATCCCAAACCACTTGCTGAATTTTTGGTTCAGATTAAAATTTTCCCAAGAGTGTTTTGATATTTTAAATGGCACTGCTTAAAGGTAATTGATTGGGAGCACTTTTTCGGGGGGATTCTGATGAGCTCAAGCAAACGGTGCAGCCCGGTGTATAGACCCACTGATCCAAGTGCCAGTACTGTTGAGTTTGAACAGAGACCTCCACGGAGCAGGGCAGGAGTCCAGTCCCTATGCAGTTTCAGCCACTCCCAGGTACATATTCTAAGTACATGCAATCCAATAATCTTCTGGTGAAGTCATCTTCCTGACAGTGGTCAATAGAGTAATACAGATGACACGTAAAAGGAGACTCCAGTAGTTCATACTTCCCAAAGCAAATATTTGAGTGCCCACTGGATGTCAGGTCTGGACTGGGCTTTCAGAGACTGACTTAAAAACAATCGTTTATCTTCAATTAGTGAGGTCAAGAAAGGCTTTCAGGCCATTTCAACACAGAATATAACTTGCAAACTAATAAAAGCATGTACACGGCACAGAAGCAGGCAGAAGACATGGTCGTTGACTATGTCTGGGCTGATGGCGATAGAGGCAAGTCAGGAAAAATGTCAAACACACACACATACACACATACACACACACACAAACACACACAATGCTACAGAAAGGATAGGAGTTTGAAGGCTACTGATTTTTCCTGTGAGGACTCGTGTTTACAGTCATACAGCATTTGTCATCTCTAGGTTTTATGTCAAGTTTAAGGCAGCTACTCCTATGAAAAGAGGAACAGCCCCCATTTTCCTAGACTCTCTTTGCTTACAGTGAGGTGTGGTTACATCCAGACCTTGTTTCTGGGAATTGTAGAATCTTGGAAAACCTTGGAAAATTGTTTAATTATTATTTGATTTTTAGTTTTAATTTTTTAAATTGTTTAATCCTTAATTTCCTAATCCACAAAATTGGAAATAATGCTTATAATTCAGAGTTGTAAAAAAATATATAATATATGACAATTTAGGTATTAAATAATGGGGTTCTTTCACCCCATCTTACTCATTCCCTGTCATACATATGAATAAGGAAAATATTCACAAATTACATAAAGATTTTTAATCTAAATGTATACACATATCTAGTTCCAATTTTAAATTCAACAATATCAATTTGATTTCCAAACATTTGTGATTATTTTTTAACTTTTTTAATGTTTATATTTGGGGGGGAGGGGCAGAGAGAGAGGGAGACACAGAATCTGAAGCAGGCTTCAGGCTCTTCAGCTCAGAGCCCGACCCCACAAACTGTGAGATCATGACCTGAACCAAAGTCAGACACTCAACTGACTGAGCCACCCAGGTGCCCCTTGTAATCATTATTCTACTTTAAATATATCTAGATTTTCCTTGATTCTAAGTATAGAAATCTAAAGGCCAAATGTTTGAAAAGACCCAAGTTCATGACCAGAGAACACAGTAAGCTTATACAGTTCATATCTTGCTTTCTGATTTGGGGGAAGAATTGAGATTTTCAAAAATATTCTTCCATTGTAGGTAGGAATTTAAAAATAGTTGACTGAAGAAGAAAGGAAATTTCTGGAGTGATGGAAATGTTTTATATATCTTCTACGTTTTACATGGTGATTACAGGGGTAAATAAACTGTCAAAACTCCTCAAACTCAACACATAAGATCTTTGCGCTTAGATTCACTAAAATTTGCACATAAGAATGCTAAGATTCTATTTTATGTTAATTGTAGCTTTATAAAATTTCTTTTAATCTTCTGTTCAAAACCGAAATCTTCTGTTTCCGGAAGTGTTCATATTTTTCCAAAGTAAACTTCATATCAATAATTTTCTTTTTTTATTATCTTGTATTTTTAAAAAATCACTTCTGAAAAAAAATCAATTCTGGCCTATCTTCCTCTTTCGGTCCATATTGCTAGCGGATTGGGTCACCATTGTTTAGGTCTCTTCCCTTCCAGATTATCAGGGACAAAACTGAACAAAACGCAAAGCCAGACCTGCTGACCCTTGGGTGAACCCCTAGTCTCCATGGAAGTCTGGTTTTGGAAGAATGATCCATCCCAGTGCTGCCTGTTACCTACTGATTAGTCTTCAGTCTGCCTAATCACATAGAAGCTTATTTAATTCCTATAATAGCATCTGGAGAAAGTACGCTCACCAGTTAGCTAAAATTCAAATGTATTTGCTAGTTTAGAATTACTTGTGGGAAAAAATACTGCTGTTCCATAGGCATCTTTAGTTCATTTCAATCTTCCCTGACCATGAGTTTTCAGGGACTTATCCTCCATTATTGAAATGGAGGACAATGAAATATGTGAAACAACTAAATTGAACTCCCCTGGGTCCAACTGATCCATAAGCCAGCAGAACCAGAAAACCAAGAAGTCTTGGTAATTCTTGAAGGCATAATATCCATATTCATAGAAAAATTAAAAATGTTGATCAGCAAAAAGAACCATAGTTCCATAAAAAAAGCTCATATTTCTGCCACTTAGAAAAAATACCATTGTTAACATTGACTTTTCTCTAGATGCAGAGACATGAAAATGTATAATAAAGATGAGTTTTCTGACAAGTTTCTCTTCATATATGGTAAGCATTTTACATTTTTCTGGTATTTATTTTCAGGTGATAATCTGTCTTTATATGTGGATATCTTATTAGCCAATCATCATTTTGTGGAATTTTTAATAATTCTCCTGTTGTTTGTTATTATAGACAAAGTGTGTTAAAACAGCTTTCAATAATATAATACCTTTGCATATTCATCAGATTCTTTTTTTTTAGATTTTTAAATGTTTTTTTTTTTAGTTTATTCCTTAAGAATGAATTCCTAGAAGTAGAATTGCTGGGGTTGACATCTATTGATGGCTTCTTTTCTCTGTAATCTGTTAACTTGTTCTGTTTTGGTCTGTAACTCTACTTTGGTATGCAACACTACTTCTCTAGACAGCAACTACATCACTCTTTTGTTTCTCTTTCAGGCAAAAATAACCCAAGGTTGTTGATATTCACTCTCTCCAATCTGCTCTTCCTTTTCGTGCTTATAAACATTCCATTCAAGCTTTGCCCCAGCCACCCCCCCAAAAAAAACTGCTCTTGTCAAATAACCAATGACACCTCTTCCCCACAATCCATTTTGTTAAATCCAGTAGTAAGTCTCATCCAACATCTTACTTGAGTACACAGCTTTTGAGATAGAGGATCATTCATTCCCTCCTTCTAGAAACATTTCTTCCCTTGGATTCCAGGATACCAGACAGTGTTGGTTTCTCTTACACCTCACTGGCCACTCCCTTTGGCTCCCCATCCTACTGATCTGATTCTTTTGGGGAGCTCACCAAGTCTTGTAGTTTTAAATAACAACTCCCTGACAATGAGTTCCAACTACTCTCTGCGGTCTAGTCCTTACTCCTGAATTCAAATTCAAATATTTGAATTTCCGCACCTTGCAAACTTACCACGTCCAACTCAGTTCTAATCTTTCTTCTTCTCATGTAACCAAAGTCAAACAAAACAACCCGCCCTATCCGGTCTTTCCCCGCGTTGTAAATGAGGATGGTCGTCCTTCCTGTTGCTCAAGCCTAAATCAGAATGCCCCTGGATTCCCGCCCCCCCACCGTGCATAACACTTTCGGTTCTTCCAGAAATCTTGTTGGGTCTAATCCTAAAATCTATCTAGAATGACATCACCTTCACTGCTACTGTTCTGGTCCAGTATTTCTCCCCTGGATTATTAAAAGGGCCCCTAGCTGGTCTCCCTGCTTTTGCCCGAACTCCTGCACCTATTCCAAACACAGATGAGCCTGAGTAATCCTTTTATTTATTTTTTTTATTTTTATTTTTTTAAATGTTTTATTTATTTCTAGGAGAGAGAGAGAGACAGCGTGAGCAGGGGAGGGTCAGAGAGAGAGGGAGTCACAGACTGAAACAGTCTCCAGGCTCCGAGCTGGCAGTCAGCACAGAGCCCGACGCGGGGCTCGAACCCACGAACCGCGAGATCATGACCTAAGTGAAAGTTGGACGCTCAACCGACTAAGCCACCCAGGCACCCCCTGAGTAATCCTTTTAAAATGGAATTCAAATATTGTCACTCCTCTGCTCGAAACTCTGCATGGTCCCTCCATTTTACTTAGAGTAAAAGCCAAAATCCTTACAATGCTCTATAAGCCCTGTGCTCCGTGCTGTCCTAACACCTCCCACATACCCTCTCTCTCCTTGTCTCCTGCTTTCTCCTGGCTCCAGCCACCCTGACCTTCTAGCCATTCTGAGAACTTACCAGGCATGTGCCTCCCTCAGGACCTTTGCACTGGCTCTTCCCTTGGTCTGCAATGCTGTTTCATCTGATAACTTCACGGCTGAATCCCTTGCATCCTTCAGCTTTTTGTGCAAATATCACTTTCCCTAATATCCTAGTTGACTTTCCCTTTTAAGAGTCCCTCCTTCAGCATTTACTTTTCTCTACTTCTTTTTCACCATAGCATTTATCATCTTCTGATATATATTTTACTTGTGTTATTTGTTTCTCTTGGTCCCCCAAAATATATCTGTAAAAGCAGGAATTTCTATCTGATTCATTCAGTGCTGGAGGAGGGTCAACATCACAGATGCATACTTAATGTTTTTGATCCAGATTTCCAATTTGCTTCTCAAGATATCAAAGAATTTAAGTAATAAGGTAGAGAAGGAGTGGAGGACATAGTACTGGAAAGCCACAGGCATGCAAAATAGCAAATAGTAAATAAAGAAACATGTCAGGTGCTTTGGATATAACAGTGTGGGCATACAGGATCGACTTAAAATAGGAATAAATCAGTTGAAAAGGCAATTATTTAATGGAGAGCACAAAACCAACCTACTCCATGACAAGAAATAAAAGGATGAAGTAACTAAGGAGTTCCACACTAGGATCCTGATCTGGGCCTGGGAAACTTAGTGAAAACTTTTACCACAAAGGAGTTGGGCAAAGAGCCAGACTGCAACAGAAGGGTGGCTGTCTTTGAAAGAGTATGGAAAACTAGGGTTCCTCCTAAGAAAATTGGATCTATCTAAAACTGTATTGAGTTCACTACCTCACCCCAGAAACCTATTCATAAGTGACCCTGAGCCAGTGGTGGAGGATTGTGATTAAGAAAAAATAATAGGGGCACCTGGGTGGCTCAGTTGGTTAAGTATCTGACCAGCTCAGGTCATGATCTAGTGGTTCACGGGTTTGAGCCCCACATCAGCCCTCCACTGTCAGTATAGAGCTGCTTCAGATCTTCTCTCTCTCTCTCTCTCTGTCTCTCAAAAACAGACGAACATTAACAAAAAATTTTTTAAGAAAAAAATAGTAATCCTAGTTAAGAAGTCTTATTTCAGGGACACCTGGGTGGCTCAGTCAGTTAAGTGTCCAATTCGGTTTCAGCTCAAGTTATGATCTCAGGGTTCGTGGGTTCAAGCCCCTAGTTGGGCTCTGTACTAATAGCATGGAGCCTGCTTGGGATTCTCTTTCTCTGCCCCTCCCCTGTTCATGCATGTGCGTGTGTGTGCACACACACATACACACTCTCTCAAAGTAAATAAATAAACTTAAAAAAAAAGTAATACTATTTGTTTCTTGGATGATAGTTGCTTGGAAGGAAATGATGTGTAGGTCATGACGTGGGTAGTTGTAATACAGAATCGTAATATTTTGAATAAATATTTGAAACTGAAGTTTACTCAGCTAAAAGAAAGAGAATCCAACTACCATGACTTAAACATTTAATTCTCCATAAATATGTTGAATTAAACATCCCAAAGTTACCTCAGTGGATGTTCAAATTGAAAGGTTCTTATTTTAAGCTTGGTATACATAATTTTATAAACTTCCCAAGATAAGCAAAAGAAATACTATTTAAGTACTGCTAATCTGATTCTTTTTTTTTTTAATTGAAACCAGCAAATAGTTTTTCCAAACAATCTGAGCTATTGTCTGTCTGGCTTCTGTACAACTTTATCATTAGCATCCTTCATCTAAATAATTCACTAAAATGTTATAAAGGAGTCCTGCTTCTCTACCGAATACCCCTTCTCTCTGTGGTATAGAACCCAGAAATAATTAAATGAAATTCAGCTTGGGTAGTTTTTCTTGCTGAGCTGTATCCCTGGAGAGGGATGTGGGAAGGGAAGGGAGAGGGTCTTATTTATATCTAATAAAAACAGCTTTTATTCACTGAGACCATCCGCTGCACTGTAATAACGCTAATGCAGAGAACTCCTCTGTCCGAAATCCATTTCATGTCTGATACCTGATGCCAATCCTTACAGTGATAACGGCCACAAAAACAAATGCAGAGGCACTGAATTTAAATACAGTCAGTCCTGAGAGGTCCCTCTGGTTGGCTTCCTTTCCCTGTTGCCACTCATCGAAGAACGATTTTACCAACAGCCATCAGCCGAGCACATCCAAGCTGGATCCTAGCCAAACGCAAGCAGTGTTGTTGAAATCTGGGCAGCGAGGTGGAAGGGTGGCCGGTGCATCGGTCGGACGAAAACATGCGGGGACTGATGGCCAGCAGCTGGAGGAAGTTTGGACACGCTGGCAGAGGGACATATGAGTGGTTAACTAGTGAGCCAAGCCGACCTCTTCTGGAAACCCAGCTGCAGGTCTGTATCTATGACTTAAGCCTTTTCTTCCCCCAAAGGATCTTTGTCAGTTTCAAAACCAGAAACGCCTCTATTTTTAGGATCTTAAAACTCAGTGGCAACCTTTTTCTTTATGGGGATGGCAGAAAGATGAATTCACTGTCCGGCATGGTCTAAGGAAGTAACTTGAAAGTTGTAGTCTTTTGATAACGATAAATTCAAGTGAAACTTGCCACAGTTATGTTTCAAGAACACCTGATAGGTCAAATTTATCCGAGAATATCTGAAGGCAGGAGTTGACAGAGTTGTGTGCCTTGGTTTTATGACTTTGTTCTTTGCACAGTAAGCAGTCTGCTTACTCAAAATCAAGAGGCCCCCTGCGGCTCTGTGGCGGATAAGGACAACGTTGCTTAGAGGTAGGAGAAGCCAGGGATCTTACCTCAGGCAGGGCAGCAGAGGGCCAAGCAGGCTTTTGTCTCTAAGAAACTCTGCGGCTGCTTTGCTTTGTCTGGGGAATCACCAAAGAAGCCTCAGTCTGAGACAGCACTAAGGAAAAATTTTTGTAGAAACGTAAGGACTCAATTAATTTTATGATCAGGAGGGAAACGAGGGATACTGCTATCCCACACAAAAGAAAAAAAAAAGAGGGAAACAAACCTATTTTCTTCTTGTCTGGAAAATCAACTGACGAGATTGGTATTTAAGTTCTCCCAAAAGACCTCTTACAGAAAGAAATGTTAGATGTATTTTATATATACTTACATAAATTATTTATCTTTTACATTTAAAATTGCATATACAACTATGATGGTAAATCCTTCAACAGTTACACTTTGAACTGAATATTTTTAGAGATATTGCCAGAATAACAAAATCCTTGCATCAAATACACATCAGATAAATATTAAAAAAAAAAAATAACGTTGAGGGAAGTTAACAAACCAGAAGATTTGACTGAAAAAGTAGACATCTGTGGGGCACTTGGTGGCTCAGTTGGTTAAGCGTCCAACTTTGGCTCAGGTCATGATCTCATGATCTGTGAGTTCAAGCCCTGTGTTGGGGTCTGTGCTGACAGCTCAGAGCCTGGAGCCTGCTTCAGATTCTGTGTCTCCCTCTCTCTCTGTCCCTCCCCACTCTCATACTCTCTCTCTCTCTGTCTTTGTCTCTCTCTCTCAAAAGTGAATAAACACTAAAAAAAATTTTTTTAAGTAGGCACCCTTTTTGCCTAAAGAATCCAAACCAATTTGAATATACCAAGAATTAGTGAAAGAGAAAATAAAAGACGACTTCATAAATTGTCCTGTAGCTCTGTGCTTCCCTTAACTAGAAAAGGAGTTCTTTATGTCAAGAAATTGTCCTAATTTGCCATCTTAAATAAGTCTTTTAGTGCCACTTTATGTTTGGATAAATTTGACTCAACCAGTGGCAGTACAGATTACAGGGAAGGACTATATCCTTTCCCTTTACAAAATTTTGCAACTGATTGCAAACTAATTGTAAAAAAATATGTTCTGAGTATTGATAATACCATAAATGGCAGAGTTGTAAAGAATAGAATCTATTACACAAAACCTTTTAAATAGCACATTAAGTATCTTTATATTCTATGCATACTGAACTTACAGAGTATAATAGAGTATTTAGAATTTGATGGCCACAACTGTTTAGAAACTATTATCATCCGTATAGTTGATGGAGAATGCAGAAAACTGAGTTATAAAAAAAATGGTCCGTGTTCACCAAGGTTGAAGAGTAATTGTTTTAAGCGCTAAAAGAGATAATAGCTTTAACACTTTTATTGATTCATCTAGAGAAAAATATCTCAATGTAGTTAAATTGCTTTTGACTACAACTTGTTTTTTTACTAATGGTAGTAAATTTATATTTATGAGTTCATCTATTCTTACAGCTTTTGTAATCAAAGTCCTATTTTATCACAACAGATTTTAAGTTAATAGTTTTGATAAATTACATTATGCATGAGAAAACAAAGAACCCATAATTTAGAAATATAAACACACACAAAAATAGATTAAAATATTTTTTTCTGAAAAAATATAGTTATTAAAATATAAACACAGTAATGCTAGGGTTTTTAATGTTCACTATTTTCTAGCCTTAGCAATAAATTTCTAGACTTCTGATTATCTTTAGTATTTTATTTTCTAGTAAATTTGACCATGTGAGTCCCTGAGATATATATATTTATTATTCACCAAGTGCTTTAAACACATTGATTAATTCTCATGTCAACCCCCCTAAAAAGATGTTACTATTTCCACTTCACAGAGAAGGAAACCCAGGCCCATAGGGGACAAATAAATGGTCCAAGGTCACACAGGTATTAGAAAGTCCCACTAGAGTTCAAAGCCAGGGCTGTCACACTCCAAAACGAAAACAGAAACAAAACGTTTAATTTTTATGCACTTTTAAACTAAAATATCTGAACTCATATCTTACTAAGAACAAACCATCTGGCAGTATAACTATTAAATAAACTAATTTTATATCAAAATAACACACGTAATTGTAAGTGCTTTAGGGTATTAAAAAAAGATTATATAAACAGATAAACCAGTCTCTTAAGAGGTCATGGTCAGCAAAACAGCTGTCCTCACCCCCAAAATCAAGGAAAGACTCTCAGCTGTCACAGTTTTATTATCATCAAAAGACACGGGGTATCAGAATGGATAAAAACACAAGATTCATCTATATACCACCTACAAGAGACTCATTTTAGACTAAAGACACCTGCGGATTGAAAGTGAGGGGATGGAGGGGCGCCTGGGTGGCTCAGTCAATTAAACACTGACTTCAGCTCAGGTCATGATCTCGTGGTTCACTGAGTTTGCACTGTGCTGACAGCTCAGAGCCCAGAGCCTGCTTCAGATTCTGTGTCTCCCTCTCTCTCTGCCCCTCCCCCACTCATGCTCTGTCTCAAAAATAAATAAACATAAAAAAAAAAAGTGAGGGGATGGAGAACCATCTATCATGCTAATGGAAGTTATAATTTATTTTAAATAAGTAGATAAAGAGTTTAGTATTTTGCTTGTTTGTTTGAAACACAATATAAGGCTTTAATTTTTTTTTTCTTCTGTAGTGGGCACAATCATTACATTTATTGCTGTATGAGTTATATAACAGACTTTTTTTTTTTTAAATACCTCGCTACTTCTTAGCAGCTTTATTGAAAGCAGCGTCTGTGCAGTTTGGAACACTGTTTTTTTTATATTGCTTTTCTACCTTGCTGTTGAAGCATCATTTCATGGCTCTTACATTATTTACACCCTCAAGGACCATCATTACCTTGTGAGCTAATACTGTAAAATCAATACCTTCTAGGTTGCTTAAGAATTTATCTGCATTTTTTTGTAAACAGTGAACTTCCAAGAATATTTAATTTCATGTTTCCATTGAAGTCTGGCTAAGCCGGGAAACCCCACAGATGATGAATATCATAATAACAAAGCACCAAATATGCTTACACTTTCAAGATTTTATTCTAAGAAAATAACCAGTTATTGTTGATACCAGGTAGAGCTCACAAATAACTGCCCCTCTCCAAGTACAATCACTGCAGAAATCTCATGGCCAGCTTAGTAACATCCTAGACTAGGGAGGGTATTTGGGGGGTAGGGAGGTTGTTTGTTTAGTGCAGGATTGAAAGATTCATTAGACTTAATTGCTCAGTTCAGGCTTTTCTCCCCTTTGAGCAGATATAAACAGCACGTTGCAGGAATTTGGCTGCAAATTAGTTGCTACACAGTCACTTAGAGAAATTTTAGGCCATAATAGGTTACAATTCTTTTTCTTCAAAGAGTTCAAGGTTTCCATACTGATTCTACAAATACTGCAAAAACAAACGGATTTTAAAATCTCATCATAAACATCAGCTATTAACTCAGATTGCAAATATTCTTTTTTAATGTTTTTTAATTTATGTTTGAGAGAGAGACAGCAGGTGAGCAGAGGAAGGGCAGAGAGAGAGGGAGACACAGAATTCGGAGCAGGCTCGAGGCTCTGGGCTGGCAGCACAGAGCCACCCTTGGGGTTCAAACACAAGAACCACCAGATCACGACCTGAGCGGAAGTCACATGCTTTAGGATTGAGCCACCCAGCCGCCCCTCAAATATTCTTTGTGACATGAACACATAACAATGTCACAATTCATTCCAGCATTAAAGAATTTAAGTTCCATATGACCCTTTTGTGGCAATACAACATTATTGGGCTAATATAAATTAAGTGCATAAATAGTAAGCGCAGCCATTCAAAGAATGAGGGGTGGCTCTATCAACCAAAACCTACTCCCCTACTGTAATATGAAATACTGTAGGATATCATATGTATTTTTGACACCTGAATTCCTACTTTATCATATACATCTGCTTTATTTCGTGTGGGCTCCAGTTCACTGGCATAAATAAATGCCTACAGTGATTCCGAGAGTGGGGAATGATAAGAATAAAAGATGAAGAGAAAGAGATGGCTTCTTTCCCCACCTCCTAACCCAGCTCCGTTCCCTAACTGCAGGGCACCCAGAAAGTAAGTTCCACTAAAGACGACGTGGAGCCCTTCCTGTGCATCCTTCTCCCGGCGACCATCCTGCTCTTTCTGGCCTTCTTTCTGCTACTCCTGTACCGCCACTGCAAGGCCACACGGCCCGGGGGACAGGTGATCAGCATTGACCTCCCAGAGCACGCTCCCGCGGGAGAGGCCGTGGACTTCCGGCCGGGCCCGCCCTGGAGCTGCGAGCCGCGCTTCCCATACTCCCAGCTGCCCGGGGAGGCGGCCCCCGTCCCGGCCTGCTCACCGCCCTCCTACGAAGAGGCCACCAGGACCCGCCCTGGGGCAGGGGCTCCGGATGCAGGTCTGCGGCGTCAAGAGGGGTCACCTGGCCCGGAGGAGCAAGTCTAAACTGCTCCTGGGAACTTTCAAGGACAGCTGGCAATCCTTAACGGAGGGAGCGCCGCCCCCCCCCCCCCAGGGGAGGGGAGCGGGTGAGGGGCGAAGCTCCAGACCGTCCCTGCAGACTCCTGGATGATGGGGGCGCTTCAGGCTGGGGGCAGAGCCTGACAAGTGTCAGTCTGGTTAAGCACCGTCAAGTTCCCCAGGGAGAACTTGCCCTAGGTTGTCCGGAATTGGACCAGGCTTTTCTAAAACGTAGAACAGCCCAGAGAGAAACAGGAAAGCTCTACGAGAGTGGAGGGAAAATGTGGATTACTAGGAAGCATAGGAACTAGGTCTGAAGGGAAAGAAAAGCGTGGATCAGCCAAAGGAACCTGCTTTTGCCACCAAATAAAATGTGTCTTCCTACACACTTTTTTTTCCCTCCAGGGTTTTATGGTCTCACGAGAGAGTTCTAGAAGGAAAACCTCTCTAGAGCTGTGGTGGTCAATTGTGTTGTAAACGATGGTAAATATGTTTCAGTATAAAGAATGAAAGTGCAGGCATTGGCAAACATTTTAGTTTAAAAAATAATAATAATAATAAAGGTCACCAGAATTCACTCCTGCCTGGTGTAGACCTTGCTTTACTTGTGCTCTGGTTTGTCTCCTAGCTCGGGCAAAGGACCAGGGCGTTGTGCCGGAATGTCTCACGCTCCGACGGCATGGTTGACAGCGCTGTAGCAGGACAGACTTGCTGCTTTCACACATTATCTTAGGGACACTATGGCTGAAGATGTGGCCTTCCCCAAGCAGCAGTAAGAGAGTAGATACTAGTTTAGTGTTGGAAAGTAAAGGTCCAAATTTTGGAGCACACAGGAAGGAGAAACACAGATGAGCTCTAACAGGGACGTCATGAATCATCTAATCCAAACTCTTGCCTTACAGATATCAAAACTAGAATGCAGGGAGGCTGAAAAATGTGTCTGCTGTTAAATACCTCATAAAAGAGCCTGGGTCAGAAGGCTCTCTGCCCTGGGCTAGAGCGCCTTCCGGTGCACCTGATTTCCTTCTGGGAAAATTGCTAATGTGGAATTTCAGGCCTTGCTCCTGGCTGGGCATGAAGGCTCCCAAGAGAAGAAGCCCAGCTGAGTTTGGAATGGATCTAAATCTCCCTCTGGGACTTTCAAATGGGGAGGTAGAGGTGGGTCATATACCACTGGGATGCTTATCAGAATCCCCATGGAGGTCATGGAGGACACAGGAGGTGACATGGATGATTCCACAACTCTTAATTTGATACCATAATTTTCTTGGTACAGCTGTTTATGGTTGCTTTCACAATGCAAAATCAGGCAACATTTCAGTGGTTAAAAATGAACTTTTTTTTTTTTACTTTTTTACATGAACACTTTTATGCTATATATGCAATATGGTGCGGTTTTAGGAAAATAACAAAGGAAACCCAAACAGGATACATTTCTCTCTAAATATAATCTGATGGAAATTATAGTAGTATTTTGGAGGACTGATGTAAAAGATAAGCTATTTGAGTGAAGATCAATAAAATTTCTCTCCGGAAAATTATACTGAACAATTCCTGATGGCATTTAAGGGAAGTAAATAAAACAAATGGAAATGAGAAGCCCAGCAGATAGCCTTCTTCAGATTTTTTTTTAAATCTTAAGAATCTAGTTTTCTGTGACACCATGTGGGTTCTTTTCCAGCTACCATTCCTCCTTTGCCGACAGAACCCTGATTTGGTCTGGGATCCTAAGGCCACTGTGTAAGGCAGACCAGATCCCTCCCCAGGCCAGGTAATGCATCGTGATAGTTAATCATGGTGATCTCATTTCCTCTACCAGGGACTGATTTGGTCTTTAGGACCTAAGGGGAGATCTGTACAGGAGAGGGCTGTTCTAGAAAAGGTTGCCTCCTATTAAAAAAAATAATAATACAGGGAAGGAAACACTCTGCCTCTTTGTTGGGTGTTAATGTGTCTGCATGTGGTCCCATGGAGATAGGATAGCCATCTTGCAACCATGAGGCAAGACATCAATCATGACTGGTATTGAGGATAGTAGAGTAGCCAGAGGGTTTGGTGACATTGTAGAGGAGCTGAATTAGCCTTTCAACTGTCTATATTTCAATGAGAGAATGTCTTTCCCCCACTTTTAAGCCATTTAAACCAAGCTTGTTCCTGGTAGACAAGAACATCCTAAATGCTGCAATTTCTAGGGTTATTAAGGAAATGCATGACCATGTTTTAAAAGGTCCTGATAAGACCTACTTGCAAGAAGTAATCAATGATAGGATTCCTTTAAGATGTGATCAGTGATCTGAGGAAGAAAGATTTTCTCTTATGGAACCAAACTGAAGTAAACTATTAGCCAGAGGTCACTTAACTACAGCCCATGAGCCAGATCCTGGAGACAAGAATGATTTTTACAATTTTTAAGTTTTTTAATGTTCATTTATTTTTGAGAGAGGGAAAGAGCATGAGCAGGGGAGGGGCAGAGAGAGAGAGAGAGAGAGACAGAGACACTGAATCCAAAGCAGGCTCCAGGCTCTGAGCTGTCAGCACAGAGCCTGATGAGGGGCTCGAATTCATGAGCCGTGAGATCATGGCCTGAGCCCAAGTTGGATGCCTAACCTTCTGAGCCACCAGGTGGCCCAACATTTTTAAATAGTTGAAAAAAACATCAAAAGAAGGATTTTTTGACACATAAAATTGTATGAATTCAAATTTTGGTGTCGAGATATAAAGTTATTGGAACACAAATTATTGCCACTTATCTATGGCTGCTACGTCAGACTAAAGGGGTTGCAACAGAGACTATAATGACCTTCAAAGCCTAAAATATTTACTATCTGGTCCTTTAAAGAAAAAGCTGGCTGATCCCTGCTAGAGACCAGTGGATTTCAACCCTGATTGCATGGTAGGATTGCTTGAACTTTTAGAAATACCTATACCAGGACCCACCTAGACCAACTAAATTGAAACAGAGCGAGTGATTCTAATATAAAAGCAAGGCTGAAAACGATTAAGTTCTATGAACAGGCCACAAAATGCAGGTGAGCTTCAACGCGGATAGATGTAAGGCTACAGACTGAGAGAAAACTAGATCTATAAATCTAGCTTTGAGCCATCATTTATTACCCAGCATCTTCCGTACACTCTGGAAGCCATCGGCCTAATACGCAGCTGTAGCCAATTCAATTCGCAAAGCAGGAGTTGCAAGCAGACTATTAAAAACAACAGGGTAAACAGTACATCCTTGCTCAAATGTTGACACACCTGGAAAACATGGGTGGGTTGGTTGCTGGCCCTCTAAGAGTGGAGCTGACGAGAATCCACACATGAAAGAACTGGATTGTTAACAACTAAGAACTATTTCGGGAAGAAATAAGTATACCCAGAGAAGGTTAAGGTAGAATAGAAACAGTGACTAGAAAATTGACATTTTCACTAGATTCTTCACTAGACCAGAAAATATTGGCAAGGCATCGTTTTATAAAAAGGAAAGGAGTCTTGTGTGGGGTCTGGCCTGTCAGGGTTTGGAAGTCATCACTCCATCTCAACCACAAGGAAAAGCTGAACTGAAAAATCAACACTTCCTGAGTCCATCAGAGAACTGAGGTCACAGGACAAACTGCTGCCCCCAAAGTCCGAGAAACAAGCAGAAACAGAAAATCACAACCTACAGGAGCGGAAATCCGTAAGCAAAAACCTCCTCCGGAACCGGTGCCGGTGTAAGAAGACCTGAACTGTGATGGGCAGATTTCTGGAGGCTCAGAGTGATCAAATCTGAGAATTATACACTCCAAAGGGGCCCCCCACTTCATGAGTTTGCCCCTAGGAGCATCACCCAGTTCTCACAGTGGAGTTCTGAGGAATATCTCTTTCTGCTTCTGGTAGGGGGAGAAGGGAACGGAACCATTTTGAAATAGCTGGAGAACTCTCTTCTTCACAAGCCCTCCCCTCAGAGGAAGGCTGAGGCCCTTTTACCAGGGCTTAATTGACTGGGCTTGGTGAGAGTCTAGTTAACCTGGGGAAAGGGAAATTCCCAGCCCTACCTGGTTGGAGCCTTACACCGGAGAAGGAAAATAACCAATTCCAGCCCCTCTAACCATCTTGTTCTTCTCAAGTGAATGAAGGAAAAAGGGAGGCGCTTGTGAAGCTCACAGCCCAGCAGAGCAGGCTCACTAAAGACTGAGACCTAGAGGCACCTGGGTGGCTCAGTTGGTTAAGTGGCTCAAGTCATGATCTCGCTCGCAGTTCAGGAGTTTGAGCCCCACATTGGGTTCTGTGCTGACAGCTCAAAGCCTGGGGCCTGTTTCAGATTCTCTGTCTCCCTTTCTCTCTGCCCCTCTCCCACTTGCACTCTGTCTCTCCCAAAGGTAAATAAACATTAAAAAAAAATTTTTTTTTTAAGGCTGAGACCTAATCATAGGACTAGAACCACTTCCCCCACCCTTGCCCTAACCACCACATTATTAAAGACCTATTTACTGCAGCTTTTTTCACCTAGCACATCATGTCCACCTTTTGACAAAACTTACAAGGCAGGGCCACCTGGGTGGCTCAGTCAGTTGCATATCTGACTTTGGCTCAGATAATCATCTCATGGTTCATGAGTTCGAGCCTTTGGTCAGGCTCTGTGCTGACAGCTCAGAGCCTGGAGACTGCTTCAGAGCTGGGTCTCCCTCTCTTTCTGTCCCTCCCCCACTCGTTCTTTCTCTCTCTCTCTCTGTGTCTCTAAAAAATAAACATTAAAAAAATTACAAGGCATAACTAAAAGACCAAAAAGGAAAAAATGCAGTTTGAAGAGACAGAGCCACTCAGATCAGGACCAGACTCAGATATACCATAATTATCAGAACAGAAGTGTAAAATAACTCTGGTAGATATGCAAAAGGCTCTAAAGGATAAAATAGACAACATGAAGGAACAGATATGTAATGTCAATGGAGATATGGGAATTCTAAGAAAAAACCTAAAAGAAATGCTAGAGTTCAAGAACACTGCAACAGAAATGAAGAATGCTTTTCATGGGCTTACTAGTAGACTAGACACAGTTGAGGAAATAACCACTGAGCTTAAGAATATGTTACTTGAAACTTCTAAAACAGAAAGGCAAAGAGAAAAAAAATACAGAACAGAATATCCAAGAACCATTAGACAACACAAAAGGTGTTATATACACATAACAGGAATACCAGAAAAAGAAGAAAAAGAGAAAGGCACAGAAGAAATAGTTGAAGCAATAATGACTGTAAGTTTCCACAAATTACTGTCAAATCACAGATCCAGGAAGCCCTGAGAACACCAAGTGGGAATAATGCCAAACAAGAAAAAAGAAAAACAAAAACCACTACACTTAGGCATACCATATGCAAACTGCAGAAAATCAAAGATTAAAAAACATCTTGAAAGAAGCCAGAGCAAGAAAATACCTTATCTGTAGAGAAGCAAGGAGAAGAATTATGCCCAACTTCTCTTTAGAGAAGCCATGCAAGTTGGTGGAGTGAAGTGAAATATTTCAAGGGTTGAGAGATGGGGAAAAAAAGAAAACACCAACCTGAATTCTGTACCCTGTGAAATAATTTTCTTCAAAAGTGAAGGTTAAATACTTTCTCAGACAAACAAAAACAGGAAATGCCTTGCCAGTAGACCTATCTTGCAAGAAATATTAAAAGAAGTTCTTGAAAGAGAAGGAAAATGATAGAGGTTAGGACTCAGATAAAGAAAGGAAGAGGATTGTAGAAAAAATAAGTGAAAGTAAAATAAACATTTTTTTCTTATTCTTTTTTTTTTTAAGCTGCTTATGCAGTAGAATTACATAGTGGTTTATGATGAATTAGAATTTTATGTTTTAAAGCAAGAAGGTTCTTCATCACAGACAGCTTGAGAAGCTCCCATGCTTGGAACTCATTCTGACCGTGGGGACCCCAACAAACTCAAGTGGAGGAATTGCCGGGTGGGGGGGGGGGCGGGGACCACTGTGCAAGACCCAAGAACAGGCTGAGAACTGGCTGATTCATACCTATGAATGTTCGAGATTGGGGCTGAGCGGCTCCTCTTCTCAGAACTGGGAGCACTGACATGCTGGACACCTCTCTTCTAAAAAAGTCATTAGGGAATCAACTCCTACCAATGCTTTCATTTCTCCTAGTCAAGAAATAATGTAATACTGCATGGCGACAGCAAAAGCACCATAGATATGAGTTTAAGGGAACATCTTAACGGCCCTTAGTTTAAAAAAAAAATGTTCTTTAATAACATGATCTATTAAAAATATCTCCTCTTAACTGCATCAAGGATTTAGTTTCTTTTTAAGAACTTTTAGAAAATGTGAGTTATGTAGCTATCTAGCTGTGGCATAGTTGGCTGACTACTTTTACTTCAAAGCATGATCCTTTTAAAATCAGTATGGGTACCCCGCTCCCTTTTTTTTTTTTTTTTATAACTACTCACCACAGTCTCAGAAACTATATCAGGCCTCATACTGATTAGAATTGATGTTTTAATTTTTAAAGACATTCTCAGCTTTAGACCTTAGCCTTCTTATCCTTGACCCCACATTCAAAAAAAAAATCTCTCTTCATTTTCTGTGGCCCATTAGAAAGGTGGTTCACAGGTGCTCCTAAAAACATTCAATCACTATCTATGTGTCTGATAAATTTTGACTGGCATTCATTCAACATTTATCAAGCAATTATGTGGCAAGGACTGAGCAAAATGCTTCGTGTAAAAGGGGTTCCATGGGTTGTTTTGTGTCTAAATAATGGATGAGTATTATAATTCTCACCAAAACTAAAGGAGAAGTCAGACAAATTAAAAGGTTGCATTTCCTGTTAGACTATTAAGTCACTACCTACTTTATAGTTATCATATTTGAGACAGTGATTACTACAAAAAGACCAAATATTAAATTACATTATGGGTGCAAGAATGGCCCCAGAGTAAACAATGACCAGACCGTCAAATATGTGAAGACTAGAACCAAATTTTGCTCATTACTAAAACCCACCAGCATCCACTACAGCACTACACATAGAAGGTACTCTCTCAGTTATTATCCAGAAAGCATATCACCCCAAACTTAGTGACATAAAAAAAACAACCATTTAATTGTGCTCACAGATTCTGTAGGTACTGCAGGGACGGCTTGTGTCTGCCCCATGATCTCTGGAGCCTCAGCTTGGAAGAATCAAGGATGTCTAGGGATGACTCAGTGGTAATGGTGGGGAGGCCGGCATGGTCTGAGAACGCGGCCATTCACATGTGTAGGAGGGTTGATGTCAGCTCTCAGCCCAGCCAGCTAGGTGCCTACACATGGCTCTTCATGGAGCTACTTGGGTTTCCTTTCAGCATGTCTATTGGATTATAAGAGTAATTGTCCCAAAAAAAGATATCAGGTGGAAGTCCTTAATGATCTAGCCTCAGAAGTCACATAGTGTTACTTCTACTGTACTCACAAACCTGCCCAGTCTCAAGAAAAGAAAGCATAATTTCTTTCTGCCGGGGGGTGGGGGGCGGGGAGTGGGAAGGCATCAACATCACATGATAAGAACAGCATGTTGGGTGAGAGATAATATTGCAACTTCTTTTGGAAATGAAATCTGCCACAAGGATGGAATAATCAGTGAATGACTAAATGATATCAATAATGAACATTAGTACTTCTCTCAAATATTTGAGTTCTTTGAGAACACAGTGGGATTGTACTTTCCTACCCTTTTGAGGTTGATCAAGCCCCTATGGTTTGCTTCTGTCAATGAAATGTGCATGGAAGTGACTTGTGTGACCTACTGCAGGAAGCCTACTGTTGATCCTCGTGATTCACAGATTCTGTATTTGCAGTCACCCACTTGCTAGTATGTATTGGTAATCCCAAATCAATACTCACAGCACTTTCTTGGTCACTAGATCTGCATGTGGAGAGGAGAGCAGTGAGAAGTTACAGCCGCTAGATGCACCTGTCCCCAGCTGAGGTCCAATAAGGCAGAGCTCTGCCTTCTGGCTTCAGCTCTCATACAGTAAACAAGTGTCCTTTCTGCAGTCTAGGCGGTGCCGTGTTTTTCACAGTTTGGGGCTTCTTGTTGATTTTGTTGCTTAAAATGGCCCCAAACATAGTGCCGAAGTGCTGTCTTCTGTGCCTATGTGCAGCAAAGCTGGGATGTGCCTTTTGGAGAAGGTATGTGTTATATAAGCTTCATTCAAGTATGAGTGAGAGTGTTGGTTGTGAGTTCAATGTTAGTGAATCAACAATATCTATTAAATAAGGTATCTTTATACAATAGCACCTAGAGACAAGGGCCCACAGGTTCACAGGAACCTAACTCTGTATTTCCTATAGAAGCATTAGTTCAGGGGCGCCTGGGTGGCTCAGTCAGTTAAGTGTCTGACTTCAGCCCAGGTCATTATCTCACAGTTCGTGAGTTCGTGCCCTGCATCGGGCTCTGTGCTGACAGCTCAGAGCCCGGAGCCTGCTTCGGATTCTGTGTCTTCCTCTGTCTCTGTCCTCCCCTACTCACACTCAATCTCTCTCTCTGAAATAAATAAACATTAAAAAAAAAATTTTTTTTTAAATAGAAACAATAGTTCAGTATTCATTAATTCAATATTTATGATAACTTTATAGGACAAAGCTGTTGGCAGTAATGAGAATTGGCTGTGATTATGCCACAGGGCTCCGCAGGGCTCCCCACCCCCTCAACACCCCACCACACCCCCATGCTGGGGTGAAGTGGAGACACCTGCTGTTAGAACTGAGCCACACTGCTCTGCCCCACATGTGCTGTAAAGCTTAAATAGAACATCTCCTTCAGTGTCATACCAACATTGGTTACATATGAGCTAATAGGGGCGCCTGGCTGGCTCAGTCAGTGCAGCATGCGACTCTTGATCTTGGAGTTGTGAGTTCGAGCCCCATGCTGGGTGTAGAGATTGCTTAAAAATCAAATCTTTATATATGAGCTAATAGAAAAATTTTATCATAATTAATCAACAAGAAAACTAGCGGGATTATTTTGACATATGGGTGTAAAACTTGAGCCTTCTGAATGTCATTAAATTCATTCTAACTGAAATCCTATTATTTTGAAATAAATCCTTTCCTTTCCCTCCTTCTGTTCTTTTACATGACTAATTATCACCTTATAAATATAGATAACTCAGCAGAGTCACCTGCTGTTATCTTCATTAATTGTACCTTCCACACCCTATTAAATGAAAGTCTCCAAATTTAGCTTCAGTTTTTCTACAAATAAAATGCTTCCCCCCCCCCTTAAAAAAGACACAGATCTGCAAAAGGTACTCTGCAGAGAAAAAGAACAACAGATTTCTTAAACAACAATGTAAATCATCTTTTTTGTCTTAAAACTTTCTGCAAAGCAAAATTATAGTCCCGACTTTGCAAAGTCACCTAAGCAGAGGCTCACATGTTACAGAAGTTAAATAGGCTGGTTTTTAAGAAACAGTTGAAACTCATTATTTAGATTTCACTCAATAATTCAAACTTAGGTTGGCATAATAACATATTTGCTGTAAACACTAGCAGGTGTCGTGCGCCCACAGGACACTGCATGCATGGCAGAGCAGGAAGGGAGAAAAAAAAGGGAACATGAATTGCCTTACAAGCGGTAGAATGGTACAACAGGACCTTCTCCGGCAACAAAGAAGAATGAAGTACTGACACATGTTACAACATGGATGGCTCTTGAAAACATTACACTAAAAGAAAGAGGTCAGCCACAAAAGAACACATATTATATTCCGCTTATATGAAATACCCACAATAAGCAGAGCCACAGAAACAGAAGGTAACTTAGTGATCACCACCAGGGGCTGGCTTATTCTTGTGTTTTAGCTTGTTAAATATACTTTAGAAGAGAAACATAATGAGATCATCAAAGATTAATGTGTGAAGACAGGGACTCTGCTCAAGACCCTTCCCAGTGTCGAGAGGAGTGAGTACTGGGTAGTGCTTTTCAGCCCCTGTTCTTGTCTGTTTCTGCCAGACGAACAGCCTCTGTGTAACTAGTGTTAAGTCCTTTCCATGGCAAATGCCTCGAGATAATTCTAGGGTAAGTCATCAGGGGGCAAGAAGGTGCAGAGAACACAAGTTTGGAAGTGACGCTAAGTTGTATAGGGTTTCCTTTGAGAGTGATAGTATGTTCTGGAATTAGATAGCGATGATGATTGTACACCATAGCAAAAATACTCAAAACCACTGAACTGTACGCTTCAAAATGATGAATTTTATGTTGCATGAATTGCATCTCAAAAAACTTTTTTTACGCTGGGCGCATCCAATAAGATGGCCATAAAAAGCCAGAGGATAACAATCGTTGAGGATGTGGAGAAACAGAATGCTCATGTCCTGCTGATGAAAACGTAAAAGGGTACGGCCACTTTAAAACACAGTCTGGCAGTTCTTCAAAAAGTTAAACACAGAGTTACCACTTGACTCAGCAATTCCACTCCTGGGAATTTACTCAAGAGAAATGAAAACATGTCCATACAGAGACCTATCCACAAATGTTTATTGCAGCATTATTCTTAACAGCCAAAAGTTTGAAACAATTCAAATGCCCGTCAATTGATGAAAACTATTTCTCCAATGGAATATTCTTCAGCCACAAAAAGGAATGCAGTACTGATCCAGGCTACAACGTGGATGAAACTTGAAATATGTTGCTAAGTGGGGCAATCCAGTCATAAAGGACCACATGCTGTCTGCTATGGTCTGTATGTTTGCATTTCCCCAAACTCACAATCTGAAAACCACATGCTCAGTATGATGGTATTAGGAGGCAGGTGGCCTTTGGGGGATGGTTAGGTCTGGAGGGCAGGCCCCTTCACCTATGGGATTAGTGTCCTTATAAAAGAGGCCAGAGAAAGCTGCCTTGCACCTTCCACCTTGTGAGGACACCACCAGCAGTCTGCCCCCAGGGGAAGGGCCTCACCTAACTGGCATCCTGGTCTGCGACTTCCAGCCTCCAGAACAGTGAGAAAGAAGTTTCTGTTGTTTCTAAACCACCAGTCTGTGGTATTTTGTTACAGCAGCCTCTCAGATTAACTCACGCTGCACTATTTCATTTATATGAAAGGTCAGAACTGGCAAACCTAGAGAGACAGAGGGCAGATTAGTAGTTGCCTAGGGCTGCGGATGGGGCACTGGGGAGGGACAGCTAAAGAATATGGCGTTTGGGGGATGGGGAGAGGTGATCACAATGCTCAAAAGTTGATTGTAGTGATGCTCGCACAACTATAAATATACTAAAAATCACTGAATGGCACACATGAAATGGGTGAATTTTATGGTATGTGATTTATATCTCAATAAATCTTAGGAAAAATAAAGAATAAATCTAACAAAACGTTTTAAAGGCACTAGAGTCCTGTGGCTGTACCCTTCCCCCCACCCCCATTTCTCTGTCCCCCTTTCACCTCCCTCTCCCCAGCCTGAAAGTTCTGGTTGGACCGACTTAGAGGTTTGGGGGGATCATTTCAGGGAAAGGTCAATAAACGAGGACACTTCAAGACTGTCTCCAGGCACGACCGGGGTCCCATCTGCCTCCTCCAGCGAGGGACCCTGATGGCTGTTCGGCACCTTGGACACCGTCCAGGTGTGAGTAGGGCCTCACGCCCCTGTCTGGGCCGCGATCCAACTCGTGCCTGGAGCCCTGGGCCCACGGGGTGCAGCAGACACAGCCAAGGTTAGGGTCGGCAGGCGCCGGCCCGCCCTCCCCCTGCAGGAGCAGGCTCCCTCCCGCCTGCGCCGAGGGCACCTCGGGTGCTGGCCCGCGCTCACGCCGCTCCCCGGGAGCAGCCGGGGCCGCAGAACCGGCTCCCACCGCGGGCGGAGCCGCCGAGACGTTCCCGAACCGGTTCCACCAGAAACCCGAAAGCCAGCTGCTTCGTCCTCCACCGCCCCGCTCGCACAGGGGACACCTTCGCTTGCCTGATAATTTAAAAAACAAGGGCTGGGGAGGGACTCCGAAAGGAAGCCGGGCCTAAGCGGACCCTGCCGTCCGGCCCCCGGCGCTCACGCCTGCGGCACGGGGGGCGCGGCCCCGGCGGGAGCAGCCCGCCTGGGAATCGGGGCTCCCGAGGACGCAGCGCCCCCTCCCGGCCCAGGCCGGCGGGGCTCCCGCCGACTCGGGTCTCCGGCACTGCGGGGAGGAGGCACGCGCGTCGACGCGGTGACCGCGGCCGGGGCAGCGCGGGGGCGGGGCCTCGCGGCCGGGACCGGCGGGCGCGGCGCGCACACGCAGCGGGGCGGCCCGGAGCGACCCCTTCCCGGCCCCGCTCGCCAGCCTCTCTCCGCGGAGCGTCGGCGCCGCCCATGGCCGAGGTGCTGGAGCCGGACCTGGCGACAGCCGAGCGCGCGGCGGCCCAGGCCGTGGAGACGCCGGGCTGGACGGCGCCGGAGGACGCGGGCCCGCAGGTAGGCGCCTCCCGCGGGCGCGGAGGGTGCGGGCCAGCGCGCGCCGGCCGGTGTGCAGGGGGGCCGGCGGCTCCCACGGATTTAAGTCAAAAGTACACTTTTTAAAGTCTCCTGGGCCCCCAGCTCCGTTCCTGCCCAGACGGGGAAATTCGGTCGGTTAGCCGTAACCTATGGCTACATCTTCATTTCTCTTGAGGTTAAAAAAGAAAAAGGAATGATCAAATCCCCAAACCCGCCGAGGGACACTCTCGGCCCAGGGGACGTAACAGATGCTCGGTCTCAGCGGGAGTAGAGCCGACCCCCCACCCCTGCGTGTGGGGCCGAGGCCGCCAGCGGCTCTGTCCGAGGATGGGAGCCTCGGGGTAGGGGCTCCGCCCGGTTCTGAGGAACCGGAACCAGGCGCCCATCCCCAAGACCTGCCTGGGCCCCGAGATCAAGGGAAATCCAGGTGGACCTGAGATCGAGTCATCTGTTCTGTTGCCTCTCACGTCCTGCGTTTTTAGAATTGCTTCCCAAGTTTCCTCTGTTTTATTTTAGCCCGGAAATTACGAGGTCCGACATTATGGACCAGCCAAATGGGTCAGCACTTCCGTTGAGTCTATGGACTGGGATTCAGCCATCCAAACTGGTTTTACAAAGCTGAGCAGCTACGTTCAAGGCAAAAATGAGAAAGGTGAAGACAGTTTACCTTATTATCGTATATGTTGTCGTTGAGTCCCCTGGCTTATACTTGCGTTTTAGCTTACTAAAGAAATATACTTTAGAATAGAAACGTAATGAGATCATCAAAGACAATGTGTGAAGACAGGGACTCTGCTCAGGACCCTTCCCAGTGTCGAGAGGAGTGAGTACTGGGTAGTGCTTTTCAGCCCCTGTTCTTGTCTGTTTCTGCTGGATGAACTGGGCCTCTGTGTAACTAGTGTTAAGTTCTTTTCATGGCTAATATTTCGAGGTAATTCTAGGGTAAGAGTCATCAGGAGGCAGGAAGGTGCAAAGAACACAAGATCTAGGGTTGTGGCTCTGATGCTATTTATATTTTAACAGGTCACTTAGTCAATGGGATCTCAGTCTGAATTGTAAAACATGACAGATAGACTGGACTATATGATCTCTAATTTTCCCTTCTATCCCTAAAACAAGAATTTATTAACCATAAATGTTAATAGTACAGAAAGTGTTTAATGTGGCCTGTGGATAATTGAATCATTTGCCTTTATTTTTTTAAATATTTTGAAAGAGAGTGCATGAGTGAGCACGGGTGGAGGAGGGGTAGGGAGAGAGAGAAAGAGAGAGAGAGAAACCCAAACAGACTCCACATAGTCAGTGCAGAGCCTGACATGGGCTCAAACTCACAAAATGTGAGGTCATGGCCTGAGCTAAAATCAAGAGTTTGACACTTAACCGACTGAGCCACGCAGGCGCCCCTCGCCCTTCTTTTTCAAAGATGAAAATTATCTTAAAGGTAAATGTTATGTCAGTAGCATAAGGTAAGTCAGGTAACTCAGATCAAAAAAATCATAGATCCAGCTTTTAGAAGTAGTCATACATACCCTAACTCTGCTTTCAAGGTCTTTTCACGGTATTTAAATTCATTATTTTATGGTCCAGAGATGAAAATAAAGATGACAGCCCCTGTGACAAGCTACGTGGAGCCTGGTCCAGGCCCTTTTAGCGAGTCTACCATTACCGTCTCCCTGTACCTCCCCTCTGAACAGCAACCTGATCCGCCCCGGCCTTCAGAGTCAGATGTCTTCATTGAAGACAGAGCAGAAATGACCGTGTTCGTACGGTAAGTGGTAGATAATTTATAGCCCTGCGGACAGCTGGCCTTCCTTGGCTGCACTCGGTTTAGCTCCTGTGCCATTTCAGTAGGCTTTTCACGCTTCCATAAGAAAGAGGTCTGATGCATTTTACGGTGTTTTCCTACTGGCTTAGTTTTATATGTTACTGAGGGTCTCTTGTAAGACATACTCACTGCATGTAATGAAGAGTCTGTTCCAAACCTTCCACCAATAAGACACAATGTGCATCATTCTCAAAGCACCAGACGGCCCTTACCTGCCATCGAGGTAAACCTGAACGAAAATCCTAATGCACCATGCATGGTACCCCTCCTCCCGGCTTCTAGGTTCTGAGAGCCCCAAACTCTTCCCTGCGTTCTCCAGCCCAAGGGATGGTACCTGGTTCCTGCAGTTAGTGACTCTGTTAGATGAGTGGTTCCTTTGTCCTGTTTCAGGCTTCCGGTACCTGTTTGATGCATTCCTTCACTTCTCTCTGTTGAAATTTAAAAACATACGCAGAAGGTGATAACAGTCTCATATTGGAGTCCCTTTCTTCCTTTCTGTCCCTCTTGTCACCACCAACCGCTAAAAGCATCTGTTTCTCTGTCTCTGTTTCCCTTGTACACCTTAGACCGCCACCACCTGGGAGAGCCCGCACCATCTCCTTGAAAGTGCCCTCGTCACCCTCGGCAGTGCCCTTGCAGTGGTCACGTGATGGCAGTCCTTGCCCGTGTGACCCCTGAAGCCTTTGTGTATTGACTAATCTATTCGCTGGATATTTATACATCCTGTGAAGTCTCAGAACGTCACTCTCTTGGCATTTGTCTCCTCCTGCTCCTCTCTCTCGCTCAGTGCTCCACGTTGACCCTCATGTCAGAACAGACTTGCTCCGGGTGATCTGTTTACAAAGCTTTAACTCTGTGTGTCCAGTGTCCCTACCCCGGTTTCCCTACGTGTTGGACATTTCCATGTGAAGTGGGTGGGGATTCGACTCAACAGCTCTAAAAATGAGCCTTCCCCCAATTCCCAGTTTATATGGGCCGTGATCTTATCGTGCCTGTCTCAGTAAAGGGCCTCATCAGCCAGACAGCCTCCTGGCAAAGACCCCCAAGGCCGCCATCAGCACACTCTTCCCTGACACCTGATTGCCAGGTCCGGTCCATTCCCCTTGGAAATGATCCAGGATTCTGTTCCCTTCTCTCCATCCCCGTAACTTCCTCAGCTCCTTGTCTTACAGGAACCACGCCTAAGTCATCTTTGTACACCCCAGTGCTCGGCGCTACGCCTGGTCCCCCGTGCGTGCTCGGATGTTTATTCATCGCAGGTCTCGTGTGTTGTGCCTCAGTTGGCTCCCAGCTGTTGGGAGTAACCTGCCCACTGTCCTCTTCCCCTCCCGCTCCACTCTTGAGCCCGTGACCTTTCTCACTACCACAGCAGCAAAGCAAAGACCCCAACCTGAGGCTTCACTGAAAATCTCTGTGCCTTTCTGCTTGCTTCAGGGTGAAGTTCAGATTGTTCACAATGTCTTTTATAATGTGACCCAGCCTGTCTCCCCACTAGTTATGTTCCCCTGACCTTCCCACCCTTCGCTGAGCAAGCCATGTTCTTCCATCTCTCTCTCTCTCTCTCTCTTTTTAAGTTCTTATTTAAGTTCCAATTAGTTAACATACAGTGTAATATTAGTTTCAGGAGTACAAGATAGGGATTCAGCACTTCCACACATCACCCGGTGCCCACCACAACAGGTGCCCTTCTCAATCCCAGGCACCTAGGGAACCCATGCCTCTGCCCACCTTCAAACCATCAGTTTGTTCTCAATAGGTCAGAGTTTGTTTTTGGTTTGCCTCTTGTTGTTGTTGTTGTTTGTTTTTTGATTTTGGCTTTGCTCATGTGTTTTGTTTCTTAAATTCTACATGTAAGTGGGTGGGGATACAATATATATATACATACACACACACACATACACACACAACATCTTTATCTTTTCACCAATCGTTGGGCACTGGGCTGTTTCCATGCTTTGGCTGCTGTAGATAATGCTGCTGTAAACACCATGGTGCATGGAATTATATTTTTGTATTCTTTGGGTAAATAGCTAGTAGTGCAATTGTTGGATCGTAGGGTAGTTCTTTTTTTAACTTTTTGAGGAACCTCCTTACTGTTTTCCGGAGTGGCTGCACCAGTTTGCATTCCCACTAGCAGTGCAAGAGGGTCCCCCTTTCTCCACATCCTTGCCAACCCCCGTTGTTTCTTGTGCTGTTGATTTTAGCCATTGTGACAGGTGTGAGGTGATATCTTGTAGTTTTGATTTGCATTTCCCTGCTAAGTGATGTTGAGCATCTTTTCATGTGTCTTTTGGCCATCTGTATATCTTCTTTGGAGAAATGTCTGTTCGTGTTTTTTATGTTTATTTATTAATTTTGAGAGAGCGAGCGCATGAGCTGAGGAAGGGCAGAGAGGAGGAGAGAGTGAACCCCACGCAGGCTCCATACCATCAGTGCAGAGCCCGATGTGGGGCTCTGTTCATGTTTTCTGCCCATTTTTTAATTGAATTATTTGGTTTTTGGGGTGTTGAGTCTTGTAAGTTCTTTATATATTTTGGATACTAACCCTGTGTCTGATATATTATATGAAAATATTCCATTCCATAGGTTGCCTCTTAGTTTTGTTGATTGTTTCCTTCTCTGTGCAGAAGTTTTTTTATTTTTACATAATCCCTATAGTTTACTTTTGCTTTTATTTCCCTTGCCTTAGGAGACATATCTAGAAAGAAGTTGCTATAGGTGATGTCAAAGAAGTACTCCTCTAGGATTTTATGGCTTCAGGTCTCACATTTAGGTCTTTAGCTCATTCTGAATTTATTTTGTGCATGGCAAAAGAAAGTGGTCCAGTTTTCCCAGTACCTATTTGTTGAAGAGACAAGCCAATCATTAAATATTTTTTCCTCCTTTGTAAAAGATTAATTAACCATATAATTGTGGGTTCCTTTCTGGGTGTTTTATTCTGGGTGTTCTACTGATCTGTGTGTTTGTTTTTATGCCAGTACCATATCATTTTAATCACTACAGCTTTGTAATATAACTTGAAGTCTGGAATTGTGATGCCTCTAGCTTTGATTTTTCTTTTTCAAGGTTGCTATGGCTACTCAGGGTCTTTTGTGGTTGCATACAAATGTTAGGATTGTTTGATCTAGCTCTGAGAAAGGTGCTGTTGGTATTTTGATAGAGATTGCATTAAATGTGTAGACTGCTTTGTGTAGTATTACAACTTAGCAATGTTTCTTCTGGTCCAGGAGCATGGAATGTCTTTCCATTTCTCTGTGTCCCCTTCAGTTTCTTTGATCAGTATTTTATAGTTTTCAGAGTACAGCTCTTTCCCATCTTTGGTTAGGGTGATTTCTAGGTATCATATTGTTTTGAGCGCCGTTGTAAATGGGATGGATTCCTTCATTTCTCTTTCTGCTGCTTCATTATCGCTGTATAGAAATGCAACTGATTTCTGTATGTTGATTTTATACCCTGCGGCTTTGCTGAATTCCCGTATCAGCTCTAGCGGGGTTGTGGTGGAGTCTTTCAGGTTCTACCTATAGCATCACATCATCTGCAAAGAGTGAAAGTTTTACTTCTTCCTTGCCAATTTGAAAGTATGTTAATTTCTTTTTGTTGTCTGATTGCTGTGGCTGAGATCTGCCACGTCTCTTTACCCGTGACCGCGACAGGTTACTCACATTGTCCTGGACCAAAGCTCTTCAGTTGTAAGACGTGTATAGTCACAGTCCTTACCTGCCTCATAGGATGGCCCTGAAGATTACATGAGTCTATGTCCGTAAAATACTTAGAACATGCACATGACCTTCCTGCTAGTTTTAGCTTCTTCTTTCTCCTCTTCTTGGAGCATCTCCTTTTCTCCTTCATGACTCGTATCAAATAGTACCTCATCTGTGACGCCTTCCTCAGTTTCCCCAGTCAGCCAGCCACTCTGTTCTTCTTAGTTATAATGATCTACCTTTAGACGGTCACATTCTCGAGAATACGGCAACATGGCACCATGTTCATACCCACAGCTCCTCGCGGGGCAGGCGTGTGGGAAGGGAGTCAGCAGTTTGGGTACCAAGTAAAGCTTTGGATGGATCTTTGTAGAACAATGTGTATTCAGAGAACAAAAGGTGATTTCTAACTAGGGGGTTCAAGATTTGATTTCAAGGAAGAAATAGGATCTGAAGGCCAGTTTCCTTTAGACCGAGCATCCTAAAAGTTGGCTCTTTGTTAAAAAAAGAATACATATAGGCGGCAAAATGTCTCTCAACGCATGGTTCAGAGTTATCATTATCAGTTAACATTCTGAAAATTAGAACAGTTTTATCAGTTTATCCTCAATGTTTTATTTCATGTACATGTACATACATAGATTCCTACACTATTCAATGAGGATTTGAAAGATACTAGGTGTCTGATGAACATTGTTGAATGAAATAGACATGGTTTATACCCTTGAGAGCTTATGTCTCAGCAGAAGAATGGTAGGACTAATTGTTTCCATTGGCACATTGATAATAAAACTTAGTCTACTGAAGGCATAATGGGAATATTCATTATTTTGTGTTTCCAAATCTTAACGTTCAAAATCAAATTCATCGTGTTTACATGTCAGCTGCGTGTTGTTATAGTTTAACCTCAGGATATTTTTGTTTATATACTTTAAAATCTATACTTAAACTTTTATTCTCTTTTCCCTCGTTTTATTTAAGTCTTTTGACTGTCTTTTCCTCCCTCCAGTCTATTTTCCATCCGTCTTTCCCAGATCCTATCAAGTTACTTTTCTGCTCAGCATCCTTCACAATAATCTCAAAAGGCCTGGGGTGGCATACGAGCTTCTTTCTGGCTCTGACTTACCTTTCAGAGCTCATTTTGTGGCTCCTTCTGAACATGCTTTGTGTCTTTCAACTTCTGTTCATTTTCTTATCCTTCTCTGCTTTCCCTTTTTCTGCCCAGCAAAACCATTCATTCCAGACCCAACTCAGAGGACACCCCTTACTCCTGATTCAGTCGTATCCTTGGTGTTCCCAAGCATATTGTGATCCTGTCTCTGTTAAATCTCTTCTCGGGCTATGTAGAAAGAGCGGCCAGAACATCCCTCTATAAACTCTTAGATTCAAAACTGTGTCCTATTCGTCAGTAGTGTGGAGCCTACCCTTTTCCCCAGGAGGGAAAGATTCCATAGCAACTGTAGGTCTGAAAGGGGGTCTCCTGAGGGAGAGTCATTGTGACCAGCGACCAGCAGCACCAGCATTATCGGGAGCCTGTTAGGCATACAGACGTTCGGGCCCCACCCCAGACCTCTGGAATCTGCATTTTAGCAAGTTTCTCAGGTCACTTGTGCACTCCTGAGTCTGAGAAGCAAGAGTTAGAGCACAAAATGGTGAAAGTTCCAAACCTGCCTGCCAGCAGATGGGACACGTGCCTCCTCCTGGGTGTCCTCCGTGTGGTGAGGCCACTGTGAGAATGCACGCCGGACGAGAATGCTGGGGGCAGGGGGAGGGGAGGCTCGGGAGCAGCACCTCGTGGTATCGGCTTCTGCTTTCCTTTTCAGACTGACCTTTACATCAGCATAAGACTCACTCATGGTTATTTGCTTTCTCCTTTGTAGGTCTTTCGATGGATTCTCTAGTGCTCAAAAGAATCAAGAGCAGCTTTTGACCTTAGCAAGCATGTTGAGGGAAGAAGGAAAAGTTTTCAACGAGAAGGTTTACTACACTGCAGGCTACAACAGCCCTTTCAAGTTGCTTGATAGAAATAATGAAGTGTGGTTGATCCAGAAAAATGAACCCTCCAAAGAAACCGAATGAAGGAAAAAAGGAAGTATGATTGCTGAGCATAGACATCAAGAGTACCTACACGTCAAACGCGGGTTCTAGTATCTCTACCTGCGAGAACTACAATGAATTGAGCTGATTTCCAAGGTGCCTTTTAATGCTTGAAGCCTCATCTAGATACACAGGTAGCAGGGGACAGTTTTCTAGAAACATGTGAGTCCGTCACAGCTCCGAAGGGGTCTATTTCTATGAGGTCCAGGAAGTGTCTTTTTGCTTCACCCTTCTTCACTGTATCACAATCGTGTTGCTGTTTTCCACTTGGCTTTGTGTCATTTGGATGTTATCCCCTCTAGATATTAGCAATAAAAATGTTAAAGAGGTATCCTGTGTGCAACGGCTAGGCTCTCAAGCCTAGACAGGTGACATTCCGTTGAGAACAAAAATGGAATTCTTTTGCACCACCCTGCCCGCCATGGAATCCCCTTTCTCATCTGCCCACCACCCCCACCGCACGAGAAAATTTCCACCTGACTCAGAAGTGTCAATCATATTTCACGGCAAAGAATAAATTTATGAAGTTAGGGACTTCTTTCCTATTTTGAATCTCACTATAAGGCATGTTTTCTTCCCCCTGAAGGCATGTATACAAACACATCATTTAAAAATTCACATGCACTTTTAAAGAATTTCATGTAGTTCTGGAGGTTGTATAAAAAATTAGTTACTGCAAGGGGTGCCTGGGTGGCTCAGTCGGTTAAGCGTCTGACTTCGGCTCAGGACATGATCTCACAGTTTGTGGGTTCGAGCCCCACTTCAGGCTCTGTGCTGACAGCTGGCTCAGAGCCTAGAGCCTGCTTCAGATTCTGTGTCTCCCTCTCTCTCTGACACTCCCCTGCTCATGCTGTCTCTCTAAGAAATAAAACATTAAAAAAAATTTTTTTTAAATTAGTTACTGTAAGAAAGGATTGCCACAAAATCAAGGAGGCTGAAATGCATGCCTGATTGTATCAGAATATGCTTGTCCTGGAGAAGACAAAGTCACATTCAGATGTCACCAGGGCCCACGGGTGCAACCACACCTGACTCCAAGGGTCTCAAGACAGACCAGGTTCGGCCACTGGCCGCTGACAAAATCCAGAGACAGAGGAATGAGCAGTGCAGAAACAGGAAAGGAATTCATTTCAATGTGAGGCCATTGCCTTGAAGACAGCAGACCAGCATCATCTCAAAGATGATCTCCAACGTGCTAAAAACTCTTGCAGGTTTATTCAAGGGAAATGTGGTACAGAGGTGGGTGGGTACGTGCAGGTGGGCGGTAAAGGTCAGGTCGATCATGGCCTTGGGGTCAATCATGCAGGGTCTTTATTGCAGGGGCTACTCTGCCCACCTGGTCTTTGGCCTGAGTTAAAAGTTAGGCTGGAAAGGACTTAATCAGTTGAAAGTACACACCGAGGTTAAAAGGCGGATAAGTGGGAGCCTGTTTTGGGAAAGGCAGTAACTAGTATGGCCTCTTAGGGCTGGTGGTTGGAGGCGTGACAGAGAAAAGCAGGTTGGGGCTCAGGAACCTCCCACCAATGAAGCTGCCGGAATGACACTGCTTGCGTATCCCACCACGGCGTGTGTTCAAGCAGAGGTCGTGTGATCGCTTCTGCAGAAGATGTGAGATCCAGTGGTAAGAGGATGGAGCCCGATGATGCTAAGGTCCCTTCAACCCCCACGTTATGTGACATCTCTTAAAATTAGTCTCCCTAACTGGGGCACCCGGGTGGCTCAGTCGGTTAAGTGTCTGACTTCAACTCAGCCATGGTCTCCTGGTTTTGTGAGTTCGAGCCTTGCATCAGGCTCTGCACTCAAAGTACGAAGCCTGCTTGGGATTCTCTCCCTTTCCCTCTCTCTCTCTGCCCCTCTCCTTCAAAATAAATAAATTGTGTGTGTGTGTGTGTATATATATATATATATATAAAATATATATATAAAATATATATATTCAAAATAAAATATATTCAAAATAAATAATATATATATTCAAAATAAATTTTATATATATATAGTCCCTAACCAGGATACCTATAGTGAGCACAATCCTAGTTCCCCATAGGCCCTTATATAGGATAATAATTCCCATCTCTCCCTGGCCTGGATTACTAACCTGGATAAAGACACACCTACGGTTAATGGTTTCCACAGCCAGCATGTATGGATTACATTCTAGGAGCACCATTCTAAGCACTTCGCCTGAATTACTACATCTCAACCCTCAGAACAACTCTGGGTGCCACATGGTATCTACTCTGTTTTGCAGATGAAGAAACTGAGGCACAGAGACGTTTGGGAACTTGCTGCAAATGAAACTGTAAGGGCAGAGGCTGATTGGGGTCCAGGCAGTCGGACCCCCGAGTCCATGTCATTAACCACTATGCCTCACTGGCCGGCGACTGTTCCAGAGTGTGGCTCCTTCAGGCCAGGAGTGGCTAGGACCATACGGAGCATTCATCCCACATCTCATACGTTACACGGAATCACAGGACTATGGCCTCAGAGCTACCTTTTAAGTTGTAATTTTTGATACACAACAAACTAAATTTCAGGCTTTGAAACTATCATGGATGTAAAATTTTAAAATCTCAGGCAGTTATCTTCCAAAGTTATTTGCTTGCATTGATTATTGGTTCTTTGCCTTTTGATGCTTGCCAAAAAATTAAATTTCTTCTTCAGCTCACTTAACAAAACCAACTGGAGGACTCCTACCCCTCCTGCTAGAATATCCCCAGTACCAGCCTCTACTGGTAAGAGGTAAATATGTCTAGTATTCACTCTAGAGTTCTATATAAAATAGACAGCGCTTATGCAATAAATTCCTTTTTAAACAAGAGAAGCATATTTCTTTTTATTTATTTATTTATTTTACAAATAGTTTATTGTCAAATTAGTTTCCACATAACACTCAGTGCTCATCCCCACAAGGGCCCTCCTCCATGCCCATCCCCCCCTCCCCCCCACATCCATCAGTCCTCAGTTTTTGTCAGCATTCAGGAGTCTCTCATGGTTTGCCTCTCTCCCTTTCCCCCACCATTTCCGCCCTTCTTCTCCCCCTTGTTCCTCCGTCAAGGTCCTCCTAATCCTCCTATACGTGCAAACATATGATACTTGTCCTTCTCTGCCTGACTTATTTCGCTCAGCATAACACCCTCAAGGTCCATCCACGTTGCTACACATGGCCAGATTTCATTCTTTCTCATTGCCATGGAGTATTCCATGGTATAGATAAACCACATCTTCTTGATCCATTCGTCCGTTGATGGACACTTAGGCTCTTTCCATGTTTTAGCTATTGTGGAGAGTGCTGCTATGAACATTGGGGTCCATGTGCTCCTATGCCTCAGCATTTCTGTATCCCTTGGGTAAATTCCTAGCAGTGCTATTGCTGGGTCATAGGGGAGTTCTATTGTTAGTTTCCTGAGGAACCTCCACACTGTTTTCCAGAGGGGCTGTACCAGTTTACATTCCCACCAACAGTGTAGGAGGGTGCCCGTTTCTCCACATCCTCGCCAGCATCTAGAGTTAAGAGAAGCGTATTTCTGATGACCAACATTTAGTTGTGGTGTAAAATATGTTCAACTAAAAAAATTGAGGGGCACCTGGGTGGTTCAGTCGGTTTAGCATCCAACTTCTGATTTTGGTTCAGGTCATGATCACAGGCCTCACCATTGCTCTCTCTCTCTAAAATAAGATTGAAAATGAATGAATGAATGAATGAACGAATAAATAAATAGATAAATAAAATAAGATTGAAAATGGGGCACCTGGGTGGCTCAGTTGGTTAAGCGTCTGACTTCAGCTCAGGTCATGACCTCACAGTTTGTGAGTTTGAACCCCGGGTTGGGCCCTGTGCTGACAGCTCAGAGCCTGGAGCCTGCTTGGGATTCTGTGTCTCCCTCTCTCTCTACCCCTCCCCCACTCATGTTCTGTCTCTCCCTCTCAAAAATAAACAAATTCTGCAATATATACAAATAAGGAATCATTACATTATACACCTGAAACTAATGCCATATGTTAATTATACCTACATTTAAAAAAAGGAAAATAAAAAATAATAAACCTAAAAATAAAGAAATAAACAGTAAACAATTTTTAATTAAAATTTTAAAAAATCAAAAAATTGGGGCACCTGGGTGGGTCAGTTGGTTAAACGTCCGACTTTAGCTTAGGTCATGATCTCACAGTTCATAGGTTCGAGCCCCGCATCAGACTCTGTGCTGACAGCTCAGCATGTTTCAGATTCTCTATCTCCCTCTCTCTCTCTGACTCTACCCTGCTCATGCTGTCTCTCTCTCTCTCTCTCTCTCTCTCAGAAATAAATTTTTAAAAATTAAATAAATAAATAAATTTTAAAAATTGATTTTGTACTCTGCAAACCCAGGGTATCTAATTTTTCCCTTCTCTTCCATAAATTATAAACTAAACCATTTTTCAGCCCAAAATCCAAAGAATACATCTCATGGCAATGAATCAGTTGTTATAATTACGTGGCTGGCACTGACTACAAAATATCACTTATGCCAACATTTCTATGGATATTTTTTTCTTCTCCTATTTATAGGAAATTTATGTGTAGACTTTTTTTCAAAAGTTATTTATTTTGAGAGGGAGACCAAGCGAGTGGGGAAGAGGCAGAGAGAGAAAGGCAAGAAAGAATCCCAAGTAGGCTCTTCACTGTCAGCACAGAGCCCAAAGTGGGGCTTGAACTCATGAACCATGAAATCATGACCCGAGCCGGACACTTTTCCAACGACTGAGCCACCCAGGTGCCCCTAGACTCTTTTCTAAGACTAAACCGTCCACCTTGGCTTTTGGTCTCATTCTCGCTCCACGAATTAGTGCCCTGCTCTCCTCCTCAGGCCTTCCTGTCCCACGTGCTCCAACCACTCTATCAACAGGGTCAGATTCTGCCTGATCCTCCTCACCCCCCCCCAAATTATAGCCTAGATCCCCAGACCCTTATGTGGGACAAGAATTCCCATCTCTCCTTTGCCTGGATTATCTGATTTCCCTGGGAAGTTACCCATCTTCCTTAGGAGTGCTAGGTTTTAAGGAGGGATCTCAGGAATCATGAGAGGGATTAAAGTGACCACCCCCCCAGCCACCAATTCTTTCCACAGAGCCATCCACATGTCAATGATTGTGTCAGTTTCCTCTAAGAGTTTCTTTCTAAGTCTGAAAACATTCCCTTACACTGAGGGCGTGTGTTCCCTGTTTTCTAGTTACCACTTAACCTTTCTCCCCAAACATTTCACTGTGTGGGACACCTGCTGTGTTCCAGGCCCACAGCTCGCAGGGCTGGCGCGGGGTGGGGGCGCGGGGTGGGGGCGCGGGGTGGGGAGTAGAACCGCGCCCTCAGCGGCCACTTTGTAACTATCAAGCCCTGAAACTCCTTTCGCTCTTCCATTCAGTGCCCCGTCCAGAGAAGACAGCCCTCGCGGAGTTTATGCTCTAGAGATGGAGACTGTGCAAACGAACCCTGGGTTAGAGTGTGGCTCCGAAGGGCGCAGTAGACCTCACACGGGGTCAACTGTCTCTGAGAGGGAGACATTTGAGACTGGGATGGCGAGAAGGAGCCAGTCAGATGAAAGCCCGGCGGGCTGGGGACATCCTGGGCAGATGTGACCGTGTCAAAGGAAGAGGCCACCTTCAGTATCCAGAACAAAGAGCTGCACGTAGCACTTGCTGAGCGGGAGACAGCTGTGCTTGCACAGTCTCTCTGGACAAAGAAAACTGCTGACAGGGTTTCAGGAAGCATGGGGCGGGGGTTTGGGGGGTGCGGGGGGCAAGGGTTAGCAGACAGAATCCCTTAGGGATCAAGCTTTAGTTGTGGAGGTGCAGGTCCCCGAGCGAGGCAGCTGCTGATTGGCCTGATTTAGGAGATTACTGATGTGAAGTTGTCACTGATCATTTCTGGTACTTAAGGTGGAACTGTGGCCAAAGGCCAGTCATTTCTTTCCTGACACTTGGAGCTGTGGCAGGCAAGCCCATGGAGCTGTGGCCCTCAGATCCACCTGGGAGAAAGGACCAGCTGCCCGGCTCCGAGGGGCGTGGTCAGCTGACATCTCCAGCTGACACTTTCTTCAGGGTCTACTGCAGGTGCAAGATAATGACACACTATTCACACTATTCTCTATTCACACGTACTGAGCCCACACCCGAGCAGGGCAGTGGGAGCTGACAGAACGCTGTTTTCTAGCATCTTCCAGCCAAAGACTGAGCAAGGTGGTGGCCCAAGAACTATCTGTTTCTGCCCAACTCAGGACCCTTCTGTGTGTTTTTTAAAATCTTTTAATGTTTATTTTTGAGAGACAGAGCACAAGCAGAGGAGGGGCAGAGAGAGAGACACACACACACAGAATCCGAAGCAGGCTCCAGGCTCTGAGCTGTCAGCACAGAGACTGACATGGGGCTCGAACTCATGAACAGTGAGATCATTGCCTGAGCCAAAGTTGGACGCTTAACCAACTGAGCCACCCAGGTGCCCTATGGACCCTTCTAAATAAGCAGTCCTTGCTCTGGAGCTCCCTGGTGGGCTACAGAGACTTCATCGGATCTGTGATGAAGGCTGATGGTTCCCCTGTCCAGTCTTACTTACCCTTGTTCCCCAACCCAACCTTGCCTTTCATTTTTCCTTTCAGAGACTAATTTTGTCATACGTGTTTGGTGCTCTGAACTCCAGCTCAGCATCCTAGTACAACTGGGATCAGAGTGGCCCAAGGTCATGGGCAATAAGACAGCCTCTTGACACTGGGTCACTCTCTGCCTGGCTGGTTATGAGACTCACATCCTTGGTGGACAGGCAGTGTATAGACAGCTTCTGGCATGAGAGGACTGTCTAGTTATTAAAACTAGATGGGAAGACCTGCTTCTGGTGAAGCATAAAATGGCTGGTGGATGATTCGGTGTCTCTGGTGATATGGGGTGGGAGTGGATAATGAATTAATGTCCTGCAGATGAATGAGGAAAAGCTGAGGTCAGTTAACCAACAATTTAAGTGTGAGAGGGGTGCCTGGGTGGCTCAGTCAGTTAAGCATCTGACTTCAGCTCAGCTCATGATCTCTGGGTTCATGGGTTTGAGCCCCGCATCGAGTTCTGTGCCAACAGCTCAGAGCCTTGAGCCTGCTTCAGATTCTGTGTCTCCCTCTCTCTCTCTGGCTCTCCGCTGCTCACTTGTTTGCATGCATGCACTCTCGCTCTCTCAAAAATAAATTAAAACAACAACAATAAACTGTGTGAGAGCTGGAGCCTCTTTGGTAACTTGCTAAGCAGCCCTCACCTCATGCAGAAGTTAAGCAGAAAAAACTGAAGGTCAAGCACAGGATTTGATGGTAAAAGTAGTAACCACTAAAAACATTAAAAAGTGCTCAACCAGGGGTGCCTCGGTGGCTCAGCTGGTTAAGCGTCCAACTTCGGCTCAGGTCATGATCTCGCAGTTTGTGGGTTCAAGCCCCACATCGGGCTCTGTGCTAACAGCTCAGAGCCTGGAGCCTGCTTCAGATTCTGTATGTGTCTCTCTCTGCCCCTCTCCCATTCATTCTCTCTCTCTCTCTCTCTCATAAATAAATAAAAAACTAAAAACAAAATATGCTCAACCAAGTCAGGTGTGTCATCCCAAGGTCAGGACCAACCTGGATAATGAGAAGAGGACAGCTGGCGTGTACCCCCAACAGTTTTGACCCCCTGAAAGAGCCTGCCGAAGAGGCTCACTGCCTCCCCATTAAGGACTAGAACCATCCCTCCCCCCTTCTCCTACCCTGACAGGAGGAAATGTGTGAGGCGAACGTGATAACCACCACACTACGGAAACGAGGCTACAGGAGGAAATGTGATATGCATAGAGATCTGGCCGCGGAAGGCAACAGGTGTCCCTAGAAGCTGACCTACCCCATCTCCCAGGTCTATGCCCAAGGTTAAGTCATAGCACCACCTGGCTGGGGTCATGCCAGGCCGGATGAAGGGAGAAATGGATGATGTGGCAAAGGTGCCGTAGGGCCAGGGGCCAGGAGTGCACCCTTGGGAGCAGGCTCTGCAGGTGCTCGGTCAGAAGACTGGACAGAGGGAATGTTTACCGCCTTGGGGATATCACTCAGGTCATGGGATTTAACCATGAGATAAGCTCCAGGCGATGGTGCAAACTCACTGCTTTAGGGTGGGTGACTCCTAGAGGCATGGAAAAAGTGACAGAAATGTTGAAACGCCCGAACTGCCAGGAGAGATCAGAGAAAAAGGAATGCAAAGCTCCCAGAAGGGGCCATGCTGGAAAGGATAATTGGCTGCGGCAATAAGACCCATCAGGAGATTTTTGCCTTATCTGTTGGGGCTGCCGTAACAAACCACGTAGACGGGGTCGGGTGGCTTAAACAACAGAAATTCACTCCTGAGATCATCGTGTTGGCCAAGTCAGTGCCTGGTGAGGGCCTGCCTTCTGGCTTGCTGACAGCTGTTTTCTCTCTCTCTCCCCAGGTGGAGGGGGGGTGGGGGGATAATCAGAGGAGGTCATCAAGAAGACATGACTACCATTTGACCCAAGAGCTGGACTCAGATAGTCAGAGGCTCCCCACCTCTGCCCTGTGCTTGGAATGTGGGTTCCACTTGCCCTTCCCACCACTAGCTGCTCCTGCAAGGACACAGCCTTGGGGTAGAACCGGTGATGGGGCCATTTGGACTGGATACCTGCCTGCACCCAGTGAAGGCCTCCCAGCACAGTCATCCTGCCTTGTCTGCAGGGGACACATGCTCAGACCCCCAGCAGGTGCCTGAAATCGCGATAGTACTGAACCCTATGTATACTACGTTTCCTCCTATACATACCTACCTATGATACAGCCTAAACTTTTAAAAATTAGGCACAATAAGGGATTAACAATAACCCAGAATAAAATCAAAGCAATTATAGTAATATACTCTAATGAAAGGTTTATGAATATGGTCTCTCTCAAAATCTTCCTGGACTGTACTCACCCTTCTGGCGATGATGTGAGATGATGAAGTGCCTATGTGACAAGGTGAAGCCAGGTGAGTGACATGGGCAGTGCCATGCAGTGTTAGGCGCTACTGACCCTCTGACCAGACTTCATACCGAGGATGGAGGACCGTCTGCCGCCGGGCTGAGGTTGGCCGCGGGCACCCGGAGGTGCGGCGTGAAGCTGCACATTAAAGGGGGTCTGCTGTAAACCTAGGAGGTTCTGGAAGGCGGGTGCAGAAAACTGCTCATCCTGCAGCCGCCTAAGACACACCTCAGGGGTTCCCTTGCTTGTTAAAACTGCCACCTACCAGTGTGGAGCGTTCTACCTCTTTCTCTGGTCTCTCCCTGCCCTCTGTTTGGGGGGGAGGGTGCATGTCAGGGGATACCTGGGAAGTTCCTGAGGCAAATTGGGAACCAACAAGGGGCAGCTCTGGTCTCCTTCTCTCCTTGTAAGAACACTACTCCCACCTGGAGGATTCCACCTCATGACCTCATCAAAAGTGAATTCTTTTCCAAAGGCCCTGTCTCAAACACCATCACAGAGGTGGCTAGGACTTCCTCATGTGAAGGGGGGGAGGGGGAATGGGTTGCGATAATTCCATCCATAGCAATTATGTTCCTAGGAAAGGCTCAGAGGACTGGCCCTTTAGCAAGGCCACCGGGAAGGCGCAGATGAGAGGTGCGTGAGCAAAACCACGTTGCTCAGAGGCGGTTCTCCTCTGCAGTCTGGCAGGCAGAACAGGTTAGGGTGGAGTCTGGCTTGCTGAGAGCCATGTGGGTGATGAGGAGACTGCGATGAGCTCAGGTTGCAGTGCAGACAGCAGGGGGCGTTATCATATTAACCAGTAAGGTGGAAAGGGCTGTCAAGGGAGGCGCCTGGGTGGTTAAACATCTGACTTCAGCTCGGGTCATAATCTCACAGTCTGTGAGTTCAAGCCCCATGTTGGACCCTCTGCTGACCGCTCAGAGCCTGGAGCCTGCTTCAGATTCTGTGTCTCTCTCTCTCTCTCTGCCCCTCCCCTGCTTGTGCTCTGCTTCTCTGTCTCTCTCAAAAGTAAGTAGACATTAAAAATTTCTTTTAAATAAAAAAGGGCAGCCAAGGGAACCTAAGCTGTAGTCTTATGGAGATGGTTAATGGAACATGACATTTCGAGGGATGAAATAGGTGGAGAAGCCAACAGGTAATGCTTTCTACATAATCAAAAGAGAGCAAGAATAGATAAGAGTAGATCACCCCTTCTCCACAACTGTAATCCCTTGCCCAGTTTCTAGAGTTGAGCCTGTTTTCAGACTCGAAACTCACTGACTGAAGAGATGGCTGGGTTCCCAGGGAACAGAACACTGCAATATTTCAGCAAGTGTGTACAGTAATGAGTCCCCCAATATTTTTCTAAAGGGAACTGTGTCCATTTACTCAGGGGATATACACTGGAGAAAGAGAAATGCCCAGATACGTTGGGGTCCAGATTGACACTGGACACCCAGAAACTCAAAGTGTCATCAGAGTTGCCCTCCCCCATTAAGTGGGACCATAGGGAGGTTAGAAAATAAATGCAGTTCTACTCAAAACTTGGTTTCCAGTTGGTCCCCTGGGTTTGGAGATCAACCGGTCAGTGGTTAGTTCCTCAATTCCTGAATGTATAATTAAGATTAAAATACTTGGAGGATAGGACAATACGACATTAATTCCTTGACCTGTGAGGAAAGAGTGTAAGCTTCTAACCCCCCTCTCCCCGAATCAGGGCACTAAATCAAAAACAGTATTCCACATCCACTTCTGGCTGTGATGGTAAAACCAGACATTGAAAGTCCATAGCACATGACTGTTTTCTGAGAGGAGGGTGGGAAAGGTCAGTTCAAAGATTGTTGAAACGTATGTCTTCGAGGCTCTTTCTAGGCAATGAAGCAGGTAGGTGAAGTCAAATAGAGGCCGGCAGTCTCACTGAGTTGAGGAGACAGAGATCCATATTAAGGGAAGGGAAAGTGGATAGAATTGTTCAGCAGCATGGAGGATGAAGAAGCGCGCGCGCACACACACACACACACACACACACACACACACACACAGAGATCTATACATCTACAGTGAGTCCCCTTGAGTCCTTGGCCAAGACTGATCTGTGAAGGTATAAAAAGAAACTACCCAAGCCAAGAACCGAAAAATTGGAAACTGGTAGAAGTAATGATTCGCAGCTTTATTTGGGGCTGGGAACAGTTTTTGTTTTGTTATTGTTTCAGGGAACAGTTTTGTTTCTGCTAGCAAGAGTGAAGATAACTCATCATGCATGGAGTATTAGGTGGTGTCCTCACAAGGGTATTGCCTTAGTAGTGAGGTTAAATGGTCTCTTGAAGGCTGTTCTGGACCTTACCTAATGAAACTTAAAAGCAAGCCTTGAAAGGCTCAAACTGATTCCAAGAAACATAGCTGTGCACCAGAATAAAGCCCAATACTATTTAAAGGGATACAACAAAATCCATCCACAAACAGCCTAATTCCCAACATTCAATGCAAAATTACTAGAAAAAGAATGCAAAGGAACAGAAAATTATGACCCATAACTAGAAATCAGTTAGGAACAGTCCCAGATGTGGCAGATGGGAAGGAATTAGCAGCATGGCCCATGTGGTCCGGCAGACCTATGCTACTGGAGGTGTCAGCGGTGAAAACAAAATGCAGTGTAGAATCCATGACAAGCCCCAATGGGAAATCACAATGCAGTCTCCTGGGTTCCCGAAGCAAGGCTACGGGGCCTGGTAGAGATGCAACCATGAGACACCAGGTGATGATGTATCCAGAACTGCCCACCTCAGCTGGGTCCTATCAGAACCATCAGGTCATAAAGTTGGTAGGACACTAGCAATTCATCATTAGGCAGAAATGGTACATTCAGGAACGATCATGAGCGGGACCAGAGTACATAACCAAGCTGCATGAGCAGGTCACCCCCACTTCCACGTCCTTGTGGCTGCACCCACCCCCCCTTCCCTCCCTCCCTGTGGTTGTTTGGAGGACCTGTATGATCAGCTGAAGGAGGAAGGAAAAGCTTGAACTTGGCATGTTGATGAGTTGGCCGCAAGATGAACATGGACAGCAGCTGCATTATCCCCTCACTCCGGGGTGATGTTGAAAGGCAGCCTCAAGGAAAAAATTTTCTGCAATCTTTCTGCAAAAAAAAGTGTGGCAGCGGTAGAATTTGGGGCAATGAACCTAGTCATTTGCTTTGTGAGGGAGGAAAAGTGAAATATATATGGGGTCCTGGCCATGACAAATGGCCTGGCCAAATGGTTAGGAGTTTGGAAAGGGGAAAGGAAAACAAAAAGCAAAAAACAAACAAAAAAAAACGTGATTGAGGCAAGGGAGTCTGGGATAGAAGGACTTGTGGGAGCAGCCACAGAGCATGGAAACGCTGTCTCATGTTAATGCCCACTGGAAAGCGCACACCACAGAGGGGCACTAAGCCACCACGAAGACAAAATGACTTAGCCTGTTGCTGTTAGCTTTCGTTGGTGCCCGCCCCAGTGCTGGCATGATGTGCACACAAAGAAGGTGGCAATGGTGGCAGAGATGGAGGCTATGCATGAGCCCACAACAACACGGACTCTCACTTACCAAGGCTGACCTAGTCACTGCTAACTCTGAACGTCTAGCCTGCCAGCAACAGATAGCAGTGCTGAGACCCCCATGAGGCCAGGAGAAGATCAGCTGGTCATTTGATGCCAAACTCAGTGCATCAGGCCCGTTCTTTCCTGGAAGGGCCAGCAGTTCATCTGCACAAAGTTAGACACTTATTCTAGGTATGCAGCTCCCTTTCCTGGTTATAGCGTCTCAACAGCACCCCATTCTAGCGACTTCACAAAATCTCTGATCCACTGGCATGGATTTACTGAACACCCAGGCAGGGAGAGTTACCTATGGCCATGGGATCCACTAGGCCTCTCATGTACGGCGCCACCTAGAAGCTTCTGGTTTGGTTTCAACCAACACCCTACCAAGACAGTATGCTTACTAAGTCGGAGATCTTACATAGTGCTGTGTCCACAACAGAAACATCCGTGGCCCTGAGAACCAAGGGGTGGAAGCAAGAGTGACCCTACTTACCATAACTCCCAATGAGCTCCTGAGAGACACAAGCTTTCCCGCCCCACAGCTCTGGGCTCTGCAGAGCCAGAGGTCCTTGTTCTCAAAGGTGTACACCCTCCCTAGGCAACAGAACAAGGGTCCCATTGAACTTCACCTATTGCTGCCACCTGGGGACTTTGGACTCCTTGCGTCCAGGGTCTAGCAGGCAAGAGTCACCATCTTGTCAGGGTTACCTGACCCTGGAGTGAAAAAGGAGGTAAGCCTGCTGTTACATGATGGGTGAAACTCGGGGCACTCACTTGGTGCACCCTGTGTACTCCTTGCTCAGTTGGAGCCGTGAATGGACAAGCGTAGCAGACCCGGTCCCAGAAGGGTTTGATCCTCATGATCTCAGAGCCCTCGGCAATGAAAGCGTGGTTCACACCATTAGGAAAGCCACTGAGATGAGCACAGGTGGCAGTTGAGGGTAAAGGGCACGGAGTGGGTGGAGGAGGGGAGGAGAAGCACCAGATGTGGCCCCAGACCAGTGGTAGGAGGGCTGTACTTGGTCCCACAAAGTTCCTTTAACAAAATTTTCTCCTCAGGAAGACAGAAGTCCACCAGAGCCTTGGCGGAATGGCCTTCCACGTTTGTTGGGGAAGCAGACCCACAGGGTGACAGGGCTGGACTGTGGCAGGCATGGAGATGTGCCACTTAGATCTCAAGATTGGCCATCCAGCAGCAAAAAGTGTGGTTGGCTGACAGCCTCTGACTGGTGGCTTATTCAGGGGCCACCTTAGCTTTCAAGCTGAGGCCATACTATTCCAAGGGTTGGGGACCAATGATTCCACTAGGCGGTGGAAACTGAAGGCATGCTTTTCTCAGAGTGGCCTCTTGTCAAAGACCAGACAGGGCAGGGGTAAAGGACCTCGCTGTTTCTGTCCGACACAGGAGCCCTCCGCCGTGTCATCTTTCCCCAGAGTTCCCCATAGGTTGGTTGGGCGGATGTGTAAGGTCAGTACTGCAAATCTGGTCTTACCCCACTTCTTTGCTTTTCCTTTTAATGGTGTTACACTCCAATAAAACCTTGCATTGCTAATGGTCCCAGTGTCTACTTCCTGAGGAACTTAAGCCAACATAGAAGAACAGGAACTTTTCTTTTCAGTAGTTAAAGGCTTTGAGGTGTGAAATAGCTTCTGCCAAGGGGCAGAAAGGAGAATTAGACCAGACTATTTGGAAGGGAGGGTGGGGGGAACAGTGGTAGATCTTAAAGGACTTGAAGGCCACAGCAAGGAGTTCGAACTCTATTCCAATTGTAAGATTCAGTCTTTGGAGGTTTTCAAGCAGTGGAGTGCTATGAACTGTTTTTAAGGGCTTATTTTGTATGGTGAATTAAGAGCGGTTATAGGTGCACAGTAAAGACCAGAAGAACAGTTTGGAAGTGTTTGCAATAGTCTGGTTAGGAGATAGCAGCTTGGATCTGAGAGGTAGCAGTGGAACTGGTGAGAAGTGATTGGATCTGTGAATTATTTTGGTGGTAGAGTTCCCATGACTTGCTTGAGGTTTTGATGTGGCTTGAAAAGGAAACAGACCACAGGAATAAGCCTTGATTTGGGGCCTGAGCCATTGCCTAATGCCATTAACTGATAAGGTAGAGATGGTGATGGGGAGTATGGTTTGGAGATACTAAGTCTAAAACACATTTAATGCAGATTTTGAGTAAGCAGCAGGTATACCACCTGGGGGTTCACAGAGGAAGGACAGGAGATGTTCAGTTGTCAGTATGTATATATACACACACCAGTATAAATATATACATTTATATAAGGCTATGGGATTACATGGAATCAACAAGAAAGAGTATAGCTTTAGAACCCTAAGGACCAAACCAGGTCACATCATTCTCCTTCTTATCAAGCCTTCATTGTTTCCCAACATTACAGAACAAAACCCCAATTCTTTGGGAGGACATCCCAGGCCTTCTACATTCTTGCCTGAGATGATCTTTCCAGTCTCACGTCCTACTATGTTCTTCTGGAGACATTTTAACTACATGGCTTCCTCCAAACCCTTGGCCTCTGCGCCTTCGCTCATGCTGTCCCCTCCATTTGGAGGGCCCTTATCCCGCCAACCTCCCCTGCTTGTTGAAATCTTCCTTGTCCATGGAGTCTTAGTTCAGGTTCTCAACCAATCTTTCCCCCATCCATCTAGTCAAAAGTAATGACACCTGAGGCTGGCTTAGTATATATGCGACTCTCAATCTCATGGTTTTGAGTTGGAGGCCCACCTGGGGTGTAGAGACTACTTAAAAATAAAACCTTAACGGGCGCCTGGGTGGCTCAGTCGGTTAAGCGAAAGACCTTGGCTCAGGTCATGATCTCACGGTTCATGGGTTCGAGCCCCACATCAGGCTCTGAGCCTGTTTCAGATTCTTTGTCTCCCTCTCTCTCTCTGACCCTCCCCTGCTCATGCTCTCTCTCTCAGAAATAAAACATTTAAAAAATTAAAATAAAATAAAACCTTAAAAAACCCCAGCAATGACACCTTCCTCTGAGAGTCCTATCACTCAACTGAGTGAAAATTGCAGTGTACCTAGAAGGTAGACAGCCTAAGGCTGATGCAGTGACTCCAGATGTAAGCAATGGACCAGGCTCCTTTCTCCTTCACCTTCCACAACATGTGGCTTTCAACCCATTGGTGCTGATACATTGGAAAAGTACTTTTCTTTTAGCCTCCCATTCATTTAGGGAGAAACGGGAAAAAGGAAGCGATAAGAGATGTGTCTGGCTCCTATATCAGCAACCTTGCGAGAATTTCCAGACCGCTGCTCATGTCTCACTGGCCAAAACTCTATCCTCTTGACTATAGGGGAGGCTGTGAGGTATAGTGATTCGGTTGGGTGCATTGCCATCTCGAATCAATGTCAGGTGTTTCAGCGGTAAAGGAGAACACACGGGGTGTGGGGCCCCAACAGCGTTTGCTGTGGAGCTCAGAGTGCGCTTCCTTTTCATCCGTTCTGACACATTTTACACGATAGTTCACAGGGGGTGTGTGTCTTTTTCACTAGATTTGAAGCCTATTAATGAAATCTCATCCACATTTTTATCATTTATTTATTGTGTAAGAGAGAGAGAGAGAAAGAGTGAGTGGGGATGGGGCAGAGTCAGTGCAGAGCCCTATGCAGAGGGCAATCTCACGAACTGTGAGATCATGACCTGAGTGGAAATCAAGAGTTGGACGCTTAACCATTTTACATCGTAGGATCCCTTACGCCTTAGCACATTAGAAGTATTTAATAAAGGGCTTTTTTTTTCCCCCAATGCCGAATACATGACTCTAGATTGCTCTAGTCTGTGTTCTATGAATAAAGGCTGGCCTGTGTGGAAGGTAGAGCAGCTCATCAAAAGAAACTATATCACAGTAACTGAAGAGGTAACTGCAGAAAAAGCAGACCTCAGGAATCAAACAGACCTCGAGTCATGTCCATGTTTTATCTGAAAGTCCCTCCTTCCCACCCTGCCCACCAATAATATTCTAGTGTCACCCAAGTATATTATCCTGTTGTACTCATTCTTGATGGAATCTCAGCAATAGATTCAATATTAAATTCATGTGCTGCAAACACATTAAGGCACAACCAGCAAAGCCAATCCCATGCTTCACCTGTCCTCCCAGGGCACCCGCCACAGGGCTGGGCGTGCTGTTTCTTCTCCTTGTTATTGTGACTCTCCTAACAATATAAACTCACACCCTCAGGGAGAAGAAATGGTTTTAATCAACATCCTTCAGAAATAGGGGGGCAGAAATCAGACCAAAGTTGTGGTGGCTTCCGCCTGGCAGACCACGTGACTGTTTCTCCCCCAACTTTCAGGAAAAATAAGATGGAAATAATTGATCCCTAGAGCTTCTATGATTATCAGTGACTCACAGCCTTGGGGTATAAGGAAGGGTCACAAGTCTAACCTAACGGACTTCTTAAAGATGATGGGGTCTGTTAACAGCAGCAAGTGCTCACAGAGGAATAAAGTAACAGAGCTAAAGATGCCATATATTCCAGGGATGAGTCTAGAGTCTTGTTTCGCTAGATGTCATCTGTGCCTGTGAAAAGTTCTTGCATCTCTCCACATGCCCCGTCACCTGAACTATCAGTCAACACATTATTCATATTTATTCAAAAGTCCATAGGACACTGTTCAGAGCTGTTTTTCCATATGTCCTTTTAGATGTCACCATCCACAGTGCCTGCGATGTTCTATCTCCTCTCTGTTGGGTCCCCACCTCCCACAGGCACCTTCTGGTCTTTACTGCTGTTCTGTTTGTATCCAGCAAAGCACTCAACAGTTCTGTGAAAGAAGACTTATCTTATTATTCAAAAATGCATGTACAAAAGAAAAGAAATCAGGGTCAACTATTTACTTTACAATTGTTTTATTCAAAGCAAATTGTAAAACCTAGTATTTGTTTCTCTTTAAAAATGGGGATTTTTAAAATAATTTTATAATTAGTTTTGATGCTGTTTTACTTTACCTTCGACATAAATGATTTATATATTAAGTTAAAGTTGTCTGATAGTCGCGTACATTCTAATCAGGTTTAGGGGGCTAGGAGGTTCATATTCAAAAGCCAACACCACTTTTCTAAAATGGAGAAGAGAAGACCCTTGGGCCCAGGGCAGCAGACAGTAGCTCCAAATGGTAAAACGTCCTTCAGCCTTTGGCCGTCATTGAGGGCTGTGGGAAAAGAAGGGGTTTGTTTTCTGCAGAGAATGGAAGACGCCTTCATTCTTCAGGTTTGTTTTTGTCTCAGAGATGTGTCAAAAATGGGAATCTAAAGTTGGGATGTGTAATAAACCTTTTGAGAGTCTGGCCTGTGAGGTCCCACTTTTGGATGATATTTTTATACGGAGGGAGATGCCTGTCGGCAACTGTACTATACACAGGCCAAGGATCTCCGTGTTGTCATCTCAAGTCCTTCTGATGAAGAAGACTTATTTTATTTAGCCAACAAACAAAGGAGTCTGGGTACACGGCGGCTGGGAAGGAATGGGGGAGGGGGCCTCAAGAGGAGGACATAAAAATAAATACTTCACACACTTTTCTCCCATGCCTCTAAGGATTAAAAATTCTAACTGGAGAAGATTAGAAGGTAATTAGCCAACTCAGTTACTTATAAAAAAATAATAAAAACTCACAAACCAAATGATGCAAAAAATCTTTTTAATCTAAAAACTCATTTCCCATGGCTAATTAAGAGCCAAGCCCTTCCAATTTTTATTAGTGTATTTCACTAACAAGAGCTATTCAGCATTTTCTTCAGAGTAGGATAATATATAATTGATTCTGATAAACCTTTCTAAATGAGGACATGATACTGTAGGCAGGTCAAGGAAAAATAGCCATGCCTTTCTCTTTGGTGTCACCAAAAGGATATCCAAAAAAGTTAGCAAATGTTGACATTTCAAGTGGTAAGAAATGGCCAAATGCAAGTTTACACTCTGGTAAAAATATCTGTAAACGGGAAATCTCCACCCACAGTTCTGTAGTGCAAGTTTCCAAATGGAATTCTGAAAAATACGTTTATTTCATAAGCAGGAAACAGCTCCCAGCAGCGTTACCACTTACCCCCTTCCCCTCTCTCCCTGCTCACCCTCTCTGTGCATGCACACTGTCCTCTTCGTTCTCAAGGAAGGCCTCGGCAGCTACTCGAGGAAGAAATTCATGAGAAACTCGTACACATGTCTAAAACTCAGGCTAGAAGGTGTGTGTCTTCTGTGGCTGCCCCCTAGCAGGGCTCCAAGATACCGCCTTGCCACATCCCCACGTTTGTCATTTTCACAAAAAAGAAACCAAGCCTTTTTTCCCCCAGAAAAAAGTACCTGAACCCATTAGTCATTTAGCCCTTTCCCACCGTTTTGGGTTCATCATGACATGGCTCACCTTGAAAGCACACCGGGGCCTGTACCCGTGTCCTCTGCAGGGGCACCAGCAAATCTACCCCCTCTTTCTTAGAAGGAATGGTTCTCTCTCTCTCTCTCTCTCTCCCATCTTCGGGAACTCACTAGTTTCCCCAAACAGAATACTTTTCAAGTAATGCCCACCTAATCCAGAAGACTCCATTTTTCTACCCAGCTAAACAGTCTTTCCTTCTCCTGTTTCTGTACGTGCTACTTGTGTGTGTGTGTGTTGTGTCTATGTGTGTGTGAGTGTGCGCATGCGTGCATTTTAACATAAAGGGGTTCAAAATGCAGGCACACACATACCCTTCCCCACACACACCTGGCATTTAGCCCAAAAAAAAAAAAAAGGAGGGAGGAAATAAAGAAATCTTCCCCAGGAAGCACTTTCAGAAGTTAAGCTTCTACTTGCTTTTAGCCACAGGGCAAGTGCCATGGGAGTCCTGAATAACATCCCCCTTCTGTTGCAGGGCTGGCAGTGCCCAGGCCCACAGCACAAACGCCGAGTGGGATTGACGGGCAAGGCAGGGAAGGTACCTGTCAGGCTCCCTAGAGCGATGTGTTGTGCGTCTCCCTCACATTGCCTGGGAGATTCACATTCTTGGCCCTAGCTCTCTTCGCCCACAGGCCCTTCACATCGTTCTGATGGACCTGTGCCCTCGGCACTGACTGTCCCATCCACGGGGTCAGGACCCTGTGCCTGCGGTGAGGCAGCGGGCTCCCCACCACCGAGCAGGCTGCCCTTGTCCATTTCGCCCCCCACCAGTCCATCCAGTGAGCAGTCCCTTGCAGCACCCAGGGCCCGCCGAGCCCGGGTGTCTACAGGCTCCAAGGCTTCCCCTTCGCCTTCCGATATGACGGTCATGGGGCTGCTCTGGATCCGGTTCCGCATGCTGTACCTGCTGCTGGCTGCAGAAGGTGGGGTTCGGCTGCGGCCGTACCGGGGGCCGGAAAAGGACAGACTCCGAGGCATCAAGCCTTCGTTCTTGGCCCACTCCTCCTGGGCCCTCCTGTTCTTGCTTGGGGAGCAGCTTGATGGGCTCTCAGGGATGTCTGGTGAAGGCTCTGACCTTGATCTCTGGAATCTAGGGTCTGTGTTCTTCAGCATCTCGGCTGCAGACATGCGGGCACTGGTGTCTGACCGACTCCCCTTTTTTAGCAGCAGAGCTTTGAAGTTGTCGCTGCTGGTGCTGCTCTTACGGACACTTCTCTGAATTGACCCCACTTGCTTTGGGGAGGCCAGGCTGGGGGCAGCACCAGTGGGTGTCACTGGAGGGGAGGGAGAATGGTTTCGGGAGTGATCGTCATCTGAATCTTTGCGGCCAAGGACTTTCCTCTTGGATCTAAGATTTAAGAACATTAAGATAAAGGTTAATTCCAAGTGGGCCGTGGGATGTCAGTCACAACTGCCCGTTTCTCTTACTGCATACTCCAGTCACCATTCATTCCGAGTTCCTTTAATAGTTTATTGTATTTTCATGTAAGCCCATCACCCAGCTACAATAACAATTAACTCATGGCCACCCTTCTTTCATCTGTCCCCTCACTGGACTATTTTGAAATGAATCTTAAATATCATATTAACTTATTGTGGTGCGGATCATTTCAAAAGCTTCTATTGCCATATTTTATTTAACACTCCAGTATCAGACTGATCCTGAGTGAATTTCACTGCTGACCACCCTTGTTTGTAATCTTCCTTTTCTTGTTTGGTACTGGCCCTTGAACAGGAGTAATAAGTAAGTCAACCCACAGAATATCTCCCACCAAGAGGCAGGCCCCCACCTCACATTCTAGAACAATTCTATAGCTCTGCATTCTCAGTCGTTCTAGAGTGTGACATAAAACCCGCCTTTCTTGGCTCTTACTGGACCATATGTCAACTTCTATAAGTCCACAGTTTTCCAGAAAACAAGAGTGAACCTTCCACACCTTCCACACCGGATCCTGTTTCCTGACTGACTTCACAAAACCTCTAACTGATCAAGAAAATCTGAGGAATGCGGGTGGAATGTGACAGAGGAGGGGCCTTTAGGGAAAAGTAAAATGTTTCTCGGGGGTGTTTTTTGTCTTCAGGCTCTAAGAGCCTTGCTGTTCAATGTGTTTTGTATGGGAGTGACTCAGATAATCAAGTAGATGAGCCAAGGGGCCCCTTGCTGGTTGCTTCTTAATAACAACTCAATCTGCAAGGAATCTCTCAGTCAAGTGCAGGTGCTTTAAGGAAACTCGGTGTATTTAATAAAATAAAGACATGGGTACATCTCTTTGTTTGCTGTAAAATTCTGGAATATGCAGCAGGAAAAGGTTAAGAGGATGGTGCAGAGCTGAACTTGAACACTGCCAACTTTTAGCTGTGTGACCTTGGAGAAACTAGTCAGTTTTCATACTTGTAAAAACGGGGGCGAGGATACTAACCTCACAGGTGTTTGTGAGGGGTCAGTGAGATAAGGAGCCTGTGGAGTCACACAGACCTGGGGTAAATCCCATGCTAAAGCTTCCTTGTTCTGTGACCTTGAGCAATTTAAAGTTTCTGCTCCAGTATCCTATCTGGAAAGGGAAACAACAGCTCCTGGTTCACCAATAAAGATGAATGCAGATAACAGCCATGAAGTGGCAGGCACAGAGGGCGTGCTCAGCAGACCCGGGGGTGCCATGCAGGGAAACAGGATCCTTTCCTCCTGCCGCAAGGCCAGCTGCAGTGCTGTTTTTACGTGGCCTCGCACAGCTAGACATGGGACGAATGGACCCCTGATGGCTGCCCTGGGCTTGGCGCTCCCACGGCCCTCTCCATGCTCTGGCCAAAAAGCAGCCCCCAAAGCACAAGACAGGAGTCAGTAGGGACCGGAACAAAGTCTGAAGGGTGGCCAAAGCGGACATGGCACCACCCCCTTTGAGACAGCAGAGCCTGGCCTATGGCCCTTTGGTTTAATGGCTCTGCTTGGTTGTCACCAGAGAGTGGTGCTCTGGACTCTCTGTTGACGGGCAGCGGAAAGAAACCACCAAAATAGTAACATCGCAGAATCTTAAGAACTGGAAATGGCTTTAGTTGGTGTGGTCTGACCAGAGAAGGTAACTGATACCAAAGAGTGAAGCCACACAGCTTAATATAAGAACTAGGACTTGGCAGACTATCTTCCTACCCGACCTCCCAACGTCTAGGGGTCCCCCTGGAGAGTAAATATGATTTAGCACTAAAGCCTTATTTGAACTTCTCAGAAGCAGTTCTGCCCATCTCATTTTGCAGATACGGCTTTATAGCCCAATCTTTGGTTCGTTTCTTAAAAGGTAAGGGTGTGCTGGGGCACCTGGGTGACTCAGTTAAGTGTCTGGCTTTGGCTCAGGTTACGATCTCATGGTTTGTGAGTTTGAGCCCCACATCAGGCTCTGTGCCGACAGCTCAGAGCCTGGAGTCTGCCTCGGATTCTGTGTCTCCCTCTTTCTCTGCCCCTCCCTTGCTCACTTCTGTCTCTTTCTGTCTGTCTCTCTCAAAAATAAACATTTAAGGAAAAAAAGGTAAGGGTGTGCTGAGATCCATACATCAAGCCACAGGTATACTTGATTAAAGTTAATGGCCTCTAACTGTGGGTTTAGAATTAAGAGAGGAGATGAGAATTTATAAAAGTTTTTGGTTGTTTCGTCAAAGCAGTTGCACCTGAAAATGAGAATTAAATCTAAGCACACGAATTCTCTGCATATATGTATGTATAGGGTATAGGTATTTATACACACACACACACACACACACACACACACACACACACACACACACACTCTGTGTGTGTATTTCTAAAGAAGATGCTATAAAAAGCACTCAAACAGTTAACATTGGCTTGAAAAACTAATTACTTCAATAAATATAAAAATTTCACACCTCAACTGGTGTTCTACATTTTCCATCTGGCTTTAAAATCTGAAGTGAATTCATTTGCATTATAAAATTTGAAAGCTGTGGTTCAGCTTAGATACTCTTTCTTTTAAATTATTAGCTTCAGTGCTGAAGAATAGAAAATAAAGCCCTAAAAATCACAGACTTCAGATGGATTTTTATTATGTCTGCTAATACATTATCAATATGAAAACGGAAATCAGCAGGTATCTTCGCTCGCTCTCCAATCCATACCCTTTATTTCTATCATGTACACAGAATAATAGACCAGCTGATCCCCACATCTGTAGTAGATGTAATTCACGAGTAAACCACAGATTTTTCGGGGTCTTAATAAAATTGCCAAAGTAAAATATGGAAGAGACATTTGGCATATTTTTCTGAAAAGCACATAGTAAATTGGTCCCACAATAGCTGGGTTCCTCCTTGAGACCACGTATTTAGTACACAGAGCAACGAGCAACGTATCTTCTCTGCAGAAAGTAAGTGTGCAGGCATTTATTATTACAAATGTAAATGCTTGCACATTTAGCAAACCAGTGCATTCCATACGAAATGAAAGAGGCCAAGTTCTGGAAGAATTTCCTAATAGTTAAATTCCAATTGGTTTCATTTAATTCAGAAAGTATCGATTGAGTGCTTATTACATCTCTAGGATGTTTAGAATAGAAGCCTCGGCATAAACGTCTACAAGTGCCACTAAAGTCACTTTCAAAGATGCAGCATTTTTCATTTTACAGTTTTCAGAAATAATTTCGTAAGTAGCTGCACCTTTTTATTTCTAAGGAGATCAAAGAAACCAGTCAGACAATGCTAAAAGAGGCAGTCTTTTGGGATATAATACCAATACTAGAGCTAAGATGTAAAGAACCTAATTCTTGGGGTGCCTGGGTGGCTTAGTCAGTTGAGCGTCGGCTCTTGATTTCGGCTCAGGCCATGATCCCCAGGTTGTGGGATAGAGTCCTGTGTCTGGCTCTGCACTGAGTGTGGAGCCCACTTAGGATTCTCTCTCTCCCTCTGCTCCTCTCCCCTGCTCATGCTCTCTCAAATAAAATAATAAAAAATTGTAAGAGAATCTACCTTAAAAAAAAAAGAACATAATTCTTGAGAAACACCTAATTCCCTAGCTTGGTTCCCCCTACCCCCTGCCTCTCCAAGTTAGATATTTATTTGCTGCACAAGGAATTTCACATCAGGACAATACTACACTTTCCATTTCATGCAACAGCCTTCTCAGATCCCAAAAACTGGGGAAACAGTCCTGATACAAGGTTATTCACATAGAGAGTCTAATGGTTTTACAGGATGCTTTGTTCCAGGAAGAAAAAAAAGGGACCTTGATTCAGGGCAATATAAGGCATTGGCAGCATCAAGACATTCCTACGATTTAATCTGAAAACACTGTGGTAAAGGAGCAGAGACAGAAGCAAAGGATTGATACGGCTTTGTGGCTCAAAGTCCTTGCACATATACAGTCTCATCTATTCCTACAGAGACACTGTTGGGAGTACGCGGCTGTTTACAGCCAGAAAAATAAGGCAATATATATAGCCTTAGTGCTAAATCCTATTCCCTCTGCAGGGTGACCATATGTAAAAAATCCAACAGTTATTTTGAAACATTCACTCTACATTTGTTTTTAAAACCCCAACAATTTCTGATGCCAGTAGATGGCACTAACAGTATACACTAACCAACACATTTAATTCCTTTCGCTCCTGCTTCGAAAAGACTGTGCTCTTGTACTGAAACACTTTAAAAGGAGCCAAAGAAAACTGCACTAAAAATTCCGGATATTTCTGTGAAATAAAAAAAATAATAATAGAAAAACACTCTTAGGAAAACAGCAGTCTTGTTGAGCTTGGTCTGTGCATATCTTAGTCTGTTCACAAAACCCAGCATTCCTCTTCCTGGACCAGACCATCCGTTGCTCTAATCCAATTCTTGTAAATACTCTGTCATGTGACTGACACATTGCGTTTCTCGCCAGCAAGCGCAGTGTTGGGCAGAAGGCACCCACTGAGTCCTTGTCCCCCACGTTGTCATAAAAATCAGTGGAACAAAGTAGAAAAACGAAGTCAGAAGAAAGAAAAACATAGACACACACTAAAAAAACATAATAATATTAATCGAGTTAATGGGTGACAGAAAAAAAAAACCCACCTCAAGGAAGACAAACTGACGAACCACTTAGAAAGACTCACAGAGTCAGTCACTAGTAAGAGCAAGGAGTTGGGGATACCTGTGGATAGCTGCAAAAAGGTCTTCTGTGGTCCGGGGTCTGCTGGGGGTCATCACCTCCTCACTCCCCTCTTCCCTAAGGAAGTCACAGGCCTCCGAGGAAGCAGCGGCTGTGTCTGGCTCTGGCACCCCGGCTGTAGAGACGCAAGCCAATACAGGATGCACAAGTGACTTGAATTGGCACGCTTTCGCCAGGCTTCCCGGTCTGCTTCCCCGCCATTCCCCGAAACGTGAGAGCCCCGGGACGGGCTGTGGGGTCCTCAGTGTGAGCTTTTATTATGATCACAATAGCCAAAGCTCCCTCTTTTCTGTTGAGGTCTGGAACTCCTATTGAATCTCTCTCTCCAGTCTTGTTAACGTTTCTCTGCAGCTCCCCAGAAGGGAGATTACTCACTGCATTTAATTCCCCGTCTGCTGCAGACCACCCTGCCCCTCTATTTTCTGACGCCCAGTAAGCTCTCCCCTCAGGTCTAGATTTTTTTTTTGCTTTTAATATCATAAAATGCCAAGTTGGTAACCTAAGCGTGAGGCAGCACACTCGGCCCACACGCGGCTAGCTTTACCTTGAACTTGCACCAGCCCTATCTTCTGCCTCGGCTGCGTATGTTGGGAGGGGAATGAGAGAGAGAAGCAGACTCACGCCTTCCGCCCTGTAGAGACAGGCAGCTCTCCGCGTTGCCTCCACCGTCTGCACTGCTCTCGGCACCTGGCTCCTCCTGCTTGGCGGCTGGCGAGACATCGGGCTGCACCATGGGGACATTGGCTCTCACTCTGCCCGGGGACGCGGGTGCTGCGGCCCCTCCCTCGAGAAGCGCGGCGCCAGGGCCGGTGTCCCCAGGACCGGCCTCCGCAGGACCGGCCGCGGCTCTACAACTCTCGGCGGCCTCTCCCCTGGAGGGGCTGGGCGACGCTCCGCTCACGTTCTCCGCGGGCTCCGCTGTGAAATCTCTCTGCGGAGGTGGCACCACGAGGAACAGTTTGGGCTTCTTGGAAATGGGGGGTGGCTTCCTGCTGGGTGAAGGGCCGGGGGGCTCCTGGAGCGGGAGGGCCCCGGGGCCGGGCTCGGCCTCCGGCTCCCGGGCGCTGCCCGGGCTGCGGCTCGGGAGGCCACGCTCGGCTGCACCGTCCTGGTGACCCTGACTCAGGCTCTTGGCAGGAGTCGGCGGCGAGCCTGTCACAGAGGCAGTCTGGCTTTCACTCTCCATTTCATTTATGCTATTTCGGGATTTCAGGAAAGCAGATGGCTTTAAATGATACTGGGGAACAACCGGAGTTAGTTTTTCCTGAGATACTTGTTCATATGACAGTGCTTGCTCGGATCCTGAGTTCTTTTTCACGGGCCTCAACTGTACCATCTGCAATGCCTCAGTGGTTATCAGGGGCATGGGGGGTCTACTGCCCTCCTCCTTGCTAGAAGGCTGCCTAAAGGCCTCCCAGGAGCATTCTGGCTGCCCAGATCTTTTGAAATAAGGCCTGGCATCTTTCATCAACTTGGGGTCAAGGGGTGGGGCAGGCGGGGGAGCTGAGGAGGGTACGGAAGCAGAGGGAGGTGGCAGGGAAGCCGAGGCACCCAGGGTAAGGGGGCTAAGTGCCCTGGGGGGAGGGGGAAAGCCCTGGCCAGTGGGGGGACAGAAGGGAGTGAGAACTTCTGGGGGTGGAGGGGGGAAAAGGGGAGACTGAGGCAGAGAGCCCTCCGGGGAGTCTACTAAAGGCGGGGGAGGAGGAAGAGGAGCAGTAGCGAGGGGAGAGGCCAGCACCAAATCAGGCTTCTTCACTGTCCCGCTTCCTTCCGTGGACGTATTGGAAGACAGGGAGGTGGACGACGAGGAGACGGACACTGAAGATATGAGAGAGGACTTCCTCTCTGGCACCTTGGGCTTGGTCTTCCCCTTTCCGTTTGCTGGTGACGCTGATTTTAAAAACACAGGCACAGGGGTGAGGGCTGTGGGTGTATTCGACTGGCTGGAATACCCACTTGATGGAGAAGTGACTCTGTGGGACTTCTCCGGCGAGGCGATCTTTGGTTTGACTGAGCCACCGGGCACTTGGGGCGTCGCAGTCCTGGCGCCCTCCTGGACCTGGCGGACTGGCTCCTCTGCGGCCGGGGCCCCGCTGCCGGCCGGGCAGGCCCCGCCGGGGAGCCCGGGGTCTTCCTGCGAGCCGGTGTAGTCAATGTAGTACCCCCAAGGGTCCGCGTACTCGGACTTGACGCTGCTCGTGTCACTCTGCGATGGCGTGGCCCCGCACAGGGAGTAGACGTTGGGGGTGGTGGCCGAGGTCATGCTGCTGCCTGCACTCACCGTGCTCTGGCTGCGCGAGCGGGGCAGCCAGGGCTCTTCAAAGTCACTGCAGGGGCTCTGGGAGGGCGAGCTGCCGCCCTTGCCCGGGAGGTTCAGCTGCAGCGAGTGCTGGAGCGAGGCGATCAGGCTCTCATTCAGCGCCTGCCCATTGGACTGGATGCCCTTCTTGGGAACCCTGCGCAGGGAGTCTGTCCGAGAAGGGGGCAGAGGCGGCTTCTTCGCTTTCTTCAAAGAGATGTTTCGCGAAAGGGATTTGTCATGGTAATGTGGCCGGTCCCCCTGGCTTTTCTGAGCTCTCCCATCAAAAACATTGACCACACTGTGCCTGGGGTTCCCAAAGCCATCGCTACTATTGCACAGGGTTCCAGATCCGTGTCCGGGGTCGGGGTGCATAGACGTGTAGTCGCCATCGTGCTCCTCTGAATACAGGGACCTGGCATCATCTTTGGTGGACGTTCGATCCAAACTGCAGCTGCTCATGTTGCTTCCGGGAGTGGAGTAGCCAGGCGTTGCTGCATGTGTCTTCAGTGGGGATGCCTGCCCGTTAGCCGAGGCGCTGTATTCCCAGGGCTCCGAGCTGCCGTGCCCCCCGCTTCCTGAATAACTGGCCTCGCTCTTGCCATCCACATCCTGGGAGTGGGCTGGAAGGCTCAGGTTGTTTTTACAGTGATAGGTCATGACTTGGGATCCATTCTCCCGACTTGCTGGAGTATTTAGAGAGACCGCTGAATCACAGAGGGACGACAGCATGCTTGCACTGGGGGGACGGGGATCTAAGGCCTGAGAAAGAACGGGGGGGTGACCCTCTGTCCAGTGACCGCCGTGACACTGATGGTCCTCTTTACTAGCGTGCCTGGAGAGGAGGTGGTCTCTGGATTTTACCTTCATGTATGAAGAGGAGCTGGTAATTTTACCGTCCAGCTGTCCTGGACTGTGAACAGCGTGAATAATAATGACCTCCGGAGAGGAGGAGAGTGTGGCGTTTGGGATAATGCTGGTGGAGTAGCTGGCGTGAGGAGAAACCACGCACGCTGGGCTTAGGACGTTCTCGAAGTGCCTCAGCTCCTGGGACTTGGGCCTCAGAAGTGCTCCAGTCCTCAAGGCACCTCCCAGATGTCCTGGGTTCTCATCTACCTGTGGCTTCCCGCTCTGGCGTGGGCGAGCGCCATCCAGGTCTTCCGCAGGGCCCAGGGGCCCCAGCCGTGGCTCGAGGGACTGGAGGCTTGTTCTTGCTCCAGAACGTGGAAGACTGTGGAAACCAGCATCGTTGTTGAGGCGAGAAGGGAACACAACACCCGCGGAATCACTCAGCACGGACATGTTCCCAGAGGAGCCGGAGAAGTGGCTCATCTGGGCCGCGATGCCTTGCCCCTTCTGTGCCCTGATTCTTCGCATTGAAGGTGGGACGACCTTCACTTCCTCAGTCTGGCAGCTGGAGTCCCTGGTATCCGAGCGCTGCCCCGCAGCCCGGCAGCTGTCCAGCCTTCCCAGCGTAGAGTAGAGGTCTGGGGTGTACACTGAGTGACCACTGACATCATCTTGGCCGGTGCCTGATGCTGGAGATAAAGCAGAAAGAGGCTTGTTACCTAAAAACAAAACTACGTTAGTTCATCACTGGTACCCTCAGCCCCTTTTTACTCTGCTGTACTTAAAAATATGGTTTTTTTTTTCCAGTTTGATTTAGTTTTTCTTTTCTCCTGTAGGCACCTGAGAGTTTAAATAGTTACTAATCGCTCCTAAAATAAAAACCCTTATTATGAATTTCATGTACTTCTCTTGATTGGTACTTCAAACCCTCTTACAGGGTGAGTGCTACATAGGGAATTCTCAGTTGTTCTCTTTGAGATCAAAGCTGAATGCTCTGAGGAAGATTTACTTTTCAAATAACCTCCTTTTGGTAACGATTTCAAGGTGGCCTGTCACCCACCGGGTGACTGTGCAGAGTATCTGTCAAGCGGTGACCATTTTTCCCAAAGACGAATGTAGTGGATCAATAGTCGGGCTACAGAGATATTATTTACAGGGGATGTTGGTATAAAACAGTGTTAATGACATTAATTTTTTTATGTCAGAAGGAATTTCAAGGGAAAAATGATTCACAGGCCCATCTGTGTTCCAAACATTTCATTACCCATCTTAGACCATTGTCATCTGTCTGTGAGTGACATTCAAAATCCAGTGGCAATCTGTTATGTTCTGGTGGGGGAAAAGCAGCAAGAATTGATCCAGTGAGCATTTCCTCAAATTAGGGTTATTCATTTCTTGGTGCTTTAAAACCAAACGAGAGTTGGTATGTTTAAAGGTGGGGAGGGGGGTGAGGGAAGCATAAGAAGGTCCAAACAGAATGGGAAATGGATGAGAAGAAACCTTAAGTGTATATAATGGTTAGATTTCAAGATACCTAGAAAGGAACAGAATCTTAAAAACCCAAAACCACAAAAGCACAAAAAACAACATGAAACCAACAACTTGGCTAAAGTGGAGAGACAGAGAGGGAGAGAGCAAAATCAATTCATGCAGAGTAACCACTAGGACGCATTAAATCTTGAAAAATGGCAGCAAAACCAGTCTTCTCTACGCTGTTTCAAAAACCTGAAAAAATCTCAAGCAGGGGCTTTGCTGAGCAATGCAAGTTGAGTGCCTGCTGGCAGCACTGTTCACCTGGGCAGGGACACCATGGTGGCGTGGTGCCTGACAACTCCTCTCCTGTCCCACAGGAGTTAACCACGTGTCCCTGACTGGAGACAAAGCCTTTTGTTTATCCACATAGCAAAAGATATGACAAAAACGGCAGCAATGTTCTTGTATGAACCACAAAGGAGATGTCATCCTGTGAGGAATAAAGCATAAAGCCCTTTCCTTCACTGTGATGATGGAGAATATTTTTATATTTGTATCTTTAGCAAAGAGGATCTATTTGTTCCTCCTACTCTCTGCCAGTTATGCTTACTGGAGACAGACAGGCAGATAGACACAGACACACAGACACACAGACACACAGACACACAGACACACACACACACACACACAGGAAGCAGGGCAAAGGGCAGGAGAAAAATCTGAGGAAAGAAAACAAGAAATGAAGGTTTTGATATTTTAGAAGATGTTTTAGTAGGCGGGGAAATTGACTTGCATGGCTCTACCAATTTGCACCAGTTTGGTTCCAAATATTCATGTTAACTTACTCCATTGAATGATGGGTTTTCATGCTTTTTCTTCTAGAATTGTAGACGTTTTTGCATGGGTTCAGTGGTAGATTTTTAATGGTCTTTAAGGGCCATAAACAAAGTACTGATTCAGGTAACAACTTTGAATGTGAAACCATTTTAGGCTTCTAAAAATGGAAATATAACCACTTCTTTGCTATCTACAGCCCAGTACAACTTTCTGAAACAAAGTCTTTCTAAAGACTTTTAAAAATATGTGTAGGGGCGCCTGGGTGGCTTAGTCGGTTAAGCGTCCGACTTTCGCTTAGGTCATGATCTCGCGGTTCGTGGGTTCGAGCCCCGCGTCGGGCTCTGTGCTGACTGCCAGCTCGGAGCCTGGAGCCTATTTCAGTCTGTGACTCCCTCTCTCTCTGACCCTCCCCTGCTCACGCTGTCTCTCTCTCTCTCTCCTAGAAATAAATAAAACATTAAAAAAAATATTTAAAAAAAAAAAAAAAAAAAAAAAATATGTGTAAAAAACAACTCACATATCATTCATCATAGGGACCACTGAAGTTCTATTCCCAAAACAGACTGCCTAATATTTTCAGAGTACAAAATGTGTCACATATTATAGGACACAGATGAATGCTATCTTGACTAGATTTCAATAACAAAAACAGACTATAAAAAGAGATCTGTGGGGTGCGTGGGTGGCTCAGTCAGTTAAGCATCGACTTCAGCTCAGATCATGATCTCAAGGTTCATGGGTTCAAGCCGCACATTGGGCTGTACACTGAGAGTGCAGAGCCTACTTGGGATTCTTTCTCTTTTCCTTCTCTCTCTGTCTCTCCCCCAATCTCTTTCTCTCAAAATAAATAAATAAACTTAAAAAAAGAGAGAGGTCTACAAATATAGACCTCTCAGGTGCTGATAAAAATCTTGAATGGACTTATCTGCTTTTACAATATAAAGAAATAATTATATTTTTTCTTTTACTCATTGCACAATACTAAAAGGTATGTCCAACTTTTAAAAAACATATGTAATCAAAGATGACAGTAATCTACAAGTCAGCTAATTGGAGGTTTAATACGTGGATTTTTAAAAAGTCATGTGTGGTCTTATGTTCTTAACATTCTTCATACAAACTATCAAAAATCATTCGGAAGGGGGGTCCTTTAGAGGAAGCCTTTTCTGCTTGGGGAATACATATTGCTCAAGGATGGTCCAAATCATTCAGGAGCTGAATATAATTACATACCAACAAAATAATCCTATCTGATTCTAAAAGATGAAAGCTCATAATGGGTTGTTCAAATACATTTCTATGTATATTTAAGATAATAAGAGTAAAGAAAAAATTACAAGTTTTGTCTGATTGACTGACATGGAAGGCAAGAAATGATAGGCCATAAAAAGCTCTAAACACAAAACATCATACCTTGACTTCAAAGTATTATAAATTGGCTCATCTCAAAAATAAAAATAAAAATAAAATAGACTCATCTCTAGAATCCACTGTTAATGGATTTTGAAGTCAAAACTGCATATAATTAAGCACAATCAACTGTCTAATTCTGGAAGAATCTCTGGTTTGATTTTTCTTATTTATTTATTTAAAACATTTTTTAATGTTTTTATTTCTCAGAGAGAGAGAGTTCGCACGCGCACGTGAGCGTGAGAAGGGAAGGGTCAGAGAGAGAGGGAGACATAGAACCTGAAGCAGGCTCCAGGCTCTGAGCTAGCTGTCAGCACAGAGCTCGATGCGGGGCTCGAACCCACGAACCGTGAGATCACAACCTGAGCTGAAGTCGGATGCTTAACCAACTGAGCCACCCAGGCGCACCTGGTTTGATTTTTAAAGCTCCAAAGCCACAGCAGCTTGGGCAGCATCTAGTGGACAGGAAGTATCTTTCTGAATGAATGTCTTTTTTTTTCAGATAATCATATTCTTTTTTATCTAATTTGTTTGACTCAGCCATACTTCCCTATGCTTCGTGTCTAAAAAAGACTAAATTTTTTAGGAATTTTTAAGGAAAATACCAAGTGTCTGTTTTTGAGAAACATTACTTAGGTAGTACAAAGCTTTCAAACCAGACATCTCGTAAGTACGAAATATTGGGGAGAAAGATCAGTCAGAAGTCATAAACTGAATGCAGAAAATACATAATCTAAATTTTCTGCTAAATGTTACTCTATTCAAATGTTATTTTCCTTTACTCTATCAATCCTTTCAACTAGTCTATCTATAAAACCACAGTTGTTGCTTATCTTGTTTTTTTGTTTGTTTGTTTGCTTTTAACTCACTCTCGCTTCAATACAGCTGTCTCAGTGAACCACCAGCTACGATCCAGGTCATGTCATCAACTGTGCAATGACCTCAATCGTCTCAGGTTTGGCCAAGATCACAGTGCAATGATGTGGGCAAAGGTATTTCCTCCACCATTGTTAGTATTTCTACATTACACACAAGAGACATGTGTCTGGGCTCCAGAGACTCAAGCACTGATTTTAAAAATAAAATTAAAGACGATCTGATTTACCTATGATCAGATCATTCCAGTAAGATCAAAGAGGCAACGGAGTTATTGGCTCCGTACTGGTTGGTTTAGTAATAAAAGTGATAAATTTCATTATCTCTGAGGTTCTAGAAATCATGTTACATATCTACATATAGAGAGAGACGGAGGGGGAGTGAACAGGAGTAGACCTAGAGATAATTCATAATGAATACTTGTGTGTATGTATATGTTGTTCTGAGCCAAATTATTCTTATACTCTCTGCACAAAGCCATCCAAAACCTACCTATTTTGGTTGCTCAGCCACTTAAAATGTAGACTACCCGAAATATCAACGTTTTATCTTACAAGGGGCGTGTCTTTAAAGTCACTCCTTTAGGTTAAGGAACATCTCCAAAAAGACCAGTTAAAACATAAACTAGTTTCTCACATAAGTTAGCTGTCACCTAAAGGAAGAAAAGAAGAACAAGAGTCTTAAAGAATGGGATCCAGGAGGACCGGCCCAGACCTGGAAGCAGATGCAGGGGCATGAACCGAAGACAAATTTCTTAAACCCTGCGGACGCAATCTTGCCTTTTTTTGCCAAAAGACCCTGTGTTATGAAGTACGACGGGCACTTGGAGGTCACCTGGATCACCGGAACTACCTAGAGCAAAAGCAAAGCATTGCTATTCTTGTCCCACTGTGGCTTCAGTCTGGAAGGCGGAATGTACCTACCGGAGAACTGCGTGGCAGTGAAAGAGGGAATGCCAGGGAAAGGGAAGTAAGCCTTCTGTCCCTAAAACAAGGCATTTAAGCAGGTGTATTGGGGAAAAAAACACATAGGAACAATGTTGGTAGCCCCGGAAGGTGAAGTAGCCAACGGTACCTCAGTGTACTAGCACACATCACGATAGCTAGGGTAAACCCACTTGGACTCAAAGACTGCTGGGCAAGTTCAGAAATCATTATCCTGAGTTTCTAGACTGTAACCTTCAATAGCGAATAAAAGTAAAAACATCAGGTGAAAGTAACTCTAAGAAAATAAATCCACAGGTTGGCTGAAGAGAAAGAGGCAAATTTCAAAATAGGCAGTATTAAGTGCCCTACAGTAATTACAAAAGCGGTTTTTATGTTAACCGATGGTAAACATATCGTACCGGGCACCAAGTGCTTCGCCTGTCTGAATTCATTACATGCTCAAACAACCATATGCGCCATGTTCTGTTAACACCAACAACCACATTATCGGAATGAGGAAGGAGACTCAGACAGGTGAAGTAACCAGCTTGAGGCCACCCCGGGCGTAAGCAGCAGAGCTGGGATTCAAATCCACACACCTGGCGTGGGAGTCCCTGGCCGGGCCCAGTGTGCCCCGCTGCCTCTGTACATTCCCAACAAGCCCATTAAAAACCAGAGGAGGACATGAATTTAGAAAGAGGAGAATGAGAGGGTTATCCAAAGCATATATAAAGATAAGCAGAAATAATATGGATAAGCGAATTATGAAATAAATAACCCTCTCCACTAGCCAAAGAAAAAAGAGGGGGTATCTCTCTTTTCTGTTTTTATCACAGGTTGAAACGTACTGAATTGAAAATCTATGAAATTGTTTCCTTGGACATTCCATTAAGGCACTATCCAATATAAATGGGTATTTTCTATTGTACTGAAATTTACTAATTCCCTCACACTTGCTGTCTCTTTGATGACAAAATGCCATCATCGTTATCAGTGTTAACCAATGAAGTCCACAGTCATAATCCGAAGTCCTATAATGGGTTTTTGGTTTTATGAAAACTTAAGATCTAAATGAAAGGTAAATTTCATTGTGGAAATACACAATGTGCAAGGTATGTGGAGATGATGACGTTACTGTAAATTTCTATCATCCCAGTTAACAATCTTCATATAAGCTCTTCCTGTGACCTTCTCACCAAAAGTCAACAAGTCATCTGCAGAGGATGTTAAGACTGGTACCCAGTGCTGCACTCAGGAGAGAAGCTGGTCCTCTGGGGGCGCCGGACGGCTATCAGAATGTATTGATCTCGTAAGCACCACAATGAGGTTAGCGTAGTAATGCTGAGCAGTAACGAGGGGCAACAGAATACAGTTCTGATAAGCCATACCTAGCTCCTTCTGTATGTTGTCAGGGACTCCTGTAATAGTCTTTCTCCTTTTGACTTTCTTCGGTCGTCTTACCAGAGTGTCTGTGTAAATTAGAGACCGCCGAAGGCTGGCCTGGCGATCGAAATTCTCCCCTAATACAGAGTAGTAGAACAAGCAAAGCAATGTTATTTTCAAGCAAGCAGACACCATGCACTCTCTTCCAGAAGCTTGTTGTAAAATGATAAGAAGGTATTAATAATGAGGTTAGCCAGTCATATGATGATGAATGAATGCTGAAGCCCCCCCCCCCAAAAAAGAAGGAAAGCACATTATCATAATAAGGCTATTTTTTTCCATTTCCGGTCTACTTCCAAAGGAAGCACCTTGATCTCATTTGCAAATGAGCTGGGGTAACAAATGCCAAGTGCCAAGTGCCAGTTTGTTAAGAACAGACTTGAAGAGTGATTCTCTGTTATTTAAATAAAAATGGGTCATTTTGGAAGTGTTTAAATCGGCCCTCCAGCCACCAAAAATCACTCTTCAAATCAGCATAGGATGTGGTGGAGGCAATGAGCATATTGTATTCATTTGTTTTCTCTAGAGAGGAATATAATGTCTGGTCCTATGTGAGTATACAAATAACTTAATCAAGAATTCTTGGATGCAGAGCCTTCTCTTTTTATCAAGGAGGCTGACCATTTGGGCAGGCTGTGGTAATTGCTAGGTGTAGATACAACTGTAATGACCAATAAAAAGCCTTATAATGATAAAGTACTTTTACCACAATGAGACCCAGTAGCATTGCTATTGTTAAAGCTCAACTGCTTTCTCTCTGTTTCTTGATCACTTTTTATGATTGACCTTAATTCAGACATTTCAGGTAGTTTTGCAATCAAACCTAGAATGCCATATCCACAGCACCTTTTTTGCTCTAAAGTATGAACTTGTGTGATTAACACATCAACAGAAACCATAAAATAATAAAGTATTAGTTACTGATCAGTCTGCTTCAAATTATTTGCCAATTTAATGAAAGAAAGTTTTGTAGCGCTCTTTGTTAAATGGTTATTCTCCTCAAAACGAGATTTTTAAAAATACACACATACACAAATTATATACTTCCACCATGCTTATGTTGTACAAAAAAGTATAAAAACATTCACTCTTTTGATAATACTGACACATATTCCAAGTGAGAATGTTGTAAACAATGCACCCTCTAAATAGGAATAAACTGTGATTAGAAATGTATCTAAATCAAAATGAAAGATAAAAGATCTGCATGATCAAAACACATTTCATGTACGAAGCAACAAACACAAATAAATGCTTGCAACTTTGTTCCTAATGGAGAAAACCAGACATGATTGAGAGAAGACTGTGAAACACCAGCAGATATCATCACTGCAATAAATGCGTCACTATGTGCAATAGCATGTATTGTGCGTGGAAGGGGGCAAGCCATGATGACTTCAATGGTCCACAGTTCCCTGCAGCAGAGGAAAACAATTTCCTTGTATCACGGTATTAAGAACAGAAAAAACATTAACAGATAGTTGCATTTAGTATCTACTTTTGCTTCCTTAAAAAACAAAACAAAACAAAAAACAAAAACAAAGAAACCACTCAAATTCCAAGGAAATTAAGAAACAAACCATGAGAATGGACATCTAAGACATATGCCATTAAAGGCACCAAACTCTCCATCTTGCATCATGACCTAAAGTGTCTGTCCCCCACGGTGGACTAAACGTGATTCTTGTACCTTAGCACAACCCCTCCCCCAGCCTCACCATGTCACTCGGCTCAATGCCTGACACAAAGCAGTTACTCAATAAACATTTGTTGAGAGGAACTGATTCACTCCCTTTCGTTGAAAAACAGCCTTAGTCATGGGTACTACATAGAAATAGACTTAGCTAACTCAGACATTAGTACGAAGTCAGTTGGCCAAAACTGTTAAGCACGTTGACCCACTCTATCTTCCAGGTAGAAGACTTGTTAATCCACGTGGCAGAATAGGAACCTTAACCATACATGCATTTCATTGTAAACATTCGTTTTTCTCCTCAACTCCAAGAACATGATGAGTCCCTACAGGACTGCGACTGAAGGGACTAAATTGATTTTCAAGCTGGCGGGCTCATTGTGCTTATGTTCTGCTGCTTTGCCAGGCCCGCTTCACTCTGGAGGTAAAATAATATATTTATCGACATTTCTTTTCCCTGCTGAACCTGACTGAAAATCAAACCAGAGGGTCAATGTTCATCCAAATAAATGAGCACATGATAATTCCCTACAGAAAGCTACATTTTAGTCTCAAAAGCCTTCTAGGGCTTCAGACACACACCGTGTAAAGAGCACAAAGCTGTATTTGACCTCAGTCAACTCGACTGCTCAAAGTGAAAATTTTAAATTTAATGCTTCTTTATGTCAGAATAGTAGAAAAATCAATGTCTTTATGAAATACCTGTAGCTGTACATGAACACATGGATCCAGAAGATGGATCAATACATATGTAACTCGGTATTATATTTAATAATTACATTTCTGAAAATGTTAATCACTCAATTAAAAGTAAATTGCATTTTGACATAACTCATATTGCTCACTTCTTTGTCATTCACCTTTCCTGTGTGGCATTTGGAGGCCTCCTTTTAAACTCTGTGTAATTCATATCCACTTAGTCATCAACAGGAGAGAATTACAGCTCAAATAAAAGGTAATGTCTATTGTTGTTACAATTCATTTATTGCAAATAATTATTTCTGAAGCTATAGTTACTCTGCTTTAAAGTTCCTGATCTCAAGATAATGCATTTATCCTGATTCCATTAAGGACTGCCATATTTCATAGCACAATCTTCTTATCTTCCAATATTACTTCTGAGGCATTTAATCATATATAACGTAATTATGTTTCTGCTGCATTTAATCAATCAAATAATGTAAATACATTTTCTTACAGAAAATTTGTGTCCACATAATCCATTAAGTAATAAACACAGTACTGAAACACAGCTACTTCTAAAAAGAATCTTTAAAAAATATGACCTAGATGCATGAGAATCACATTTGGTAAGATCAACAATATTATTTGCAAAGAAAATGGAATAAAATACTATGCCATTTCTTTAAGGCTGAAGTACAAAAAACGTGAAAAAATGTACGAGAAATTCAAAATAACTCATGTACTTATTTACTAAATTTCTCAGGAATTCAAAATAGATGCAATTTTTATATTAAATATAACTTTAAAACATCTGAAAGGCTTTGTTTTGTTTTTTTAAAATCTTCAATAACTATCAAAATGCAAAAACCTTTCTAACAGCCGACCACAGCATTAGTTTCAGAAATATAGCAAGTGTGCTAAGGATTTTCATCCTAATTTTTTATGAAAACTCATTCTTATTGGTCACCTGATTTTTTTTTAGGTTCTGGCCCTATAGGCCATACTTTATATGGACTGATTATCAATGACGCTTTTTGGCAATCTGTTTCTCTTGAACACACTGTCCAATGTTAACTCCTAACATATCTGTTATACACTTGGTACGCATCCCAAATCACAGACCTTTTTCAGGAGGTATGAAACTGATAAAGCAGGAAAATTCTGATATCTTTTAACAGTTCCTCTAAGGAACAAGGCTGTACCTTGCCTTGTTATCCGTTCCCTTAAATATCACAGATGATTAAAATCTGAGCATAATATTCTAAAGGAACTTGAAGATTCTAGAATTCAAATTATGGGATCAAAATATAACTTGACCATCTTATTAACTTTAAAACTCTATTTGTATAATTTTTATTATTAGTTCACTTGATATTCTTATTTTAAGCAATTTTTCCCTTTTTATATTTGAGAAGGCAAAAAGGTAAGAAAGCCTATCACTCAAATATCACCAAACTGTTACTTCTTCACTTCCAAAAATACTATATAACACAGCCCTTGAAAAGGGAAACATGCCATTGTTTCCTTAGCCAGGACCATATTTAGATGTTCCCAAATAAAATAGTATTTTTAAGAAGTAATTCAATGAAAAAAGACACACATTCTCTATGAATTCTATGACATCAACCATTGATGACAGCCCCCTAAATCTTACAAGCAAGAGATAGTTCATATGCATACAAACATATAAATTTTAGTATTCCTTTCCTTAAACACAGAGCTGGAAGCCAGACTATAGCTATTTATCTTTGATGTATCAATGAACTGCTAAGAGCATATAACAAACACAAGCCAAAGTCATTCTCCCAAGTACAGTTAGAAACCTCTCTGCATAGCAAAGCCTACCAGTTATGTTAATGGGAACCACATCAGCCTGGACCGTTTGGGCTTGCTGTCTCATCTTCTCTTCTGGCGTTGGCAACGGGAGTGACTTGGTCCAGTTCGTTTGAGTATTAAGGTCAGAGAAGTCACTTGAGGTTGGTGTTTTAGGTCTCCTGATGGAAATAAGTCTTTCCTCTTCTGATGAAGAAATCGAACACTGCAGGGAAAACAGGAAGTAGATGCTCTAGTGTGTAAATAGCTGGCAAAGACATTTAAGAATACATTTCTTATTTAAAAATTTTTTTCAACTGGAGTGCCTGGGTGGCTCAGTTGGTTAAGCATCCGACTTCAGCTCGGGTCATGATCTCACAATTCGTGGGTTTGAGTCCCGTGTTGGGCTGTGTGCTGACAGCTCAGAGCCTGCAGCCTGTTTCAGATTCTGTGTCTCCCTCTCTTTTTGTCCCTCCCCCACTCACAGTCTGTCTCTCTGTCTCTCAAAAATGAATAAACGTTAACTAATAAATAAAATTTAAAAATAAAAGAATTTTTCAACTGATTAAAAGCAAGCCAAAAAAAACTGGTCACATATAAGAAAGAAGTAATAATTTGCAGGAAAACTGCTCATCATTTTGAGCCTGACCTGTTATATATATGATTCACACTGGGGTCTTAGTCTCTAAACCGTGAGGAATGCAAACGGTTTTGCTGACCCTCAATATCTTTTCAGTTCTTCCTGTTTTTCCTATATTTACCATGGTCAGAAAGCTTATGGATTTAGGTGAATGCTAGAAGCCCAGAGAAGCATCAGGGCTGTGGCCACTGGTTTCCATTTTTATTAAAATTTTGTTTGCTTAAAGTCATTTCTAGCCTCAACCTCATTTCCTTCAGGCTCTGACCTCAGGGAACATTTCTGACATGATAGAGCTATTGTGTGCTCTTCTGAAACCATTTATATGAAAAAAAAATCAATGTGAAATTGTTAAACTCTAAGAAGCTGACTCTGCGCCTTATCAGAGTTCCACAAAAACCTTTCTGGCGGTTTCTGTTTCCATACAGATTAACATCCTAATGGGGGAGACCTTCTCTAATACACTTCTTCCCATAACATCTTAAAAAGCATAAGCAAGAATGTATCTGGGCAAGCATTTTTAGGATGGGCAGTACCATGGCTGCACGGTGGCAGCTCGTTCTTTGATGAGGAAGCTCCAAGAACTCAAACGCAATGTGCTCACAAACAATAACAATGACAAAAAAGGGTGATTGGCTTTTGCTGTGAAATGACAGTTTTTAATACACAATAAATGTCTAAGAACTGTTCTTTGAGTTGAAAGTATTAAACCTAACCACCACATCTGAAAATAAGGCATTTTTCAAAAGAGTTTTACTTCAGAATAAAAAAGGCAATGAACATGGGGGGGAGGGGGGGATGGGCATGGAGGAGGACACTTGTGGGGATGAGCACTGAGTGTTATGTGGAAACTAATTTGACAATAAACTATTTGTAAAAAAAAAAAAAAAGGCAATGAACCTTCCCAAGGAAATACCTGTATAATCAGCACCCAAGTCAGTTCAACACTCCCCCCCTCAAACCACACACCCCTAAGCAAGGGTAACTACTCTTTGACTTCTTCTAACACCATAGCTTTGTTTGCCTATATGTGACCTAAAGGGAATCATAACGTACATTCTCTTTTGGGACTTTCTTCTTTCATTCAATATTATGTTGGTGAGGGTTTATCTATCTTTAAAAAACAGGCATGGATACCTTCTTGGATTTAATGTAAGTTTCTAAGAGGATACTGGTAAGAAATTTAAAGAAATACATCTGTTAGGAACTTCAACCACTTAGAAGAACACTGTACTCACTGTTTATTACTACTGAATTCATCTTACTGCAAAAATATCAGTATATAATACCAGCCTTCCACGAATTTGAAAAGAACTACAGAAGAGCCAATTAAAACAGTTTGGTGTTGGGGATAGAGTCTAAACTAAGAATCCAAAGATCTGGGTCTATTCACCTTATACCTGATAGTCACATGACCTCTGGGCTCTTGAACCCTTTCTCTCCTGTAAAATGGGAAAGAATCCCATTTTACCTCTTGAATCCCACAAAGAGCTATTTTTTTTTTAATTTTTTAAATCGTTTTATTTATTTCTGAGAGAGAGAGAGAGAGAGAGAGAGAGAGAGAGAGAGAGAGAGCGTGAGAAGGGAAGGATCAGAGAGAGAGGGAGACACAGAATATGAAACAGGCTTCAGGCTCTGTCTGAACTAGCTGTCAGCACAGAGCCTGATGCGGGGCTCGAACCCAAGAACTGTGAGATCATGACCTGAGCCAAAGTTGGCCGCCCAACAGACTGAGCCACCCAGGCACCCCACAAAGAGCTATTCTTAAAATCTAATGAGCTAAGGGGCACCTGGGTGACTCAGTCAGTTAAGTGTCCAACTTCAACTGAGGTCATGATCTCACTGTCCCTGAGTTTGAGCCCCACATCGGGCTCTGTGCTGACAGCTCAGAGCCTGGAGCCTGCTTCACATTCTGTCTCTCCCTCTCTCTCTGTCCCTCCCCTGCTTGCACTCTGTCTCTTATTCTCAAAAATGAATAAATGTTAAAAAAAATATTTTAAAAGACCTAATGAGATAAAATCTGTGAAAATATCTATGACTCTTAAATATCATGAAAATGAAGGTTTTGGTCCTATAAAAGTGACTTTAAGAAATCAAAATCTTGAGGGCACCCAGCTGGCTAAGTCAGAAGAAAAAATGACTCTTGATAGGGGGGTTGTGAGTTTGTGCACCAAGCTGGGTATAGAGATTACTTAAAAAAATCTTAGTAAAAAAATAAATAATAAAGCAAAATCATGAAGTGACAAGTATGCAATTTCTTTCTCTTACTGCAAAAAGGCTGCCAATAATAAAGGTGTTGTGGGAATAAATAACATAAAAATAAATCATAATTAAACATCTCTTTGACTTTATATTCTTGATACATAAAAATGTAAAATGATATGGTAGCTCCTCCACCTAATGAATATGGTGAAATAATGTTTGTAATTAAACTGACAAATAAATATACTCAATGTATAATGAGCATATGTTACCGACATCTAATGATGATATTAAATTACATCTGATTTTGATCCTAAATTACACCATCTCCATTTCATGTGTGATCCAATTCTGGCAAAATGGTTACAACGCCAACCAATGGTTACAACGCCTACCTCTCCTTGAAAGATAAACAAGGGAATGTTCCAGTCGCAGTGGCAGCTAAGTCACAGTGATATAAATGAATCATTTTCCAGCCTTTTTGCACTTGTAACACTCTTGTTAAGTATGACTTATAATACATATTCTCTATCCTTAAGACACAACCACCCCCACAGACAAGTAAATCAAAACTAACTGTACATGAGAATTTCATGACAGTTTGCATAAAAGTCTCACGTGTCCATCTCCTGACGTAGTCTTCACGAAGACTGAATCTCAACCTCGTAACTTAGAGGGTTATTCCAATTATCTGATATACACATAGAAATAAGTTTTCAGGTAATTTTGAAATACAGCACACACTTTGAAGGCTATAGGTAGCAAATCCTAAGTAAACATTAGGCTTAACAGACAGATAAAACTACGGCTTGATGAAGAATACATAGCACGCTGACATCCTGCAGGGAGGGGACCCGTTTCCATGGGACATCTGCCAGGGGAGATGGTGCAGTGCAGTTCCCCCGTCTGTGTGCCTCTCAGCGGTGCTCAACAGCCCTCGTAATCTACTTTTCCATTAGTTGACTGACGGCGTCAGAATTGATAACTATCACAAGGAAAAAGTACTTCAGTTTAGCCTTGTTGGCGTGGGATGATCGCCAGGGACAGCTCCAATATGACAACTTTCAAAGGTAATCTATTTTATAAAGTGCTCTCTTCATTTGTGAGAAAATTTCCCAAGCATGGCAGAGAACAAAGTTATCTGCAAATGTCCCTACTACACAGTGCTACAACTAAGGAAAACAGAAAGCCTGGGCAGTAGGACTTCAGAACGATCGGACGCCCATCCCCCCTAGTATTTATAAATACAGCAGGGGAACAGGAAACGCCTCCTGCATCTCAGTGCCAGAACACATCATAATTTCTCCATTAAGACGGACACTGTAATCCTCTGGATTATTATGTTAGCCTCTGACCTGGTCTCCATGATTCTCCCTATACTGCTCACACTCCCGCTCCAATCTGTCTCTCAACACAGAGGTGTGAGGAATCCTTTTAAAATTTAAGTCAGATTGGGACGCCTGGGTGGCTCAGTCCGTTAGGCATCGACTTTGGCTCAGGTCATGATCTCATGGCTTGTGAGTTTGAGCCCCGCGTTGGGCTCTGTGCTGACAGCTCAGAGCCCGAAGCCTGCTTCGGATTCTATGTCTCCCTCTCTCTGCCCCTTCCCTGCTGATGCTCGGTCTCTGTCTCTCTCTCAAAAGTAAATAAACATAAAAAAAAGATTTAAAATTTATGTCAGATCATGTTGTTCTTCTGCTTAAACCCGCCATATCCTTACTATGACCAACAAGATCCTACATGATCTGCAAATGACCCACTGCTCTCTCTGACCTCATCCCCTACTATTCTATCCCTTATTTCACTCTAGCCACACCATCCTTTCCATGTAGTCTCTTGGGCATATCATGCACACTCCTGCCTCAGGGCCTTTGCACTTGCAGCTCCTGTTGCCTGACATGCTCTTCCCTTATACATCCACCCTTCTTTTTCTTCATGTGTTTATTCAAGAGGCTCCTTCTTGTTGAGGTCTTACCTGTTCAGCATACCTAAAATTTCAACTCCTCCCTAATATTTTATATCTCATTTCTCTGCTTTTCTCTTAAGTACATATCACTAGTATACATATATTTTGGATATTTACCTTGTTTTATCTCCCATGAGAAAATAAGTTCCAGGAAGCTTTAAATCAGAATTGCATAGAGAACTATTTCAGGATTTTAGCTAAAAAAGGGTCCCCATTTATTTACTGGCTGCTACATGCCTTGCCCTGTGTTACAGACTTCATAGAAATTGGTACCTCATTTAATCTTTACAGCATTTGCTTCGTTGTATAAATAAGGAAATAGTGCAAGGTAACTTTACTTTTGAGATGTTCACAAATAGACTACTGGGATTAGAACCCGGACTTGACCCCAGAGTCTCTGCTGTTAAACAGTGTTAAAATAACAACTTGGCAATATTTGCATTACTAGGTTGTCTGATCTAAAGATAAAATCTCCATTTATATCTCTTCTTCGAGAGTAAACTTTTTAGAAATGTAGAGAAGCCAGCAGTGTGGTGCAGTGGAAGAAGCACTAAACCCTGGACTGAAACACTAAGTATCAGCATCCTTGCTCTTGTCATTTACCAGCTGTAGGTTTTGAGTGACTCAACTGCGTGTGTTGAGAACAGAATAACTCAAATAGCTTCATTATGCCTCGTAATATCGGACTACCTCAATATAGAGTGAATGACTTTTTTTAAAATATGGAGTTTAAACTTGCTTTGCTTTCAGACCTTCAATGCAGTTTTTAAACCTGTCTGTTGGTCAATAACATTCACCAATACCCCATACCCTGATCCCGGAAGGAGTGAAGAGTCACAAATGAGACAGGAAGTCACAATTGCTCGTGTCAGATTACTTAGAAAGGGAAATCACTGGTCATGCAGGCAGTTGTGTGGATTTGGGACATTGCAGACCTGCATTTCAGAGACTCCTCAGTCCTGTCTGGAAAGCAGATAAGCTCCTACTACATGGACAGTGGAGCCTGAAATATGGTCTCTTTGGCAGGTGGCTGAGTGATCAAAAAGTGAGCTTAAATGTGAATCTCAGATTAGCGCAGGCTTTTCCCTGTTTAATCTGCTATGCTCCCAGAAATTAAAAAATGCAATTATAACCAGAGCTAAATTTAGCATTCATTTATCAATTATTACATGAGAATGGATGTAGAGCAGATGAAACTATATAGAGCACTAGTTAAGAGAATACTAACATACATTCCACTCCTTTTTTGCAGGACACTTACTCCATCTTTGGTGGTTTTTCCCAGAAGGAAGTCTCCCTTGGGTTGACTCTTGGTTTTCAAGATTTTAGATGCCTTCCTAAGGTGTCAAAACTTTCACAGCCTTTTTTTGGCTATATGTGTTTCTTCTATTTTTAATATACTTAGACACAAAATATCTGACTTAATTCTGTTCTTTCCTATTCCTTACTCCCCACTCCACCCCACAAACCCGAGGCTCAACAACAACAAGAAAAAGCAGGGGCGGTGGAAATGGATCCATACAGAAGCACAGTTCGTGGCCCAGCTAGCAGCTCCATGGCCAGGAGGTGGTGTCCAATCCACAGTATTAAATAACTTTCATTGTTCTTTCTCTCCCCCATCAGCAGAATGGTCCTTTTACCACAAAGCTAGCCTCTTTGTCGTCACTACATATTGAATTAAAATACTGTGGACTTAAACTATTGCATATTAAGGATCTTTTCCTTAAAATAATGGGAAATACTTAGAGCCGAAATGTTTAAACTGATATAGTATTTCTTATTTATAATCTTTTAAATTTAATAGATGCTATATACAAAATATATGACATAGTGAATATTTCAGAACTTACTACCCGACCCATGACTTATATAAAATATTACCAATAACTGCATCTACCTCCATGCTCCCCCCCTGCTTCCCCCAAGGTAACCGCTGTCATGAATGGTGTGTTAATTATCCCCTTACTTTTTGTTATATATGTACCAATATGTGCGAATTACATGTTTATATTTGCTTTGACATTTATAAAAATGGTTTCATTCTCGGTGTTGTGTTACTCATGTTTCTAAGACACATCCATATTTCTGTGTGAGCCTATAATTCATTCATTTTACTGGGTATACACTCCATTCCAATACATATTTATTTATTCACTCTTTTACTGATGGACGTTAGGTTGTAAAAGATGTTCTTCTGTTACTTCAACAAGTCAGAACACTCAAAACAGAGTGGTTAGGAGGAAAAAGCCATAGCTAAGGCTCAATTCCCCCATATACTCAATGTTGGAGGCAAAACAGGGTCTCTTCAGAGCCATAAATCCTGCTTCACTTTTAAGGGTGCTGAAGGTGCTCACTATCATGATTGTGGTGATGGGCTCATGTGTATATACATATATCAAAACTTACTAAATTGTATAATTTAAATATGTGCATTTATTTTATGTAAATCACAACACCACTGCTTTAAAACAAAGATTTCTGGGGGCACCTGGGTGGCTCAGTCAGTTAAGCGTCCGACTTCGGCTCAGGTCATGATCTCACCGTTCATGGGTTTGAGCCCCACGTCGAGCTCTGTGCTGACAGCTCAGAGCCTGGAGCCTGCTTCAGATTCTGTGTCTCCCTCTCTCTCTGACCCACCCCTGCTCACACTGTCTGTCTCTCTCTCAGAAATAAAACATTAAAAAAATTAAAAAAAAAAAGATTTCTGTTTCAGTATTTTAAAACTATGAGATCTTAAGCAAGTGATATAATCTCTCCAAAATACAGTTTCCTCATCTGTGTTATGGGTACAATCCAAGCTACTTTGCATGGTTGCAATAAGTATTAAACAGATTCCCATAGAACACTAAGCCTAGTCTCTGGCTCCTGAACTGTTCCACATGCTAGTGCTTGGTTCCATGTTGGGAGATACAGAGGTATGCAGATATCAACAAGACAGGGATGCTGTGTCCCCATTTAAAGGGGAAGGCAGATATGAATGGAGCCTTATTCCAGTGTAATGGGACATTTGCAACAAGAGAAACTGGAACAATTTTTTAGAGACACCTTCATTGGTTTGAATGCAGAAAGGCCCGGAAACATGACAGTCCTGGGTCTTCTCATTCCCGTTTGCAAGATACAAAGTAACAAAGTGTCCCAAACTGGGGACCACTGAACACATGGACCTAGCATAGACTCCTCTGTGTTTCCACTGTGCCCTGGCATTACTCACAGACACCCAATACAAAGGACTGCACCCGGAGTCATCTTAAATGGCGTCTAGACCATAAACCATCCTAGGCCAGGCAATGTATCTGTATACTGAGATGAAGTAGCACCTAAATGGTTTTTGAAAAAATGGCATGAATGAACGAATGCCAGACAAGTCAACAGTGGAATGAGAAATGCCAATGATAGGCATAATAAGGCAGCATTGGGGGAATTAGTAAACTCCCTGTTTTGTTTAACCAACATGGCACAGGGAAGAGAAACAGAGTATAAAGTGAAGGCCCTACATTTGCGTCTTCCCTGATGCATTCTAGCCACATCTTGGTTTCCAGATCGTCAAAATGATAGTAATGATTATTAAAACACTTCTTCCATTGGAGCTCCTGTGGAAAATGAGAACTTGAAAAAGTCTGGCAAGTGTTCTAAAGTGTTCTACCATTAGTGTAAAGTTAGTACTAGTATGGCTTCTCGCAGTTCTACTTAGAGACAACCAACAAAGACGCAACAATTGAAAGTTTGTTATAGATGCTGAAACCTCTCAAATTCATTGCTTTAGGCAGGAAATTCTATGTGGGTGGAATAAAAGACTTAGGGTGAGTGGGAGAGTTGCCAAATTTCATTGTCTTGGAGTCATTTTCTTTGTAGTCTGGTTTGAAAAGCCAAGCAGTTGAGTAATACTGAACTAGCCATTATTTGAGCATATTCTATGTGCCAAGTACCCAGTGAAGACTTTTATAAACATTAATTCATTTCAACCTCACCACTTCCTTCTCCAAGGGAGGTTAGGTGACCGTGTAATTTACTAGTAAAACCAGAACCCTTCTGAATGTCAAAGGGGGTGCTATTAATAATTACGCAGGAGAGCAGCTGTAACCCAGGACTGTCCTGAGCAAACCAGAACATGAAGCTTCTAACTCTTTACAGCGAGGAAACTGAAGCTCACCGAGAGAAGCAATTACCCCAAACCACTCAGCTTCAACAGGTGGAAAAGCTGCCCCAAATAGGTGATCTCAGGCATCATGATATATAAGCCTCCAATATGTGCAATTACAGAGCAGGTCTACTATCCTTTTTGTCTCTTCAGAGTCCTCCTTTGACTGAAGGATCTCTCATCAACGAGAACTAAAACAGAATCTGAGATGCTTGTTCAAAGAATAACAGGAAATAGAAAATTCCAAGTTACAACATTACCATTAGAGTCAATCTTTTATTGCCATAATCCCAGTCTAATGTATGTGTTTGGGAATTAATTTTATATAAGAGATTGAGAAACTCATAACTGACATCCTTTCTGCTGAGACAATGGGGCCTCTGTGAATGTTTCCCTGATTCAGTGAACAGTATCATCAAACATAACCTCCAACAATGGCAGTTGGAGAAATGCCGTATCAACTCACAGGAAATATTTTGGCACTTATAACTGAACGTCCTTCAAAAACCTGAAAAACCTGTTTGGTAATACCTCATACACACTGAAAACTGAAAGAACAAAACAATGTCAAGACTAGAATAACACTAAAGCAATGACTTATTTTCTGATTTCACAGTTGGAAAAAAAAGGTACTCTGTGAGATTTCTAAATCCCTTTGCAGACAGCAATTGTCATGCATGTTTACATAGAACACATATCCTTGGAAATAGTTTAATTATTTTTCTTACTACACTTGGAAAGATACATGTGGATATCATTAGCAAAATACCGTTCCTTGTACCATACACAGGAGTCCTACTTGGTAACTGTTTTGCCTTAAGATAATTATTCTAGAAAAATTCTCTAGAATAAACACACAGAACAGATGTCCCCTAGGTTCTTTGTTCTAATTTATGTCTTTAGCTTTTACCTTGTCAGCAGCTCTCGTTTTAGGAGAGTGCATCTATCCTCAGCACGTAATAGATGCTTCCTATTGTTAAATGCAAATTGGATGCTTTTCATTCTGTATACTTCTTTCCAGGTCAGAGCACAGGTAGTCTAAGCACCTGTTAACTTCTGTGGAGTCCACTGCTCTCCTCACCACACCCCAACTCCTCCCACTTACCTAGAAAATACAAAGTAAAGGCTTGCCCCAGCATTTTGTCTCAAATTTGATCTCTGTATCTAAAATAACCCCAACTATTAAAATGACTTTTAAGAGCATGAGTTGCACTTAAGGGTCTTGGTCCTAACATAGAGACCATAAACTGCTGGCTTGGAACCCCTTTTATAGTTACTGGACTCCCACCCAATTTCAAATGTCAACTTGGTCATGTACTAAATCCCATGAAGATTTAGGTAGCCTTCTGGTCTTTATAGTCTGTGTTTGATATTTTGTCCCACTGGTCTGTATATTCAGGTTCCACACTGAGCAATTCCTGACTCTTTTTAATACCTGGAGAGGCTAGTTCTGCCTCCTCATTGCTCTTCTAGGTTACAGCTTTCCCAGCTATGACCCTTAGATCCAGCCTCCCTGGCCCTTTCCTTTCTCTGTCCATTCCCCAAATTAACTCTTAAACCCAAACAAAACTAAACCACTCAACATCTTATTGGTATTGTGTTAATTCTATAAATTAACTTGGGCAGAAATGATAACTTTTTGATATGGAGTTCTCTAAGAGAATAAGTCTTTTCTTTGATTCAAATCTATTTGTGTTATTCTATAATATTTAAAAATTTTTCACATGGATCTTATACTTATTAATTTATCCCTACTTTGTCTGCTACTACAACTTCCTTCCTTCCTTCCTTCCTTCCCTCCTCCCTTCCTTCCTTCCTTCCCTCCTCCCTCCCTCCCTCTCTTCCCTCCTCCCTCCCTCCCTCTCTTCCTTCCTTCCTTCCCTCCTCCCTTCCTTCCTTCCCTCCTCCCTTCCTTCCTTCCCTCCTCCCTTCCTTCCTTCCTTCCCTCCTCCCTCCCTCCCTCCCTTCCTCCCTCCCTCCCTCCTCTTTCTCTCTCAGAGAGTGCCAGTGCACAAGAGCAGGGGAGAGGGGCAGAGGGAGAGATAGAGAGAATCTCAAGGAGGCCCCACACTCAGTGCAGAGCCAACATGGGGCTGGATCCCACCACCCTGGGATTGTGACCTGAGCTGAAATCAAGGGTCAGATATTCAATCAACTGAGCCACCCAAGCGCCCCATCTGCTATTATAACTTTAAATAGATTTTTTCCCAATTATATCTTGTAACTTGCTTTGGTAGATATGAGAATTATTGGTTTCCATACATCAATTTCATACCTTTCTATGCCATTGAATTCTAATGTTGATGGCAGTTTCAAATTTTTATTTTCCTGAGTTACCAAGTATACAAATATATCATGTACAAAGAATGATAATTTAATCTCAGTCTTCCCTTATCTCTGAGCCTCTTATCCTACAGCTTTTCTAAGTGTTCTGGCCAGTTCTTCCCATACATTGTAATAATAGTGACAAGAGTGTTCTGTCTTATGCCTCATTCTAAGAATAATGGCCCAAGAAACAGCACGTTGGCTTTGGTGACAAGGCAGATACATTTTAAGGTACGAGTATCTACTTGTTCCTATACTATGGACTGTTTCTTATCAAGAATGGATGTTGAATTGTATCAAATACCTTGTCATTATCTAAGGTTTTGATCTGATTATTCTCTTCAAATCCATTAATATATTAACATGTGATTAATGGATACTGAAAATCCTTGCATTCCTATTGGGATGAATCCAGGTTCATTTCTAAGTATTTGTCTTGTAATGAGCTGCTAGATTATGCTTCCTAACACTCTACTTATGGCTTCTAATGATAATATTCATGAGTGAGACTGGCCAGCTGATTTTCTGCTTTGTGTAGTCTTTGTTAGGTTTGGTCTCAGGGTTAAGCTAATTCATTAAAAATAAAATATCACACCATATCCTTCTTTTTATTTGCTCTGGGAAAGTTTCAAGCATTGAATTTACTTACTCTTTCTTTTCTTTTTCTTTTGTTTGTTTCAAGTTTTTATCTAAATTCTAGTTAACATACAGTGTAATCTTGGTTTCAGGAGTAGAATCTAGTGATTCATCACGTACATATAATACCCAGTGCTCATCACATGTGCCCTCCTTAACGCCCATCACCCATTTAGCCCATCCCCTGCCCACCTCTCCTCTACCAACCCTCAGTTTGTTTTCTAAAGTTAAGAGTCTCATGGTTTGCCTCCCTTTCTCTCTTTTCCTTCCCTTCCTTATATACTTACTCTTTAAAAGCTTTAGTGGAGCCCTCTCTGTGAAACCATCTGAACTTGGTGCTTTTTGTAATTTGGTCCAATTTTTTTTAAATGCACTTCATTTTTCCACCCAGTTTATCAAGATATAATCAACATAAAACATTGTGTATGTTTAAGGTGTAATATGTGCTAATCTGTTATATGTATATACTGCAAAATGATTGCCACAATGAGACTAGTAAACACACCTATTACCTCACACAGTTACCATTTATTTTGTCAATCTGGTGTGAATTTTGGATAACATTTCTCTATTCTTCAAATTAGAAATCAATCTGTTAAAATACTCTAGAGTTCTAGAGTCAGGTTTGATATACTACATAAATTAGAAAATCAGTTTCAACTTTATCTAAACACCTTCCATCTAACAAAAGATGGTATATACAACTTTTGTTCCTAATCATCAAGTCGTCTGCTTAAAAATGTTAGTGACTCCCATAGGGCACCTAGGTGGCTCATTTGGTTGAGCATTCAATTTCTGCTTAGGTTGCGATCTCACGATTCATGGGATTGAGCCCTGTGTGGGGTTCAAGCATGGAGCCTGCTTGGTATTCTATCTTTCTTTCTCTCAGCCTGTACCCCTCATGCTCTCTCCCTCAAAATAAACAAACATTAAAAAATATGTTAGTGACTTCCTACTAGCTATGCAATAAAAGCTAACTCCATCACTTAGCATGGCTCCCCTGTGATGATCCCATCTCAGCCTCCCTCCACCACTCCTCCTGTTGACATTCTTGGTGAACTCAGTATCTACAGAGTGGATCCATCTCTCATTGGTCTTTCACAACCTCACCTCCAGTGTGCCCTGATGATCCAGTCTCAGAAACATGCCCTGGACTTCATCATTGCATAACACTGGATATTGGGTTTTAGTAGTGGTTCAAGAATTGATAATTCTATAGTATTTACTGAAGGTGTAAGAGGAAAAGCATCAAGAATGTGGCCAACATTTCTGACTTAAGTATCTATTAGAATGGAGTTATATGGTTTACCGAGGTGGGGAAAACTCTGAAAGGAGTAGGTAGCGATGGGAGAATGAACATAGTGGCATTAGATTTGAGATACCCATAAGACAGATAGTAAGCAGATAAATGCATGGGTCTGGACTGGAGACAGAAATTTAGGAAACTTCAGTGTCTGGAATTTAAAGCCATGGGTCTCAGTGGGATCACCTAAGGATTAAGCCTGTTTCATAGGAGCAGAGTCACACCAGAAATATGGAAGGGCATCCAACCATGACAGAGAAGCACTGGCTAGTGAGGGAGGAGGAAAACAGGGAATGTGTGGTCCCATGAAAGCCAAGTACAGAAAGTATTTGAAGAAGAAGAGTAAACTATGCCCAACGCTGCTGAGAGGCTGAATCAGAGGAGGGCTGAGAACTATTAGATTTGGCAAGATCGACGTGATGAACAGACTTAACAAGAGTAATTTCAGTAGCGTGCCTGGGATAAAAGTTTCTTTGGAGGGGGTTCAAAGGAGATTGTGAGAAAAGGCAGTGCTGACAGCAAGTCTAGACAGTTCTTTGGAGAAGTTCTATTATAAAGAACTGGAAACTATGGCAGAGTTTGGGGGAGCGGGGGATGAAAGGTCAAAGGAGGGTTTCTTCAAGATGAAAAACAATGCAGCATGTTCGTATAATGACATTCTGATGCAATAAAGAGAGAAAATGGATTAGGCCAAAGGGAGAGGGGCAAATTGCAGGGATGAAGTTCTTGAGAAGTTGGACTTAATCATTCCACTGAAAAAATACTGAGTGCTGACTACCTTCCATGCCCTAATCTAAGCACATGGGGTGCAGCAGGGCAGAAGGGAAGCAAGGACTATGCACCCATTGCAATGGCAGGCAAGGGTGAGGAGCTGTAGGAACAGATGCAAGCCATTCAATAGGTTTGGTTGTGAAAGGATATGCCTTCAGATTGCTCCCCCTGCCCTTCTCTCCCCACAGTGTAGTAAATATCACAGATGGTATCTGAGAGTAAAGCAGAAAATATGGTGTCTGGAGATTTGAGAAGGATGGACTATAATTTGGGCAGTGGGAGAGTGAATTGATGAGCTAATATATGAGGAGTGCTGGCACTTTAGGTCCGAGGTTAGGCATTTATAGTATAATCAGCTAATAAAACCCGGGGTTTTCCTCTAGCCTTGCTTAGTGAGCCAGGCTTTAAGTGCAGAGCAGAGGTACAGCTGGGTTCAAATGGGGTTGGGATGACTTCAGGAAAGTGACTGAAAGAGACAGGGGCCATCAGAGTTGCAAGTATGCACAAAGAATTGTGGGTCATGTCATCTAAGATGGGGAAGGATGACTGCGGATATGAAGAGGGTAGCATCAGCGGAACAGAATTTCTCATGGGGTCAAATAATTTCTGAAATGGAATTCTAGAGGGATCAAGCTGGAGAGACAATAAATGAAATTATCCTTAACTCTTCTTTTTCTCCTCACTTCAGCAAATTCTGTAGGATCCACTTTCAACATAAGCCTAGAATCTTCTCCACCGTGCCCCTGGTCCCAGCCCGCATCAGCTATATCTTGCCAGGATTACTGCAATAGCTACTGACTTATCGTTCTACTTCTATTTTCAACTCTCCATGGTCTTGTCTCCATACAGCAGCCAAATTGCATTAAATAGAAAATCAGATCATGCTACTTTCTACCTCAGTTCCTCCAGTGCCTCCCCAATCTCACCCAAGAACAATAGATCCAAAGTTCTCAACACGGCCACTTAGGTCCTATGTGATCTGGCCCCTGGTTATTTCCCCAAAGTCATGATTGCCTCTCTTCCCCTTGTCCACTGCAAGCCACTCTGGTATCTGGCTACTTCACCCACAGGATTAACCATATTACTGTCTCCAGGCCTTTGTACTTACTATCTCTTCTTCCCAGAAAGTTCCACCCAAAGATATGCACACGTGTTGTTCGTACACTTCATTCTGAGATCTGCTCTAATGACACCCTTGGAGAGCCCCTCTTGAAAACTCAATCTAAAATAGCAGCCCCGCCACTCTAAAATTCTCCTTACTACCGGTTTATTTTTCTTCATAATGCGTCTCACCACTCTGTTATATTACACTCATTTGTTTAATGCTGTTTCCCCACTGAGGACAGGGGCTTTGTCTTTTTCATGTGATGGGTCTGCATAACATACAATGATGCTTGGTTTGTTGGAGAATCTGTATAAATATTTGAGTAAATGAATGAATGAGTAGCCCTTTTTTTTTTTTTTTTTTTTTTTTTACTATTTTTAAAATGTTTATTTTTGAGAGAGAGCACAAGTTGGGGAGGGGCAGAAAAGGGGGGACAGAGGATCCGAAGCGGGCTCTGCACGGACAGCAATGAGCCCAATGTGAGACTCGAACTCACAAACCGCGAGATCATGAACAGAGCCAAAGTCAGATGCTCAACCAACTGAGCCACCCAGGGGCCAGAACAGTCTTTTTAAAATTCAGAGAACTCAGAGAACAATAGTATTCCACTCCCCATTTTCCAGATATGGAAATTAATGCCTGGAAGGCCCAAATGACACACCCCAAGAAACCTAACAAGTATCAGAGCTGTCTTCGGATTTTGTGTCTCCCTCTTTCTCTGATCCTCCCCTGCTCACGCTGTCTCTCTCTCCCAAAAACAAATAAGAATTTTTTTTAAAAAGTAGCAGAGCTAAGATCTGAAATTTGTCTAATTCCCAGAATGCCACCCTCTAATTAATTTCATCTCTGAAAGTCTTCCCCTTCCTTGCCATTCACACAGTCATTCTTTTGTCTAAGTCCTTGGTATGTCTTGCCTGTTGCAAGAGCCCTATGACTCCTCTTACCTCTTACATGTCTCCCCACTCCCCCCCCATTTCCCAACTGCCCAAGTTAGAATTTCTCTTTCACGTGTTACTGTATGAAAAACACTTACTGTAGACATATACATACATACATATAGATATATAAAATATATACATACATATACCTTTTTATTCTGGTTAGTTCTCCCTACCAGACAGCTATAACTTCCTTGAGACAAGTACAGATACTTATTAATCTTTCCATTCTGCAGTACCTGGTATACAGCATATACTCTTAAGAAACATTTATTGCACTGACTACTCTACTTCCTGAAATGTTCTCTACGATTTCTGCCTGGCTCACTCTTCTAACCCCAATGACTACGTTGCCCAAGAAGGCCTACCCTTTTAGTTAAAAATGGCAACTCCCCTCTATCTCATCCAGCGTTACTTTCCTCCAGAGTATATAACACTTTCTAATACAGCATCACTGCTTTTCTACTCTTGGTGTCTCACTATCAAATCCACCCTGATCGAAGGCAAGGATTTTTTCTGTTAGCTTCACTGTTACATCTTCGGCACCCAGAGCAGTCCCGGGGACACAGGCCATGTTTAATAAATACATAACCTGAAAACTAATTATAATTCTGTGCTTAAGTAGCTCTGTTTAGGAACACATTAAGGAAGGATAAAGGAATTTGTGCAAATGGCTACCACTGATGGCCACACAACACAGAGACATCAGAGCATCATGATGATACAGTGAGCAGTGAAGGGGTCACAAAGATTGATAACAACTCCTGATTCAGGGTGAGTATTTACTCAGGGCGAGTAACTGTTCAGGAAATGACTGTGGAATAAATGAGCCAGGTGCGTAGCCCATCGTGCATGAGGAACTGCATGGGGTGCACACAAGTGAAACCCTTGCGTTGACTTGAAGATATTGCTGCACTAGTTAGGGTAAAGGACCCACAGGAAGTGGGAGAGAAAGTACAAGAACAAACAAAGGTTAATTTCCACATCAATTTCAGGCCTTTTGCCACTGAGGGCAGCCCTAGGTCTTGCTGACATATATAATTTTTTAAAAAGCAACAAAAAAGCATAGGGTCTGATAGAGAACACTGTAATTAATCTAGTAACTATGAATAAACAAAAAGATGGTGAATGTTCTCCAAGACCATCAAATTGGATGTGCAATAGTGAGATGGCAAATAGGGTTTTTGATGCTCCATGGAGCCAAGAAATTGTAGAAGTTAATGCAACACTGAATGATACAGCCCAGCTGAGAAAAGGACGGGAGGGTGGGAGGTAAAGAAGGAGGAAGTTAGTTAACGTGACAGTATAATTTGTTAGTTGATGTTTTAATATAGACTCATTTATAATGAATACATTATATAATTTGATATTTATTTTATTCTGAAAAAATTCCTTATGTTGAGAAGACATTCAGACCTAATGATTTAAAAATTTCTGAACATAATTCAACCTGCTTCTAAATATTTAAGGAAGAAATGTTCCATTTTTTATTTGAAAAAAATTTTTTAATGTTCATTTTTGAGAGAGAGTCAGAGAGAGACAGAGCATGAAGGAGGGAGGGGCAGAGAGAGAAGGAGACACGGAATCCAAAGCAGCATCCAGGCTCTGAGCTGTCAGCACAAAACCTGATGCGAGGCTCGAAATCACAAACTGTAACATCATGACTGAGCTGGAGTCGGATGCTTAACCAACTGAGCCACCCAGGCGCCCCTCAAAACATTTTTAACCAAGGACACATAGCAGTAAAGGAAAGTAAGTGCAACTATGCACTTTTATGAGAGTCCAAATATAGGAAGACCATGAATTCAGACATTGTGATTGAGTTCAGAGGGTTTCCAGGGAGCCCAGGAAACTGTTCACCCTCCCACCACCCACACCAGCGAAGGCTCCTCCCCTGCTCCCATGGCTCCATTTTACAGGAGAAGCAGTTGGCCCCAAGAGGAGACCGGAGGTTCCACAATCAACTCTGGTTTTCGTCCTAGTGGACATCAGCGCTACCAAGTCCCACTATGGTCCTTCTTCTGCTTAACAGGCTGTCATACGTTGCGTCTGATCATGTAAAGGAAGACATTTCTGTATATATTCTTACATGTTACCATTACTTGCTGACTGATTTTCAACATGACAGGAGCTGTATTTTCTCAGGGACGAGGATTTTTGCTTTTTCCACACATTTCCGAGAGGATGGCTTGGAGGGATCCGTGGCAATTCACATAGGAGTAGAAACTAGTCCCTAGAGATTGAACCTTCCCTCAGATCTGAGCATCATAAGCTCACAGCTATGTGAGAATTTAACAACTACAATTCCAAGTTCCAGAAGTCCTGCGGATGTCCTCTCATAATGTCACTCTGCCACCAGGGGACTCTGCACACCCAGACAGTCACAACTCCTATAATCATGCTGCATCTAAACCACCCCTGTCCCACTGGGTCCCATTATAAACTCGGTTTTCCTCCTCTAAACATCAGTTAAAGGTCGAAGTGTATCTGGATAAAATAAGAAAAATCTCACGGGTGGGAAATTTGGGGAGATGCTGGTCCAAAAGGGTACAAGCCTTTTTGTTATACAACAAAGCTGTAAGTTATAGTGCTAGGAATCCCATGCATACAGCATGGTGACTATAGTTAATAATAATAATACAGTTAATAAGTATATCATAATAATAATAAGTACTTAAAATTGGCTAAGAGTGTAAAATGTAAGCACTTGTGCAGCGTGCAGAAGAAAGGCAAGTATGTGAGATGCTGGATATGGGTTTTTTTTTTTTTTAAATGTTTTAATTATTTCTGAGAGAGAGAGAGAGAGACAGTGACAGCGTGAGCAAGGGAGGGTCAGAGAGAGATGGAGACATAGACTCGAAAGAAGGCTCCAGGCTCTGAGCTAGCTGTCAGCACAGAGCCTGATGTGGGGCTCGAACCCACGAACCGTGAGATCATGACCTGAGCTGAAGTTGGACACTCAACCGACTGAGCCACCCAGGAGCCCTGGATATGCTGTTAATCAACCTGACTGTGATGGCCATTTCACAAAGTATTCGCATGCCAAGTCATCACACTTTAAATATGTACGATTTTATTTGTCAGTTATAATTTCAATAAGGCTGAAAAACAATTAAAAATAAGAAGAGGACACAATCCTCACCATATAACTCATCTTTGATTTCTATTTTCCTTACTCATATCAATGAGCAAAAAATAAACGCTGTAAAATTAAAAGCCCGATCAATTTTGAAGTAGCTGTTTTTTCTGTTACAGTATTTAATACAGTATTGTGTATTTTTGAGTCCCAGAGGACTAAGCTAATATGGGAACATACTTTTTTTTTTAATGTTTATTCATTTTTGAAACAGACAGAGACATAGCATGAGTCGGGGAAGGGCAGAGAGAGAGCAGGAGACACAGAATCCAAAGCAGGCTCCAGGCTCTGAGCTGTCAGCACAGAGCCCAATGTGGGGCTCAAACTCACATACTGTGAGATCATGACCTGAGCCGAAGTCAGACGGCCAACCAACTGAGCCACTCAGACGCTGTGGGAACATACTTTTAAAGAAATAAGAAAAATGTTCTCAAATAAAAACCTGGGTTTTTATTAGAAGACTAAAAAATTATGGCAGTAAATTTCCCATTTTGGATCAACTGTTATCCACCCTTTTCTCTGAGGTTATTTATGTGGGGAGGGACAATAAAGTTGGACTAATGTTCTCTAAACAGTAATGCATTTATGTATTGACCTAATCCCACTGAAATTTCTTAGATTAAAAAATGGTTTCTAAACCAACCCGTGTCCATCAAACTGTTAAGTCCATGGTACTAAATAAAATGAATTTTTAAAAACCAGGTAAGTCAAAATCTCCCTATATTTTTATCTTCTCATGGGCATCTATTACTGAGAAAGTATATTTGCCTTAAGAAGTCTGCACATATTATAAGAGATGGCGTGAGAAAAAGGACTGCCGATATGACCCAATGTCTCTAAAATGAACTGACCAGTTTGATAATATTAAGTCAATGTGCTGCTTCTGTTCGATCTTTCCGAGAAACAATGGCCCCCTCTGAAACAGTGACTTTTGACTGTTATACTTAGAGCTCTTGTTTTAGAATCCGAGTGGGTTCTTGGTCATATGAAAACAACAACAACAAAAATAAGACCTTCATTTTTTCTACCCAAGAGAGAATATACAAAATGCATAGAATATACTTACTGATTGTGACCCTTTAATGAATTCCTTGAATCCTAACCTTACCTTTTTTTTTTTTCTTAAATTTTAGACTAATTTTGACTTGCAGAATAGTTGCAATGATAGCACTGAGAATGCCTGGTGAACCTTTTACCCAGCTGCCCATAATGTTAACACATTAAATAATCATGGTACCTTGGCCAAAATTAAGAAATTAAGTTGAGATAACACTATTAACTGAAACCATATTTTATTCTGACTTCACCAGTTTTTCAACTGATGTCGTTTTCCTGTTCCAGGACGCAATCTGGGTCCCCGTGTTGAACTGGGAAGCCTTACCTTTTGATCTGTTTCTTCATCTTCGTCTTGATAATCGTCGCAGAGTGGGCTGGTGTTGGCTGCAAAGGTGGGCCCCTGAGAATAGTACTGCGAACTTCGGTAGCCATCCCGCCTCAGTTTATCACATTCTGCAGAGGGGACAGGCCGGGCAGGGGGTGGGGGAGGGAGTTCATTAAAAACCAGAATTTGTTTACTTCTCTTTATTTACCTGTTCTAGTAATATTTTCCTAGGCATAAGCTTTCAAAATAATAATACTATTAGTAATGAAAATGATAAAAACAACTAGGAATTAGCAGATTATACACTATATACTATGTTCATATGCTTTTTTAAAAAAATTTGTAAATTTATTTCTGAGAGAGAGAGAAAGAGAGAGAGAGAGACAGTGTGAGCAGGGGAGGATCAGAGAGAGAGGGAAATACAGAATCTGAAGTAGGCTCCAGGCTCTGAGCTGTCAGCACAGAGCCCGACATTGGGTTTGAACCCACGAACCATGAGATCATGACCTGAGCCGAAGTCAGACGCTTAACCGACTGAGCCACCCAGGTGCCCCCATGTTCATACGCTTTAATGGGATGATTACCTTTAGACTTGGCAACAACCCTCTGAGTTGGGTTCAGAGTAATTAAATTATTTTCTCAGTAAGTGTTATGCAGATAAGCAATGGACTCAGAATGTGAAACCAGGCTCTTTTTTTTTTTTTTTTTTTACACAAACAACTTATTAACCAGCTCAAAAAACATTCGTCCTCTTGTGAGCCAGACAGAATGACTCCTAACCTATCTATATACAACTTAACTATTGTCCTAATCTTTGCGTTATTTTTTTTGTAGTTTATTGTCAAGTTGGTTTCCATATAACACCCAGTGCTCATCCCCACAAGTGCCCTCCTCCATGCCCATCTCTCCCCTTCCCTTCCCCCACCCCCATCAGCCCTCAGTTTGTTCTCAGCATTCAAGAGTTTCTCAGGGTTTGCCTCCCTCCCTCTCCCCAACTATTTTTCGCCTTTTTCTCCCACTTTGTCCTCCATCAACTTCCTCCAGGTTCTTAATTACTATAATTTTTATACACAGCAACTGATTATGTAACTCCCCATCAAAGACTACAATACTTCTCACACTATGCTCCTTTCCTAGACTCATCAGCTGGAAAGGACATGAGAAATCACGGATTACAATGCCTTCGTTTTATTTTTAGTTCTCAACCTAACTTTGATGCCAAACAGGCGATAACCGTTGAGTGGAATTTAATGTGAAGCCAGGTGGCAGTCTGAGCCATCCGCCAGACTTCAGGGAAGTAGCTGGCACCAGCAAGTGGAAGGTAACTGGGGGTGCCCCGCCCCGCTGTGCAGCAAGGCTGGGGCCATCGGCTGCTCAGAGACAAGCGATTCTCGTGGAGGAGGGACCACTGTGCTAATCACACTTACTCAGATCGGTGGGGGCAAGCGCAGGAAGAAAAGCATTAGTGGCTTTTTAAAGCCCCAAGAGATTTCTTATTACCCAGACAGCACCTTCGAGAGGCGTCTGCCCTGCAAAAGGGTTCGCTCACCACAGGGTACCTTTAAATATCCAGCTCGCTAAACGAGTGTGAATGTGTTTGGTTCAGGAAGGTTTTCCATTCTGACAGCACGACAAAACCGTGTACCTGGTGGCACAGAACGAAAGTAGGGCATCTTCAGCATTCCTTTGTGACAACACTAGGGCCTGTGATTCTCCTCAGACGGGAGATGATGAACAGTCATGTCCGTGAAAGGATAAAAATTCTCCAACTGGGGGAAAACCCCTTATTCTCCTTTACTACCTCACGTGGGAGTGAATAGAGATTCCAACCCAGAACTGCAAATCAGATTTTTAAAAACCCCATGGAGATAGTCACGAGGATCTTTCAGAATGCCAAACTGACTTTAAAAATGTGTTATGTCATCACAAGATAGCTACTTCAGTTACTTAGGAGCTAACTAATTTGTGGGCTTGGCTTGCAACCACTCTTAATATTGAGTAAAATGGAAAAACATTAAAAAATTTTTTTTAACATTTAATCATTTATGAGAGAGAGAGCACGAGCAAGGGAGGGGCAGAACGAGAGGGAGACACAGAATTCGAAGCAGGCTCCAGGCTCTGAGCTGAAAGCATAGAGCCCAACGCGGGGCTCAAACTCACGAGCTGTGAGATCATGACATGAGCTGAAGTCAAACGCTTAACCGACTGATCCACCCAGGCACCCCGGAAAATTTTTTTAAAAAATTCTGGAACTTCCAAAATACAACTTATTGTTTAATAAGGATTTACTCATATTAATCTCTTTTCAGTGAGAAACATTTTCACATTTTTTCCCAATATTAACAAGTTTTCTAAAAAAAAATGTAAATAGAACAGTCAGAATTCTACTCTCCTTCTACAGAGAGAATATTACATAAAGCATGATTAGTGGTTTTCAGTGTTCCATGTAGTTTTGGGATTCTGTAAGCGTGTGATTTGATCTTCTTTAATTAATTACCTTAAAGTTAGGATAAAAAAGTAATATTCAATAATTTTGCATTTCATTAACTTGTGCTGCAAATGAACACTTCTGTGTTCCTATCAACTGAAGTCTCCTGAGGATTCAGGGCCTACCTTGTGTAACAAACCAATAAAAACTGTTACCACTTTAGAAGGAACACACCTCAACATAAAATAGGCCATGTATGAAAAACCTACAGCTAACATCATACTCAATGGTGAAGAGCTGAGAGCTTTTCCTCTAAGATCAGGAACAAGACAAAGATGTCCACTCGCATGCAACATAGTACTGAAGGTCCTTGCCACAGCAGTCACATAAGAAAAAGAAATAAAAGGCATCCAATTTAGTAAGGAAGAAGCAAAACTTTCCTTGTTTGCAGATGACATGATACGATATACAGAAAGCCCTAAAGACTCCACCAAAAAACTACTCGAACTGATAAATGAATTTAGTAAAGTCATGTAATACAAAATTAATTACAGAAATCTGTTGCATTTCTATACAGTAACAATGAAGTAGCAGAAAGAGAAATTAAAAAAACAATCCCATTTACAACTATACCAAAAAAGAGTAAACTATCTAGGAATAAACCTACCAAGTTGGTGAAAGATCTATACTCCAAAAACAATAGAACACTGATGAAAGAGATTGAAGATGACACAAATAAACATGAATTGGGATAACTAATATTGTTAAAAAGTCCATATTGCTCAAAGCAATCTACAGATTTAATTCATTTCCTTTCAAAAATACCAATAGCATTTTTCACAGAATAATCCTAAAATTTGCATGGAACCACAAAAGAATGAGAAGAGCCAACGCAATCATAAAAAAGAAGACTAAAACTGGAAGTATCATAATCCCAGATTTCAAGATATACTACAAAACTACAGTAATCAAAACGGTATGGTCCTGGCACAAAAGTAGACATATAGATCAAGGGAACAGGATACAAAGTCCAGAAATAAACTCATGCTTTTATGGACAATTAATCTTTGACAAAGGAGGCAAGAATACGCAATGAGAAAAAGACAGTCTCTTTAACAAATTGTGCTGGGAAAACTGAACAGCTACATGCAAAAGAAGGAAACTAGACCACTTTCTCATATCATACATAAAAATAAACTCAAAATGGATTAAAGACCTAAATGTGAGACCTGAAACCATAAAATTCCTAGGAGAAAACTTAGGCTGCAAGTCTTTGACATCAGCCACAAAAACTTTTTTCTAGCTAAGTCTCTTCTGGCTAAGGAAAGAAATGCAAAATTAAACTTTTGAGAGTAATATAAGTGAAGGAAACCATCAAGAGAACAAAAAGGCAACCTACTGAATGGGAGAAGATATTTGTAAATGACATACCCAGTAAGTGGTTAATATCCAAAATATATAAAGAACATATACAATTCAATACCAAGCCCCCACAAATAACCCAATTAAAAAATGGGCAGAGGATATATTCATTTTTCCAAAGCAGACATCCTGATGGCCAACAGACACGTAAAAAGACACTCAACAACATTCATCATCAGGGAAATGCAAATCAAAACTACTATGAAATATACTTCACACTCATCAGAATGGCTAAAATAAAAAACTCAAGTGTTGTCAAGGGCGTGGAGAAAAAGGAATCTGTATGCACTTTTGGTAGGAATGCAGACTGGTGCAGCCACTGTGGAATTAAAAATAGAATTACCATATGATCCAGTAATTAACTACTGAGTATTTACTCAAAGAAAATAAAAATACTAACTTGAAAAGATATATGCACCCCTATGTTTACTGCAGCTTTATTTATAATAGCCAAATTATGAAAGCGACCCAAGTGTCCATCAATCAATGAATGGATAAAGAAGTGGTGTGTTTTGTGTGTGTACATATATTTAAAATGGAATATAATTCAGCCCATAAAAAAGAATGAAATCGTACCATTTGCAACAACATGGATGGACCTAGAGAAATAATGCTAATGGAAATCAGAGAAAGACAAATAGCATATGATTTCACTCATATGTGGAATTTAAGACACAAAACAAATGAACAAAGGAAAAAAGAGACAAAGGAACAGACTTTTAAACACAGAGAAAAAACTGGTAGTTGCCAGAGGGGAGGTGGCTTGGGATGGGGAAAATAGATGAAGGGAACGAAGAGTACACTTACTGTGATGAACAATGAAGTTATGTACAGAATTGAGTACATTATATTGAAACTAATATAACGCTGTATGTTAATTATACTTGAAACAGAAAAGCAAAAAGTTAAATGCAATCAGTCACATGTCCACAAAAACAAAAACAAAAAAAACAGTTATCACTTTGTAGCTACTTATGTTACAATTCATTGTTTTCAAATACTTAACAAAACAAAATACAAAGTGAAGGCTAAGGCCCTTTTTTTTAAAGATTTTATTTTATTTTTAAAGTTTATTTACTTATTTTGAGAGAGAGAGAGAGAGAGTGTGTGTATGTGTGCACACATGAACAGAGGAGAGGCTGGGGGGTGGGGGAGGCTGCGTAGAAAGAGAACCCTAAGCAGGCTCTTTGGTGTCAGCAGTTTGTGAGACCATGACCTGAGATGATATCAAGAGTCAGACTAAACCACCAGGTGCCACTAAAGAATTTATTTTTTGGTAACTTCTACACCAAATATGGGGATCAAACTCACAACCCTGAGATCAAGAGTTACATGCTCTACCAAAAAAAAAAAAAAAAAAAAAAAAAATTTACATACTCTACCAATTGAGCCAGCCAGATGTTCAAGCCAAGGCCCTTTTAAACTAAGTCCTTCTGGGGGCACCTGGGTGGCTCAGTCAGTTGAACATTTGACTTCAGCTCAGGTCATGATCTTGCAGCCTGTGAGTTCAAGCCCCGTGTCAGGTTCTGTGCTGACAGCTCAGATCCTGGAGCCTGCTTCAGATTTTGTATCTCCCTCTCTCTCTGCCCCTCGCCCACTAGCACTGTCTCTCTCCTTCCAAAATAAATAAATATTTAAAAAAAAAATTTAAACTAAGTCCTTCTGTTGTTCCAATTAGTCTTTTTCCCCTCACTAACTGACCCTTTAAGAAGAATAAATTTAAAATCACAAAATTTTAGGGGCGCCTGGGTGGCTTAGTCGGTTAAGCGTCCGACTTTCGCTTGGGTCATGATCTCGCGGTTCGTGGGTTCGAGCCCCGCGTCGGGCTCTGTGCTAACTGCCAGCTCAGAGCCTGGAGCCTGTTTCAGTCTGTGACTCCCTCTCTCTCTGACCTTCCCCAGCTCACGCTGTCTCTCTCTCTCTCTCCTAGAAATAAATAAAAACATTAAAAAAAATAAAATAAAATCACAAAATTTTATAATATGGAAAATCTTTTTCATGTATTGGGTACCATGTAAGATGTGTTTGAAAAGAGTCCTTGCTGGAAAATAAGGAAGGGCTGTTGGGCGGGATCAATCTCTAAAGGCTATACTAGTTCCAATGCTTTTGGCAATATTAAAAATAGCTAACATGACGAGAGATGTTAAATCTCAAAAGACCAAAGACCTGCAAAATTATTATCCATAAAAGTATGAAAATCTGGCAAATGTCAGTACTTCCACCATCACCTTTTAGGCCTCCTTGAAGAGACAATGCCTCTTTTTTCCACAACGAAGTTTGCGTCACATAAGTGTTTAAATGGTGGTACGTCAACTGAAATAGGGTTCCAGGTCTAAGGTGAGACTAGACAGCAGACATTTATGGCAGATGACCAATTTTTTCACTCTTATCAAATTTCTGAAATCTAATAAAGTCATCAAATTCCACTGTCACTTATCTTATTCCAACATTAGAGGAAATCTAGGAAAATCTCCTCTTGTCAAGTTGCAACAGCTCCCAGTTTCTGAAACCGTGGCTTTGTTCATTAAATAGAGTTTAGTGTCTGGAGTGTGTGAGATACAAGTAAGTGCAAGCCATCGTGAATAAACAAAGATTTTTCCAACACTAAACTGAGAATAACTGTAAGGCAAAGCATACTTTAGAGCCAGCTAGGCCGGCCGCTACAGGCTAGAAATGTGATACTAAATGTAATAGATCTACCTTTAACACATACTCCGCTTGCAACAGAAATTTGGAGTAAAACCCACCTATTGTTCTCATAGTACTTCTTGGATAAAGGTATCACTGTTCATTGTATCCTCTGGTTTCTCAACCATAAATTTCCTCCTCTTTCCTTTCATGTCAAACTATTTTCTTCAGCGCAAGAACAGTGGACAAACAGTCCTTGTTAGACCAAAGTTTTAAATATGGAAGAAAAAAATGTCATATCACTGGATGGTTATTTAATCATCCTATGAATTTAAACCTGTCTTGGCCTCCAAACTTTCGTGTATTTGGCTATTTCTTAGACTTTTCATGTTAATATTTTAGACATGTTAAAAGAGTCTACCTACTAAAGAGACTTGGGGGCACCTGGGCGGCTCAGTCAGTTGAGCCTGCGACGTCGGCTCAGGTCATGATCTCGGTTCGAGAGTTTGAGCCCTGCATCGGGCTTGTTGCTGTCAGTGCCGAGCCCACTTTGGATCTTCTATCTCCCTCTCTCTCTCTCTCTCTCTGCACCTCTCCCACTTGTGCCCTCTCTCAAAAATAAATAAACCTTTAAATAAAAGAAAGAGATTTGAAAGAGTTATCCAACATAATTTTCTCTTCTGGAAACCTCAATGCATTTCCACTCTCCACATTTTACTTTTAAATTTATTGAATCAGTCACAATTAGCTAGAATATGCAGCAGTTACAAATAGTTCCAAAACTTCAATGGCTTCAGAAACTAGGAGAATCTTTGGTGTAAATAGAGCCAGCAGAGCTCTACTTGGGGACCGGAAAGAGGGAAGTATCTGTGCTCACTGGTCACGCGGCAGCATGGTGAGAATGTGGTGCTTCTCACACTGGCTCCTGGAATTCCTCCCAGAAATAACCTCTGGTGACGTTACTCCCATTTCTTTGGCCTAAACAAGCCACGTGCCCATATGTAACTTCAGAAGGGACTAGAATGGGCAATCCTACTCCTGAGCAAGGAGGGAGATGAGAGTATTCAACAACTATTCAAGTGACTCTTTCAAACAGCGGTAATGCCAAATCTGAGATTTTCCGGATCCCTACTACGCTTGTTTCATGTTTACTTCCAAACCTTCTTGAATGAGGTTGAAAGGCTTTTGATATGGAATCTGCAACCAGGTACTCATGGACATTGCCGCCAGAATCTACCACATAAGCCATAACTACCTCAGACTCTTCTAATTAAAAGCCAGTGAGTAATTCCACAAGATTGGCTGCAGAATTCTTCCAATTTTACCAAGCCTTTGGCTGTGTCTTTAACAAAACATCACGAGGCTTTATTTCTTTTCATAAGATGTGTTAGGTACCCCTAAGCCCCGGTACCTGCAAATGTGACCTTATTTGGAAACAGGGCTTTTCCAGATGTAATCATGTTAAAATGAGGGCATTAGGTTAGGCCCTTCTCCAATATGACTCATGTCTTTATAAGAAGGAAGAACAGAGACCGTGGGGTCGTGTGAAGACACAGAAACATACAGACACAGAAGGAAGAAAGCCCGTGAAGAAAGAGGTAGAGATTAGGGGTTACATAGCCACAAGCCAAGGAATTCCCAGAGCCCCCAGAAGCTAGAAGGGGAGGGAGGAATTCTCCCCTCAAGACTGGTGGGAGCACGATGTGTTGACCCTTTGATTTTGTATTTCTAGTCCCCAGAGCTGTAAAACAATACATTTCTGTTGCTTTCAAAGCCAGTCAGCTTGTGGTACTTTGTCACAGCAGCTGTAGGAAATTTACATAATTTGGGACCAGGAGATGCTAGACCAGTGCAGAGACGCACAGGATCGTCAAGGAAATGGGGGTGGGGGTGGGGGTGGGGGGTGGCTGCCCTTTGGCAAGAGCACCAAAGCATCACTGAAAGAAACTATGACGGGAATTGGACACTGGGAGGCGCCCATCTGGCTACAGAAGAGCTGTGCACCTCTAGGCCCCACGGTCTCATCTATAAGGTCCTAAGTCACCCTTTGTGGTGGGAAAGACTAGACGTGGTAACAGTTCTCTGCAGACCTAACAGTCACCACTTCATATTAACTGTGACGAGGGCTCCCTGCAAACATACCACGGTTCTAATTCTTTAGTAAGCACCTTACACCCAGGGAGTCATCTGCTCTTCACAATCCCTAAGAGATATGGACTGTGCTCATCCACATCTTACATCATAAACGCTGACAAACAAAAAGAAACTTACTCCGAGTGGTGGAGCCAACATAAAAATCCAGGTGCCTTGGCCCCAAAACTGGTGTTCTTCCCTGAGGTTAAAAACTTACAGATGACGGGGCACCTGGGTGGCTCAGTCAATTAGGCATCCGACTTCGGCTCAGGTCATGATCTGACGTTTGTGGGTTCAAGCCTCGCGTCACGATCTGTGCTGACAGCTCAGAGCCTGGAGCCTGCTTTAGATTCTGTGTCTCCCTCTCTCTCTGCACTTCCCCCACTCACACTCTGTCTCTCTCTCAAAAAATAAAAATATATAAATAAACAAACTTACAGATGGCGACAATGTTGTGATGACAAACTACCCACTCCATGCCTCTCTGGACCATGTGTAATGGATAAAAAGAACTCTAGCCTTTTCTGAGCAAATCAATACTTTCAGTTTGAGGTTTAGTGCCCAAAACTCTTCCCTAGAAAGAAAAGATGTTAAACTAGCTCTATTATAGTTTTTTCCCCTACACTTATATTTTCATAAAAAATGAGTATGAAATGAAATAAGTAAATATTTATCTTAAAGAATATTGATATTTGGGGCACCTGGGTGGCTCTGTTGGTTAAGCGTCTGACTTTGGCTCAGGTCATGATCTCACAGTTTGTGGGTTTGAGCCCTGTGTTGGGCTCTGTGCTGACAGCTTAGAGCCTCGATCCTGCTTCAGATTCTGTGTCTCCCTCTCTCTCTTTCTGCCCCTCCCTCTACTTCCACTCTGTCTCTCTCAAAAATAAACATTAAAAAATTTTTTAAAAAGACCCAATATTGATATTTAAGGTCTTCCAAAATTAAGGAAAGTCTCGTTCCCTTAGGGGCAAAGCAAGTCTGTAAGTGAAAACACTATATATCTTAGAGAAATAATGTAGATATTAGAAGACTCAGCATTTTAAGATGGAAGAGAAAACCCTGTGATTCCCTTCTAGAAGGTATTTTATAAATTCCTAAATTATGTTAATTATACGTATCACCATAGCATGTATATTACCATCATCACTTCCCAAAGCGCCTTACAGATGACAGCAGTCCAGGCTGGGTCCCACCGGTCCATGGTGGCAGCCGCCGTGCTCCTTCCAGACAGCTTAATCCAAATGCCACCCCTGCTTTTAGGTTTACCCTCAGTTTCTATCTTCCACAAAGCCTTCCCCAGTCACTCCAACCTTCGACGTTAGCCTGAATTCTTCCATATTATAAACCATACTGCATATTTGTTAGATCCTCTGCTATGTCTCACATAGTACAGAAGTTCAACTGATGTTTTCCACTAAAGAAAAGCAAGGAGGAGTAGAAGGTACAGTGGCATCTACTGCCAAAGAGGGAGAAGCACGGTTACAAGACATTAGTCCCTAAGACAATAGTTTCTCCTTGGTAACTCATGTAATCATGACTCCAAGGCAAAGCAACTCCATCCCACATTTATCCGTGAATTCCCAAATATTCATGAAGCATCTACTCCCTGCCAAGTACTTTTATAGGCACAGAAGAGTCTACAGTGAACAGAACAAAAATTCCTGCCATCATGGAGCTTATGTTCTAATAAGGGCATTGACAACAAACAGAAAAAATAAAAAAGCAAAACCCAGTCAGCCACGTAGCATGTTAGAAGGGCCTAAGTGCTAAGAGAAAAATAAAGCAAGGAAGGGAACGGGGAGGGGCATTTGTAGCAGGCCTCACTCACTGAGCGGTGATTTCTGGGCCAAGAAAGTAGGTCCCGTCACCCTGAGAAGGAAGTAGAGAAAGGTACAGTTTGGGGTAAGAACCAGATAGGTAAACAAGGGACACACCATGTAGGGCCTCGAGGGTTCCAAGGACTCTGGCTTTTACCACGAGGCCGAGGGACAGCCTCTGGAGACTTGGAACAGAGAAGTGACATGATCCTCCCTCCACCTATCACCTTCTTCCTGCCTACCCACTTTCCTAAGATCGAGGACTCAGCTCAAAACTACTCGGATACATACATTCTAAATAAACCACAATAGGAGCCTGACTGTTATCTAGGGGAGGAGAAAGCCAGTCATTCAGTGATGCCAGGAAACGTGCACGGACATTGTTACCACCGACTGCTATAATGCACCACAGTTGAGTTTTTCATATTTTCTATAAGAGAAAACATACACATAGCGAAAAATTTCCTGAATTCATTATGAAGATTTTGAAATATACTCAAAGGGAACAAAGTTCTTACCTGAAATAAATGACTAATAAGCCTGATTTGCTTCAATGAGAGGGAAAAGGAGGAGCAGTAGAGAGGAGACACTGGATGCATAATGGGGTCTTCTAGACCCCAAAGAAATGATATCGTATGATAAGGGGATGCTAAAAGGAAAAAAGTGAGGGCGCCTGGGTGGCTCAGCTGGTTAAGCATCTGACTTTGGCTCAGGTCATGATCTCATGGTTTGTGGGTTCGAGCCGTGCATTGGGCTCTGTACTGACAGTGCAAAGCCTGCTTCGGATCCTCTCTCTCCCCCTCTCTCTCTGACCCTCCACAACTCATGCTTTCTCTCTCTCTCTTTAAAACTGAATGAATAAATAAATAAATAAAAAGAAAACCGTGAGAAGTTTGCTGACTTGTTAGACTATGTGAAAAAGAGGGGAAGGAGGGACCTGGAGGACTCAGCTGGTTAAGCATCTGACTGTGGCTTAGGTCATGATTTCATAGTCTGTGAGTTTGAGCCCCTCGTTGGGCTTTGTGCTGACAGCCTGGAGCCTGCTTGTGAATTTTCTTTCTCCCTCTCTCTCTGCCCTTCCCTCACTAGTGCTCGGTCTCCCTCTCTCAAAAATAAACATTGGGGTGCCTGGGTGGCTTAGCTGGTTGAGCGTCCGACTTCAGCTCCGGTCATGATCTCACGGTTTGTGGGTTTGAGCCTCACGTCAGGCTCTGTGCTGACAGCTAGCTCAGAGCCTGGAGCCTGTTTCAGATTCTGTGTCTCCCTCTCTCTGTGACCCTCCCCTGCTCATGCTCTCTCTCTCGGAAATAAATAAAACATTAAAAAAATTTTTTTAGGGGTGCCTGGGTGGCTTAGTCGGTTAAGCGTCCGACTTTCGCTTAGGTCATGATCTCGCGGTTCGTGGGTTCGAGCCCCGCATCGGGCTATGTGCTGACTGCCAGCTCAGAGCCTGGAGCCTGTTTCAGTCTGTGACTCCCTCTCACTCTGACCCTCCCCTGCTCACGCTGTCTCTCTCTCTCCTAGAAATAAATAAAACATTAAAAAAAATTTTTTTTTAAATAAAGAAATAAATAACCATTAAAAAAAAGAGAAGTGAAGGAATGATGAAGAAAGTATTTGAAATAAGCACTGCTGTAGTAAAAGCCAGAAGGATCAAATAAGAAGGTAATACTGTCACTCCTCAAGTCATATGGGTCGTGTTGGTGTGTGCAGGTATGAACCGCCAGGAAAGTTTTGGAACATTCAAGTCAAAAGCACAATTTTGGTATTTCACAACAGCAGAGCATTCTAGACATGCCATATTTTATTTTTTTTAAATAAGCTTTCATTTAAATTCTAATCAGTTAAGATATAGTGTGCTGTTGGTTTCTGCAGTAGAATTGAGTGACTCATCGCTTACATATAAGACCCAGTGCTCATCACAACACAGACATCTCATATTTTAAAAATCTGAATGTGGTTTCTTTTTAACAGTATTAAATCTTTCATAATCCTCCTACTGTAATCCAAGGTCACTGAAATTGGGAGGATTCCACTTCCAAAATTAATTATAAAAATAATGGTCATGAGGTGCTGCTTCAGTGAGAATGTCCTATGATGAACCATAGTCTAAAAAAGTCCTTTTTTCAGATCACTGATTTTTAAAGCCATTACTACTGACAATAAATAAATGCATTATTTTCTAAATGGAAAGCCCTTGGCTGTCATTACTTGATTTGTGTTGAAAGTATTTCTGTGGGAACTGAAGGAGAACAAATACTGTACGTGTCTTATGGATTATGAAACCCAGGTATAAAGTTTCTGGAAGATCCAGGTTTCCAAACTTCTATCCCAATTATTTATCCATCAGATTATCAACAACAGGGTAAAAGGCTGCTTCTATGATTTATCTTTGTCCATTAGTGAGAACTAAGAACACATCAGACTATAAACATGCATGTTGAGATCAAAATCAATTCCAACCCAACAGCTGTACTGGGCATTATACAGCTAATCTAATTTGAGCTTTTAAGTAGGCACATAGGAAAAATCTGTTGCACTCAAATATTGCACTTTGGAACCATTAGGGAATTTATTTTCTTAAGAAAATTAAACCAAAATGCATTTTAAAATAGAAGGGATTTACCTTCTAGCTCATTAATTTATTGGGTCTGGCAACACTGGAAAATAAAAAAATCTTACACTGGGGTTCACATTCTGCCTTGCCGTTTAGGCCTACTAGATGTTTCAAAAATACACCTGGATTTTCCGCAAATTCTTCAAACAGCTGAACTTCAACTTATTTAAATTGTTTTTAAGAATAAAAAGTGAGAATAATTAAGGGACTCTAGACGTTCAGGCATTTTTAGGTTCCTTGGTTATCTACAGCCTATCAAGTGAGCTGAAAAGCTGTGTGAAAGCTTAAAGACACCATGAATTTAATATAGATCTTAGATACGGGTATTTTCCTAGATAACTGAATTGCAATTTTAAATGCTAGATTTCAAATAAATGTGCCCTTCGGCTTAGTATCAGACTAATGATTGGTTTTTTTCTCCCCTCCCCTCTTAGAGTAAGAATTTTTATATAGTTATACAGTAATACTTATAATGGCATAAAAGCATGTTGTTTATATATGAAGTAGTAAAGCGAAATTTATCTTCCAACAAATACACAGTTGAGTCTGTAAGATCACTTCTTTGTCAGTCACTATTTCAATGATATTTCACATCCAAACCACCATAAAACATAAAAGGATAAGGAGAAAATGCACGGCTTTAATGATTAATCCCAAGCCCATCTAAAAGTTCTGAAAACAAATGTCTCCTCACTTAATGATGCATGGAAGACAAAATGTTCCAGGTGCTAGAGTGTAATTTGCTTAACAGGGTAAGAAAGACAGAAGGCCAATCAGAAAATATGCCACGTATCACCCAAGTGTCAAGGAAAAGGGAGCTCCCTTGAAGGGAATGAGTTTCAATTTGTGAAAGTCAATTTCTTCTAACAGCCAGAGAGATGAGCAGCAGCAGTCCAGAGCTCAAACCCTGAAAGCAAACAGTTGTGTGTTCAAATCCTAGCCAGTGGAGCTGAAGGGATACTATCAACTTTCAAAGGGCCAAGCTGACTGAGAAAAAGTTCACATGGCAGTTTATAGAGCCAAGGTTTTCCAAATTAAGGTGCATCAGAAGCACCTGGAAGGCTTGTTGAACCCACTGCTGGCCCCACTTTCAGAGTGTCTGATTCACTCGGTCTGGGGTGGGGCCAGAGAACTTGCATTTCTAGTAAATTCCCAACAGATGCTGATAACTGCTGGTCTGAGAGCCACCAATCTCAGTATGAGAAAAGAGGGAAACTAGAATTTGGATCTTTGAGCTTTCCGACATATTCCAAGTGAGCAATGCCAAAAGGTCCCGGGGCAAAAGAGGGTTGATCTGGTTGTTTTTATTATTATGTCCCAAATGATTCACACTCACCAACAGAATAACTTCAGCAGAGATCAGGAAACAAAGGATGAAGAAGACGTTAGCTTATGGTAGGGTCCATGTAGAGGGGAGAAATGCTAAGTCTGGCATCTTCTTTTAGTTCCTAAAGAACACTGGTTTGTTTCAGAAAAAGCTTCAACTTTGCTACTCTAAGTGCCTTGCACGTCAAGCCTCCCTTAAAATGCTTCGAGGGTTCCTGCTTTAAACATCCCACTCCAGCCCCAACACAGGAGGAAGCTTCAGGCCACCACCACTTCTCACCTGATTACTGTGCTGGTCCCCACCCTGTCTCCTGCTTCCACCTGGCCCCCATGCGGCGAACCTTTAACACAGAGCCCGATTCAGCCACTTTAAAACGATGAATCAGATTATGTCACTCCGGAGTTCAAACCTCTCCAATAGCTTCCCAGCCCTGAAAGTAAAAAGCAAACTCCTCCCAACAGTGTCTAAGCCCTGCATGATGTGACGCTGTGGGTGGCTAGCAGGTGCTCGGTGAGTTCATTAATGAATGAACAGTACTTGAAAGGGTACTGCGATTACATGATACAAGTGCCTCCCATTCCTCTCCCAGGTGTATTTTATCATTGAACACATGTTCCAGGGTAATAAACCCAAGGCATATGACCTGCCTCTCATCTATATTGGCCATGTCACCAATGTTTATTAAGCACAACTGAGGAGCATGGGCTGGGGCCAGCATCAATACAGAACTTAATGGGGGAGGGGCCCCAATCATATGTTCAAAAAATAAAAGGATGAGGGAAAAGCAGGTAGGAAAAGAATGAGATAGGGAAGATGATGTCCAGAACTCAGTGTTATCTATCCAAGGAAATTTATTAGTTTCAGCAGAATTTCAGGGAAACTGATCAAATCCAGTATTCAAAAACTAATTGTATCATGGACAATACCCAAAAGATTTCTGATGAGATATAACCAGAGAGAGCTCCCAGAAGCTTTGGGTAAGAGTAGGGTAGAAGATGGGCTATGGTGATGGAATGGATGCCTTTGAAACGGATAGGTTTCTTTGCCAAGGGAGGGGGAAAAAATGACGAGCAAACTGTAGAATTTATATCCTTAAAAATTATTTTAGCACAATTCCACAGGACTTCTCATTTCAGTCTACATAGCGGACTTGGGGAAATCAAGTGATTAGGATGGGGAAGGTAGAGCACCACAGAGAGAACACGCACAATTGTGTCATCAGCTCAAAAGTCAAACAGGAAATGAGTTTGCTGACTAACGTATTAACATGTATTGGAAAGAACCACCGCCCTCCTGATCCTGGGAGCAATCTCTGCCTTCACTGACTTTAACCACCACAGGCCATTTCACTTTATGCAGAAGGGTTTTTAACAGGTCATTTTGACTAGTACCCTCTCCTCTAGGGTTAATTTCTCCTAGAGAGGAATAGAAATCTCCAAAAAAAATTGGGAACTAAATCTTAAGACTGAAGAAGTTGGATAAAACTGTTAGCTTTATCTTGCACTGCAAACCATGGGAAAGATGGACTCTTAAAGGTTATTTGCCACTGTAGAAAACTGATTTTTAACATTTCTTCTCTTCACATCCCCAAGTTAATTCAAGGAGCATCAAAGAACTCAATCTGATGGAAATGAAAACGAATGCTTTCTGGTGCCCATGACTCATGTGAGCGTGTGAAGAGTTGGCCAATTCTGGCAGCCAAACATGCAGGTGATCTCATTTCACTTTAGAATGAGAAAGCCGGAGTGGAGCATCGTCAAGGTTACCTGATATCAAATAGCCTGCAAAGATTCTAAACCAACACCAGAGGCTTCAGCTGTACAGAGAGTGATAACAAACCTTATCCACAGTACCTTCAATGTAGCATTTTTTATGCTGCACTGAGTGAAATATAGAAAGAGGCCACTCAAGTTACTCACGTTATCAGGAATTAAAATAGAATTGCTGAAACAGCAGACTGGCTATGGACACAAAAACAAAACAAAAAGCCTTTTGTTTAAACAATCCATAGTGCTTTGTTAAGACCTGGATCATTTAAATGACTGTCTTTGCTATTCTCTCTTTTGTGTGTTGCTTACCATTTAAAACAAAAAAAAAGGCAACATGTCTCTTAACCTACTGAAAAAGCAATGATGGTTCATTTTTCCTTGCTCTTGCATCAGACTTCCCGCTCACAGGTTAGCTACTCTTTCAGGGTTACCACACTCAGAATAGTTAGTATTATATAAAAAAAAATTCCCTGAGCCATCAAATCCCTGAGAAGTTAAATAACCTCTTTTGTACAGCATTTCCATTCTGTTAATTCCTTATTTTTATCTTTGCTCTTCTCTTTCCTCAATAGAGAATTTAGTCCCCTGTTTGATCAGCTCGGGCAACTTTCCCTAAGGACAAAATTTCCAAAAGAAGTTTAATGAAATACCAAACCTTAAAAAAAAAAATAAAAGCTTTTAATAACAACAACATGAACTTTTGTCTTTGGAAAGTCAACCTAATTAAATTCACAAGCACTGAATGACGGCACCAAATGAAGTCATTCTTCTCATGGAAGCACTAGGAATATAGTAGCAATAGAGTGGGGGCCACGTTTCTATCAAGTCTCCAACACCACCTAATGAACAGCTTCACCATTTCTTTTGCTCCATCTCAAAGCGTTTCTCAGTTGTCTGTCTAGGCAGCTCAGGTGGAAACCTGCGCCCCTGAACTCACGGCCTCCTCAGGGAACATCCTGCCCATTCTCTCTTTGTATCCGCCATCATTTCCCCTCCTCATGGCTCATCTACAACCATGTTTTAATCGACTCTAATTTTTAAAACAAGTAACAGTGTTACCTCTATCTGGCTACCACCTCAAAATACTGCCCCTTCCCTCTCTGCTTTGCTGACATCATTTATCCAACTTCGTTTCTCAAAAACTTTCTTGTACTGTATTTCTGCTCACAAAAATAATTTGTCTCTCATGAAGTCTGGCTTCTTCCATCCAAAGCTTTCTTTGGAACTGCTCTTTGGAAGGTCACCAGTGGCAGTCTAAGAACCAATTTAGCAGCGTTTCCTCAGACTCTCTCCCCATCTGTGAGTCTCATGATGACTGCCCATCCTGACTGGCTTTCCTCTTCCCAACTACTCTTCTACCAACTTCTCCTTCCCAGCCCCCTAAAATAAAGGCTTCTGGGCTCGATCCTACACTCTCCCAATACTCTACCTCCTCACTCCTGCATTTCCACTCCTTGTTTTGTGGCTTTGGCTCTCACCTCTGAGTTCTAGGTGACCTTTCCAGGACTTTCACAAACACAACAGTACTTATAGTCCAACAAAATATCAAACACAGAAAAAGAGTAGCTTTTAATGTTTTTTGGGTTTTTTTTTTTAATTTCTGAGAGAGACAGTATGAGCAGGGGAGGGTCAGAGAGAGAGGGAGACACAGAATCCGAAACAGGCTCCAGGCTCTGAGCTGTCAGCAGAGTCTGACGCGGGACTCGAACCCACAGACTGTGAGATCATGACCTGAGCCGAAGTCAGACGCTTAACCGACTGAGCCACCCAGGCGCCCCAAGAGTAGCTTTTAATAACATTACCATTTGTCTTTGAAAAGTCAACCTAATTAAGTAAAGCACCAGACTGTGTGCTGGGGTCACACAAATGACAAGGAAAGGTCCTGCTCCCAACGGTCTTGCTGTCAGGTGGGGAGACAAACGAGTAAACACAATTACTCAGCACAGAACAAGCAGTTCAATGCAGAGCTAGAAGGTTTTGTGGGAATGTGTGGAAAAGTGTAGAAGGCTTGCCCAAGTCTGCCCTGGGGAGTCTGGGTACATGTTGTGGGGACCCTTACAGGGGGAATAGGAGTCAGCCAGGGGCAAGAGGTTATGATACACAAGGGAGAAGGACCAGGTTGGGACACGTAGCAGAGAAAGGAAGGACAAGACAAGCTAGCATTCTGATGCAGGACTTTATCCGAATAGGTAAAGGCACAGGTAAGAACCTGGGCGGAGGGGTAGAGAAGCATGGCGGAGAAAAGGCGATCTTGCAGATGAGGCTAGACTAACTGGGGACAGATCATGAAGGTTCTTAGAAGCTAAGGAGCCTAGGTTTCATCCTGTCTGTGAGAGGAACTCTTAGGGAATTTTTAACAAAGGAGAGAAACCATCAGATTTTTGTTTTAAAGACAACCTCCAGGGGCAGGGGTGAGACTTGATGATACCACCCTCATCAACCTTGTCACTCAGGAATAGATTTTCTCTCTCTCGCTATCTTTAAGCTTCCGGTGAAAGCGGCAATATCCTTCATTCATCTTTGACTCAGCTGTAACGTTCAGCCTGTGCTTCACCTGCAGGATGCATTTAGAACATTTTTATGTCAACACAAACTTGGGTTTTTGATAACCCAGTCTGTCATGACTTATGGTGAGCAGTAAGTTCTATCTTTGTTATTTTTTTTTAAGCTTATATATTTTGACGGGGGCGGGGAAGGGGCAGAGAGAAGGAGAGAGAATCTCAAGCAGGCTGTGCCCTGCCAGCACAGAGCCCAACTCGGGGCTCGAACTCACGAACCCATGAGATCATGACCTGAGCCGAAATCAAGAGTCAGACGCTTAACCGACTGAGCCACCCAGGCGCCTCTGTCTTTGTGTCAGTAAACTTCACATGTGTCACCCTTCAGCACTTAAGTACCGAGAGGCCAGTCAGAACTCTTGAGCTCCGAAGGGAACTCAGACATCAGCAGCTGTTTTCAAGAGGACAAAGGACAAAGGACAAAATGGGATATGGTTTTCTAAAACCCCAAAGGATACTGGCAGCACTGGCATCAGAATTCTGGCCTCTCAGCTCATTTTCTTGACTAGCTAATGACAATGGAACAAAATGGCAGTGCCGCTATGTTTTAGGAAACATGAAACAATATATTCCCTACCCCTGTTGAGTGGCTTTATCACTCTCCCCACCTGAAATCTAGACCTCTTTGTGTGTAAACTAGAAAATAAGTTAAAATTCTAGATGAATGATTATAAGTCATGTAACATTTCCTACTTATCACATATTAAAAATAACCTTCCTTTAATCAGTGATAATTGTCCTTCTCCTTCTACCTATCAATTGTACCTAAGGATTCTTCAGGAAGAGCACAAGTAACGACCAAAGAGTAAACTCGGTGCTGAGTCACTGGTCCCCTTATCTTTCCAGTATCCCTTCTACAGCCTGTGTCTTTTTTTTTTTTTTTTTAAGTCCATGGAGGTACTGAAGATTTTTATAGTTCTAAAAATACACACCAAATACCATTAGGATGAAATGGGCAGTTACAGATATTTGTCACACCCAATGACCCATGATGGCGCTTCCTCTCTGTACTTCTCTTAAACTTACTTGAGCTTCAGTGAAATCAGGACTGAGTGAAAGGATTTCCAGAGCAACAGAGAAGCCCCACCTTCAGGCATCCACAAGGTAATATACATTCCCTAAGTGAATCAGCTAATGAGAAACTGAACCTGTCATTGGCCTTTGGATTCTGAGTGAGCCCTGTCCCTATGACCTTTCTTTTTTTTTTTTTTAATTTAAAAAACATTTTGGGGCGCCTGGGTGGCTTAGTCAGTTAAGCGTCCGACATTCGCTTAGGTCATGATCTCACGGTTCGTGGGTTCGAGCCCCGCGTCGGGCTCTGTGCTGACTGCCAGCTCAGAGCCTGGAGCCTGTTTCAAAGTCTGTGACTCCCTCTCTCTCTGACCCTCCCCTGCTCATGCTGTCTCTCTCTCTCCTAGAAAGAAATAAAACATTTAAAACAATTTTTAATGTTTATTTTTGAGGGAAAAAAAAAAAACACAGAGCATGAGTGGGGGGAGGGGCAGAGGGAGAGGGAGACACAAAATCTGAAGCAGGCTCCAGGCTCTGAGCTGTCAGCACAAGAGCCTGACATTGGGCTCAAACTCACGAACCACGAGATCATGACCTGAGTGGAAGTCAGATACTTATTGACTGAGCCGCCCAGATGCCCCTCCCTATGACCTTTCTGAACGTTGAGGACAGGCATCCAAGGGGTATGTCTCAGCGCCCTCAGGATCAGAGATCCGAACAGGCTGGCCTAGGCTGAGCAAGAAACCTGATTTTGAATCCTGACCTAGTCATCTTTCAACTGCAAAGTAGCTATCAATAATCCCATCTCTTCTGCAGGCCATGGTTTGCTTACCGACAAAATAAAAACGGGGTTATTACCAGAGGTCCCTTCCAGCTCTAGCAGTCTAGACATCTTTCAGAGGTGGGTGGTGGCAGGGAGAAAAACGCGCCTTGCTTATGTGGATGAAATGAACCTGAGTGTCAAGTGCCTGTGGCTGTCCCTGTCATCTGACCATGTTTCTTGTTCTGTTCCTCTCTCCCTCCTCCCCACAGCATATTTCTGGAGCATCATGGGTAGAAGAGAAAGCAGCAACTAAATCATGAAGGAAATCATTTCGGAAAGAGACCTGAGATTTATAAAATTGAATTTGTATTCCATTGCACTTAGTCATAGAAGCCAAGCACATAACAGATAGGATTTGAGAAAGAGACCTGAGATTTATAAAATTGGATTTGTATTCCATTGCACTTAGTCATAGAAGCCAAGCACATAACAGATAGGATTTGAACCTAGACATAACCCATGCTCTTTGCATTAAACCTGGATTTTTTCCTATTGGAAAGCAACAACAGGAGATTTGTAGAGTTTGGGTCATATTCTACTTTTTGACCAGGGTAATGGTTACATTGATATTTGCTTTTATAATTATTTGTTAATTGTACATGGTTTATGTATTTGTGTTACATGTCATAATTTTTAAAAAGTGACAAAAAAGAATTCAAGGTTTAGCACAGGTGGGCAAAGCAGTATGTTCACCTTGAGTGTGTCCAAGATGGTGAGTGGACATACCATTCCAGAAGAGAGAGCTCTCAGTCAACATCCACAAGGTTACACCAACAAAGGCATCTCCCAACCAGGCCTGTGCGAGGTGCTGCAGGTCCCCCCCAGAGGAGTATCTACAGACAAAGCCACAGGGCATCTGGGATATCCTAGCAACCCACATGCCCAAAGCAGACAGATACGATTGCCAAGGTGCCTCATCAAATCCAGAGAGAATCTCACCACATTTCCCAGAACAGGCTTATCGAAGCCAAAAGCGAAGTAGGAGGCTTCTTGCCAATGAAAGGTAGATGCAGTGTCCCTTAGATAAAGTCTGTGTGTCAGGAACCACCAGAGGAACCTGGCTGGAACTACTTGGAAATCTTGTCCCTAATTTGAAGAAAGGTGTACCATTCCATTCTCCGGTGTTGAACGGGTTGGTATATATACTATTGTTTTTTAACCAGTTGGCACAGTTATTTCTTCACATTGTAAATCCTCCATTCCTATAATAAGTATAACCAACCCACTGACTGAATGGACACAGGTCAGATCCAACATTCTTCCCTGTGCTCGCACTTCTAATTCTAGAGCCACAGAGCCGGCTGACCTGCTAGAATGTATTTCTTCAGGGAGGATATAGCTGTGACTAGAGTACATTTTTGATACAACAACAGATGCTCTGTGAGCTAATTCTGGCAGGAGTGGACATGGACGCAGTAACTAAACTGCCTGTTGAGCATAGTGTGAGAAATTACGTTTCACTCCCTCTCAGGCTGGGCTTTTGGGGGATGGGGGCTTGAAAATAAGGTGTTTGATTTAAGCCTTTAATATACTCATAATTGTTGAATGAGGTCTACAGTTACAAAAAGAATAAAATCTGAAGCTTTTATCAAGTCCAACCATACCCACCATCCCTCAGCTCCACTTTTCCTATTTTTAAAATTTTTTAATGTTTATTTTAAGAGAGAGAGAGAGAGAGAGAGAGAGAGAGAGAGAGAGAAAAGCGTGAGTGGGGGAGGGGCAGAGAGAGAGGAAGACACAGAATCCAAAGCAGGCTCCAAGCTCTGAGCCATCAGCACAGAGCCTGATGCGGGAAACCCACGAGCGAGATCATGACCTGAGCCAAAGTCAGACACTCAACTGATTGAGCCACCCAGGCCCCCCTGCTTTTCCTATTTAATGTGGCCCTTTTAATGATGCTAAAAATTATACAGATAAAAATTTAGTTAAGTAGATGTTACTCATCATAACATCTAACTCTGATGAAGTTCATGAACTGTTCAAACAACTATGGAGATTAAAAGGTAGATTTCTTCTGGAAATTCAGTAAAAAGTTAAGTGAATTCTTTACAGATAATGGGATCCATCTTTAGAAATTAACTGTTCACTGCCAGACAGATGTCCTGTTAAGCCAAATATCAAAATACCATTTATAAATCTAGGTACATGTGGGTGTCTGGGTGGCTCAGTTGGTTAAGCATCCAACTTTGGCTCAGGTCATGATCCCACAGTCCACGAGTTCAAGCCCTGCGTCAGGCTCTGTGTTGCCAACTCAGACCCTGAAGTCTGCTTCTAATTGTGTCTCTCTTTCGCTCTCTCTGCCCCTCCCCCACTCATGCTCTGTCTGTCTCTCAAAATAATAAATGTTAAAAAAAAATATAAATCTAGGTACATGTTTATGTGTTCATTAGCAGTAAATCACTACTTAAATCTCTAGTAACAAATCAACAAAAGCAAATCATCTGCTCTAAAAGCATGCCCACTAAATTCGATCAAATTCTCCAGACACTAGCCAACAACAAATACAAAAGATCTCTGCTCTACTTAAATCAGAATAGAGTGAACTTGTACATGGAAGACACCTGCTCCAGGCATTCAATATGCCATTTTACACACTGGGTCCATCTCCCCTTCAATGGGGGGAGGTGGGGAAGGGGTCTTCCAAAGCTTTTCTTTTCCAGCTGACTGAGCTCTCTACCTGCCCACTGGACTTCATACACCTCTCCATTACACCACTGTCTATTTACTTCAGTCTTGACACAAGACAGCAAGCTCAGATCTTTAAATCAGGGACCCATGTACTTTTATTAGTTCATTTAAAATCTCCTGGCATAGTACAGAATTGATGCTCATATACTTACTACATTGAGTTCATTACCTGCCTTTATGTGCTAACCCAAACTTAGCTTTTTCATGAAAACATTTTCCAGTAAAACCTTCAGTGGCTACCTGTATTTCTGCATTACTGTAATAAGCAAATGTTTATGACACTTAGTTATTAATTTATTAGTACTCACTATATCATTTCCCTATTTTATGATCCTTGAGAGCTGACCTCCTTATAAAAACTGACAGAAGAACTTCTACAATGAGCCTTTAATGATCATAAAAAGTGTCAACCTGTTTAGCATTAAAGAATAGTATTCCTTCCTTGAAATTATGGATAAGGTCACAGTAAGAAGAAAACGAACAAAATAGGTTACTCATTGTTAATAATTAGCTACCTTTATATATATAAAGTTTATTTCTTTCTGAGAAAGAGAGAGAGCATATGAGTGATCAGGGGAGGGGCAGAGAGATGAGGGAGAGAGAGAATCCCAAGCAGGATCCATGCTGTCAGCACAGAGCCTGACTCGGGGCTCGAACTCACAAAACCTGAGACTGTGACCTGGGCCAAAATCAAGGGTGCAACACTCAACCACCTGAGCCACCCAGGTGGCCTGACTACCTTTCTATATTTTTAAACAAAGAACACTGAGGTCAAATTAACTTAGACTAATAGCTTTTGTATAGCATCACACCTTTATACGTGCCATATATCCAGGAACTGAATTTTTTTCTGTTTAATCTTCACTGATAATGAGGCAATAAATGCTCTGTACTCATGTTTATCTTGAGTTGCTAGTGTGATGTATGTGAGGTGTGGTGTATGAAGTTCTGTGCATGTGATTAAAAGTAAATAAGTGAAGAGGAAAACGACTCAGACACTCTTTTCCATTTGATTTTGCTCAATCACTGTTCTTAACATTATTAGTTATCTAAAGTCTCTTAAGGAGTATTTAAATCCAGACTTTAAAAGATGAGCTCCAAGAATTTTCCAAAGTTATTAATTTTATTAAATAGTAAGTCCCTTCGATGAGGCATTTTAGGGCATTAAGGCAGTTACTAAAGCATTTACCTTTTCAAAATAAAATTCAAGTGCAGGGAAAACCAGCGGTGATGATATTTCATATGGAGCTACTGAATAATCAAAAAGAAAATAAAATCGGAAAAATCTATATACAGGTGTTCAATTTTCTACAGGAAGAAAAGAGAAGCTTTGATCTGATACCTGAAAATACATGAAACAGGTAGTGAAGTACAATTTCCTGAAGAGTGATCAGAAAAAGAGGAAGGAAAAAAAAAAAAAAGGCTGGGGCTGATATTTAAACTCACACATACCTTCCTGAGAGCTTCTCCACAAGCCAGATGGTGTAGCTCTTGAGAGAAAGGTTAACAATGGCACTGCCTCGGGGGTTTGTCCTGGGAACCGTGCCATTTACTATTCTTATTAATTATTTGGTGGAAGAAGGTGAAATATAAGTAGAGAAGCTCTTGTTCAAAATGTACTGAAGATAAATCACTAGGTAGTGATGGGATTTAGCAGAAAATTTGGATTGATTTAGGTACATCATGAAGGCAGCAAAGATCCAAGGACAATTCCAAGGCCATATAAAAGAACCCAAGTAAAGCAGTTCTTTTCATTTAAGCATACAGTCACAAATTATATGACTGGCTAAATGAAAAAGGGGACCCAATAACCGAATTTCTGTACAGTTCAATGCCCAAGACTGTAAGATACTGTAAGATACATGAGGTAATCTAAGCATTAGGAAAGATTCAAGGAAGAAAAACTAGGGTGATCATCTAAAATACTTGTATAGTTCTGTTCAGAATACCAAGTCTATTTTGATAGCTATTCCTTCTTTCTCTAAGCAGAATTTATCTGCTTTCTGGGATGCCTGGGTAGCTTAGTCGGTTAAGGGTCCAACTTTGGCTTAGGTCATGATCTCATGGTTCATGAGATCGAGCCCCGCATCAGGCTCCGCGCTGGTGAGATTCTCTCTCTCCCTCTCTGCTCTGTCCCCACTTGCGTGCTCGCTCGCTCTCTCTCTCAAAACAAACAAACTTAAAAAAAAAAAAAGGAAGAAACTATCTGCTTTCTCTAATTCCTATACAGTACTTTTTGGCACATCTCTTGAGAATTGTTGACAATTCTGACTGGTACTATAGAAGTAAGTATAAATTCCTTGAGAGCCAAGACCCTGCCTTTGTAGCCTGCATTTCTACCAGAATAAAAAATTTCCAACAAATGGATGTTAAAGACAATATAATACAGCAGTTAACAACATAGGCCCTGCAGCCTCAGACTGTTCATGTTTAAATCCTGGTCCCATCATTTACTAACTTTGAGGGGCGCCTGGGAGACTGAGTCAGTTAAGCGTCTGATTTTGGCTCAGGTCATGATCTCGTGGCTCATGACTTCGAGCCCTGCTTTAGATCCTCTGTCTCTCTCTCTCTCTCTCTCTGCCCTTCCCCTGCTCCAGCTCTCTCTCTCAAAAATAAACAAACTTAAAAAAAAAAATAAAACAGAACAAAGAGCTAACTTTGAGATCTCAGGTGAGTTTCGAATCTGTGTGTCTCCACTTCATCATCTGTAAAATCTGCATAAAAATAGTAAACAAGATTATTGTGAGGATTAAATGGGATAATGTGTGTTGTGGGTTTAGAACTGAAGCTGGTATATAGACAAGTGTTTAATAAATATTAGTTGGGCTCCTTGTGCTGGGTTTCCCTTGAATCAATAACAGATTTCTTCCAGATTTAAGTCTTTCACAATTAGATAAGATACAGGATATCCAGTTACATTTCAGAAAAACAAAAAGTACTTTTGATTTTTTTTAAGTTTATATATTTATTTATTTACTTTAGTAATCTCTATATTCAGTGTGGAGCTCGAACTCAGGACCCCAAGATCAGAGTTGCATAGCTCCGACTGAGCCAGCCAGACACCCCAGCAACAAGTACTTTTTAAATAAAACTGTGCCCCAAATATTGCCTGGTAGGAGAAAATTAGTAAAACCAGCATCTGGTAAAATAAGAATGTAAGTTTGCTGTTTTAAGAAAAAAGTCTCTGAATCTTAAGACACTCCTTTGTTTAAAGAACTTCTTCCCTTCTTTATCACTTTTTTTTTAAGTTTATTTATTTTGAGAGACAGAGAGAGAAAGAGAGAGAGAGAGAGAGAGAAAACACGCCAGCAGAGGAGGGGCAGACAGAGAGGAGAGAGAGAATCCCAAGCAGGCTCCGCACTGTCAGTGTGGAGCCTGATGTGGGGCTTGAGCTCATAAACATGACCTGAGCTGAAACCAAGAGTTGGATGCTTAACCCAGGGACCTCCCCCTCTTTCTTTATCACTTTTAAGAAGCCCTCCTTGCCACACATTTAGACTCCTTAACATCCACAGGAAGTTGAGGTAAAAGTAAAAAATTTAAACTAGATACAGGAGTACACTCTTCCTCTATTTCTCACTGTCCATCATGTAGTCTGCCCACCTCTTTGACAAAACCTAATGCTTAACAGGAGAGCAGTTGGGTGCTGCCCAAGTTCCGATAAAACCAACCACTTTGAATGCTTTCAAAGTCTATATATAGGTCCCCTTTCCGCCAAACTTGAACTAAACAGAACAAACCATTAGAAAGTATTAGCTTTAACAAATCTGCTTTGAATACTTCTTTAAAAAAGGCAATGGCAAAATGTCCCATGTCAGCAGGGGTTTATTTGGATTAAATTAGTACTGGTGGCTTGAACATGCTGAAGAGTTTCTTTCTTTCTTTCTTTCTTTTTTAAAAAATATTTTAAACATTTATTTATTTAAAAAAAAAAAACATTTATTTATTTTTTGAGAGACAGAAACAGAGCATGAGTCGGGGAGGGGCAGAGTGCGAGGGAGACACATACTCCAAAGCAGACTCCAGGCTCTGAGCTGTCAGCACAGAGCCCCGATGTGGGGCTCGAACTCACGAATCGTGAGATCATGACCAGAACCGAAGTCGGATGTTCAACCGACTAAGCCACCCAGGTGCCCCTGAACATGCTAAAGAGTTTCTAAGCAGGGGTGGGGGTCTTTGAGGGCAGATCTGCATGTGCGTTTCCACAGAAACCAGAATGTATTGGGCATGTATTAGGTTGTAAGTATTTATGATACTTTGAAAGAACAGCATCCTGTATGCTCTCTATAAATAGGTCTTCTTTTACAAATAGAAATGGAAGCCCAGTTTGATTGCTAACGGTCAGCGATCCCGGAACTGCAAGCTTGCAGGATGCAGTCTTACCCCTCAATACGGATTTGAGGTTGAGCTTGGCTTGGCGGTGCAGGTCCTCCACACAGGGCGGTCTGGTGGCAGGAAGGAACACATTCTCCTGCTGGTGCCACGGGGCCGTGTAGTGGACCGTCCATCTACTCTCCTCATCGAGGTTGGAAACAGCTGTAGGAAGGAAGGCAGAATAAATCATGGTGTCAAAATAAGCTTCAGCGGCTCCAAATACTTTATGGAAAGATGGGTTCCTGGTGCCTAACACACCCGTGGGTTAAGGGCCAACAAGGGGGAAATGGAGCAAATTCTGAATAAGATTTCACCTTAGGCTCTAAGGTCCGTCACACACAGTGTTTTGTCCCTATAGGAAAAGCTGAAACTGTCCATCATCGCCCACGATGTTTTGGTAGAATTTGTTTCCTCAGTTAATTGCTGCCCAGCATTTTAGGCACTTGCTCTACTCCAAAGTTAGAAAACAATTAAGAAAAGTGATAAAGGGACACCTGGGTAGCTCGGTGGGTTAAGCGTCCCACACTTGATTTCCACTCAGGTCATGATCTCACAGTTCATGAGATGAAGCCCCACGTCCAGCTCTGTGCTGACAGTGTGGAGCCTGCTTAGGATTCTCTCTGCCTCTTCTCCCCTTGTGAGTTCATGCACACATACTCTCTCTCAAAATACATAAATAAAATTGATAGAGACCTCCACTTCCCACTTAACTCCATCATAATGAGTATGTATTATCTAATCATACATTGCCATCACATCAGTAAATGTTAGACTGTCAAGACAAAAACAAATCTCCTATTAAGAGGCTGAGACCAAATCTTTCCCCTCTAAAGCATTACTTTAAAACATCACTGTAATAAGCTCAATTCCTTTTTTTTAAAGTGAGCAGATTCAATATTTTGAAATACATTTAAATGGCATATCTCATAAAAGTAGAAATCAATTTGTGTGACAAGATTTTTCTCTACATTTCCTGCTTTCGTGGAATTTTTTTTCATGGAATACTTTTCTATTAAAATGTGGTTTTTTTTTTTTACACTTCCAAGGCAATTAGCTTTTCCCAAAATAATCCAATTCAATTGAATTTTCCTAACACAAATGAGAATGTTAGAGGAGGAAATGATGTGCAGCCACAGGAGTATCCTAAATCTCTATAATAATTTGCCTCGATTCCCCCGAGGGCTTGGGATCTTGGTGTCTCTTTCATTTTTTCCTGAGAACACAAACTAAGTTGGGGGTACCAGTGGAGCCCAACGCGAAGCTGGGGGTACCAAACACAACCGTCAACAAATGTAACACTTTCTATATACCTGCTACCGTAATAAGGAGAGACTAGAGACGTTTCAGAGAAAAACTCTGTGTTGAGACATTTACTGAGGGGGACAAGCCCCACCTGTAAAAACAGTAAATGCTAGAACTGTGGGCCAGGGGCAAGTCTTTGCTGACCCTGACCTGCGCTATAAAGTGCGCACTGAGCATATGTGTTACTACAACATAGTATGTTTTGGAAATGAGACCATAAAATAGAGTCTCAAGATAAAATGAATAAGCATGCATGAACTACTGAACTTTTTTATTTGAACATATTTTAAATTAAGTTAAAGTACCTAATAGCACCATATTAGAGCTACTATAAAAACCACATGAAATAATATATGTAAAGCGTGACTGTGGTAGGAGCAGTGATATAACTCTAAGGAAGCCCCTGACTTTATAGCTTGGGCTGAAGGGGAACTTGGCCTTTCTTGGTGCCCCTGGGAAGCTGAGTCACAGAGTAGCTTTCTCCCCACAGCCCATCTTGTCTACAGCTATTAAATTCAACAAGCCTCATCTCCAAATAATTTGTTTCTCAAATCAGCCCACCTTCTCCATAAATTGCTGAACGAGAAAATAAACATTGAGAACTAGACATCAAGCTAAAAACAGAAATGCCTGTGGGTTGTCTGCTGTTTTAATGGTTGACAAGAACAGCATGTAAATTAGGTACCTCGTATTTCACGTAACCTCTTGTTGAACAGCGTTTTGCATGGTGCACGTAACTATCAATCTCAATACATAAGATCCACAAAGACGTGATTTAGTCTTTATGTGTGTGCACGAGAATCCTATACAGGGCGCAACTCGCCACATGTCCTCCAAAGCATAGCCATTCTTAACTGCAATGTTTTGTGCTGATGTGCACTTATTTGAGGCTGGATCACCATGCTTCATAGTTGGAAAATATTGAGAAGCGAGACTTCCTATTTATCAATTACAAATCAAATCCAAGCAATGGTACTGTGTCTGTGCAATCACATCATCAGCCCCTTGTCCAGCTACCAACGGGCTCCTGTGAAAGAATGGCTGTTTCTTCTCCGCAGCATCTCGCTCTTGCCAGGGCAGATTTTAATCGGTCTGTCCAAAGACAGCCTTCAACCAAGGGAGCTGCAGAGAATGGGCCCTGAGTGCTGTTTTTTGTTGCTTTCCCCACTATCTCCATTACCAGTGCTCTTATCCATCCGCATTTATCCAGTTTAAATTACTGGTCCAAACACTACACTAAACTCAGCCAACACCTATGTAAAAACAAAACCATGCGTTTGTAAAATGTATACTCTGCAGAGAACGAAGAAGCACCTGGATTAAAGAAATTTAAGACAACGGGAAGTACACAATGAGGCCAGGCCACAAAAGCTGTACTCTTTACAGTGACTGATCCGTCTAGACAGAGTTTCTCCTCGAGCTCTAAAATACGGAACAGAGAGTTCCAGGGAGTTTTAGAGGATCATCTCCAAAATACACGATAGATCACACACAGCCTCCCTGCACAGTAAGCCAAAGAATCAAAAAACCATCTATCAAGGTGGATCTGAGGTAAATACAAGGTTTTTCTCCCTTTTTCAAAGGGCTTCTTTTGAGAAGCACAAAAGAAGTAAATTCACCAAAAATCCCAACCATAAATAAATAAGACATGCTAAAATCACAATTCTGCCCTAGAGTTATAAAGTCTGAAGTACTTGAACAACCTGGTAAAAAATGGAGTTTAATTTTTGCTGATTATGTTGTTTCACATTTTAATTCCATCACTCAAAAAGATGAAGTAGTACATAAAAATTATACACACACACACACACACACACACACACACACACGGGGGGGGGGGGAGAAATTACTTACTTTTTTTCTTAAAAAGTTTAATTAAAGACTTGAGTTTTGCATTAATGAAGGCCACCATTTCCAGAATGCCTGCATAGAGCTTAGAAATTTAAATCACACTAAAAGCTCAGCCCATCAGACAGGTGGCAAGTTGTATCCTTCTGCTCCAGATTCTAACTTTCTTCCTCCAGTCTCAAATCCATAGACATCTGCCGGGGGCTGATGTAATGTTGAGGTTGAGTTTATTGTCAGGCCATTAACAGTCCTTGAACCTGAAAAGCTCCCAGTGAAACCTAATCTTTAAGGCTGGGAGCCACAGTGACAAAGTGCACAGAAAGAGAAAGCCAATCACCGTTCTTATTTGCATGATGGCCACATCAGTCTTTCCGCCTCAGCGCTCATTTATTCACTTTCTCGCCAACAGATCAGAAGTTTCTCCTCTCTGGAGTCCACAAAAATAGAGCCGATTTTCCTCTACGCAAGTCAAGGCGAAGCAAATGTGTGCTCTATTTTCACTAGGCTGCTAGGGACATCCAGATCTTTTTTACTGGAGCCTACAAGAGTCTTAGTCGTACAGCAAGTATGTTTTGATTCTTGGACTCTCCAGTTAATTCAGGCATTTAAACTGATTTGGTGGGGGTGCGGTGGGGGGGAGAGGGGGGAGGAAGAGCCCAAGTATTGTTTCCCCGACCACGCCCCCAGGCTCTGCCTCCCACACCAAAGGAACCTTTACAAGCAGTAAAACTTTACGACAGAACCTCCTCAGAGCTGTAAATGATGACTTGGTTGCATTTTCATGCAAATTAGTACCTCCTGGCTTCTTATCAAGTAGGTTTTTGTTTGCTTTTTTCAGTTTTTGTTTTTTTGGTTTTTTGTGTTTGTTTTGCCAGTGACTGAGAATCAGCATTGTAATTGTACTGTAATGATTTAAATCTGTATTTTAAATTTAATTACCATCTAAGCATCTGGTTTAAAAAACTCTACACACACACACATACACACATCCAGCCCCTCCTTACAAGGGAGAATAGTAATTCCAAACAAACATTATTTACGTTTCTCTTTTAATTTGAATATATGCTCCTGGGTTTGGTTCTTTTGTCCATTTGCAATTAACCTCTATGAACTGGGGACACAAGTAGAAAGGGAAGAATCAGAAATAATAATACACAAGCCGGCACTGGAAAAGTACCTTCTGGGATACAGGGACTGAAGAAAAAGGAAACCCCAGGTAGGGAGATACTATGAAAACGGACCAAGGAAAAGAATGATCCTCACACCTCTGCCGAGTTTCAATTCACGTCAGAACAGCTGTGGAGACATGTTAGCCAACCTCTTGTTTCATAGCTTAGGGCCAGACTTGTAAATGAATGGAAAAATGCAATAATCCACTAATGCAAAACATTTAGTTTATAACAAAAGCTCTTAGTCAAAGAAGAAAATTTATATAAGGGGCTCCCTCTAGGGAAAGCTTTGGAATGATTCCTCCTCAAATGTTCCCCTCCCCCCTGCCACCCCCCTCCCAACTCTTCATCTTATGTTTTGGACAGCAGCAAAAACAAAGGAAACAAACAAGTAAAACACATGTATTATCATCTCACCATACAGAGTATCACAGATTTCCAGTTTGTGTCTTTCCTCCTATACATAGCTTTACTTAAGAGTAATTACAAGGCCAGATGGCAAACAAGAAATGACTCAAATGAGAAATGACTCCAAAGTTAAATTATAAAGCTGCCTTAAATTAGGGAGCAAAATTCCCCTTAGGAACACACATTTATGCAAGCCAGAGGGACCCGGCTTTGCGGCTCAGCCTCACTGTGCTGGAGACAGGTAGTAGCTTCTGATGGGCGCAGGACAAAAGCTGTCCTAGTCACAACCCACAAGTTTTGGAGGTTAAATGCCACCTCATATACTTGCTATTGAAAACACCATGCAGCTTTCCACATATACAACCTCGGCTTCCCAACACTCAGTAAAAAGGTACATTGAGCACAATACTAAGTGCCACGCATTTGGGGTACAATCATGAGGTCTTATATTCTCTTATATTAAGCACGGAGCTTAGCTTATTTGACAATAAACTACAATTCCATGGCATGTTAGAAGGTGGTAAGTGCAATGGGCAAAAGAAGAGGTTGAACAGGATAAAAACACTTTTAGGGATGAGGAAATGGCCAGGTTGCAGTTATCAAATAGGAGTCAGGGCAAACCTCACTGACAAGGTGAGATTTGAGTAAAAACCTTGAGGAGATGGCAATAAACGAAAATCTACAGTGAATCCCACTGGTTCTCATTTAAAGAGGGACTCTGCTCCCTGGGCAGGGGTGAGACATTACCGGGACGCAAGGGCTAGCCAGAGAAGTGACTAGACGTACTCTAAGCAAATGAACAGTGGTAGGAGTCCACATGGAGTAACTTCCTTTCTCACTCAATATTAAGCCTCCTAGTAAGTGGCCAAAAGTGTGTAAAGACAATGCTGCTATTTGGTATTTGGTTACACGCTAGTCAGTGGTCAGGCTAGGGGCAGAAGGCAGGCTTCTGCCTCACCATCTGGGGTACATGGTCCCCTGTGCCTTATTCCATGCTGTCTCTCCCCCAAGTCCAGATTTTCAGTTGCTGGCCAAATAATTATGCTACTTATGACATTACCCATTAGCTTGTGTTCTGAAAGGGCTTATTAAATACAAAGATTCCCCAGATAACTTTATCATCTCTTACTTTATATCCTGCATATCAGCATGAGAAGAGGGAAGTGGCTTATAATTTGCATGGCCTCAGTGTCATAGTTTATTGAAGAGCCAGGTGTTTAGGGAAGGGTCTAGTATTTTTTTTTTTTTTAATTTTTAGTTGCCCCATTTATATATTCAACAGAGAATATATAAATCCATGGTACTTCTTCTTCTTCCAATTTTAGCCCTATAATAGCAGCAACCGTTTAAAAAAAAAGTTCCAATATCCCAGACATGGAAATTCGACAGCAAGTCATATGTAGGACTGAAGAGCCCAACACTGGCACCATCCCACCCAGGATACCAGCCACTTCCTTACTAGAGGAGGGGCCTCTCCATCCCTTGGTTTTCTCATCTGTAAAATAGAGGCAATAAGAGTATTTATAAGGTTATTATGAGGATTTAGGGAGTAACTATTGATAAGTATTTAGAACAGTACCTGGTATATGGTAAGCATATATATTTGTTAGACAGATGAATGAAATCTTAACAGATAGCTAAGCAGCTCTAAGCTTAATAAAGGGTCAGTTATGCTTTCATAGAAGAGAAATCAACCTCACAGACCTCACAGTCTTTCTGCTGGTCTCAGAATTAAACTACCAGCTCCATGAATGGCTGCTCTAAACCTATAACTTCCAGTTTCTATGCATTTACTATCTTTTCTACAGCCTAAAATTCTCTCTGTCCATTTACAAAAAAAATTCTCAGTGGTCACCAGTGCACTTCTAACTAGAACCAATGGTCTCCTCTTTCCTCTCTGAATTTAATTATAGACCACTAACAACCCAGTTCTTGAGCTCTCCATCAACACTTGTTCCTTTCCTACATCTGACTGTTCCTTCTCTGGATTCTAACAAACCCTTAACAAGCTTCAAAGAGCCTGTCCTTAAACCTTTGTCCCGTGCTATTTACTTACCACCCCTTGAAACCTTAATGATTTTACTGGAGAATGGCAGGCTGGAAGCAGCAAATGGTGGCCCTTCAGCCAAACCTAGCTGGCCCTTTTTAACTTGTTTAAAAAAAAAATTAAAAGAATAATATTTCATGATGTGAAAATTATATGAAATTCAAATTCCAGTGTCCAATAGTCAAGTTGTAATGGAATACTGCTATACTGGGTTTATCTACTGCCTACGGCTGCTCGCAGGCTGTGTGCACCAAAGACTGCATGGTCTGCAGAAGGGAAGATATTTACTCCTTGGACCTTTAAGGAAAAAGACTGCTGATCCGTGGATTAAGCTACTGCCTTTAAACACTCTGTTCAATCTTCCTCTCCTACTATCTCTTTCATCTGTCTGTCCTCCAGACCCATATTGCTAACCTCTACCTAAATTTCACATTATCTCATGCAGGATGTCTCATTTAAGCCAATCTGCTTTCCCCTCAAACCCTTAGCTGCTTATCAAGAACTTTCTCATTTCTATTAAGGCTATAGTCAATTTTTTAATGAACCAGAAGGTAGATTCCAGCTTCAATTAGAAATGAGAAAACTGTTATCTAGAAGCTAATGTAATGTAGGATCTAAGATGAGAATCTGGGTGTCCTGATTTCTCTTTCATTAGCACATATTAAGTTGAGAAAAAATATCTTTAGTTAGTACATTCGAGTTAATATATCTTACATAAAAGTCCTTATTAGGACACATAAATAAGACAAATATTGAGAATCACTGTTCTCTAAAAACACTGCCAAATACTAACACCCCCCCCCCCCAACCCACACAAATGCTCTCCATCACTTGAGCAATCCTGGTGGCTTCTCCTGGTCTCAGGAATTCCATTACCACTACTGTTGTAGAAATATTTTCATCCTTATTAAGTTCCAACATTTCTGCTTAGTCTTTCACTGAAATGAGATCTTATTTCTGACCAAACATTTAAAATTGTTATTCTAGGCATCACCTATTATTTCTATAGCTATCTGACTACTTCCCCAGGAGTAGATATGCAACATATTAGCAAAGAGATAAAGAAATATTTTTCAAAGTAATACATATTCGAAAAAATTCAACTGTAACTATTGATCTGCATTCAACCATTCAGCAATTTTACATAGAGAACTTGTTAACTGCCTTGTGTTCGACATCCAACATCCGGGTTAAAAGTAAATCAAACTTGGTTCCTGACCTTAGGAAGGTCAGAGTCCAGTGGGGTGACACGCCCAGACAGATAAGAATAATAAAGTAATGAACAAGCGCAGGGAGAGATAAGACCATGATGTTAATGGGAAAGATGGCAAAGGGTACCACCCCATTTGGAGAACAGAGGGGAAGAGGGCACTCTTAGACAAAGCAGTCATGGATACACAGAGCTTCTGAGGTTCTTGATTAGCTTATGGCGGGGGGGGGGGTTGGGGGGGCGGCGGGGGGGTGATGTGGAAAAAGACAGCAAGGGAGGTGAAGAAAGAGGTGGGTTTTCACTGGTGGGCCAGGGAGTCATTGGTGGAATTGACAAGGGAAAGTTGCAAGGCCAGTGTTACATTTCAAAAAGATTGAAGGTATAAGCAGTGGGTATGAATGAAATTGACTGGGGGCAGAGAGAGAAGCTGGGAGCTGGTGTACCAACCCATGCCAGAGGTGAGGAGGTCAGAATCCATTTTTGCTCCGGGTGGTTTTTCAACAACTCCCTTGGTCTTCCCATACTGTACTTATGTCTGTAACATGTATGTTTCAGGAATATATGCTTAAGGTATAAAAATGTAATATGAAGCATTATTCTTAATAAAAACCCTCGAGAAAGTTGGGATAGAAGGAACTTACTTAAACATAAAAGGCATTTATAAAAAGCCCACAGCCAATATCACCCTCAATGGGAAAAAAACGGAGAGCTTTTCCCCAGAGACGAGGAACACGACAGGGATGTCCACTCTCACCACCATTGTTTAACACTGTGCTGGAAGTCCTAACATCAGCAATTGGACAACAAAATGAAATAAAAGGCATCAGAATTAGCAAAGATGAAGTCAAACTTTCACTTTTTGCAGACGACATGATACTCTACATGGAAAACCTGACAGACTCTACCCAAAGTCTGCTAGAACTGATCCATGAATTCAGCAAAGTTGCAGGGTACAAAGTCAACATACAGAAATCAGTTACATTTTTATACACCAATAATGAAGCAACAGAAAGAGAAATCAAGAAACTGATCCCATTCACAATTGCACAAAAAAACCCATAAAATACCTAGAAATAAACCCAACCAAAGACGTAAAAGGATCTGTGTGCTGAAAACTATAGAAAACTTATGAAGAAAATTGAAGAAGACACAAAGAAATGGAAAAACATTCCATGCTCATGGATTCGAAGAATAAATTTTGTTAAAATGTCAATACTACCCGCAATCTACACACTGAATGCAATCCCAATCAAAATTGCATCAGCATTCTTTTCAAAGCTAGAATAAACAATCCTAAAATTTGTATGGAACCACAAAAGACCCCAAATAGCCAAAGTAATATTGAAGAAGAAAACCAAAACAAGAGGCATCACAATCCCAGACTTTAGCCTCCATTACAAAATTGTAATCATCAAGACAGTATGGTATTGGCACAAAAACAGACACACAGACCAATGGAATAGAATAAAGAACCCAGAATTGGACCCACAAATGTATGGCCAATTAATCTTTGACAAAGCAGGAAAGAGTATCCAATGGAAAAAAGACAGCCTCTTTAACAGATAGTGCTGGGAGAATTGGACAGCAACATGCAGAAGAATGAAATCAGACCACTTTCTTACACCATACACAAAAATAAACTCAAAATGGAGGAAGGACCTGAATGTGAGACAGGAAACCATCAAAACCCTAGAGAAGAAGAAAGCACGAAACAACCTCCTTGACCTCAGCCACAGCAATTTCTTACTTGACATGTCTCCAAAGGCAAGGGAATCAAAAGCAAAAATGAACTATTGGGACCTCATCAAGATAAAAAGCTTCTGCAAGGCAAAGGAAACAATCAACAAAACTAATAGGCAATTGACAGAATGGGAAAAGATAGTTGCAAATAACATATTGGATAAAGGGCTAGTATCCAAAATTTGTAAGGAACTCACCAAACTCCACACCCGAAAAACAAATAATCCAGTGATGAAATGGGCAGAAGACATGAATAGACACTTCTCCAAAGAAGACATCCAGATGGCCAACAGACACATGACATGATGCTCAGCGTCCCTCCTCATCAGGGAAATACAAATCAAAACCACACTGAGATACTACCTCACGCCGGTCAGAGTGGCTAAAATGAACAAATCAGGAGACTCTAGATGCTGGCGAGGATGTGGAGAAACGGGCACCCTCCTACACTGTTGGTGGGAATGTAAACTGGTGCAACCCCTCTGGAAAACAGTGTGGAGGTTCCTCAGAAAATTAACAACTGAACTCCCCTATGACGCAGCAATAACACTGCTATGAATTTACCCAAGGGACACAGGAGTGCTGATGCATAGGGGCACATATACCCCAATGTTCATAGCAGCACTTTTAATAATAGCCAAATCATGGAAAGAGCCTCAATGTCCATCAGTTGATGACTGGATCAAGAAGAGTGGTTATATATACAATGGAATGCTACATGGCAATGAGAAAGAATAAAATCTGGCCTTGTGTAGCAACGTGGATAGAAATGGAGGGTATTATGCTAAGTGAAATAAGTCAGGCAGAGAAAGACAGATACCATATGTTTTCACTCATATGTGGATCAGGAGAAACTTAACAGGAGACCATGGGGGAGGGGGAGGGGAAAATAGTTACAGATTAAACAGGGAGGGAGGCAAACCATAAGAGACTCTTAATTACTGAGAACAAACTGAGGGTGGATGGGAGGTGGGGGAGAGGGGAAAATGGGTGATAGGCATGGAGGAGGGCACTTGTTGGGATGAGCACTGGTTGTTGTATGGAAACGGAGTTGAGAATAAACTATATTTTAAAAAATAAAATAAATAAAATTAAGCCTTAGCTGTTTATATATAGAGAGAGTGTGTACTTGTGGGTAGTGGGAACAGAGGGAAAGAGAATCTTAAGCAGGCTCCACCCTCGGCGACGAACCTGACTTGGGGCTTGATCTCACAGCCCTGGGATCATGACCTGTGCCAAAATCAAGAACTGGACACTCAACTGACTGAGCCACCCAGGAGTCCCAAATCCTAGCTGTTTAACAAAGGACTCCGTTACCACACAGGTCTTCACCTTTAGTATAGCCTTAAATACAACCTTATTGTTATTATTAAGGACAAAAGGTTATATGCTTAACCCCAAAACCTTCTTAAGAGCAGGGCGGTCTAAGGCTCCCAGGATTCACAGAAAAAGTTTCTATTTCCTCTAGTTCTTCCCCATGTCCCCCACCTCCGTTTCTGCAAATCTTCAAGCCATCTTCTGCGCATTCAATGCAGTTGGGGCATTACAAGTCTTTATGTTAAATCCAAAAAACTTTCACATGCTTTGTTAAACAGTATTTACTAAAAAGGAACGTTCTCAAATACTGTCCAGAGAATTAATTATATGCCGAAATGAGGTATGATTATGCCATATAATATACACATCTTGAATTACACAGAATTTGAATGCTTGATCAGTTGAAAATGGGATATATAATCAATAAAGATCACAGTGGTTTTTTAAGTTAGAAGGGAGAGAGGGGGAAAAAATCTGATATAATGGAGTACTGATCAGGGCCATGTACTAAAAGGTAATTTTAAGCTCTCCTCAAAGGAAAATTTACCTCTTCAAAATATAAAATTTCTCAGCAGAAACTTATCTATAAACAGGACTTTTACTGACTGTTAATTTGTTTTAGGCTATTTTAAAAATCAAGCTTAACATCTAAAAGAGAAAGGCTGTATGGTGACTAAGTTAATTTAGGTGTCGTCATTATCTTTACATATGGTTTGAATACTTGAAATACATTTTTTAAATCCACAGACACACCCGTTCATTCTTGTGCTTTTCAGACCTGGAGCACAGGAAAACATCATAGCAGAAAGTTCCCAGTAGAAGGCCCCTGGGCCTATAACACAAAACACATACACTTAATAGTAAGAGAATTTAGAGATTATTTAAAAATTAACTAGCAGCATAATCTATTTCAACATTCATACTAATGATTTAGTAATAAACTTATAAATAGCTTAGTCCTAGAGTTTTCTCACAACTCTTACTTTCAGAGGTAAGGATTAGGCCTCATGTTTTTATAAATACTTTCATTCACATTGAGGGCAATTATATATATAGTCTGTCATTTTTATGTATCAAAATAACATTATTGAAGCTGCAAAGCAAATAACACAGGCAGATGAATTAATACAGTTAATGTGTAAATAAGAGAGTAACTTTAAAACACAGGGCTATTACTCTGAAAAACAGTATGGAGGTTTCTCAAAAAACTAAAAGTAGATCTGCTCTACCACACAGCAATTGTACTAGTAGGTATTGATCCAAAGATACAGGAGTGCTGTTTCAAAGGGGCACATTCACCCCAATGTTTATAGCAGCACTACTGATGACAGCCAAAGTATGGAAAGAGCCCAAATGTCCATCAATAGATGAAAAGATAAAGATGTGATACACACACACACACACACACACACACACACACACACACGGAATATTACTCAATGATCAAAAAGAATGAAATCTTGCCATTTGCAAACAACGTGGATGGAACCAGAGAGTATTAGCTAAGTGAAATAAGTCAGAGAAAGACAAATATCATATGACTTTACTCATATGTGGAATTTAAGAAATGAAACAGACTAACACACGGGAAGGGAAACAAAAACAATATAAAAACAGGAAGAGGGATAAATCATATGAGACTCTTAAATACAGAGGACAAAATGAGGGTTTCTGGAGGGTTTGGGGTGGGGGAGGTGGGCTAATTGGGCAAAGGCATTAAGGAGGACACTTGTTGGGATGAGTATTGGGGGTTATATGTAAGTGATGAATCACTAAATTCTGCTCCTGAAATTATTATTACATTATAATAACTAACTTGGATGTACATTTAAAAGTAAGTAAATAAGTAAATAAATAACTAAATAAAATTGTAAACAAAACATGTGGGCTATCAGATAAAATACAAGATGTCCAGAGATAAAACTGAATTTCAGGGAGATATATTTTACTGTAAATTTTTTAAAAATCCTTTAATGGTGAAATTTTATTTGTTAACTCAATTGTAATTTAAGACATATATAAAAAAATTCCCTTAAGGATATAACACAACAGACGAAAAGATATACTTTATATTATTCAAGACAAGTTGAATTGACTATAGGTTGTTGCTGTTAGGGATTTAACTGATTAGAAATAACCCAAAAGGTGAGTTGGTTACATGTGACTAAAGAATCTCTTTCTTATTTTTTCATAGCAGGTGCTCTCACAAATTCCTGCTATTCCTCCCTCAATAGTCTAAGATGTTAAGCATTCAAAACTTCATTGATTCATTGGTCAATTTTACATTCCATTGCTGCCATAAACAAGGAATATTAGAGCAATTCCTAGTCCTGCAGATGTAAATGAGGTAAGCAATAGCATGTGTCCCTTGGTGTGAGGAAATACCAAGGATACATATCACCTATGGTAAAATCAAGTTAAACATTTTTCATAAGTTAAATATTTCCCATTTAAAGGGGATACAAGAGCTAAAAATGAACAGTCAAACTAAAAGTGGAACATTTACTGGTCTGGTCTCTCCAGTAAGACAAATAATAATACCGGAATGTGCAAGATTAAAAGAGATTTAAGGAACATAAAATCAGATACATATCCTGGATAGAGTACTAGTTTTAGATAAACCAGCTATAAAGAAAGGCCTTATATAGATAGGCAAGTGGAGATATTTCAATTATACAGAGTGGGATCTCAATCTTATGCTTTCTACAGTTTAATGAGGTTAAAATGTGTGTGTGCGCGCGCACACACACACACACACACACAAGGTAATATTGTAGAGGGGCACCTGGGTGGCTCAATCAGTTAAGCATCTGACACTTGCTTTTGGCTCAGGTCATGATCTCACAGTTTGTGAACTTTAGCCCCGCATTGGGCTCTGCACTGATAGTGTAGAGCCTGCTTCGGATTCCTTCCTTCTTTCTCTTTCTCTCTCTCTCTCAAAATAAACAAACATTAAGAAAATTTTGTTTAATTTAGCAACGGTAATGTTTTAGGGATATGTCCCAGAAAGAAAATGTCTGATGACAGATGTTCATGAAGAATTACATTAAATGTCCCTTAAATTATGGGATTTCATAAAAGTATGTTTAAAAATCCCCAGCATTCTAGAACTTCACTAGTACAATGATCTTTTCTTTCTTCTGCTTCTGAATTAATCTTTAATGATGAATCATATGGCATACTGAAAACTAAACCAGTGGAAATCTCCCCATCAGGATCCGGTGGGGAAGTTGGTGGGTGTAGAAAGGGAAACCTTAAGAGATGATAATGTATCAGTTATTGAGAAGGAACCTGATCTGGCATCCTCTTGGCCAGTTAACTCGGATGCTAGGAAACAGCCTTTACTCCCCATATGTTGAAGCTAAAGGCTTCTGCTATGGATCCTAGTTAATAATTTAATCTAAAACCACTGCCACCATCTGCTCGGTCAATTTCAAAACGTCTGCTACCATTGTGACTAGTTTAGTCAAGCCACAGTATTCATGTGGCAAATGCTGAACAAATGAAAGGCGAGGCAGACAGAAAACATGCTATGACAAAATGAAACCCCAATCAAAAGTCTAAAACACAAAGGGAGTCCTGCTGACACAGCGTGCCAAGTTCAACCCCGCCCGCAGGGATGGAAGGATGCAATGTCTCTCTAACGCAGGGCAGGGGACAATCTGGAGACTGTCCCCAGATAATGGGCACAATGTGGGGCTGACAGCGGAGGACTCTGTGAAGGGAATGAGCCCTGAGGTTGGAAGTAATGGAGAGCAGGGTTATGGCAAGGGCAAGTTGAAAAGGGGAGATTTCCTATTTTCCTAGACAGAGGTGAAGACAGTCTCAAAGGGCATCCAATCCACTCTTTTTTATTATATAAAACAAGTGAGCCGCAGCACATGCATCATGGAGCTATCCAGCACCGCCCCAATCCTCCATCGTGCGCTCCAGGCATCAGTACACCCAGCTACCTCTGTCTTCACTGGCGGTTGGCTGGCGGGGCAGGGCTCCAACTGTCCACGCTCATTTCTGCCTCTACGTCTTCACACCTGTCATTCTTCCACCTGGGATGCTCGATCCCCGAGCGCTCCACATGGCATGCCCTGTTTGGTTTTCCTTAAGAGACATTCCTTGACAGAGCTTTCGTAACTCTTTATTTCAAAATTACAGGCCATTTTAATTTTGCTTCAAGGATGACTTCCTCAAAAGTGAACTACATCTGTCTCGCAGAAAGAATGAATAATTTCATTAACTCTAAGCCTCTTCTGCTTGTGCCAATTATTCTTCGTGACATGTTGTAGAGCTCTAATCCACCCACCCGCCTAGTACTGATTCATCTAATTCATTCTACTCGGCCTATATTTGGAATATAAAGGCTCATTCAGGAGAAAAATAATGTATATGAGTAGAGCTACATATTAATCAGATCAATTCTAAAGTTAACTCACTTTACCTTTCTTAATTCAATCATTCGAAACACAGAATGCTTATTAGGGGTCTACCATGTCTTACAGAAGAGGATAATTTTCTGTGCCATTTAAAATTATCATAATTACATCCTTTTATTATAAGAATAACTTAAAGGGAAATGAACGTCACATTTGAAAAGAAAAAAAATCAATTCAATCTTTCTTTTCAAATCTTCAGGGAAGAAAGAAAAAAAAATCTCATTGTGGCATGAAAAGCCAAAGTATAATGAATGTGATGATCTGAGAGATCTAACTTAAGAGCCATGTGATTAGCTGAAGTGCTTTATACGCTGGGCTCTCTTGTACTTTTAAAATTAGACAATATAAGCATACACTGATTGATGGTATTACGAAACTTAGAAGAAATCTGTACTTGGGAATTTTCTACTTAGAAAAAAACTGAGAGCAAAGGGGCCATCCTCAACATGACTACATGTGGAGGTGGGAGTGGGGGGCCGCTGACAAAATAAAGTAGAAGATCGCCACCTACAGGGGACACTGTGCACTAAACAAGACAAGAGCTTGGAAGAAACAGCTCTAATTTAACAGGTCTCAAAAAAACATTTTCATCTTCCTCCACCAAAGGAAGACCCATACTCGATAATCTCTGTTAAATTTTCTTAAACTATGTAGCATCTGCAACCAAGCACAGGTTAAGGAAGCACCCCTGAATTATGTAAAACATTTCTGAAGCCATGAGGGGACACCAACATTTAAATGAATAAAGGTCCGTGTCAATTTACAACCAAAACATAAACTCTTGCAATAAAGGAATCCAAAGGCAAGTGTTTTCATTTAGAGAGAAAATGATTCTGAAGTCATATTCTCCAGAAACACACACACAAAAAGCTTTATTTAAAATGACTGAAGGAAAATGATTACTTATCATTGCTTAAATCAATTACAATTAATGATCACTAAGTAGTAAGACTTAAAGAAGCATTTGAAGGCATTATTTTGTAAGCAATGGACCAACCTCATAAACTGTTCCATTTTTCTTTTCTCTGCTTCCTGTGATTTCTTTTATTGTTTCACATATGGTTAAGATGAGCGCTACAATTAGTAAACTGGTGTGACCAACTGCTTTTGTTAAGAGGCCAGCTGGTTCGCATGCAAAATGATAATTAGACAAATTAAGACAGACCGCTCTGGTGTGCTGATGAACTCCAGCAACACTAGTTAAAAATGTCTAATGTATTTGGCTTTCTAGTAATTGTAAAGGTTGACCTAGGTGAAGATAACATTTATCTCATTAGGTCTGGTTTAAAAAAAAAAAAAAAAAAGAATTACAGTCTTAAACTAGTGGATACACAGCAGAATGCTTCCAACAGAGAAACCCGAGCTCCTTATTAAGCGTGAGTGCTAGGAAGATTCTGTAATCACACTGGACGGGTTGCAGGAGCAAAGGAAGGTCAGCCAGGCATACAACGATGTTCAGAATCAGTCTAGAGAGTGTGGGACTTTCATTAAAGTCAGGCAGTCAAAGACTTTTGAAATGAATAAAACATTCCTATGAGCTCAATGTTTCATCTTCTTTCACTGATTTTTCTTTCAACTGAGAGAGACAAGAATTATTTTTAATAAGTAAACAACAAATGAGAGCAAGAGGCAAGGGTCAAAGCATCAATCACTGCAGGGGCACATATGTTCAGTGGCTCTACATTCTAGTAGCCCAAGATTTCTAAAGCAAGGAGCTCACAATGCAGATTTCTGAAGTGATGCCCCAGAAGTGTCCCCTTGCTCGCTGCCATTCCCTGGTACCAGCGGGCAATACGATTAGGGCACAGCTGGTAGGAAGGGAGGTGTGCTGATCGCAGAGCCCACATAATTAGGCCCACACAGAATTTGAGAAAAATCAAATGGTAATCAAAACAAGAACACTGATGTGAGGTGATGGCTGGCCCGACTTTGTTAAAATGATCTGCTTAGCTCTTCCCCATCGGTATCGTGAGGGTTCAAAACAGCAGAAAAAATAATGGAATTCGTCACATCTTAGCAAGTAAAAATAATAGGAGAGATTGAGATTAGCGGTTTTTCTCATGTACCTCACTAACAACAGTTTCAGCATGCGGCCAAAAATAGGAAGCTTGGAGTTGTAACGACAGGTGCAGAGAGTCCATATTTTAGTACACTGTATTTTTTTCCCTTTTATTGCTAAGGAAAAAAGGTGAAGGGAGTAGAAATCACTATACAAATCTGACCAGCAATAAGGTAAAAAATAAGCAGTATTTTCCTGAACCAGGTCAAAAGAAAAGTAAGATATTTGGGGAGAAAATAAAGCAGACAGGCTCTTACGATGCCACATCATTTCGCAAAACTCAGTCAAATTGTCCAGCAGCTCTCAGAAGAGTCAGCTCAACTCATTTTTATCACTTTTTCTGAAACACCCATCTCTTTGTGAGTAGCGGTCCATATAAGTCATTACACGATAAAACAAGTTCAAATGGAGCTGCCGCCTTTTATTAGCAAATCATACTTAATTACATAAACGTTGAGGTGCTCCCAAAACACCTGCACTTTTCTACACTTGTCTCGATATTTATGCACAATGGAATGGAATTATTTTCTTATAACTACTTTCTGAAGAGAAATACTCACCAACCGTGTCCCACTGGATAGAGGAATCGGCCACAGACTCCAGAGGACAGATTACATTCATTATCAAAATAAATCCCTGAGCATCTATGGAGAGCTTTTGCCGGGAGGACTCCCCATGTTGACCTAGGACAAAATTCACTTGGTCGCTCAGGAACCTCCTTCCTTCCTCTCGTCAGTACCGTCACAACTGCCCATCAACAACGATAACTCTACTCCGAACTTCCCAGCTTCACTTAAATTGTGTTTAATACCACCACTCTCCCTTGCTGCCCCCCTCCACCACCGAAATGGCCTCTGCTGTCTGCAGCTGCCGAATGCCACAAATAGCTTCTTGTATAATCTGACTTAGAATGCACCCCAAACTAGACATGTTGAATGGCAATGTGAATGCTTCATTCAGAGAGAACTAAAATGTGTAGAATGTCCTAAAAACATCACAGTGGTAAAGAGGATCATTTGGGAGTCTTGGGCAGAGAACTGCTTTCAGCAGTAGCCTGCAAATTCTTCTCAGGGCTATGCAAATGGCAAGAGAAGGGTTGCAGAAGATTCCCACAGTGATCAAAGGATTAGCTAATTTCCCTCAGCCGGCCCTGTCTGGATGGGGTCTCCCTAAAGTTGCCTCCATTCCCCACACACATTTGTCTTCTTACTCTACTGATAAAATGCCCTTCCTCTCAATCTATTCATGCTCTAGCATCAATGATCCATTCTTAGGTTAATTTTTGAGACTGTTTGCCTTAATGTTTTGTGTGTCCCACACATGCACGGCAAGCCCCACCCCCCTGATATTTTTGTGGGGTCAAAGCCAAATTCAAGCAGTTCACTTTGCAAAGTCAGTTACTCCATCATTTGATATAATGGAACAGCACGTAACAAGAGGGCAGCTGGCTGGCTCAGTCGGAAGAGCGTGTGATTCTTGATCTTGGGATTTTGAGTTTGAGCCCCACGTTGGATGTAGAGATTACTTAAAAATTAAATCTTCTTTTTAAAAAAGTGACAACACATAATATTCATGGGTACATTCAAAGAAAGAGGATAAGCATCCATTTTTAGGAAATGGATAAGAGACGGAAAAGAACCAGGAACTGAAAAGCCTCTACCCTACAGAGCTGCAACAGTCTAACCTCTATGAAAACTTCCCTTAGGAAATAGCCTGCAAATAACAAAACCTTCCACACAGATAATGGCTATCTTCACTTCACAAATTTAAGGGTTTTTTTTTTTTTTTTGAAAAGCTTCCCTGTGTGTTGAAATTGGAATGTATTTTCTGAATACCAAGTATATTGGCAATCAAATGATTACTGGAGCTAGAGAACAGGGAGAATAAGAGTTAAAGGAAACCTCTTTCGGTTGGTAGGTAAAAATGGGAGCCAGGACGACCAGGGACTTGCATTTTACCTGCTCTCTTCTTGTCATCCTCTGGGTCTCAGATTAACTGACATTTCCTCGGGAAAGGAAATCTTTCCTCATCCTCTGACTCTGTTTACACCTCCTATTAACCACCCTCATCAAGACCCATACTTTTCTTAGAGCGCTACTCCTTGTTTTTGTATAGCTGTTTGCTTAGTGACTAACGTCCCACTAGACACATGATCTGGACAAGATCCCGAGGCCACGGCTCTCTGTATTCACAAAGCCTAGGGGCTGAGCACCAGATCTGACACAGCGGTAGGCCGAAAAGTATTATTGTATTAAAGGAATGAATTACAGAAAGAAAACGTTTAAACACAAGATCCAGAGAGTTTAGCTTTCTTCTGTGGTATTGAAAGATAACTAATGTTCATTTCAAAAAAATCACTTCATTCATTCCCAGGCTTGACTTGTTCGTTGCAGACACCACGCGCCAAGCACAGCACTAGGCCCTAGAGAAACAGAGATGAAGTCAACCTTCTCTCAGAGTCTTCCTTGACCCCTTCGTCTCCCATGCTTTCTCCCCATTACCCACTCCTTTGTGGCTTATCCCTCCTAACTGTACTTATCTATCTCCCCTACTAGGACCTTCACTCCTTGAGGATGGGAACTGGGCCTTCGTTGGCTTTGGAGATGCCAGTACGTTTGTTGACTGAAGAGCAAAATGAATGAATAAGCAGCCTTTTCCTTGTCTGTTAGGAATTCCATTGGATATAAGACTGATAAAATCAAATGGTAATAAGACACATTTTTAAACAGAGGGTGCCCTCTAATGGGAACTAGAAGGAAATAATATCAGAGAAAATGAGAAAACATGACATAGCAGGTGACATGTGATAAATGAATGAGAACTTGCTAGATGGAGAAGGACAGGAAACACATTCCAACTAAACAAAAGAGCAAGAGCAAAGAGAGCAAGTCGTTTGTATGTTGGGAATCCTTGAGTTATGTATAGAACGGAAGGTGCACATCGCCTGCAAAGCCCCAAGCCACCTTGCAGAATGCACTGTAGAATGTGAATGTCTAGAAGCTGAAACCACATTTCCCAAACTCCCTTATACCTGGTTTGCAAAGCTGGGACACCTGGTGAATGACTGAGGACATGAGTCCACACTGCTGCTGCTCTGGCTATTTCTGCTGGTAAGTTTGATTGTTGGGGTATTTCGGAAGGAGTGCCGACTGAAGTGTCCGTGTCCAATCCCTACTTTCGTGTGGATGGGAGGCAGAGCAGGTGGCATTTGCTTGCTAGTGAGGTATACAGCTGAGGCTGGGAGTCAAAAACCGGGTGCCAGCTTTCTGGCTGCAGTAGAGTAATGGCTCCCTTGGTAAAAGTCAGTTCTGAGATGGTGTCTGGGGGGTTATTCCTGGGAGTTCTTCTTGGACCAGTTTCCCAAGCTTTTCCAATGATTGTATAAGTACCATGCACCCTGTTAACTCTGCTTACACTGTGTCTGCAACTGAACCTTCCTGAGAGAATCTGCTGGCCCCCTGGGATGACCAAGTGGTGTTCGTAAGAAGGGCAGGGGGAGAGACGGCTGGGAAATATGCACCAGTCTAGTTGTGAGGCACCCTGCCTGTCAAGTTAAAGAGGTTAGACCTCCGTTAGTTAGTTAGGGTTAAATATCAAAAGTTTTCATACAAGATAGTGGTCTGTGTTTTAGAAAAAAACTTAGAGGCAAAGGAAAACTGAATTGAAAAGGTAGGTAAAAAGGTGGGCAGATTCTATAAATCCAAGGTGAACATGTTGATGAAAGAAGGAATGGGGGTAACTAGTCTGCCCTCCTTTTGTTAACCTTTGTCTGGGTCATGGTTTCTGCCTCTTTTATATGCTTTATCTATTCTACCTAGACACCAACAGTCCAGGAGTAGAATGCGTCCACCCACTGACTTGGGTTAGCCTCTAGCCTTACCAGCCTCTCTTTTGATTTCATAATGTTGGGCAATGTGGGATGAATACTTTTGTTCCTGATTATTTGCTGCATAGACTGATTTTCTTCTAAGCCTGGAGTTTGCATAAACAATACGGTCACGATAAAAGCCCATAGCTTCAAAATCACATATTCTCTGTATTTATTTTTTAAATGCTGACTTTCCCCCAATCTTAGTTATATAGAACTGATGTACTGCATCAGTTCGGATAAAGAACACACAAGAACATCTAACCACTATCAGTATTAGGGAAAGAACATCAGACAACTGAAACAAGACAGCCGACACCTTGTTGAAGCGGCCATGAAGGCAGTGTCAGAGTACTTAGATGGGAACAACGGAATCTACTCATTACGCAAAAAGGATTTATTAACAGGTATTAAGGAGCTTCCAGAATCTCCAGGAGGGCCAGGGGGTGAGGAGTTGACAAGCCGCACTGCCAAAACTGTCACAGTGAAACACTGCTGCTGCTGCCACCTGCTGTCACTGCTGATCATGTGCAAGTCTGGATGCCAAGTGTCCACAGAAGCCAATGCAAAAGGCCAATGGTGCCAGGATTACAAGTTGATGCAAACAACCTAGGCAGCTACCGCCTGATTTTCATACTGCGTCCATATTCAATACTGGCGGACAGAGCCATGGTCACATACTTGGACTCTAGCTGCAAGGGAGTCTGGGAGTAAAGGTATTTGCTTGGCTACCATGACAGGAGGAGTCAGGCCAGACCAGGATTGGGGTGAGCCAAAACAGAACCTGCTGCAGGATTCCTAGCCACCATCTTCAGGAAGAACAAGCAGTAAAATCGGCCAAACTTAATTGGGATTTGTAGTCTCTCATCTCAGTTTTGATTCAAATCCAGAAATATGGCTATAACACTAGAACTCCCCGAATCAGAAGTTGAAGCATTTCACTTAGATTGTACTAGCAGCCTCCAAGAACTCAAGTAGTATTCCACACTGTGAGCTGTCGAGTAGAAAAACTCAACAGAGTCCAGAATTGGTTTCTTCCCATGGGTTTCCTTTCTTGAGAACTTGAAAGAAGGAAGGAAGGAAGGAAAGGAAGGAAAGGAAGGGAAGGGAAGGGAAGGGAAGGGAAGGGAAGGGAAGGGAAGGGAAGGGAAGGGAAGGGAAGGGAGGAAAGGAAGGAAAGGAAGGAAAGGAAGGAAAGGAAGGAAAGGAAGGAAGGAAGCAGGGAAGGAAGGAAGAGAAAGAAAGAAAGAGAGACAGAGAAAGAAAATCACAGGTTTTTTAAAAAGACATGCTCAAATTCATGTCATATATGAAAAATAATGCCAAATAGAGGTGAGATGTAAGCTTCACAGCAAGAGAATGAATAATCTAGGCAATGACATAGTAACTTCAACATTTATACTTCTAAAAAGCCACTGAAGACTAAAACACTCTATAGGTAAGGACCTATTGAGAAAATATAACTTTTCGAGCACCACTGCACAAATAAACCCTCTCTGAATCAGGCAGAATAAAAATGCTTTACCATGTATTTAGTGATATCTTCACGAGTATTTTTTCAAAGTATAATCCATGGTAATAACTGAATAGAAAGCATATCTTCAAAAGAAACTCTATTCTGCTCTTCAATTTTTCTTTTGATAAAGTGAAGACCTTCAACTTTTATCAAGAAACAATGGCAATCAAATGGAATTTCTATGTATCTCATTACCTGCAAATATTTATTTCTTCATAAACACCCAGATATTATAATAAAAGAATGAAATATTAATGTTCCTATCCAGTTTAAAAAAAAAAATCAGAGGGACGCCTGGGTGGCACAGTTGGTTAAGTGTCCAACTTTGGCTTAGGTCATGATATCATGGGTTCATGGGTTCGAGCCCTGCATCAGGCTCTGTGCTGACAGCTAGCTCAGGGCCTGGAGTCTGTTTCAGATTCTGTATCTCCCACTCTCTCTGACCCTCCTCTGCTCATGCTCTTGCTCTCTCTCTCTCTCTCTCTCTCTCTCTCAGAAATAAATAAAACATTAAAAATTTTTTCTTAAATAAAAAAATAAAGAAATCAGAGAGCTATCATCCTTGATGGAGAAAGTAATTTGCTCCCATCTCCATACATGAATAATTAAATTTTGCAAGGCAAATAGGACATTTGTCTAAGATATCTTTCCTATTGTCCATGATACATAGTCCCCATCAGAAGATCAGCAGGAAAGCAAGGGAAATTCTGTAAGCAATCCTTGAAAACAAGCACAGTGTATGTGGGTTGTTCGCAGTGGTATCTTTTCTCTGTGCTTCAGAAAGGAGTTTCCTCCACACATAGCTAGGGGGTTCTAGAAGGGTAGTGAGAGAAAGATCTGGAACACACTGGCAGTATTTCTTATTCCCTCCATTTCAGGAATCAGCTAGGGTTGATTAATAATGCTTTTCTTCACATATACATTGCTGAAATTTTCTATCTTTAAAAAAAAAAAAATCAGAGCCATGTCTATCCACGATATAGCCTGAGTGAAAAGTTGGCCACGTCCACCTTGAGTTCAACTTTTTGCAACACACACAGGAACTTCAATCAGCTCTCTTTGACCACCATATGGAGAACAGGTTGTGTATGGGCAAGTAGAATTAGGAAGCTATTGTCATGAACTACGCAATAAATGATGGCAGCTTGAACTATCCTTAAAGAGAGAAATGGGTGGATTCGAAATAGATTTTGGAGGCGGAACAGAAAGATTAGATGTACGACCGAAAGAAAAGGAGGGATCAAAGAGAACTCCACTTTTTCCCAAAGGTGCTGGCTGGAAGCTGGTGATGCCATTTACTGAGAAGGGGAACCCCGGAGGAGGAATGAATGTTGGAGGGAAAGGAATCCAGACATGGCACGTGGGAAGCAGCCTACTGGACGTGCATGTGGAAATCTCACGTGGACAGTTGCATGAGGGTCAAAGGAGAGGCCAGTGCTGGAGATTAAAACCACTTGGAAATGAGCATACAGAAGGTACTTCAAGCCACCGAATGAGAGCATGTAGGGAAAGGAGGCAGGCACACAAAAAAACAGAAGATTTAACCCTATGGCTCTTCCTTAGAAAAAGAGGAGGAGATTCCACTCCAGGAATGAGAAGTGGCTGAAAAACTAGTTTCTTGACATCCAGAGAGGAAATACCTTTGAGGGGGGTGGGAAGTGGAGTAAGCACATCCACAGAATGGGCTAACAGAGCAAGGAGAGCACCGTGAGCATTGCATCTGGCTACATGGGAGCTTCAGGAAACCCTGAAAACAATACCCAGGATGCTGGAGGGCCAGAAATCCAGATTCTGGTGTGTGAAAAAGCGACCAGGAGGTAGGGAGGCGGGAAGATCAGATGCAGACCACTAAGTTAGGTTACTAAGCTTTGCTCTGAAGACAGAAAAACAGATAGGCACTGAAGGATATGCAAGGTCAAGTAATGTCAAGAACTGAAATAAGTGCTTAGAATTTCCTTTTTCAAAAACTGTTTGGTTCGTTTTTCTTCAAGTTCTTTTCATTTGTTTCCGAGTCCACAAGCCACCGCAGAGCCTTTTTTAGATTCCATTATGAAACAAGATTCAACAATCTAGGTTAATGAATGACAATAATCTTCAAAGCAGAAAGGCTGGGAATTATTCTCTGAATTAATGAGTTTCATTAATGGAAAAAAAAGAAGGGGTCTCTTCCACTGCCCCCCCCCCAATGCACACCCTTTCATGACTTTTTTTTTTTTTTAATTTTAAGATAAAAAAGCTAGAACAAATAGTTCCAGGAATAGAAGACAGTAGACACAGAGAGGAATTCTTGATTGGTTTACTGATTTGTAATCATGAATATAAAGTACTAGAACAGAGATGCAATTTCAACTATGAAATCTTTTCCAAGGAGGTAAGAATGGAAAAACCCAAACCTGTGTCTAAGCTGTAGGTCCAGCCTGATGCCAAATGGCAAGATTGCTCTGTATGTGAAAAGCACAGAATAGTCTTTAGGGAAACAAGAGAAAAAGAAGAGCTAGAAGCAAATGGTGCTCACACTGAGCTTAGTTTTCATGCACAATATTGCATTTAACTCACATCACAGCCCTAGAGGGTTAGGGCTTTTATTTATCCCTGTTTTTCAAGTTGGGGAAATAGTGGCTCAGGAAGAAGGTAAGTAATTTTCAAAAGCCATAAGCATGCCAAGTGGCGGCTCAAGAATTCAAACCAGGCCTGGGATGCTGAAGGCTTCCTCCTACCTACTCACCACATAATAGGACCTCTGGGAATAGCTAAGGCAGGAACGAGCACTTCTTGAAGCAGACAGAGAGCTGAGCCCTACACAGACTTAAACAAAGCAGGAAAACTAAAGCTAAAATTAAGCCTGGGCTTTAAGTCAACTTTGTATTGGGTATGGAACAGTGCACAAAATGGAAGTGTGCCACAAAGCGGATGCCCATGTCACCAGTACCCAGATCAAGATGCAGATGACGCCGAGCTCCCAGAACTCTGTTCATGCCCTTGTAGTCACAACCCCCACGCCCCAAAGTGACACTACCCTGACACAGTCACCACAGACTAGTTTCACTTGGTTTCAAATGTTTAATGAGCAGAATCACACTTTCTGTGTTTAGCCTATTTCACTTCACACTATGCTTGTGAGATTCACCCATGCGGTGCGTGCAGTAGTAACTGGTTTATTCCTACGGCTGTACAGTGAGGAGAACACTTACTCATTGCATTATTAAGGGCCATTTGTTGTTGTCATTGTTTTTTCTAGTTGTGGCTTTTATGGATAGTGCAGCTATGAACATTCTCACAGAGGTCATTTGGTGAACACATTTCTACCTTTATGTTGGGCGTACTCTAGAAGGGGAAGTTGCTGGTTTAGAGGGAATGTGTATATTCAGCTTTAGCAGATACTGCCAACAAGTCTTCTAAAAAGGAAAGACTAGTGCAGGGACTTAATGGTTTTCTTTCCATGGTAAACAGGCCCTCAAGTAAAAACAGATTTTTAAAATATTGAAGGATAGCCTAAAAATTATCACAGGGCCATCCTTAAACTATCAGAAATAAACTAAAAAGAATCTTTCTGAAAATCATCTGAATGATGGAAGCCCTGATTGCCAAAGCTAAAGAGAAAATTGGTCGAAAGGGTCTTGAAAAAGGGTGGGTACATATAGCAAATGGGCTGTCGGCAAACTACGCTGGAGACGGAAGTCTTTGGCCCAGGACCAACTACTAGTTCGCACCCTGCTATGTGAGACCTCAGGGGACCTTCATGCCTCCGGGCTTTGGGTGTTTCAAATCTGAAATGGTAAAATGGCACTACTTGAACTCTAAGTTCTATTTTGGGCACAAAACAACGTGAAGCAGACAGAATAGAATATAGAATGCTTCCGGCTTCTCAGAAACAGCAAGGACTCAGTCCTACACACTCACCATGTAACATACACAAAGCTAGAAGATATAAAAACCATGGATATACTTTGGTTGCAAAGCAAAACAAAACAGAAAGGCTGGCTGGGCTGATACATCAGGGCAGCTCTAAGGACTAGTTAAGTGTTAGAGAAATATTTTGGGATCTTATGAGGAAGTGTTGTAGAAAAAGAAAATATTTGAAAATATTTAGCAAAATGATCCCAATATTAAAAACATATTTTAGGAGCACCCAAGTGGCTCAGTTGGTTAAGTGTCTGACTTTGACTCAGGTCATGATCTCGCGGTTTGTGAGTTCAAGACCTGCATGGGGCCCTGCATAGACAGGACAGAGCCTGACTCAGATCCTCGGTCTCCCTCTCTCTCTCTGCCCCTCCCCTACTCATTCTCTCTCTCTCTCTCAAAAATAAATAAACGTGCATTTAAAAAAATAAAATTTTTTAATGTTTTTATTTATTTTTGAGAGAGAAAGAGAGAGACAGCGTGAGAGGGGAAGGTCAGAGAGAGAGGGAGACGCAGAATCCGAAGCAGGTTCCAGGCTCTGAGCTGTCAGCACAGAGCCCGACGCGGGGCTCGAACCCACAAACCACAAGATCATGACCTGAGACGAAGCCATACGTTCAACCGACTAAGCCACCCAGGTGCTCCTAAAAAACATAAATTTTAAAATGTACTCTTGGGCTCCCAAGCTATAATGTTAAAATATCATATTTTGCCATACAGGGCGCCTGGGTGGCTTAGTCGGTTAAGCTTCCAACTTTCACTTAGGTCATGATCTTGCGGTTCGTGGGTTCGAGCCCCGCGTTGGGCTCTGTGCTGACTGCCAGCTCAGAGCCTGGAGCCAATTTCAGAGTCTGTATCTCCCTCTCTCTCTGACCCTCCCCTGCTCACGCTGTATCTATCTCCTAGAAATAAAAAAAAAATATTTTTAAAAAATCATATTTTGCCATAAACTGCTCCCACTTCTCTTCCTTCTCATATATGCTGCTTCCCTGCTCTCTCTGTTACCCAAACACCTAGGCCATATGAAGCTCATTCCAGTGGGCTTGCCACTTTCCTCCCATCCTCATTACAAGGCTTTCCAATAACTATGTTCCTTTATCCTTTTCCTCGAGTCAGCAGCTTGATTTCTATTCTTTTGTTTAAAAATAAAAACATGTAGGTTGACTAATTTTGGTTTGACTAGTTTTGGCTACATCCCCTCAGTTTCAAAACTCAACTTTCTCTGTATCACTACTTTCTAAAGAATCTCCTCTTGTATTTAAATATCCTCTTTTCTACTTTTCATCTGTAATACTAGTGAATTTGAAAATAACCTGACATATGGTCTTGAGTTGAATGAAATCCATCTTGATAGTTTGCCATAAGAAGTTTGTCTTCTTTGATACCTTTTGGAAACTCCCCCAGCATCCATTCTGCCTCTTTGCAGGATAAGCACTTAAAGATATGCTTTAAAAGGTAATACACCCTGTCACGGGTGTAACTTTAGCTTGTCTTTGCTTTGCAGTGTTTAAGCAGGAAAAGCAAATTGAGCCAGCTGTATAAGCAGTGCACAAATCTACGTCTCCCCTCCTCGGTCTCCTCCTTTTTATCCTATTGACATAGGAGGTCGAGACCAGCTCTGTGAGGCTGCACTGGGGCTCATACAGATAAGGATTTCTTTCACAGTTACATATTTTGGAAGCTGAAGTTAAGTACAGAGGAAAACAACACCACGGAACACCAAAAACCATACAGACATTCGGATGACCGTTCCAACTTTACTCACAAACAGCAGTGTGCAAGTCTGCAGGAGGGAAGGAGAAAGTGAGGGGGAAAAAAGTCTTTTTAAAATCTGAAGTGACAAAAGAGTTCATGAAGCTTATAAGGCTTGTCACGCCATGAAAACAAATCCCCTCATTTCCATCGGTGAATAGCAGCTGAATGTATAGTTCACGTTAAATGGCAAGTCAGAGTGTCAAAGGATTACCAGGGTCCAGACATTTGCTGTGGGTATTTACATATGAAAAGTAGAAAGAGGTGGGTACAGACCAAGACCCTTACCAATCCACTTAGGAAACCAAAAACCCAAAGTGAAAAGATCCTGTTTGGCACTACAGTGTGACAAATACCAGTCAGAAGCGCAGAGGCTGTGAGCATTTAACACACACAGGACAGAAAGAAAAATGTCAGTTAACAGTCACTGGGTCTGGCCAAGGTTCCAGGCAAAGCTTTACATCCATTACCCCATTTAAAAGTTCATGAAAATCTTATCAGTTAGGGAATTACCACTTGCCTTTTAGAGATGAAAGAGCTGAGACCCAGGGAAGTTAAGTGACTTGTCCCACGGCCATATAGTTCCACTGGCGGAGCCAAAGTCATCAGTGATTAGAAAGCCCCAAACAAGAACCTGTGAATTGGATGCCAGATCCTTCTTATTATTTATTCCTCCCAAAATTCCTGCTCTGAGGTACATGGGCCATTGTCCAATTCTCATTTTGTAATTTACTGGGAACTGGCAAATTGTCCATCTAAGACTCACACGAAAGGATTATGGGAAGAAATCAAGTTATCTGACATAATCATAAGGCTTTGTAAGTCAATATAATTTCACATGACTACATGATAAGCCTAAAATAAAGATTTTATTTCTGCTATTTACTTTTTAAAAACATATTCCTAATACTCCAAGAATAACTGGAGTAATAGAGAAGTGACGGAGAATGGCAGAATAGAGAGAAAGAGACAAAGGTTTCCATTCAAAAGAAGAGATGTGAACATATTTAGAAAAAGAAGAAGACGAAAAAAAACGAAAAACAAACAAACAAAAAAAAACAAAGCAGATCCAGGTTAACGACTGTGCCAAGTTTTAGGATCAAGTTAGAAAGGAAGTGCACAGTGACAATTCAGGAGCCATGTAGTAGACAATTTAGTACTAGTGTTCGCCTGGACCTCACACACTACTGTGCAATGGGTTTGCTCTCATATTAAGTATATGTTTCTTTGGAAGAAAACAAATATGCTAAAATGCAAAAGAGAGACTGGCTTAGAAAAGAAAATGTGGACAATCTCTGAATGATGAAATTAATGTGCCGATCAAATAAAACTCATTCCCAAATTAAGGAGTACAGCTCAAATTTGTTACACCTATAGGGGCGCCTGGGTGGCTTAGTCGGTTAAGCGTCCGACTTTCGCTTAGGTCACGATCTCGCGGTTCGTGGGTTCGAGCCCCGCGTCGGGCTCTGTGCTGACTGCCAGCTCAGAGCCTGGAGCCTATTTCAGATTCTGTATCTCCCTCTCTCTGACCCTCCCCTGCTCACGCTGTCTCTCTCTCTCTCTCCTAGAAAAAAAAAAATTGTTACACCTATAAAATGACTAAAGCAAGCAAGAAAAAAAAAACTGTCAGCTTTGTAAACTTCATCAGCACCGGTGGCCCATAAGTCAGTAGCCAGTCTTTTTAACTTTCATTCTTTGACTAGTCATTAAAAGAATTATTTATGAGCCTGTTATTTCATGTTTGAGAAGAATAAGTGTATAATTCATGACTTTTCCCCTAGAAAGATGCAGGCGGTCGTCACTTAATTACTACAAAGGTGAGTGATTAAATAGGGTTATCAACTCTGTTAATTTCTGACTCTATTATCATCCCGTGCAGACCCAACTCTTCTAATATTTCAAGCCAACTGATACCAAGCCAACTGTTTTAATATTTCATACAGACAAATTCATCAACATCGGCAAAGCACAGCCCAGACTTCAGACTTTTTGCCCATCTTGCACTTCACAACTAAAATAAACGGCTTTTAGAATTGAAATGAGAGGGGCGCCTGGGTGGCTCAGTTGGTTGAGCATCCGACTTCAGTTCAGGTCATGATCTTGAGGTTCATGAGTTCAAGCCCTGCATTGGGCTCTGCACTGACAACTCAGAGCTTGGACTTGCTTCGGATTCTGTGTCTCCCCCTCGCTGCCCCTTCCCTGCTTATACTCTGTCTCTCTCTCAAAAGTAAACATGAAACAAATTAGAATTCCAATGAAAATACAGTATTTCTTAAATGACATTGAATCAACTCCTGAATTTTTATTAGCAAAAAAAGTATATTTTAAGGCTTTGTAGGGGGGCTGGACAGAACAGCTCCCATAAAGGCAATATTAGAAAAACAGTACAAAAAGTAAAGATCTCAGATGTCGTGCATTTACACAACACTTGGAAAAACAGAGCAAACTTTTGATATTCTATTACCAAAAACATCTTTATTCCTCTGATTATTGTTAACTGCTCCTGTACAAAATCAGCATATAATAATGTACGATCAGCCTTGATTTTTCCACCGGAGGCCTTAGAGGTCTGAGACACACTGAGGGGCATACCCTGGATCAGCTATGATGCTCCGACATGAGGGAAAGATCTCAGATCAGCCAGAAATAAAGACACCTTACAGCTGTCAGAAAGGGCCTTCAATTCTAGTGTTTTCAAGCTTGGTCCATTCAATATAAAGGTCCACCTGAAATCAAGTCTTCCCAACAGAAAGGTCCCCAAACCAAGAAGCTCCCATGCTTCAGCCCCATTTTTTGTTTTGCTGGGGTAGTACTTTTCTATGGCTATTGTAACAAATTACCATGAATTTGGCAACTTAAAACAATACCCTTTTATTATCTCACAGTTCTGTAAGTCCAAAGTCCAGAAGGCTTCTGCGTCCTTTGTTTAAGATTTCACAAGGTCTAGAGGCACCTGGATGGCTCAGTCATTTAAGCATCTGACTCTTGATTTTGGCTCAGGTCATGATCTCACGGCTCAGTTTCGTGAGATCAAGCACTGCACTGGGCTCCATGCTAACAGCGTGGAGCCTGCTTGGGATTCTCTCTCTGCCCCTCCCCTGCATGCTCTTTCTCTCTCAAAAATAAATAAACTTAAAAATATATATATATTTCACAAGGCCTAAGTCAAGGTGTTGACTGGCCTAGGCTCTTATTTGGACATCATGGAGGAAGACCTACTTGAAAGCTCATTCAGGTGGTTGGCAAAATTCAGTTCCTTCTCACAGTTTCCTAGTGGCTCCCTTCATCTTCAAGCCAGCAACGCACCGACTCCTTCCCACGCTTAGACTCTCCCTGACTCCGCGTCACCAGCACCTGGGATAAAGCTCTACTCTTAAAGGCTCCCAGGATCACATTAGGCCCACCTGGATAATCTAGGCGACTCCCCCTTCACGGTCACTGAGTGGAACCTCAAGTACACCTGTAGAGTATCTTTCTGCCACGCGGTGGGACACAGTGACAGGCACGGCACAAGGGATAAGAGTCCTGGGGGGCAAAATTCTGTCCATCAGAGTTTGCTCCACAAAATGGAGCTTTTCATTATCTGGATGCCTCGATGCCAAGACTCAGAATGATTATCAATTTCACCTTGATAATCAGTAACGGATCAATGGTTGTTTATGTGTGCTTTTCTCATATGGTTAATATTTTCAGTTTGCACCACTATTCCGGGTGACGAATGCTCTATCGCTAGTCCGGAATACCTAGCTCTGGTTCGCAACATCCATGTCACTTCCTCGTACAGAGCACTGTGGCGCTGCATCCCAAACATGGTTTTCCCAGGTAAAATCCAAATTATTTGAGGATGTCTTGGCATAGTCACTTCTCCTTCCAAGGCATATCATCTTAACTGAAACTTTTTGTGCATTTCAACACCTGAGAAATTATTTATAGAGGACAGCTGGGATGAGGCACAGCATCCCAGGTGTGGACAGTTTATAACTTTATATGTGGGCAGGGGAATGGGTGCTATTTTGTTTCTAATACTAAGCCAGATGATGTACCAGAATTTTCCCCTCGTAGTTTACAAAATTTTCAAGCATTAATGAGTTAATTCAACCAACTGACACTTATGTGATTCTTGGCATCAAGGATAAGGAAAAACACATACTCCCTGCCTTACTGCCTTGCACGAGAAAACTGCAGCAGGACAACATGGCATGTGGAAACCAGCACAGAGCAGTTGAAACCAGCTTAGGAACGTCTGTGGGGAGGACTCTCACAGGAGGTCACGTCTGAATGGAGTCAGTCCAACCTAAACGTTAGTATGATGCACCAGGGGAGAAACAGAGGTTCCTTCTAAGCAGAGGATCCTGGCACATGCAGAGGAAGATGAACAAAAGTGGTAAGTAAATACGGGGGCGCCTGGGTTGCTCATGTGGTTGAGCATCTGACTCTTGGTTTCGGCTCAGATCATGATCTCACAGTTCGTGAGTTCGAGCCCCACATCAGGCTCTGTGCTGACAATGCAGAGTCTGCTTGGGATTCTCTCTCTCCCTCTCTCACTCTGCCTCTCCCCTGTTCTCTCTCTCAAAAAAAAAAAAAAGTGGTAAATATGGAAAGGGGAGTGGCTAGTGGGAACTGAAGCTGAAGGGGAGAATATGGAGGCATTCTTTCATGAAGGGCTCATCTACGTCACGAGAAGGAAATCGACTTTTATCCTTGTACAATAACATGGTGAGGGGACAGAAGAGTGGTAACCAGAGGAGAAACCACATTCTGGAGAGAGTCTAGGTGGATCCAGAACACAAGTAGCCTAGAATCAGGGAGTTAGGAGCCTGATCGGCCAGAAAAAGAATGCCCACTCCTGGGCAGGGCTGGCCCAGGAGCCAGAGAGGACAGACGGGTTCCAGAGCACCGCAAAGGCGGAGACGTACCAGAAGTGTGGCAGACGGGGGACAGGAGGAGACAGGACTGCCAGGTTCTCGCGACATTCCAGGCGCCTTATCTCATCGGATTCCCACAGAACCACCCCAACAAGCAAGCAGGACAGTCACTTCTACGTGTTCGGCGGCTCAGAGTGGTTCAGTGGCTTCCTCAGAGTCCGTAAATGATAGATTCAGGATCCAGAAATGCTCCCTGAGTCCCAGGTTAGCAATCTTTCTGCTTCACGTGCAAAAATTTTAGTTACGGTTAAAAACGTCGAGAAGCTTCAGGCTCATATTCCTGAATGTGCACTTTAGTAACATCTCAACTGGTCATTAAAATGTCAGGTCCGTCATCTTCATTGTTTTTGAGCTGTAAGGACAACCTCTTCATCAAAGTTCTTGTAACTTTTAATAACCATAACAGTTCACAGCGATGAAGGAAAGGAAGAAAGTCCCTAATGCAGCTAAGCGCTCCATCGCTCAACAGATATTAATAGAGCTTCTCTAGGTGCAGTCTGCATAAGGTCCTGAATAATAACCAGCTTGTTCTTATGGTACTCAGCCCAGAGAGGAAAACATAGTGACCAAATCGTATGTATATTTACAGAGAAAATGGGGAACAAAGATTATAATGAAAGTAGAATGAACTGCATACAGGGGGGACCTAGAAAATAATCTAGTGGCCTGAAAAGTTACAAGGGATGAGAAGACCAAAAGGAAGTAAAATTCCAATGGAAATATTCTAGCAGATGTTAAAAAAAAAAAGAAAAGAAAAAAGAAAAAACATATTTGGTCTGCTAAGAGAAAAAAAATCCGTATGTCTAAAGATAATTTTACCACTTTTCTTTTTTGTCCAGGCTCAACTGCCCATTCACCAGACTAGGCATTGGACTGGTGGTGTTTTTTTGTTTTGTTTTTGTTTTTGTTTTAAAGCTAAGAGGTAAGAAAGCGCTTGGATAAGGGTATGTTTCTCCTTGGTGAGTAAGCCCTCAATCCCTTAGTCAGGAGAAGTGCAAGTCCTTCGGAATGGGGCTTGAGAGAAACCAGCAGGACCCGGGCCATTTCCTTGAGTTGACCCGCCACTTCAAAGACCAAGAAGGCACCTGAGAACTGTACCTCCCCTGTCATCACAATGTTTGAATTTCTAGAACTGCTCCTTTATACCAGCTTCCCACTCTCCCAAGCCATTAATGATTGAAATTGTTGCATTAGATTTTTCCATCCAGTTGTTACAGAAAATAAGACTCTGGAAGTTAAAAATCTTTCTTGCTTTGCTTACTGTCTACATGTTTTCAGCTGAATGTAGAAAATATCCCCTTTTCTATTTTAAGTGATAGTCCAAAAGGCCCATTTATTTCCAGAGGGAGTGATGTCTAAAGCCCTTTTCACCTGAATGAGGTTACATATTACGTTTCATGCCTTTAATCTGCATATATCGATTGGAATTCCTTCTTGGTCAAACTGAAGTGCTGGGCCCTCAAGGGGCGTAGAATCTAGTAGGGAAGTGAAATCACCAGTCACAAGCACACACCAAGAGTAACACGTGTCCCAAGGGACATGCCTCAATGAGGGGGTCAGAAGCTGTGCTCCAGTTTTACAATGCTGTGAAAGAAAACCATCCTGCACCTGTCACGAGAGGACTTTTTGCTATGCTTTATAACACACCAAAGCTTAGCAAAACAAACACATGCTTAAGAATGAAAACCGAGGTGCTTATTAAACATGTAAGTGAGCTTTCTAATTTGGATGGGCTCTCTGATCAAAAAGGCCATGGGAGTCAATTTTGAAGAATCCCAACCAAAACTTTATCAAATCAATTTAGTAAACACCAAAGGTACATCTTGGGCATTAAAAATCCACAGGCTATTACCTTAAATGCTAAAATGAGATGGGGTAAAACGATCTCCATTTCCCTTGCGGAGAAGACAAAGGAGTGTCATTAAAGACCAGACCTTCTGTGAGCATCAAACAAGGCACGACTCACCTGGGACTCTTTTTCCTCTTCAGCCAGACTGAAGGATTTGACACAGCTGCAAGCCCTGTGGCGTGAATAACAACCCCTCTTTTCTATGATTTAGTTTTAGCCCATGACTGACACCCCGGAAATAACAAGAAGTTGCCAAGACTCAAGTTTTTTCTCCAAGCGAAATGGAGCTTTGAGCAAAGGAGTGGCACCATCACTTATGGGTTTGTTTGTTTGTTTGTTTGTTTTTTAATGTTTATTTTTGAAAGAGAGGGTGGGGCAGGGGACAGAGGGTCTGAAACTGGGCTCTGTGCTGACAACAGAGAGCTCGATGCGGGGCTCAAACTCATGAACCATGAGATCACGCACCTGAGCCAAAGTCAGATGCTTAACTGAGCCACCCAGGCACTCCCGATCACGTGTGTTTTTAATGGTTCACACGGGCTACTGGGTTGAAACAGTCTCTACATGGAAGCTAAGTTAGTAGTGGTCCAGGTGGGACTCAGGCAGGGGGGGGGGGGGGGGGGGGGGGGGGGGGGGGGGGGGGGGGGGGGGTTGGCAGTATAGGTGTGGGGGGGTAGTCAGATTCTGGAAGAGATTTTAAAAATAGATTCAATGAGATTTTTGAACACACTGAATGCAGCATATGAAAGAGAAAGGAGTCATATATGACTTCATATATGAAAGATTCCTTTGCCCCCCCTAACTGAAATGAGAAAGGCACAGAACAGATGTGGGGGCAAATAGGAGGGGGACACAGAGTTTCCATATAATCATGAAGTCTGCTAGACATCCAGTTGGAAACGTGGCACAGGCAGATGGATATTCATATCTGCAGTTTAGGGGAGAGGTCTAGGCTAGAACAGAAACGTGGGCATTACCGGTGCATCACAAATACTAGATTCCTGTACAGGAAAACAGCAAAGGGCTCTTGGCAGTGACTAGAGAATCACAGGATGGGTTCTCGTTGTGCAGTGAAGGCAGCATGACCCTGGCCAAGAGAAGCCTCTTCTCTCATTGCTCTACAGGGTCCATAGAGTCTGACATCGTTTCAGGCATCACACACAGTTGCTCGGGGCCACCAGACAAAAGGAGCTACTTTTCATGCAGAGAACATGGAGGTCTCTTTCCAATGTTGAAAGGAGGGAAAAGGGAAAATTAAAGTAAAAAACATGTAGTCAAATACAGTCCAAAATAGTAGAAATCTGGAAGAACCCTTCGGTATGTCACGTGCCAAAGAAATCTCATCTATTTTAGGGTCTCCTGTTTTCCCGTTGGCTCCCAGACACTTTATCGTCTACAGATAACATGCCAACAATGGATCCATTCTAGGATTTCATGAAGGTGTGGGAGGGGCAGGGAGCAAGTAACATAAACTCATTTTCAGCCAAACTTGCTACCAGAAGCCAAAAGGCACATACATCAAGATTGATCACATTTGCCATAGCAACATGAACTTTCTATGGGGAGCAGAAGAGACTGGACACTGAAGCTTTAGATGCTCTCAATAAGCGACTGAAAGCCGTCTCTGCAGGCGCAGGGAAATAAACCCAAATGCAAAAGTGATAGCAAGTATCAAACTGATGTTTTATATTCAAAACAAGCTTGGAGCCATCAAAAGTTGACTCCTCCATGTTCAGTCCTTTCGGTGTTTATGGACTGCATTTTTGGAGGAATGGACATACAATGCCACTTTTCCAAGGTGCTACTTGTTTTAAACTTCCTTTGTAATTCACGGACGATTCAGTTGGACCCCATTCACAGTTACTAGCCTATTCAGAGATGAAAAGTGGGCTACCGATTACTGAAGAACTAGGAATATGGTAAGATAGGAAATAACCCAGCGATTAAGGAGACCTCATTACCACTCACTCACTAAGCACTCATCCTAAGATAAGGACACTATCACCTACGTAAAGATAAAACCAGCCAGCCAGCCATTCCGCTCCTATAATTACGGAGAGATTGTCTGAAAACAAAACAACTTTATGAAACGCATCATGAAGAGTCCAAATCTTGCTTAAAAAAATTTTTTTTAAATCAAGTGTTGGTTCTGCCAGGAAACATTTCCAAAAAGGAAAGGTTTTGTCTCCATTGCTGTGGCAGCAAACACTTCCAATGAAGCAGTTAGAATGGTATCAGGATACGCTCGCTGGCTTCCAGGGCTTTCAAAATATTTGTACTGCTATCGTGTTCATTTGCCAGTATATGTGACTTGTATTCATCTGGGTGTATTTATGCAACTGTGATTCCAGAAAACTTTACAAGAGTTGGTGTAAATGTGCTGTGATAAAAATCCAGCAGGATATGGGGCGCCTGGGTGGCTGAGTCGGTTAAGCATCTGACTTCGGCTCAGGTCATGATCTCAGGGTTTGTGAGTTCGAGCCCCACACTGAATTCTGTGCTGACAGTGCAGAGCCTACTTGGGATTCTCATTCTCTCTCTCTCTCTCTCTCTCTCCTCCTACCCAATTTGTGTACTCTCTCTTAAAAAAAAAATCCAGCAGTGCATCTTTCTCACTGTATAGTTAACACTATACTCACAGATTAAAGTACAAATTGGTCTTTACTTTCAGAAGCCCAAGGTAGGTTTCATCAGTAACTTTATAAAGCACTCAGGTCAAATTAAATGCCATTACTACATACTTTTGAGAAAATGCCCAGCATCTCATATAAGGTATTACTTAATCCTCAATATTTTATCAGGTAGATTGTATTCTAATAACTAAGGAGATTCTGCTCAAGCTTGTATTGTTAAGGGACAGAGTTGGAATTTACAGAATCCTCTTCACTAACCTCTTAATTCTTCTTGTTATTTGGGTCATAATTGGCAGGAAGACCCTTGAAAAAGTCTCTGGCTTTGCTTTGTTCTTAAAGTCTACCTCAGGGAAAGAGGGACCCCCAAAAGTGCACTCAAGGAGACCAGAAAGTGGCTGGAGGTCTTGGATTCTACAGAAGCTGAGGCCTGGGCATTCTGAGGAGCCCGGGAGCCTCAGCCACGGAAGGCTTTCCTGGGGAGGGGGGCACCTGGCACATGGTAAGTATCCATCAATATCTGATGAATAAACTCTTATACCTAAAATTCTGACAAAACATTTTGGCCAGATGAGAGAACTTCAGAGGTATCTCAGAATCTCAACAAATTCTAGATGAATTTCAATATGCAAATTAGGCACCTTGGGATAATACGGGCCTTTTTGGCCTACAACTGGGTATTCTGTTATGGCAACACTTTTCTAGGGAAACAGAAGGGACCAGAGCTTCCTTTGGCCTCTAGAAATTAGGGAAGAGTCTGGGGAAAGTAGAAGCGTGGTCTGCAGGAGATGGCCAGGATGGAGCATGGGGTGCCAACGGGTGCTAAGTGCTTCCCCGTGTTTTGTTTTCTTCTGCCACATCATCTAATCCCAGGGCATTTCCCAAAGCTCCCTTTGCATTTGCTGAGGAACCTTTTCTGTTTGTAAACAGAAAGGTCACTATTATTTTTCCTTTTTGTGTGTGTTTTTATTTTTGAGACAAACACACACACACATACACACACACACACATACACACACACACACACACGAGTCAGAGCAGGGGAGGGGCAGAGAGAGAGGGAGACACAGAATCCAAAGCAGGCTCCAGGCTCGGAGCTGTCAGCACAGAGCCCGACACGGGGCTCCAACCCACGGACCGTTGAGATCATGACCTGAGCCAAAGTCGGATGTTTAACCGACTGAGCCAACCAGGTGCCCTGAAAGGTCCCTATTCTTTTCTTTTTTTTTTAATTTTTTTTAATGTTTTATTTATTTCTAGGAGAGAGAGAGACAGTGTGAGCAGGGGAGGGTCAGAGAGAGAGGGAGTCACAGACTGAAACAGGCTCCAGGCTCTGAGCTGGCAGTCAGCACAGAGCCCGACGCGGGGCCCGAACCCACGAACCGCGAGATCACGACCTAAGCGAAAGTCGGACGCTTAACTGACTAAGCCACCCAGGCGCCCCGAAAGGTCCCTATTCTTAACTTGTGGTACTAATCAGTTTCCCCAGCCAATCATTTGCCAACTCTAGAATCTCCTGGACTCCTGCCTCTCTCCTGAGGCTGCCCTGAACGATGTGGATGCCCTCTGCCTCCCTTTCCTGAGATCACCCTCTGAAGCCACAGTCCAGCCTTCCCTCATTACTCCCCCTACTGTGAACAGCGGCTCACTTGGGAGAGCAGAGGCCCTGCTCACAACTTTCATTCTAAAGTTGCAGGGACAACAAAGCTTGCACAGTTTTCAAAGCTTGCACAGTTTTGAAATAAAGATCATAGATGTCATCTTGCGGTCACCGAAGGAGAGATTCTCTTTGTTTTCAAACGCTGCCTTCCAGAATGTCTCAAGAACAAACATATATATAATCTGACCTTTGAAAACCAGTCTCCACTTAAACATAAATTTACTTTCATTATATTTCCACACACAGTTCCTGAAGTTCACTTTGTGCTATTTATATCTTTTTGTTATAAGAAGACATTCCAAAGAAAGAGTGGCCATGAGTGTTCACATTTACCATGTACCCTCCTCCCACATACAAATTTAACACAAGTTCAAGTCAGCATGTCTTTTTGTCTCAAAGGCTCTCAATATCAGCTACATTTTGACAGCACCAACAATAAAAAATTTAAACCCAAATAAAACCTATTGATAAGTGTCATGTAGCCAGCAGATGGAGGAAACATTGCTAACATCATACCAAATGGTTTGGCATTGCATTGCCTGTCAAATTAAGACCTCCTCATTTCAAATTCAGTTGCCATGTATGATTTTATAAAATAATTTGACGTTTTTCAATTTAAGGATATCCATCTTCCCGCCTAGTGTCCCCCAGTAAAAAAAAAAAAATCTTGCCAAGCTATTTAATCATGCAAACGCTATTAATTGCTTAAAGACCCTTAGGTTGTTTTCAAGCAGTGTTTCCTTCTGACATTTAAAAGAGGAAAATACGTACCCCTGCATACCTTTGTGCCTGCTTGATGGTGGTGACGTGGTGTTCCGAGTGGTAAATTGCCTTCATCGCACTGATCCATTTGCCTTCGTCTATTAACTATCACCTTTACTAACGCGTGTGCAGACTACTGATCACACCTCCGTAACTAGAGCGATACAGCTCCCTCAATGGGCAATCAGAAGAGGATAAGAGTGGGAAAGGAAAAAAAAAAAAAAAAAAAAAACACTAGAAAAGACAGGAAGAAAGAGGAAACAAGAAAAGGTAAAAATGGAACAGGAGGTATTAAAATGGAGAACTTAACTGAAACCTTTGCCAGCACTGTTGGTAATTCAAGTCATTTGATTCAGTTCCACCAAATTACCCAGAGCACTATCTTTGCACAGAGCATGCTCTAGAAATAAGCAGACCCCCAGCCCTGTGAGCTTTAGGCAGCAAAGCTCGGTTAACTGCATTTTCATTCCTTAAGGAGAGCACCTCCTAGTATGTATTATATCATCTATTCAGCTTTGTGATCTGGCTCCTCCTTCCTTTAACATATTGAAAAGCGAGATTTTGATTAGTCGTACAAGGAAGAAAGAACCAGAAAGCATGATAAAGTTTTTAAGGGAAAGACAAAGGAAATAAAGGGCCAGCTTTGTTTGGTTTATTAAATTTCAAGAGCTTTGCCGCCAGTTTGAAAAATGCATGATATCACCAGTGTGTTTATTAAAAGTGCTACTTTAAATTGCAGATTGAGCAATGTGAATTCCCTTTGGTAGCTGTCGGTTATTGACTAACAATTATATGCAATTTTTAAACGAAACGAGAGGAGGGGAAATAGGCAGGCCTGCAGGACTACAGTCCTAAAAGCTGCTAATTTAAGTAAAACTCAAAGTCTAAATATATGATTAGTAAAATATCCAGATTGAGAAAGATGCATTATTCTCAAGGTCACTTTCGCATTTTGATTATTCAAGTGATGCTCAATACCAAATAGCAAAATAGCATAAACGTTGCTCAGTCCTTACTTGATAGTTTCATCCTGACTTAAGAAGGGGTGGGGAACCTTCCAGAGCAAATGGTTACTTGCTAGCTAACTTGAAAAATGCACTTGTTTCAGCACAGAAATAACAAATCTGTTTCTGATTCCAGACATTATTTTCCAAATGCTGCCAAGAAAAGAATCTAAGGAATTCTTTTACATGCACAACATACACAAGACAACTGGGAAGTACTCTGATCTGTTCCAGGGTGCACGAGGGAGAGAGCTGAGCTTCTAGCATGAACGGCCCTCGTGGGAGCAGAAACACATGCCTGAGATAGTTCATAGCTGTAATCTCCAACATAACTCTCTGCTATTATTAGGCAACCTAAAGGCTTTCCTAAGTCTGTAACTTGTGGCAGAAACGGATAAAGACAGGACCCTACCACGCTGAGCACGCAGGCAGCTGGGGTACACCCACTCCATAGAATTTACCACTTTTCCAATCCATGAAACTGGATTTCCAGATCTTGCATGACAAGAAGAGCTGAGAAAAGAAAGAATCTAGTCCAACACCAAAGCCAGGTTGAAATCCCTGGAGAGGATGCCGACTCGGTAAAACCCAATACTAAAGTCAGAAACGTAAGGTCTATGATGCTCATAAAACATACTAAAATTATTCTTAGACCACAAAAGGATTATGAGTATTCCTTTCCACATTAAGAATGACATTTTTAAAATAATGCTTTATTTTTTTTAACTCAACTACAGAGAGGTATCTTGCTTTACAATTTTAAAAATTAACGAATAAGCCAATGATTCAAGAGGATGTAACTTAGCATGCATCCCTTGTGTTATATTAATAAGGGGAAGACTTAGCAACAAAATCCACTTTGGAGAGAAGGAGGGTAATAGGAGATTTCTGAAAGACTGAGTCATCCGACAGACTGGGCTAGCTAAGGCAACTGTTTAAATTTTGGCCCGCACTGAGTTGACTGCAGTGAACCAAGCTCAATTTTGTTTTTTGTTTTCCCCTTTCTCGGTAGGGCAAGAGTTCATGAAGAAAACTGGAATCATTATAGGATACAAAAGGGCAACATTTTCTTTTGCGTGACTGATCATAGTGGGCACATTCTTGACCTTTCTACCTGCCCAGGCAAACCTGTCTTAAACTTAAGTTTTAAGTGTATCCCCAAGCACCTATACTGGAGAGTCATTCTTACAGTGTAGCTCTCCATTCAATACACCTCCTATAAGGCTACCTTCAGTCAAAGGGATTTTACAACCTGTCTACTCTAATGGGTTAAACAGTATCCCCCTAAATCCATGTCCACCAGGAACCTCAGAATGTGACCTCGTTAGGAAAAAGAATCCTTGCAGATATAATCAGTTAAGATGAGGTCATATACTGGAGTAGGGTAGATCAGAAATCCAATGACACGTGTTTCTTTTTGTTTTGTTTTGTTTTTTTAATTATAAAGATACTGGCACCTGGGTAGCTGAAGGTCATGATCTCATGGTCTGTAGGATCGAGCCCCATGTTAGGCAGAGCGCAGAGCCTGCTTGGGATTCTCTCTCTCCCTCTCTCTGTCTCTTCCCTACTCACGTGCATGTGTAAGCACACTCTCTAAATAAATAAATAAATTAATTAATTTTTAAAAAGATAAATAAGTGAACCTGGGGGAAAAATGTTACAGAGGTACCCCAGGAAGAAGGCCATGTGAAAACAGAGCCAGAGATGCTACCACAAGCCAAGAAATACCCAAGACCACCAGAAACTGGAAGAAGGAAAAAGAAATTTACTTATTTTTGGTAGACACAGAGAACACAAGCAGGAGAGAAGAGAGAGGGGGAGACACAGAATGTGAAGCAGGCTCTAGGCTCTGAGCTGTTGGCACAGAGCCTGATGTGGGGCTCAAACCCACAGACCGCGAGATCGTGACCTAAGCCAAAGTCAGACGCTCAACTGACTGAGCCACCCAAGCTTCCCAAGAAATGTCTGCTTTAATCCACTTACTAACCAGTAATTTGTTATAGAAGCTCTAGAATTCTACTAAGCAGTGCCACTTGGCCAATGCTTTGCTACCAGTCTGCGACAGGAAACAAGAGTAAATGCTTAACTTCTATAGCTGTTTGACTTTACCGTGGTATCACACAGAGCACAATGTTGTTTTACAAAATATCTGTCTGTGACAGATACTGAAAGGAAAACAGTCTTCAGAGTTAGAGATACACTACAAAGACAAGTAATATTTACAAAGATGATGCTGGTGTGCCATAATTAAGAAACGTGCATCCTGAATCGTCTCAGAGAAACTTGTGTTCCACCCAGGATTAGTGGTAAAAATATTTTATTCTGATATTTTGAATGGAGAGTAATCCATGGATGGTTTCCAATACATGTATGGTAGTTTGCTGTTAATCATATTATTTGATTAGTCAGAAACTCACTTCCTAGACCACAGTAGATCACTGATGACACAGCGAAGGAGCAACACACAACGGCTTTGTTAACCACAGGGACCCTTGGCAGAACTCAAGAGAGCATCCTCCCAGAGGGTGGGAGCTCAGATGCTGCTCATATAATATGAACTTGGGTGGAGTGAATGTATCTGAGCTACTTCAATGGCAATAATAAAGAGTGACTGTAACTATGTGAGTTATAACAGCCGACAGCAATGACAAAGATGACAGTTCTCTTCCAAGAAGGCATTTTTTCTAGCACCAAATTGACCAAAAACTGAGTAGACATGACTTTAGGGGAAAAAAAAAAAATAGTCTAAATGGAGCAAAGGAAACCCTGCAGCAATGTGGGAGACTGCCTCATGTGAGTGTTTTCTTTCAACAATAAAAAGGAATATTCAGAACCATACCTTACCCCAAAAAAGGGCAATCATGTTTCCTTTAATGTCAATGGTCAACCACAGACTCAATAGCCCCTAGAACCTCAGCTGGCCATAGACACAGGCTAATTAATGGAAGCCTCTGAAAAAGTCTCCAATGGGGGAAACACAAAGCACCCACAAGTAGCCCTTCACAGTCCTGTGTGCAACCTCACTCACCATTCCTTCATCATGTGTTTGCCTCGTATGAAGCACAAAGGGCAAGCGACAAATCATGACTGTAAATCAAGAGGCTATAAGTCACAGGAAGGGAGCCAAATGTCAACTGTTGGTCCTGGCTGCTGGGAGATCAGAGTGAGCTTTACAGGGGATTGTGGATTCCTGATTAGAACGCACACTTCAGCACAAAAGTACTCACTTGTCATCACATGCCATTCACTTGACTTTCTAAAATTTCCTAAGTTACCACGGAAACTAAGAGTCCATGAAATTGATAGATTCTTTAATAAAATGAAATTGCTGTTATGGGAATAGGTGGAGACAGATATGTTGAATCTGCAGAAGTCAGACCCTGCAACAACTCCACACCTGCATTCAATTAAAAATCCTAAACCTCAAGCTATCATTAGATCACCATGATTTCAACTGCACTGGAAATGACACCAACCCTCCTCCCATAATACTGAATTCTGGCTCTTCATAGTTACGCTTTTTTTTTTTTTTTTGAGCAAACAAGTTTTTTAACAAACAGTATCATGAGAGCTCATAACTCATTTCATCTAAAGTTATTTTTCAGGACTATCCAAATTCATTTCACTCTTGTAGAGCACATTAGAAATCCACTGCAACTAGATACTCTCTATAGCAAGAACTAATTGAATTCGTAGGGAGAGAAAAATGTGATGTCCTTGTTTGTTCTTACCCCTCTTGCTTTCATCAAATTTGTAAAAACCATAGAAACAAACATACCAGACTCAGAGTTTACTATTAAAGACGTGGCTGGTTTTTAAGGTGTCAGATGAGAGTTAAAACTGTAAAAGTGCAATCTACAGAATCCATGTCCATAACCCATTAATAAGCTTTGCCGACAAAGGAGAAATCAGCAAAGTGAGTAAGCCAGGATCATTTAATGTCCCAAAACTGAAAAGCTGTCAAGAATTTTCCATCAAGAGAATGACATACACTAAAAGATAGGAACAAAAAAGTCTACCCCGGTTCCAAGGAAATTAATTTTAACTCTTCCAGTCCAACAATCTCACAAACACACTCTACAATGTCTAAATTAGTTACATTAAGACAAGAGTCGGAACAAAAATAGACAAAAATAGTCTGAAGAAAAAAATACTTGCCTAAAAAGAGAAAACACTCCCTGACTAATCAAGGAATCTCTACACATGCTCACACGTTCACCATCTTACAGTACTTAGGAAGCCCTATCATCCATACATAGCTAGAACAAGGAGTATGCTCTACAGTAAAATTCATTCCTGAATTCAAACATTAAAGCTTAAAAGAAGAGAATTGATTCCCTCTTTCCATTCATGCTGATCCTGTACATGAGCAACTTGTCGCATGAAAACTTCTCTGACAGAACTCATGTGACAACTGCAAACCGTTCCTACTTTCATTAAATTTCCTTAATACTAAACTTGTAACTACTTTTGGCTGCGACGAAGCACATACAAAACATGTCCCAACAGAGAAATATCCTTTCTGTCTAAAAGAAAATTTCATCTCCCCATCAGGAGGTCTTTCTTCCTGTTTGCAACAACAACAACAAAAAGAACAATGACTTTTTCACTTTCAGACTTAACAAACTCCCTCAAGCTTTGCTTTTAATAGTGCTAGCACTGAGACTCAGACTCTGATGCTAGTTGACAGTTTTTCCTAATTAAAACTTCACCACCCAAAGGCACCCAACGCCCCCTCACCTTTCAGGCAGAACATTCTGAAGCAGTTCCATGGAGGGGCTGGTGCTCTTACAGCCCCATGTAGCCTGCAGTGCTAGGCACAGCCGTCTCCCAGCCCACCTCCCCACATCCACTGCCAGAGAGCAGGGCAGCCAGCCAGCTACTGCGATTACAGGAAGCCACTACCCAATCCCTGGCTTTCTGGGCCAAGCTGCTGACACCTCCCTATCTTTCATACGCTGCTTCACACCAGAGAATCAGCCAGGATCATCTTGGAAAGTGAGGGGAGCTGGGACTGTTCACATAGCGCAGCGCAGAACTGCGTAAGGGCAAGCCCATTTGTTTGTCTTATCAGCAGGGGTTTTTTTTTTTTTTTCCATTGAACCAGATGCAGGACCTCACGTGATCAACACAAAGGGGAAATCACTTGACTTGGTTTCACTCTTTGCTATGAATTATAAATATATATAGTATATAGAATAGACTACTATTCTTTGGCTTTGTTATTCCTATGTTACTCATATGCTTTTTTTTTTTTTTCTTTCTGATATGGAACAACTCATATGCTGGTACATAAGTAGCACTAAACATTATGATGTGAAACAGCACACAGCTGTCTGAATCTTTATAAATGAATGGATATATGTGAAGCACCCTCTTCTGTGTCAAACAAATAGTAAGCACTATGGACATGTTGACTGTCATTATTATTACGACTGCTGCTATTAATAAACTTGAGTGTTAGGATACAAATCTGAAGCGTTGTTACGTTTCCATGGCATTGTCAATTTTCACACGAGGAAACCAACATCAGTGCACTTTAGCTGGCATCAGAGGATGTGAATTTCTAAGTCTGCTGCAGCCACAATCCGCTTGTTAAATTTCTCCTTCTCCACTGAAAAGCTAAGTTCACTCTGGCTGAGTTCAAGATCACTGTAAACTCTTTAACAGAGGTTCAAAGTGGAAGAAGGAACTTCACTGTGTATCTAAAGAGAAACGGTCTACAAATGTGGCCTCAGGAGTACCCTGCTTGAATGTGCTGTCTGAACTGTGAGTGCCCTCCAGACGCTCAGAGACTCTTGAGTCCCCTGGCCACCGGAAGTGGCCATTGTTTGCAAGGTCCGTTGCTGTGTGCAGGTCTTCCTTTTGACTTCACAGGGTACAGGAAACTGACTCACAGAACTAACCTATCTGTCTGTGTCCTGGAGTGCTCGCTGCAGCCCTTGAGACATGGTGTGGATGCTCAGTGTCTTTTGGCTTTCAACATACAGGTCAGCGTACCCTCATTTGGTTTCTACTCCTCGTCTTGAAGTATTACCAGCAGTGCCTGGTTAATAAGTTCCCTATGATGAGGAAGCCATTGCACTAGTTGCTTTGTCCACAAGGACATGTAAGAGGACCCTAGCCAGAAGCTGCTGGGTTGAAAAACATCTGCATGGAATGACAGTATATTAACTCCTAGAACAGAGCTGGAACCTTATTACTCATCACTCAGAGACTGCTTCAGAGATGAGGTGATTTGCCCAACTAACCAGCAGCTGTGTCAAGATCAGTGTCAAGCCACCTGACTTAGCCTTTTCCATCTCACCATGGAACACCCTCTCCAGCCCCCACAGATGGGCAGAGTCATTCCTTGTCTTTTCTTATTTTGAGTGCTCTCCCATGCGATTTACCAATTGCAAAGGTATTCCTCAAAGTGTTCTTTTGGCTTAGTCGCCTTTTTAATTTGCACAGAGAGTAATTCTACATGTTGGAGAATTAGGATTTCGGAACACAGGTCAGTGTGGAGTTTTGGATGGTTATATGCTTTTAGCAGCACTCTGAATACTTACATCAAACCTTTTATTTATTTACTTTTTAATCTTTTATTTATTTCTGAGAGAGACACAGAGTGAGCAGAGAGAGAGGGAGACACAGAATTTGAAGCAGTCTCCAGGCTCTGAGCTAGCTGTCAGCACAGAGCCTGATGGGGGGCTCGAACCCACCAACTGTGTGATCATGACCTGAGCCAAAGTTGGACACCTAACCGACTGAGCCACCCAGGTGCCCCACAGTCAAACTTTTTAATACAGAGATGATTTTACATGCTAGAAAGAATACTGAATTGGAAAGCAAAGAGAACTTAATTGCAGCCATATCTGTAGCATTATTGAGCTGGCCTCCACAGCAGTTCATAAAGCTGTAAATGTGTGCACTGAATGTGGGGACTAAACTAACTTTAATATTCAATCTTTTAGCCTACCCCATTAATTTTTCACTGTGACATATATAAATATAGATATGTATGTGAATATAAGTGTTTTCTGTCAGGAAAAGAGACAACCTTTGCCTTCTCATGGTTTAGTGCAAGAGGTAGGTGGATGAATAAATAACTAACATAATCTGATAAGTTATATATTAGAAGAATACACAAAGTTAATAATGATCAATGATAGCTTCTTGCCTATTACCGCCTAACTAAGCTACGCTGGCTTACCAGGTTACAACATCAATAATTCAATGTAATGGGTTGAATAGTTTCCCCTCCAACATTCCTTTCTACCCAGAGCCTCAGGATATGACCTTATTTGGCAGTAAAGTCTTTGTAGATGTACTTAAGGTAAGGATCAAGGTAAGCTAATACTGGATTAGGGTGGTGGTAAGGACAAGGGTATTTCTTTTAAAGAAAGAGACAGAAAACACAGAGAGAAGCCCGTAAAGGGACCGCAAGAATGGAGTTATGTATCCACAAGGCAAGGACTACCTGGAGCTGTCCGAAGCTGAAAGAGGCAGGGAAGGATTGTCCCCTAGAGCCTCTGGAGGGAACATGGCCTGTGGACATCTTGATTTTGGACTTCTGGCCCCCTGAACAGGGAGAGAATACATTTCTGTCATCTCAAGCCACCCATTTGTTGTATTCATTACAGCAGCCCTAGGAAACTAACATAGTTCGCTGAGTAAGCCTTGTGCGTGAAGGGGGACACTTTTTTTTCCCTTTTTAAACTAACTTTAATTTATGATTACATGGGCTTAAACCTGTTTCTTCCACACCATGTGGCTAAATTTAAAAAAAAAAAATCTTCCTAGAACATTCCTAAGCAGCACAAATGTCACCTTCTATTTAATTAGTGAAATTATGGGTATCACTCTGAAAAGGTCACGGTATTAAAGGCAAGCAGTGAAAATGGAATCAGTTTTTTATTAATATCAAACATACAACTATATATAAATGCTTTTTAAATCCCTTGTTTTCACCATCAACCAATTGTGAATATGTGTGAGAAATAAAACATGAAAGGGCACACTGTTCAATCTAGGAGAAAAAATAAGAAGTATCTATGAAAATTATTATGATCTGTCACCAGTGAGCATCACTACTGAGATTGAAAAATATAAACCTAGGATCAGGCGTCTGGGTGGCTCAGTCGGTTAAGCATCTGACTTTGGTTCAGGTCATGATCTCACTGTTTGAATTACAGGGTTCGAGCCCCGAATCGGGCTCTGTGCTGACAGCTCAGAGCCTGGAGCCTGCTTCAGATTCTGTGTCTCCCTCTCTCTCTGCCCCTCCCCTGCTCACGCTGTCTCTCTCTCTCTTTCAGAAATAACTAAACCGTTTAAAAAAATTCTTAATTAAAAAAAATATATATATAAACCTAGGAATCCTGTATGAGGAGAGCGAACCTGGGCTGATGCATGCTTGCAGAATTCACCACCCTTTGGACAGGACACAGGTGCCTTTGCCAGCCATGACCTTAGAGCATAAGCATTTCTCTCCCTGGGAGGATTACAACATCCAGCATTGTGTTAAAGTTTAACATTAGCATCTCTGCCAGAGGGAGTGGTAGCCCTACATATAGCCAAAAACTCTCAGATATTTAGATCTTCCAAACCAGCACTATGAAATTTGTGTGCTCAAAAATTTTTAGTTGTTTCAATAAAATAGTGAAGATATCAGTAAATTAGGAATTAATTTATACGACGCATTGAATTAGTGAATCTAGAAAGACTCAAAATTCTACTTGTTCCTAGCAAAACACAAGACAAAATTGTGCAAGAAAAGCAGGCAAGCCATTATTTTCTTTCTGTGCATCTTGACTCTAACTCCTACCAAAAGAGTCAGATAACGATGAAAAACTCCTTCTCTGTACCCATTCCAGGGTTTGTAAAAGAAAAGTATTCCACCAGGTAAGGCCTGTTTTCATACCTCTATCTTAGTGCTTTGAAAGTCAGAGGAGATTAAAGACCTATTAACAAACACCATTTTCCATTTTCCCCTATACTACAAGAGACTGAGGATGCTGAAACCCTCTGATACTTTTAAGATCAGAAGGACCAGAGAAGTCCCTCTCGTGGCCAACCTGAGTGGTACCATCAGAACATCTTACTAAAGGTTTAGTCATTGCCAGCTCCGCAACGGTTCTACAGTATTTCCGTGTTTACCAGCGTTCTGAGTTTTCCTATATATGCATTACTACCACAGGCCCAAGAGAAAGAAGAAAAAAATATCAGAGCACTGTAACTTTAAATTGGCTAACATCATTTTTTCCCCAGTTAGTTACCCAGGTCTAGTGCACCAGTCTGGCTACTTCTGTAGCAGTGCTAGGTCCTCATGGGGAAACCTGGACACAGGTCTTTGTTCCAGACACTTCCTCCACCTATCATCATCTTGCCCTGTCTCCTGTTTGATTTTTCTGTACTCTGGAGGCAGAGGTGAACTACTTAATCCAGGGACAACCATTCTCTGAGATGTCCAAATCCTGGCTCATTAAAAAGACAGGTTAATTCGTGCTGGACCCAAATCAGCTACAGAACGTGAGGAAACTGGCAGACCCTTCCCGAGTGTTCTTCAATGGCTGCTGGCCTCAGGCAGCCTCACATGCAGGTCACTACTTTTCCTCCAGGAATCATGGGAGTTCTCTCTAACTGGCCATTTTTAAAAATGCTTTCCTGAGCCAGGGTCATTTCAATTGGGTTTTTTTCCCCCTTCAAAGCGGAGTCTGGACTTCATGATGTCACAGCCAAGAAAGCAGTCTTCGTTTGGCTCCTTCCCATGAACTCCCGTCTCTAATCTCATTCATGCCACCCTGGCTCTGATAGCCGAATGACTTGATTTTCTTTTTTAAAGAACTCTTGGGTCCTGCTGGTTCTATTTTCTCTGGGAATGTAATAATGAGTCCGCGAGTTGGCCTGAGCTCTTGGGTGATCTTACCTCCTTTCCTGATCTCCCTCAGATGTGCAGAGCTGCTGCGACTCCATTGCTGTCCACTGGCCTCCAGTCTAGACCTCCACCCACTCCACTGTGTCCACCTTGTAAGCAACAGCAGCAGGAAGGAGTCTTTCCTGTGCAGCCTCGCTCCATCCATCCTGCCTGATGTAACTTCCAAAGGTACTACCCATGGCGGAGATGTTTCTGCAAGCTACAACGCTATTTGATGTCTTCATAGTTTATTTCTTCTTTCTAAATGTGACCTCTTAATTCACCTTCATACTGACTACACCTCTCCAAAAGAGCTCCATCTGCTCTATTCCCTCCTTTAGGAAAATGATGATGATGACGATGATGATGACGATGAGGATTCCACTTATGTAAAAAACACAAGGTATGGATAAACCCCATACTCCTCATCTAGCAGTAAAGGCCTGCCTGACACTTGGATTCCATTCTTTTCCCCCAATTTTCTGGTCACAGCCCCACCCAGGGGCCCTGACAGCAGGCTTTGTGCATATTCCGTATGGTCTCATACCTCCACTGTCTTTATCAGGCAATCATTTCCTTCCTCGGAAATGCAGCCCCCTCTCTCACAGCCTGTCTTTCACTTCTCTCGAGTCTCCTTTGATCATCCTCCTCTCCTCCAGCAGAATCAATTTCTCCTTGTGCTAAGTCACCAGGGCACTTTCCCTAAGCAGGGGGCACTGTGTCTCAATTCCGTCTGCCCACCTAAAATGAGAGGTCCTCAAAGTAGGGACTTGCTCATTTTCACTTAACCTCCAACGCCCTGTGGGATACCTGAAACAGAATAAATGATCAATGTTTGAGTATGAATCAAAATTGTTATCACATTAATAGTCTATCCAAAAGCAAAATGTTAGTGGAAAGTGTCCAAAACTTAGACGAGATATATATCCAATAGCATCATGATTCCTGTGAGACATCATAAACAAATTTAACATAGCCCTTAAAATTAAATAGATAATATTTTCCCTACATATAATTATACAGAAACTCATTATTAAATAATAGTTACTTGTCATTATTAATAGTTAAACCTATGGTGGAATTTTTATAAAATCATAATTTAATAGCCTATCACAGTACAGACAAGTGTCAAATCATTATGTGGTATACCTAAAACTAATGTTACATGTGAATTATGTCAATAATGAAAAAAAAACACTATTTAAAAAAAGGCTAATGATCTAAAGAGGCCTCATTTTCAAACCCACAAACAAAAAAACCCATTCTCTCTCAAGGCACGTTCTCCAACAAACTCAGAAAGCGGTTTTTCCCATCCTCATTCAGCCTAATTAAATGTCTGAAGGATGATGGAAGTGGAAAAGAAAACAAAATTTTTGAAAGTCTCCATACAAGAACATAGAAGTCAGTGTGTCCAGCTGGAGGGAGGAGACCAAAAAGATGTCATAATAATGACCCCAAATCCCCTTTCTTAGTGAGCTTATTATGAAATGTATTACAGGAGAAAAATTAAACCCCTAGGGTCTAAAATTCATTTTTGTAAAGCTCTGCCATTGTCGATATGCCTAATAGGTCCATATTTTGAAGAGTCTAAGTTCAAAGCACATAAAAATAACCTCATATCCTTTCATACCGCATATTTCATCAATATGTGACTCCCCAAATACATATATCAGTGAAAACTCCTCTTAAAAACAAAAAACTAAAAAAATAGAGAGGTCAATTGTATCCTTTCCCCCTAAGTATCTGAGTAATCTGAGGAAGTTAAAACAATCACCCACCTTTGGCCATAGAAACAGGTGTAACTCTTCCACCCACACAATTAGCCTCCTAAATCAGCTTAGAGAAGTCAGTCTACAAATCAGAATTACTCAAGATCGTGTACCAGTCAACCAAGAGGAGCATGAGTTCTGCCACAATTTCCTTGTTAATAAACATAAGCCCATAACCAGAGAGAGTAACTGGACTGTTATTACCTTTAATCATCAAGTGAACAGATAAAAACCAAAAGGAAGATGTGCCAAGTTAAAATGCCTAGGCTCCTGCTAATTTCCACACAGATAACAAAATACTTACTCTAACATTTAAGTTCACTGAAGACTTGTAAATTTAGAACACTTTATTTGAAAGCCCATAACGTATGTGAAAAACTCAACACTCCGTAATGAACTAGATTGCCACAAAAAGGCAGTTTATATCTGAAATAAATCACGTTCTCCAACTTTTGACCCACTTAAACCTCAGTGACAAAGGAAGGGGCTAATCACTTCCCTTTCAACCGCCAAGTCTTCTGAGCGGTCAGGCAGTTTGAAACTTCAGGAATAGCCAGTTATTTCAGGACTCACAGGATTTAAAACAATAATGGTTTGAGGAAACCACACTATTTAGGCTCCTTCAAGTCTTTTTTCCCCTGTCCTTAGAGGAGTTTAAAAATAAGCAAGAAAATGACTCTTCAAATTGGCAGACCAATTTCAGGGTGGCATCTTGCCACAGTGCATGATAATCACAGAGTTACAAGATCCACAGAAAACACAGCAAACCACAGAAACAGCTTTTTCTGATCCTCCTCTTTGATCATGCAAAACAGATCTAAGTCTTTTCCTTTTTTATTTTTGTTTTACCTCTTCCTCTTTTCCTCCTTCATTCCCTCCCTGCCTGTGCCTCCCTCTCTCTCTCTCTCTCTCTCTCTCCCTCACTCCGGCCCTCCCTTCTTTGCTTGACAACAGTAAAGTTAAGCCCTAACAGGAGTCACTTACAATTCTGTTGATGGTTATGGCTGGCATTTACTCAGTGTTCTATTTTTATTGAGCGCATCTCTGCAAATTCGGCTATTAATAATAATAAATCCCCAGCCCCTCAAGAGGAAAAAAGTTGTATGTCAAAAATAGAATACTACATTTAAAGTTTGAAAAGGCACTTATATTAAGGCAGATGTACTTCTGACAGCTCTATTAAGTTATTCGACTTTCTCTGAGGACTTTAGTTCATGCAAAAGAAAGGCTACAGCGCAGGGCCCTTGGGGTTTTCTGTTTGTTTTTTTGGTGAGGTTTTTTTTGGCGGGGGAGGGGTTGAGTTTGGTTTGTTTTTTTCCCTTCAATTCTTTGAAAGCTGAATGAATTTTACTTTTGTGAGTAGAATAAAAGTGACACCAGAGAGCCTGTTTTCAGGGTTGATGTTGCCCTTTCTCTGCCTTTTCCATCATTAGGAAGGTGCTTGCTTTCTGCACATCTATCCAAGAAAACGTTCTCTGGGATACACAGTGAATGAAAAGCTTCCCAAACTGCTCTGTAAGGTCAGCAAAGGAATCTGCCGCTTGACCTTCCCAGAGGGGTCAGGAATGTCAAAACTAAAGAATAGAGAGGAACACAACCTGAAAACCACTGGAGAGGGGAGAAAGGGAAGAGAGGGCACAGCCTCACTGGGCCAGTGAGGGATGGAAGGTGGTAAGCAAGCTACTTGGATCTTCCCTTCCCATCTGTCCACCACGGGGAGCAGCCAGGGCCCTCTCTGAGGTTGTTCTGCAGGACCCTAACAGGTTAGTCTTGTTTTGTGATGCTAACTCTACTCAGATCCCTTCATAGCTCCAATTCAGAGACTATCTACAAATATTTACTACAATGCTCTTAAATGACACTGAGAGAAGAAAATCTGTGGTCACTGCCTCTAAATAATTGCTCAAGTTGGCTTTTCCAATTAGGTATACACGAAAGAGTCAGACTTATTTGAAATTTTACTTTATCTGAAAAGAATAACATCTTTGTAAGTATCATCTCTGAGACTTTACAATGCAAACACAGAGTAACTATCTTGGGTATCAAAAGCTTTTGATATCAGGAGTGAGCATCTTTTATTAATTCTCTAATGTTTGGAGAATGAGAGAAAGGTAACAGTGCTTCTTGAAATTGTTACTTTTCTCTGAGCCTCGTTTCTTGAGTCACAGGAAAAAAAAAAACATTTTTTTTGAAACTATACTTTCAACTTATTCAAATTGCATCCCAACATTTTTGGAGCTCTCCTGTATATTCAACGAGCTACTACTGTGGGCCTATGATGTAAAATGGGGGTTACAACATTTCAACATAGACTATACAAAGATCATGTTAATTCCGAGTTTTGGGATATTACCGGTTTATTAAGAAATTCAGAGGGTGCCTGGCTGGCTCAGTCGGTTGTGCATCCGACTTTGGTGCAGGTCATGACCTCACGGTTTATGAGTTTGAGTCCCGCGTTGGGCTCTGTGCTGACAGTGCAGAGTCTGCTTGGGACCCTCTTTCTATCTCTCTCTCTTTCTGCCCCTCCTCTGCTTGTGCATGGGCACTCGCTCCCTCTCTCTCTCTCTCTCTCTGTCTCTCTCAAAAATAAACATTTTTAAAAACTTTAAAAAAATGAATTCACAGAAAAGACAGAGTCAAATCATTTTTTTCAGTCACACTGTATATCACTGCCATTTGTGTTGATGAGGATCAAGTGTCATTTAAAGCGTTTAACTAAAAATACTCAGGGGAGAAGAACTGAGGCTACAGTCTCATCTTCACTATCTTTTTAAAAAAAATTTGGGGCTCCTGGGTGGCTTAGTCGGTTAAGCGTCCGACTTCCGCTTAGGTCATGATCTCGCGGTTCGTGGGTTCGAGCCCCGCGTCGGGCTCTGTGCTGACTGCCAGCTCAGAGCCTGGAGCCTGTTTCAGTCTGTGACTCCCTCTCTCTTGACCCTCCCCTGCTCACACTGTCTCTCTCTCTCTCTCTCTCCTAGAAATAAATAAAACATTTAAAAAAATTTAAAAAAATTTTTTTAAGCAGATGATATAAGGATATGGAATTGAAGATATGGGGAGGCAATTTCAACCATATACTTGGTGTCCAAATATCAGCTGCAATGAAGAGAGGGGAGGGAGAAGGGACAGAGAACATAACACGTTACTGGAGAAAGTGGTTAGTGGTGAAAGCAAAGCTTAAAAGCGGCAAAGCTGCCCTTGTTTATTAAGTGAAACAGTGTACTGAGCCTCCTTGAAAACTCACGGTGATTTTATAGAAGTGCTTAAAATCTAACATTTACAAAAAGAACCAGGATGGCCAAACAAAGTCACAATTTCATAACATTAATGCAAACATGCACTTTATTTGACTGTACGAAGAAGGAAAGCCAACAGAAGATAAACATGAAAAAACAAATTTACCTATTACAGTCACATCCTCCTTCTCAAGAGATCACTTTTCTGACAAACTCAACCACTCAAAATATGGCCACGAAGAAGGCAAAATGGTCTCTAACCAGAAAGCACCACCCACAGGATTATGGCTCAGGATCTTATTATAATCTTTTGACCAACACTATTGCAATACATTGGATGCCCAGACACTCCACACAAGTAACAAGCTAGAAATACCAAGTCAGATAGTAGTGAGGACGAGAGACAGGCACAGTGACAATGGGAAAAGAGAGTTGACAGCCTAATGGCAGAGGTGGCACAGGTAGCAGGCAGTGGAGACCCACTCGGTGCCAAAGCAAAGATCTTAGACACCACCAGGGTGTCACCAGGCTCTTACCTGTTCAGTGACTATTCACAGTGACACCGAAGCATCAAAGCAAGTTCAACTGTGCTCTGAGGATTGAGCAGAGATACTGTACAGTGTCATGGAAAGAGTGACTAAGTCACAAGACGTGGACTCAAACCCAATCTATACCATTATTATCTATATGGCTTCAGGTTAGTCACTTCATCTTTCAGGGGCCACTTTCTTGCCACCACAGGGTATAATGCCACCTGTTCTGCCCATCTCACAGGACCGTCACAACAATGGAATGAGATAATACATGTCTGAATACTGTGTAAACCATAACCTGCAAACAGACTCTATCTGCAGAGTATACTTTAGAACAATGTTCATAAGACAATATTTTTAACTCTGAAAGATGAGGGCATGGGGGTGGCTCAGTCGGCTGAGCACCTGACTCTTGATTTTGGCCGAGGTCATGATCTCACAGTTGGTGAGATTGAGCCCCGCACCAGGCTCTGTGTTGTCAGCATGGAACCTGCTTGGGATTCTCTCTCTCCCTCTCTCGCTGCCCCTCCCCCACTCATTCTCTCTCCCTCTCTTTCAAAATAAATAAACATTTATAAAATTAAAAAATAAAAAATAAGATTCTGAAAGATGAATTAGGCAAGCTTCTGTTATATAAAAACACAAATAAATAAATAAAAGGTATATTTCTCTAACATTTTATATAAGCTAGCGTGTAGTCCACATTAGAAAAGTATCTCTAACCAATACCAGTTTGTTTGTTTTTTTACAATAACCTTATATTTCAAAGGAAATGAGCTTTCCCTCCAATAGACATCAGATGTCTGACACATATAGACTAGAGTCCAACGATTTGAAAGTGAAGTTAAATGGGCGCAACTTCTCAACTGATTTTCCTTGAAGGGCGACAGACAGTAGGTAGGCCAGTGAGCATAATGACAGAGAAATCCCCAGAACAAGGCAGAAATTCTTCAGACATTGCTATTCATGAGCTTTCCCCTGGGTCGGTTAGCAGGTGTACGTAATCCGCTGAGCGTGAGCTCTGTGACACTGTGCTCCATCAGGCAACAAGGTTTACAATGGAAATCACTCAGTCCCACCTAATTTTGAAGCATTTCCCCTCATTCACTGACATAGTTTTGGGTGAGAGGCTCAGAGGTCAAGCTAGAAGAGAACTTAGCCCGGTGAATGCTTACACGCTCATGATCGTAAGTCAGTCCTCAGAGCAGATGAGGATGTGCCACTAATCTACATTGCATCTCAGGACACTTCAGAAGTGCGAGACCTTTCTACAACATTGAAATGACAATGGATTATTTACAGAAACTCTATCCTACTTTGTCACCCCTAAACATTGTAAAGGAGTGACCTGGTACACAAGAGTATTAAGAACCTACCCAAAGAAGTGACATCTACTGAAAGCAGTGTTTTATCAATTGAAGGCTATAATGTAATAAGGGAGTCACAGCATCACTTCAGTAGGTCAGGACTGACATTTTCTGCCTAATAAAACACAATAACGGGCACCTAGGTGGCTTAGTCAGTTAAGAGTCCGACTCATCATTACGGCTCAGGTCATGATCTCATGGTTTATGGGTTCGAGCCCCAAGTTGGGCTCTGCGCTATAAGGATTCTCTCTTTCTCTCTCTCTGTCCCCCCCTACTTGCGCACACACGCATTCTCTCTCAAAATAAATAAGTAAACTTTAAAAAAATAGAGTTAAAACAGACGAGAAAATTGTTGCATGGTGTCATGCAACAACGAAGTAGCTTTGCAAAACTTTTGCTTCAGTGTGTGTGTGTGTGTGTGTGTGTGTGCGTGTGTTCAGTTGACCCTTGAATAACATGGAAGTTAGGCACACCAACTCCTCCCCACATTCAACACCTGCACAGTTGAAACTCTGTGTGTAACTTTTAAATTCCCCAATAACTTAGCTACTAAATAACCTACTATTGACTGGAAGCCTTACAAATAACATAAAGTTGATTAATCTATATTTCATATGTTATATGTATTATATGCTGTATTCTTATTTTTTTAACTTTTTTAATGTTTTATTTATGTTTGAGAGAGAAAGATGGAGACAGAGACAGAGTATGAGTGGGCAAGGGGCAGAGAGAAAGGGAGACACAGAATCCATGAAGCAGGCCCCAGGCTCTGAGCTGTCAGCACAGAGCCCGATGCAGGACTCGAACCTGTGAACCATGAGATCATGACCTAAGCTGAAGCTGGACGCCCAACAGACCAAACCTTCTAGGCTCCCCAATATGCTATATTCTTATATCATAGTAAGCTAAAGAAAAGTAAATATTATTAAGAAAAACATAAGGAAGAGATAATGCATATACAGTACTGTGCTGTATCTATCAGGGAAAAATCACCCATGTATAAGTAGGTCCATGTAATTCAAACCCATGTTGTTCAAAGGTCAAATGTATACACAATGTGTGGACTATAAACCAATCTAAAGTGTACTTATTACTCTGGACCTAGGCAAAACTTTTGATAGTCATTGACTTAAAAAGTCAACTTTTTAAGGGGCACCTGGGTGGCTCAGTTGGTTAGCATCTGACTTTGACTCAGGTCATGATCTCACCATTTGTGAGTTCAAGCCCCGCATTGGGCTCTGTGCTGACAGCTCAGAGCCTAGAGCCTGCTTCAGATTCTGTGTCTCCCTCTCTGTCTGCCCCTCCCCTGCTCATGCTCTGTCTCTCTCTCAAAAAAGTTAAAATAAAAGAAAATGAAATAAAGCATTAAAAAATTAAAATAAAAAATTCAAAGTCAACTTTAACTAAACTTTTCTGGCACTGAAAAACTCAAGACATTCATACTGTAGTTCTACTGTAGAAGATTCTTTATTCCACCCCAAACAAGCATTTGTTACAGTGCAACTTGGCTCAACTTGCTCAGAAATTAGAGGACCTTTTACTAACCTGATTTTTGTTCTAACCTTTATTAGTTGGAGTTGACGTACGACCTTCAAGATTTCTAAAACCAGCTATGTAACCTTTCTGTGGTTACAAAGACTTAAGCACTTAGGTCAAGTGGATAAACTAACACATACCCTAGTGTGTGGGATGTAACCAAGGTCTGATGACCCAAAGGAATGTTGATGGAGAAAAATCCCAACCTTGCCAGATTCAGAAAACATCAGTAGCACATGAGAATGCCCCAAATGCAACCAGGTGTCTTTTAAAAAATTGCTTACAAATCAAAACAGAAGTGGGATCCTAAGACAGAATGACATTCAGGCATTCATACTGAATGACCAAGAATATGACAGCTAGCTAAAAAGAAAAATGGTTCAAAGATATTTTTATAGCAGGAATAGAGCATATTAATGAACTCTGCGATAAAATTACTTTAAGGGGAAAATCAAAGTTCCTTTCCCAGGAAGGCAAAGCTCTCTATGTACTTTCTGTTGGTGAAAAAAATTATGTAAATAAATAACTACCAGTCAAGATGACCACAGCAATCAAGCCAACACCAGCCACAACCACCCACCAAGGAAAATTCACAAATTGTCTTTTGTATGCTTTGTAAAAGAATCCCCAACCAATTGAGACTGAAGCAGTACACACCTGTGTTCGGGTAGGAATTCTGGTTTATCTCAAAATGTAATCCAGAAACACCCGACACCGAGTTTCTGCTTTAGCTGAGGCGTTTCCAGTTACAAAGTAAAAGAGAACCTTCGGGAATAAGGGCAAGGGAACTGTACCAACAATAAAATATATTTATTCTTACTCTCTCTTTTAAAGTTTACTGAAAAGACAAAAAATCAAGTGATACAGTTTATGGAAATCTCAACTGCTGGTGGCTCTTACTTACAAATGGGCTTTTCTTAGAGAAGGATAAACATATACTGAACCCAAAGCAGATAATTTACACATGCCACTAAAACTCTTTTAACCAGTGAATACTTAGCTTTTATCCTTGTTCTGAACCTTATCGACCACGTATAGAAATTTAATTAAGCTATATCTTGAAAGCAACCTCAAAATACTACAGACGTACAATTAGCTGCGCAAACAGCAGTCAGGAACTTGACCAGGTCCCAGCAGACTACCATTACTTTACTGATGTAGAAAACGGGATCAGAAAGCTGTTACTATAGGGAAGGCAGCAGAGAGAAGTATGGAGACTCATTAGCTCTTCTTGCCTTATTACTTATCCCATCTTCTTTCCTCCTCCAGTCTACTGCCACCTTCTCCCATTATCTTCCACTCATTACCGCTCCCAACACACTCTTTTTCGAAAGTAGTAGGGCATGAAAATGGCACTTAATGAGTGCCTGCTCTAGGGAAGGCCCTGTGTCCAGGGTCATTCCAGGTTATTCACAATTCAAGCCATTTCCCCCCAGAATCTGAGAGAGGCTTGCTCCTCTGTGTGGCTCTGCCAAGGTGTGGCTCTCTATCAAGTCTACTGGGCAATAGGAGCTCTCAAAACACAAGAATCTATAAGACAAGCCCAGACGGTGGGAATGAGTCTAATAACAGGTAGTACTGGCCTCGGGGTGGGGGGAGCACTGGCGGGGAACTCCAGCTAACAAATCCCTCAAGGGAGACTGTCTCAGACACCTGATAGGCAAGCGCCCACCATGTATCATATGTGTTTATGTCACCAAAATATTGTGCAGTCAGCATGGTGATGGCTTCTAGCAAGAACTAAATAAACAACTGTTGGTGTAATGTCTCTGATGATTAGTCACTCATCGAATTTCAGCCATAAATGACAGAGAACAATCTGGGATGCCAGATTCGGTGGTATAGAAAAGAAAGATTTACTAGAGCTGAAGAGGGGCAGACCAGAGAGGCATCGCTGCAACCAGCTTCCAGCCCCCCAGCCTTACACACGCATTGCTCTGCATATGAACAATATGTATGCTGATTATACGTAAGTTTCCCAGTCACCTTTATTAAGACAGTGGTCACTATAAATATCATCTTTAATTAGGATAGTTAGAAATACAATGTGAAGACGACCCACCTTTCATAAAGCTAGAAAACATATAACCCTACCACAGATGCTGTGTGACACCAACAAGTAAGTATTAAATCTTGGGGCTTCCCTTAATAACAAAAGCCTCACATGAAAATCTGTAGTTCCATAACTATCCATAACTCCTGTACCTATATAATTGCTTCCACCAGCACTTTGTCGCTTCTCGGGTTCTACACTGCTCCAATCCATTCTGCGCCATAACCGAGCAGCCTCCCCTGAACACTGCCTTGACCGTGTGTTCACACACCAAATAGCTACTCTTGCAAAGTATGAGACACTGGATAAGAGAGAGAATAGACTTCAAAGAGCTTCAAATTCAGGTAAGGAGTGAAGCACATGCCCAAAGTCTCAAAGCAGAGCCTGTACCTTTGAACCAGAAGATACTGGGTCCAAGACCTCAAGATACCCTAAGTGCCTTCAACATCCTTTCTCTTTCTGAAGAATTACTTACACCTGGTTCCCTGTCTCACCACATCTGTTTCTCTGCCCAGTTTTCAGTTCTCCCTAATGACCCTTCCTTGCTTATCAAACTATTATTTTTACTGAATGTGGTATCCAGACAATATTTATTAAATGGGTTTTCCCATGTAATGTGTTATTAATAGTGTCTAGCCATGACAAGCCCTCACTAAATGTTAGCTATTGTTAATACTTACGGGCAGCAGGACTGATCTAGACATGACGTTCAATTGAGTACTTTAACCATTTCAGGATTTGACATAAAAACTGTGGTACGTGTTACCTGAAGGTTTATGTAAAGGAGACGACAGCTTCCAGTTGGGCTGTTTGGGTTATACCAGTACTCTAGAGTATTTCTAGAGGCGCCTGGGTGGCTCAGTCGGCTAAGCATCCAGCTTTGGCTCAGGTCATGATCTCATGGTTCATGAGTTCGAGTCCCATACTGGGCTCCATACTGTCAGATTCTCTTCCTTCTCTCTCTACCACTGCCCCCTGCCTTCAAAAATAAATAAACTTTTTAGAAAATTCAATTTAAAAACACTTATTTCTACACGGAAAATTCTACAGAACAGTATATTCTACACTAGTAGAAAGACATCTTTTAACTTAACTATCAATAGCAAAGAGATTGCCAACCTCTCCGCCAGTATCATTAAATACAACCAGATCCAGCTGGTAAGCTGATACAGTCATCGATAAAACATACACTCATTTATTCAATACATAAGTTGCACCTACTACTCACATGTATGATGACTAGGTATTATCCCATTTTACAGAAAAGGAAACTAGAGTTTAAACAGATGATGTAACTTATTCCAGGTCACATTATGAGCAAGTGACAGAACCAGAACCATCTAGATTTCCTGACCTAGTTAGTGCACTATGCACCATTCTCTCTTTCCACTAAAATTTACTGAATACCTACTATGTGCCCGGCCTGCAGATATACTGCTTACCAAAACATACCAAAAAAATCCCTCCTGTCTTAGAGGTTAAATTCTAGCTTTAGGGGACAGTTGACCCTTGAACAACAAGAGTTTGAACCCTGCAGGTCCGTTCATATGCGAATTTTTTTCAATAAATACAGCACAGTACTATAAATGTACTTTCGTTTCCTTATAATTTTCTTAGCATTTTCTTTTCTCTATAGCTTAGGTAAGAATACATAGAATGTAGAAAATATGTTAATCAACTCTTTAGGTTATCAGTAAGGTTTCCGGTCAATAGCAGGCTTATTAGTAGTTAAGTTTTCCGTGAGTCAAAAGTTATATGGGGATTTTTGACTGCACAGGGGTCAGTGCCCATCACCCTTGTCTTGTTCAAGGGTCAGCTGTACACAAAGTATACAGTATGTTAGATGGCGGTAAGTGCTTCGGAGAAAAATAGAGGTGGGGCTCGAAAGGCTAAGAGGAGGGTAAGATGTGACAGCTTTAAACAGGGTCATGGAGATGACTTTGGAGCAAATATCTGAAAGAGGAGAAGGAGGGGCCGGTGTGCGTAGCTGGGTGAAGGGAAGGTCAACCTCATGGCATGTTCTAAACGGCAAGGGTCCCGGTATGACTCAGACGTGCCGCTGGGGAAGCCATGGCGGGAGGGAGGCAGACCAGGGCAGGCCTTCCAGCACATTGTGGGGACCAGTTATCACACTCCCTGAGAAGGAAACCCCGTAAGGGTTACATGACGTGCCTTATGTCTGATGTTTTGCAAGACCCCTTAGGCTGCTCCGTCAGGCTTAGCCTCACTTGGGCTCCAGGGCAGCCGGGGGTGGGGAGACCAAAGGTGGAGCAGAGGAACTGGTCAAGAAAGCACTGCAAGAGCACGCTGCTGCCTCACCGTATCGGACTTGCACCAGCCCATCTCCTACCTCATCTCTGTTTGCTAAGCCAGCTTCCCTAGCGGTCCAAACACTCGTGAGCAAATGTTTCTACAAATTATTTGATGCACACACGGTTTGCGTGAGCAACAGGAAACAGAAGACTGCCACCAAAATTATGCTCCCACAAAGTGAACCCTCTCTCACGTAACACTCAAGAGACTTCAGAGCTGGGAGCACTTGTAAGGTTACGTTTGTCAGTATATGGGACAAAGCAAGCGCACAGAGCTATCTATAACCCACACGCCTTGTGGGGCACGGTGGCCCCTGCAAACAGCTCTATTGACAGGGTCCAGATGAGTTATGTTCACCCAGGCAGCAGCCATTTATTGAGCACTTAGCCTTGGGGATAAAACAGATAAATAAGACTTGGTCTCTGTCCTAAACGCGTTCAGTCTAGCTACAGACACAGACACATAAAATATAAGTACAATCTGGTATATAATAAGCACAATTACTGAGGCATGTAGAAGGTGGAAAAATCACGCTGAGAAGGGACTAATCAGTTCTACCCTTAGGGAATTCGGGAAGGCTTCACAGAGTTCTAAAGAAAGCAGAGAAGGTCCAGCAGGAAGCCAGCAGGCAGAGGCGGGGAGTGGAGCATAGTGGCCCAGGGAACAGGAGATACACGGCAAGGCAGTGCAAGAGCAGTGCATCCATTTACTACTGGGGGAGGTTACAAAGGGCGGGGACGGCGAGGAGTGAGGGGTCAGAGGGTGCAGGGCCCGTGCTCCATTGAGTGAGATAGGCTTCATTTTGTAGGCAATGGGGAGCAAGAGAAGAGTGATCCAATGATATTCGCATTTGGGGAAGATCGCTCTGATTACAGTGTAGACTCAGACTTACAGATAGTGCAAAGGGAGACAAGAGTGAAGATAACAAGAAGGCGTAGAAGAACCACTCAGAAGGCAAGGTGAGGGCAGAGCAGGGCCTGAATAGCTTGGATGGACTAGAGGGTGTAGATATAACAGATCTTGAGAAGTTTAAAACTGGTAAGATTGGGAGTGCCTGGGGGCCGCCTCTGACTTCAGCCCAGGTCATGATCTCATGGTCCATGAGTTCAAGCCCTGCATCAGGCTCTGTGCTGACAGCTCAGAGCCTGGAGTCTGCTTCAGATTCTGTGTCTCCCTCTCTCTCTGCCCCTCCCTCCACTCGTGCTCTGTCTCTCTCTGTCTCTCAAAAATAAACTTTAAAAAAAATTTTTTAAATGATAAGACTGGAGTTAACAGAAGTATTTCATAGGAAATAGTGTCATTCATAGGAAATAGTGTCATAAAAAAACACCTCACTTAAAACTCTGATAGAAAATACTACGGCTAAAGCAAAAACCCTTGAAAATTACATAGCAATGTAACACATTCTACAGTAATTGGAAGAGACTTATAAAAATTAATCTGAGTTAATGTGTAGGGTCTTTTGAAGTTATTTTAAAAGCAACTGTTTGAAAAGAACAATTTCAAAAAGGTTTTCAGAACCGAGTAAAGGCATTTCAGTGAAGGAGAACACAGGTTACAAACTTTCAAATGAATGCTCTGATGATAAGTTACTTCTTTTAATACTCTGTTTCTAATAATCTAAGCAAGTGTCTAATTCTCAAAATAAATCCACAAACTTTTAAGACAATAGAGGATATCAGATAAAACATCATTTCAACAGAATTTGCAATTTAATAACAAATAAGATCATTTTTGCAATACAACAAGGCAGCAAGAACAGAGATTCCCAACTTTGAAAGAAAAAATAATCAAAGGTCAATAAAGGGCAGTCTCAATGAACCAGATAAAATATTAAGTGGCACTCACTATTTGTCTCTTTCACAGAATGTCAGCTGCAGTAGAAAGAAGGAAAATATTAGTCACTGCACTGAGAATATTCTTCTCATCTCTTTTATGAAGACACCAAGATGAACTCCATTTAGATATTCTTCCAATGCACCTAGTGACCCCAGAATAAATGCTACTTATTTATCTAGTTTTACTCTCAAATGCAGGGGGCCACTTTAGCAATATTTGCCAATACTTTTAGGTTTCTTTAATGCCGTGAGGAAAATGTCCTTAAATCCCATAATTTTAAAGATTTTGTGATCAAAAAGAAATCACAGCTATTTACATGGAAACAGGATCTTGACCTTGCTGCTTTTGGTCTTTTGTGTCATTTTTTTTTTCCGTTGTGATATCTGAAATCATTGCTAATCTAATTATGAATCAGGATCCTGTTTTCTGCCAACTATTTTACTAGGGAGGACACTGGGATGAAATGACTTTAAACACAGCCAACTCCCACGCTCAACAATTGATTATCTTGTGTATGGATTATTCATTACCCCTGATACCTAGTAAGGCCATTCGTTCTCTGGCTCTTTTTTGTAGTTCCTCGGTTGGAAAAAAATGGAAATTCAAATGATTCAAATTTGGTAATGCTACTAGCACATGTGATAAACGTCCTGAAGAGGAGAATGAAACTATTGTTTAAATCGAGGCTTTGCATGTCAATTTCCCTCTCTCTGTGCCGATCTGCCAATACCAAGATCATCAATCATGCCTCTGCCCAGCTGAACAGAGCAGGGGATACAACAAAACATGCTTTGCTCAGTGAGAGGCTACCCCATTATTATTCCACCTCTTTTGGTTTTATTTGACAAGAGAAGGGTAAGTGAGCAAGATGGGGAAGCACAGAATAAATACTAGTCATTAGTTTCCCTTGAGAACCTTCCACAGTGCTGGAAACAAAGCAGGAGCTCATTAAGGGTTGTGTGAATCAATGCAACAGCCAGAAGACCATGCAAAACATGAACATGCTCAAGATAAAGTATCTTTATCTGGACCTTCTCATCTAAGCCATTCATTTTACAGTTTTCACAATTATCCTGTATTTTCTCTGTAATTCCCCCCTTAGATATCTTATCTGCTTCTCCATTTAAGAATGAATTCCATGACTTCACAGCCTGGGTGCTATATTTCTTTGTATCCCAAGCGTAATACTAAAAATTCCTTCAATAAATGCTCTCACAACTCCATGTGAAAAGCTGCCTATTGTCTCACCTACAGCTGACTTCCACGGTTTTTTTTTTTTTTTACTACATAGGCATTTAATAAAACAGCTCATGATTCACTAAATTTATACCCAAGAGGATACTGATTCACACCCTTGGTTTTTATGGCTAATTAAGTCAAAACATCATCTGCTATTACAATGGGTCATATCCCACTGAGAATATAAGGACTGATCACTGTTGTTACTTAATTCATTTTTACCTTCCTGAGTACAAACGTTTTGAAGTTTTGAAACTTGTCATGGGCTGGAATAAAAGAAAACACGCAGGTGCTTAGTTGTGATTGCTTTGGGCTTAACCATTTATGTATCTTCTAGTTACTTTTTAGACTCAGGAAAAGTAGCCTATTAATAACATCTAATCTTATAAAAAACACTGTCCCAAAACTTTTCAAGCACTGTAGTTTTATGCTAAGTTTCTTGAGTATATGTGACAACATTAAAGTGCAAATGTACAGGCTTGGGTACGGATAATCATCCCTAAGGGTAACTACTTGAAAACTTTATTTTGAGGTTACATAGTAAGCAATTCAGCACAGTCACTATAAAAGAACTTCTGAAATGAAACCTGAAAGAATTGTTCTAGAAAATGAGCATGCATACGACATACTGACCACACTGACAGTAAAGATTCAGTGGGCTAACTGTGCAAAGCAGTGTGACCTAGAGACGTGGCCAGGCAAGCACTCCGGCCTTGAGGCAGCTGCTGGATGGAAGGGAGAAAGCCCTAAGGCTGCACAACTGGACACCCCAGCGGCCAGAGGTACCGTGGGAGGTTGGCGTGGGGGGTGGTAACATAGGACACAATCCTAAAGCAGGGTTAACTTGTTAAGCCACTCTGTCCTACCTCTAGCTGTCACTGCCTGGTGGTGGTGTCGGTCTGTGGGGGAGAGGAGGAGGGAAAGCAGGTTTTCAGAAATCAGTGCAGTTTAAAGGGGGTTGGGGGAAGCAGGCTGAAAGGAAAGCATGTGGTCTGCACAGACAGATATGAAGTAAAAGGAAGCTGCTATGCAATTCCCATAGGGCCGGTGTGTCTTCACTGCACATTTATTTACAACCAAATCCTAATATGGCCATTGGGCATTCTTAGCATTGAGAATCCTTGCTAGAGGTTTTTTCGCCGTTTTTGATACTGCTAAGGAAGAAAACAAAACAGAACAAAACCTCGAATCCTGCCTAATTTTTCTGAAACATTTATCTTCTTTTGATCTGGAAGTGTAAACAAATGTCACTTCTGTACTTCTTCAAAGGGAAGGGTTATGTGAAAAAAAAGGTTAGCAGTTATAACGTGCGCCTGGGACAGCATTCCCAAGTTGGGAGACAGTCTTCTTCTGTAAGTCCAATGTCAGTCAAAAACAGAATAGATTCTCACACATTTTGATCTACAGGCAGCTTTGTAAGGATTTCATCCTCACTCCATATGTCAAAAATGGTAATCGTACCCACGGGCAATTATTTCTAAGAACCGTATAAATCTACACACTGCATTATGCCTGCGTTGCTCCTCACCGGGCTACTGTATCCCCGATGACATTAAGAAGTAAGGGCACAATATTTTGTATTGTTGCAGAAACAAGTCCTCCCACCCTGTACAAGTCATCCCAGTTCTCTACAAGAACTTCATTATTTTTCACAAGTCAAGTGTACAGTATTTGCTTCGCTTCCAGCTAAAACGAACACATGCAAATTCAGTCTCCTTCCCTTTAGTGCTAATTTAGACGGAGCATCTCTGGTAGAAGTCCTAAAGCCATGCGCTCACATGTGTATAGTCTTTAACGGAAATGTGACAGTGACGGATTTAAAACGAGTCATAAAAGAACAACCTTTAAGCAAAGGCCAAGGGAATCACAACTACACCCTCTGACCACCGCAGCACTACTGTATCCGCCCTCCAAACATTTTTGCTTCAAGCATTACAACCCACCCATTTACCACAACCACAGCGTGTTCCTGATTTAGAAGGGTGAAGTTCGTGGACTTACGAAATCACACAACTGCATCCAGAAAGCACCAAGCCTTTTCTCTGCGTGGCAATTATGCCCCATCTGAACTAAAAACCTGCCTCTTTAAAGCTCAGTATCAGCGGACCACTGTTAACCCCCTTCTTGACATAATAAACAACTAACATCTTCTAAGAGCATTAACTAGTCCCTCCCGTGCCACAGTTTAGTAGAGAAGAACAAATGGCTTAACACATATTATACAGGAGGAAGAGCTGTGTTAAATCCCGAGTCCGTGGAATACAACCACTGTGTCCATCAGCACATATTTAACTGTGTTTATTCTCTTGGGTTTCAGAAGTTTTGTTTCCTAAAAGCAGGGAAAGAACAGGTCGCTGAAAGGTTCTAGCGAGGTTTCTTTTGGCACGGGAAGAATGTGATAAACAGGGAAAACACAATCACTCGGAATGTCTGGCCCCGGCTCCTTTGTAATACTTAAATAGCGCCCCCCTACCGGGCTTTGCCTCAGCACTGAATGGGGAAACCATTTTAGAGCTTAACAGTTCAGTCTCTACAGTAAACACTCTAAGAGGAAGAACTCAGAAACTTTAAACATAAAACAGGGGTGTGTTAAGAAATACTGAAATACTTCCCTCTCTCCCACCAGGACTGATATTTCTCTTCACCTTGAGGAAGGCAAGACACGCTAAACCTCAGAACAGAGACCAACAGTGGTCTGAAAAGGAACTTGAAAGAAGTCCAAAAACTCTTTTTGGCCACAATATCAAGGGCAAGCCCTTCGTGTGTTCCTTTTCCTTGATGTCATTCTAACACCTGTTTGTTTCAAGGGTCCGGTGTCCTTCATCAATCTTCTTAAAGGAAAATGCAAGAAGACTATTCAGGATTCCCAAAGCTGTGTCAGTGTACTGTTTCCGAAAAGAGCTCCATGTCCTAACTTCAGGTCGTTAAGAGCAGAAGCCTCTTTCCGTGGGGGCGGTTTACCATTGAACTTTTCACAAGTCACCTGAGTGTGCGGATCAAGAGTGCTAAAGACAAACAGTTATTTAACCTTTCTCAGGGGGACACAACCTCAAGCTGAATCTAGCTGGAAGAGCACTTATATTTTATACATGGAAACAATCAATGAATGACACCGAATCCCAAAACAGAAACTCCTCCTAGGGTCAAAAATCATGAAGGGAAATCGGCGGCAGAAAAAGAATTCTACAGTGCAGACTTCTAAGAATGTTTACATAAAAACAAACAGAAAAATCAAGTCACCTTTTCTGGCCTGGGTTCTGTAATTCCAATTGTCATCGTCTGCTTCCACCTGCTGCCCACAGACGGAGAGCTCTCCATCACTGCGAAACAGCCTCTTTGTCTGCCTGGACAAGGAGCAGAAATTTATCCAACTCACAGCCCGTGAGAGAGACCCTGCATTTGACTTGAGTCTGAAAGACCCTGACGAGCCTTCCTTTTTCATCTTCTTTCACACCAGAATCCACTACAGACAAAGGACAGCCCCGCAAAACAAGACGCTGGGTGTTACAACTGTTCTATGTCCTTTAAACGAGCCTGCTCCTTCCCACTGAGAGTCAGGCAGGGCATTATGCAGCAAGACGCTTCTGTGCCCCCCCCCAGTTACAAAGAAAAGGAAACTTGGGGGGGGGGGTTAGGAAACAAAACAACAACAACAACAAAATGTATTTTATCCTAGCCACATGGCGGCACTTGGTAGAATTTTAAAAATGAAGCAGGTGTTCATTTCGGGAACACTTGTCAGGACTTGGAGAGCAGAGCCAAGGCACTCCGATTCTTTGGTGGATACCTAGCATCGCACTGGGTAATCCTGCCCCTCTCCCGGGCATCCTTCCCCACGCGGGCAGGCAGCTGCGGCCAGGAACTCCTCAGGCTGGAGAAAGAGGCTCGGGCGTCAACCCAGGCGCCCCCTTTAAACTTCACCCACACAGGTGTCTCGGGAGGAATCGAAGAGTCGGGCTCCCTTGTCGCAGCGCAGCACCGAATCACGCGGCGCCCACCTGCCCTCCTTCCCCGGCGGTGAACCTGAACCGCTCGGCATCCACAGGGCTCCGCAAACAATACACCCGGCTGGCTGCGTGGCTCTCGCTTGGATCACAGAGGGAGCGCTCCGGGGAGAGGGGATAGGCTTCCCCGACACCGGAGGCTCCTCATTGGAGACGGCAGACCCCGCCTCCTCCCCACAGTCAACACTTCAGTGGCGGCTCAAACTTCGGAACTCCCGCAAAGCTACGGAAAATACAAGTCTGTGCAGAATACAGACCTCTGGGAATTTAAAAAAGAAGAAGAAGAACTCGATTATTAATCATCAGACCACACTTAGGAAGGTAGGACTTTGGGAAGGGGGTATAGAAGAACATATAGTTTTACACAAACATCCAGCATTCCTTGATTGATTGAGGGATGTGATCATCTAAGAAAATGTATTTCCAAAGAGAATGAAAGGGATTCTGCTATCCCTTCGCTCCCAGCTCCTACAAAGGGGAAATGCAGCCATTCTCACACCTGCTGTTGCCTCTCCTTCCTGTCTTCCACCAGCAGCCGAAGTGGGGGGTGAGACCAAGGAACCTCTCCTGCCTCCCCACAGGCAGCCCCTGGGGTCATTCCTCCCTAGTTTTGAAAGATCATCCTATCAAGGAGAACCATCATCTGAGAGCTATGTTAACAGCATCTGGCTGCAGGCTCTAGCCTGGAGCCTCATAAAACCATTAATTATGACAAGCAAAATATCCAGAGCAGCAAGTTGGAATGCACTGGGTGCAGCATTTCACCCAAGGCCAGCATAATTCCATGGTCCTGGGGGCACAAAAAGTCCCTATAACTTTCCATCACAGAGACTGAGGTCAGGCACCCCCTCCCCCAAGGGTTATTCCGAGGAAGGCTGAGCAACAAGTAGAGAACTGGGTCCATCTCACTTGACTTTACTGAGCACTAAGCAAACATATTAAAACTAATACCTTGCAACAGAAAATAAACTTTGATTAAAAAAATTATAAAAGTGGAATCCGCATCACATGTGTACTGCGATCCACAGAGATTTTAAGAAAAACGCTCTGCATGTTTACAAGCGCTGTACGTTTACAAGGACTGAGACATGTGTAGAAGAAAAGCACAGAGCTGCTGCAAAGCATGCCTCAGGTGGCCTGCTCGCACCACCAGGAAAACCACAAGACTGAATGGGCACTGGGGACTGAAGGGCAAAGCTACAAAACAGTCCAGGTAATTAACAGATATGGAATCAGTTCAATTTTTCCTTAATGTTTATTTTTGAGAGAGAGACAGAAAGTGGGCAGGGGAGGGGCAAAGAGAGAGGAAGACACAGAATCCTAGACAGGCTCCAGGCTCTGAGCTGTCAGCACAGAGCCTGACGCTGGGCTCGAACCCATGGACCAGGAGGTTATGACCTGAGCTGAAGTCAGATGCTTAACTGACTGAGCCATCCAGGCACCCCCATGGAATCAATTTAAAAGCTAAAAGCATCCTCAAGAGCTCGTGTAGTTTTTTGTTTTGAAGTTTATTTGAGAAAGAGAGAGCACGGGAGGGTCAGAGAGAGAGAGAGAGAGAGAGAGAGAATCCCAGGGAGGCTCTGCACTGTTAGCACAAAGCCGGATGTAGGGCTCAAACTCACAAACCCATGAGATCATGACCCGAGCAAGAATCAAGAGGCAGTTGTGTAACAGACTGGGGCGCCCAGGTGCCCCAAGAGCTCATGTAGTTTAAATCCCTCAATTCCCAGATGGAGAAATTCAGGCATACACATACACAATACACAATATCACACAGAGGATACCACACGGGAATAGGAGCAGGTCATGTCAGACACCACTGGATTCAAAGTTTTGCCCCTTACTGGAAGTGCTGGCTACATCACCAAGCACTCTGAGCTATTAAACTGGAATGATACCTCTACTTTGATCACTTTCATAAGGGTAAAAATGATAATAATTATGCATAGCACCAGTCAATGCCTATACAAGTTCAAACATCAAATCCCCTTTCAGAGTCAAAGACCCCTTTGAGAATCTCAAAATATAAAATAAAAATTGAAACAAAAAAAAGACCATTGCTCCGGAAAGTATACAAACATCCTGAACACTGTCTTCCATTCCATAGATTCACAGGAATCCCTGACATCCGTGGGTGCACTCTCTAAGGACCTTAGATCCTTATGGACCCCCCAAAAATACAATTGTTCCCTCCCTGATGTCTACATCCTAGAGCTATATACATATATATAAAGTGTATTTATTTATTTTGAGAGAGAGAGCAAGGGAGGGAGAGAGAGAGAGCAGAGAGAGAATCCCAAGCAGGCTCCACTTGCCGGCATAAGCCCCATGCAGGCCTCGATCTCATGAACCTGAAGATTATGACCAGAGTAGAAATCCAGTGCATGCTTAACCGACTGAGCCACACAGGTGCCCCTGCAGCTGTATTTTTAATCCAGAGACACCTAAAGCTCTGAAATACACCTTGTGCTGTTCATTCCATTCACAAAACACTGTTGAATGCTTTTCCAACCCACCCACCTTGGAGTTTGCACACATGCACACACAATAGCAGAGATGAATTAGTGTCATTAGTAACTGCTGTGTTTTCCTCCAGTACCTCTGTCCTTGTACACATCTGAGAGCAAGCTCGTGGGAGGGGCTGAAGGAATATTCACTGCCAAGTAGCCAAGACGGATAACTGGTGTATTCAGGGATTAGACTCATGACTCTCCTTCAAAGTAAGTACACTCTTATGCTGGACTCCCCACTTAATATATCCCTCATTATTCATAAGACCCGTGGATACGTCTGCATGATATCAAATTCTCCATTGACTGGTGCTGTTCCATATTTCTGTTTTATTGGCCCTTGACTATTAATATCTTCACTTACGTAAAAGGAGGTCAAATAATTTAATTACTTTTACAACTGGATCAGAGTTCCTCTATGGCCAAGATAGAACGTAATAGTTTAAATTAGCTTTAGAGGAAATTTTTAGATTTTCCCTATCTGTGTTAGATAGGTACTCCCATTAGCTTAGGAAATCGCTAAGTGGGCTGCTTGCAAAGCTATTTCCTTCATTCAAACTGTATTTATTTAGTAATTACAATGAACCACACATTTTAATTCTCTGGACCCCAGAGCCATACAAATCCACTGCTCCCAGCTGCTCACCAGGGTCACGGCTACTTTGTAATGCACACTTCATGTATATTACTGCTGATCTTCACAAAGACCCTGCAGTGGAAAATCCCTTCTAACCCATTTCTTCAAATTACTTCAAATAGAATCTTCAGGGTAATAAAACATCTCAATTTAACATTTTTTCCCATGAAAATCTACAGTAGAATACACCTTTCTCAGACCTTTGAAACAGACCTGCTGCACAGATTTTGTCTGCATCCCTCGCGGTGCCGCGTTTTTCCATCTCCCCTCTCCCATCAGGCCGTCAAACCGAAACTTGCGCTGTCATCGAACGTGCCAATAACTGCTCCCTTCCTACCGCTTTGCCACTGCTGGGCTCCAGGAATTATCGAGCAATCAGATAAAGAATCTTGCTTAAATTGTGTGTTTAGTGGAAGTTGATAAGCACCCATGGAAAGAAATGCGTAGCTTTTGTACAAGGGCTTTGCTTCTGCTGCCTCCTGGCCAGCGCCCTTGCCCTTTTACTGGCGAGGTGGACCTCACGGGGTTGAAACGGCTGGGGGGTCAGCCTCTGGATAGCAGCCCCCAGGCGGATCTAATACAGGTTTCCGATTCAGTGCCTCTTTTGTATGAAGTTCTTAACATGTGAGGGCAGTGAGAAATTTACCCATTGCTAAAACAAAGCAACAAGAAATGATATTATTTCTGGAATGATTTAAGTCATACATTACAAAAAAAAAAGTTACCTATAAAAACTGGGAGACACCACGGGGCGCCTGGGTGGCTTAGTCGGTTAAGCGTCCGACTTTCGCTTAGGTCATGATCTCACGGTTCGTGGGTTCGAGCCCCGCGTCGGGCTCTGTGCTGACTGCCAGCTCAAAGCCTGGAGCCTGTTTCAGTCTGTGACTCCCTCTCTCTCTGACCCTCCCCTGCTCATGCTGTCTCTCTCTCTCTCTCTCCTAGAAATAAATAAAACATTAAAAAAAAAAAAACTGGGAGACACCAGCATATATTACTAAAAGAAGCTCTGGGATCTTCTTTGGGAATTCCTCGGTCAAATATCCATTAATTTGGAAAGATTTATTTATGTTTCTCCCAAGAGTCACCTGGATAGATCGAATACGTTTGGAAAGTCTTTGCCAAGAGACATGATATTTCATGTTCCGATATATACTGACATCCTTAAAAAGGAGCTTAGCTCGAATGGAAGTCTTTGATTTAGTAAAAATTGTTAAACATGACAAGACATAGGATTAGACAAACCTTCCTCAGCCCGCTCAGGCGTGTAATTGCCTCCTTTGCCATCTGTGTAAAATGCCAGCCAAGAGTAGAAACTAATTTCAAGTGCTATCAGTTTTTTGGCTTCAGAGGCTACAAAGGAGCAACGAGACTTTTTTTTTTTTTAATATTTTTATTTTATTTCTAGGATAGAGAGAGACAGCATGAGCAGGGGAGGGTCAGAGAGAGAGGGAGACACAGACTCTGAAACAGGCTCCAGGCTCCGAGCTGGCAGTCAGCACAGAGCCCGACGCGGGGCTCGAACCCACGAACCGCGAGATCATGACCTAAGCGAAAGTCGGATGCTCAACCGACTAAGCCACCCAGGCGCCCCAGGAGCAACGAGACTTTTAAGGTCCAGGTATCCCTTAACCTGCCCTGACCCCTCCCTTCAAACCCAGAAGGCAGAACCCCGAAGCCAGAACCCTATGGAGAACAGAGATGCCCTGAAGACACTGGTGAGGGTAGGGGGTAGGGGGCGTGGGGGGCGGGCAACGACAGGCAGTGCACACAGACACAGGGGAGGGAAAACATGCGCGGCAGTAAGAACAATCCCCCATGTAAACCGTGACCTGTTCTGCAGCAGCCTGACCGGCCAGGGGCACCCAAGTCCACACCCGGTCAGATTACCACATGAATCACTCAGACGACCCAAAGGGACCTTTAGCGTCTAGGACTGGGGGTGGTTGGTTTCCCAACTGTCGGATCTTGTAAATAATTTAAGGGTCGATTTAAATGCAAACTTTCTATGAAGTAATTTGTACAGGCTAAGAATGAATGCTTATCTCAACATCTAGAAGTGAACACTCTGAGTCAGACGGTTTATAATGAAAAAACAAAACAAAACAAAACAAAACCCATTACCCACCCAGGGCCACTGCGAGCCAACGCCCACAGAACACTAAATCCTCCCTGTCATCCACCTCCCATCCCCTAAGGAATTAAATTGATTTGCTCAAGAAGAAAGTCATGGAAAACAAAATCAGGCCTGTGTTCAGGGTTTCCTCACCTACTACTGCTCCAATATTTAAAAGCAAGAGAATTACGGTGTTTTCATCAGGCTCTAGCTTTAAAAAGACAGAGTAGTGAGGTTCCTTTCAGTGAAATGAACAGTGATATTTCCCTTAAAGAGAAAGATTAAATGCAGACATTCGTAATTATGTGTCATCACAAGCCTCAATCCCACCTTTCAACGTCTTCATATCTGAAAAAGACTCCTGAAATGGTCTGACACGGGAAGGCTTTGCCACATTGTTCCTGTGGGATCACTTGATATAGGAGCAATATGGCAGCGCATTACTGCTCTCAGCCCCCCCCCCCCCCGGGGGGGAGGTGGCGCACAGCAAGGGCATAAAGGCTGCCTCGTACAGACGCCATCACTGACTGATGGGTACCACGGAGTGTCAGAGGTTTGATTAGCAGCTGAGGACCAAGAATGGAGCTCTGTCCCAGCCCTAACCAAGGAAAGGTCCCCATCCAAAGGGGTCAGATGAAAAGGTCCCCTAAAACTAAGTATGGACTTTGACACTCTTCTCATAGAAGAACAAGGAGAAACTTAACTCTGAGACTAAAATTTCAAATTAAAAAACAAAATTGGGGAGGTGGGGCACCTGGGTGGCTCACTTGGTTAAGCGTCCGATGTCAGCTGAGGTCATGATCTCACAGTTTGTGAGTTTGAGCCCCACATCGGGCTCTGTGCTGACAGCTCAGAGCCTGGAGCCTGCTTCAGATTCTGTGTCTCTCTCTCTGCCTCTCCCTCACTTTGTCTCTCTCTCTCTCTCTCAAAAATTAAAAAAATTAAAAATTTCAATAAATAAAAATTTATAAAAATTAAAAAAGAATTTTAATCATGATCTGCTTTGTACTTCATGCCACTCCTATGGTCTCTCCAGCGATCCCTGTAATTATTTTTTTTTCTATCTACTCAATCTTTTTCTTTTTAATGTTTATTTTTGAGAGAGAGTGAGCAGGTGAGGGGCAGAGAGGAGGGGGACAGAGGATCTGAAACGGCCTTGGCACTGACAGCTGAACTCACGAACTGTGAGATCATGACCTGAGCCGAATTGGCCGTTTAACCGACTGAGCCACCCAGGAGCGCCCCCTACTCAACCTTTCTTCACAAACTTTATCATGTACATAAATCACATAAGATTTTATTAAAACACAGAGTCTGATTCAGGCATGGAGTCAGGCCTGAAATTCTGAAGCCCTCCGAGGGCCCACGTGATGCCAGTCCCCAGATCAGCCTTGAGTTAGCTCAGTACTGGACTGGACTGCTCCCTAAGGACAGGGATCTCATCTGTCCACCTCCGTGTCTCTTACCTTCGCACAGCCAGCGGTAATGACTGCTGGCTGAAAGAGTGAGCAATACAACCCGTCTATTCATTTCCAAGTACCTCTTTCTTTTGATCTTAACATGTTTCAGGGAAGGAGATAATTAGAGCTTTATAGCAATCTTTCCTTTATCACTAAATTCCAAAAGGCAAAAGTAAAAATTTATAATCTGACCAAAAATCTATATAACCTGAATTAAAGGGTGGTAATAAAATTCTATTAGTCATAGAGTTAGACCGCTTCACTTTGATAAGAAACAGGGCCATCAAACTGCGAGGCTCTATGCTTTCCGTACTTTGTTAGGAGATCTGCACTGCTTTCATCCACCAAAATTCCAGAATCTAACGATCTGGCGCAGAATCTGTGGCAATCACAATGAGCCAAACTCTGTGAAGCAGCCCACATCCTGTCTGCTAATCCACACAGACAGGCCCGGACCTCCTGTGTTCTACAGTGTGAATTGAGTTGCTCTGTGACAGTGGAAATTTTTTTACATCAGTTTTTCCTGGTACCTGTTGAAGACAAAGAAAATTTTTAAATCAACCTTTAAGTGACGCTCCAAGGGGTTTATGGCAAAACCTATGGGGAACACTGAATACATCTGGTTTTTCAACAGCCATTTTATCAATTTAGCTATCCTTTATTACACTACCGTGCCACATTACACATGGGTTAGATACTGCCGATACCTGCAGTGACTCCACTGAACCAAACAAATCTTCTAACAATTTGAGTAAACAAAATAGGCATAAAATCATATACTGGTGGTACCCTGTACCCCGATTAAAACATGTGACCAAACAAAGGAGACAGAAATGCAAATATATATATTTAGGATTAGTGCAATTCCCTCTAGACATCAGTTTTTTTTAGTATCTCCAATGATGAGAAAGAACCCAGATAAAGGGATCAGTTCAAATATTTATTGGTCTCCTTCTGGGAGATCAGTCAGGCAAGCTGATTCTAAAGCACAAAAGATAGAGCCCCGCCCTACAGGAGTTTACGATATATTCTAGGACACAAGATATACACACAGTTATCTTTACCATAATGCAAGAAGGAAAATGAAAGCAGCAAGTAGGGGCCTTAGGCCATGCCTCTGGAGACCTGACATGGTTCTGAGGGCTGAGAAGTACTCAGAGATGAATTTCCTGGTGATTAAGGGGTTTGGTAGTCAATGGAGTCTTGTTAAGCCAGCTGCCTGGGTGAGGGGTGTGGGAAGCCCTGATCTATAGTATTTCTGTGGTGTAAACACTCCCAATCATGGCCAATTTCAAGCTGCCAATGGTTTCACAACCAGCCTGCTAAAATCCTAAAAATATCAGAACTGGATTTCAAAGCCAGTATACCCTGGCTCCAACATACCACTGAATTTGGCCAACATGATAATTTGGTAAAAAACAAAACAAAACAAAAAACCAGTGGCTTGGCAGAAAATTAATAGCCCTTATAATCCTTGATTCTTTTTTTTTAGTGTAATGGGAGGAGAAACATCTATAAATATTACTTTATATGGAAAAGGAGTGTGCAGATATGATTAAATTAGAGATCTTGACCTGAGAGATTATCCTGGATGATCTGGGTGGACCCTAAGTGCATTCTTATAAAGTCCTTTATAGATTATCTGGGGGGACAGGGGGGAGATATACTTTTTAAAAATTTGGAAATTACTTTCAGTTCTTCCTCTTTTTTTTTTTTATAGATTTTTTTTAAAGCAGTTTTAGGTCCACAGCAAAACTGAGAGGAGGATTTTCCATGTACCTGTTGCTCCCACAGATGAAAATATTTTTAGTTTTGTGTGAGGTAGATCATGATGTGATGAAAAGTGCTACTTTTTTGCCAAAGTGGCGTTAATTTGAAGAGCACTTTTTAAATTATTGACAATACATAGATGAATATAATCAGTAATCTTCAGTTATTTCAGAGTATTCCTTCTCCTCAAATCCAAATAATCCCTTTTCCCCTGGGGCATAACGAGTGAAAATGAATAATAAAATTTAAAACTTTAAAAAAAAACAGTGAAGAAAAGCAAACTCTGAAGAGTTCTGACAACACTGAACAGATAGTCCTAATGTCCAACTGGCTTTCAGGCAGCCAAATGGTTTGCCGCCGTCTTGACAGGGAAGTGTGGAGTTAGAATGAAAACAACATGCCCTTTCCTGTTAGTTTTTTCCCTCGGACAAAAACCCTGTGCAAAATATATTACACATATTTTATAGATGCAGACACTGAAGAAAAAGGTGATAAAGTAACTTGCCTAATATCCCCCAAGTTATTAGGTAACAGAATTGAGATTTGAAGAAAGTCTGCCGGACAACCAAACCTTGGCCTTCCCTTCTTTCCTGCTGACTGTCTCAGCCTCAGGTCTCACACCTGGGCTACCGCAGTGCTCTGAGGAATGGGCTGCCCCACGCTCAGTTGTGCACCCCTCAAAGTTGTCCCCCACACGCCCACTCACACCGTACTCTAAGCGCCTGGTGCTGGATTCATGGTGCTCCATCTGCTGATACACTTGCCATCTCCTCCATTTGCTGAACTTTCACTCACCCTTCACAACTTCAACTAGGAGCTATCTCAGCTCAAACAAGCAAGTGTTTATTGGGCACTATATCACGTAACTACTGCTGCCGAACAAACCACTCCAAAACTCGGTGGCTTAGGACAACACTCATTCATGGTTTCTCATCAGTCTGTGGGCTGTCTGGAGCTCAGCTAGTCTAGGCTGGACTCAGCTGGGGGAGGCTCTGCTCCAAGGCGGCTGCCCCGGTGTGTTCAAGACTCAGGGATTTTCCAGGACATGGAACTTGTTTTAAAACTGGGGCGGTTCCAGGCATATCAGATTGATTAGTCACCTTAGCGGTAGTCCCTTGGTGCCTCTCCTGACCCCCTCCATCCTAAGACCAGCAGGCCAGTCCAAGTTTATCTTTCTCATGGTAATGGCACCAAAGAGCAACACTCAACTCCCTAAGCGTCTTCTGCATCAAAGTTGCTAACATTCCATTGGCCAAATGTGGTTGGGGCACAGCAATACACTCCACTCATCTGAACAAGTTGGGGGGAGGAGATGCACATTTCTGAATCGCATTTATCAGGGCACCTGCTGGGCAAGTTACGGAGGGCTGAAGACTCCTAGGCCATCATTCCTAACTGCAGGGACTAGATTATTAGGTACCCTGCCAAGTGTCGGCAAAGCACCGCGTAAAGAGAGATGATGTCCTTATCCTATTACATCTGAGCCATTAAAGATGGTAAACTGGGAAAACCAAGCCTTTTGTCATGTGCACAGCGCCTGGTACACGGCAAGATGAAATAGATGTTTGTTAAATTAAACTGGTCAATTACATGCCCTTCAGCACCGTATTCAACTTTCTCCTGTTAAATGTACTCCAGTTTCTTTCCCGTACTTTCTGTGATACTCTCCCGCACAAAATGCTAGATTACGTGCAGGGGTCGGAATACATTTTTGTAAAGAGCCAGACGGTAAATATTCTAGGCCTTGCCAGCTCTATAATCTGTTGCAACTACTAGATCTGCCATCGTGGCAAAAAATAAGTAGCCAGACAATACACAAACCAATCAGGGTGGCTGGGTTTCAATAAAACTTTATTTACGAAAACAGGTGGTAGCCTGTATTTGGTTCACAGACTATTGTTTGCTGACTCTGGATTAGACAAAGAAGTATAAACTGTGCTCAGAGTTGTACAGGCTGCCCAAGCCGAGACAGTGCACACAAATGTTTCCCAAACTGTGTTCCTTAGGACACCTGTATCAGAATCACCATGGGTTTGGGGCAGGTGAGTGAGGGGACCAGGAGGGTTAAAAAGGCACATTCCTGGGGTGCCTGTGTGTCTCAGTTAGTCAGTTAAGCATCTGACTCATGATGTCTGCTCAGGTCATGATCTCACAGTTTGTGAGTTCCAGCTCCACATGGGGCTCTGCGCTGACGATATGGAGCCTGCTTGGGATTTGGTCTGTCCCTTTCACTGCCCCTCCCCTCTTGCTCTCTCTCTCCCTCTCTCGCTCTCTTTCAAGATAAATAAATTTTATAAAATTGTTTACAAAAATGCACATTCCTGGAGTCTATTTTAGTACACACCTCTGAAGAGGGACCTGAGAATCCACATTTATTTATTTATTTACTTACTTCTTTATTTTTAATTTTTTAGTGTTTATTTATTTTTGAGAGAGAGAGAGAGAGTGCGCGCGCGCATGCGCGAGCGAGCATGAGTTGGGGAGGGGCAGAGAAAGAGGGAGACAAAGAATCTGAAGAAGGCTCCAGGCTCTGAGCTTCTGAGCTGTCAGCACAGAGCCCAATGCAGGGCTCAAACCCATGAACAGTGAGATCATGACCTGAGCCAAAGTCGGATGCTTAATTGACTGAGCCACTCAGGTGCCCCGAGAATCCACATTTATACAAGCTCCCCAGATGAGTCTTCTGCATATTAAAAATTGAAAATCACCAGTTTTGACACCTAACTTCAGTACCTAAAATTACACTAAAATATCAAGTAAATACATAAGCTTCAAATCACTACTCATAATCTCACTGAAAATGTACAAACATCATAGATATAAAACCAAATGTATATCACATAGACTAGGATGATACACTGAAATATTGTCAGTAGATATTACAAGCAGAATGAAGTATAACAGGTTGTTTTAATCTTTACTATTTTGGATTTTCTATTTTTTACATAATATGTGGAAAAAAACATTACAGCTAAACATACACTGTAAATTTTTTTTTTAAGATTTTATTTTTTAAAGTAATCTCTACACCCAATGTGTGGCTTGAACTCATGACCCCAAGATCAGGAATCACTCGCTCTACTGACTGAGCCAGCCAGGCCTCCCCACACTGAAAATTCTGTAACTATCTAATGTTTAATTTTCATTCAGAGTTATTTTAAACACAAAGAAAGGAAGAGAAATCAGCACAGATTTCATAGTTAGCATTTTGCTATATTTACTTCTGTTTTTTAAAAACTAAAATGTTAGAGATAAATTTCCCTCCTGTCCCCAGTCTCCCACTGTAGCCATTATTCTCAGTGTGGCCTGTATCATTCCCACATACTGCACACTTTTTCTGGGTGTCAGTGTATTCATCAATAAGATATAGTTCTGTTTTGTCTAAGTTTCATAAATGGTATTATACTGCCCAAATCATTTTCTTTGAGTTTGTTTATTTTGAGAGAGAGAGAGAGAGGGAGGGAGGGAGAGAGAGAGAGAGAGAGAGAGAGAGAGAGAATCCCAAGCAGATTCTTTACACTCAGTGCAGAACCTGACATGGGGCTTGATCTCTGGAACCATGAGATCATGACCTGAGCCAAAATCAAGAGTTGGACAGGGGCGCCTGGGTGGCTTAGTCGGTTTAGCGTCCGACTTTCGCTTGGGTCATGATCTCGCGGTTCGTGGGTTCGAGCCCCGCGTCGGGCTCTGTGCTGACTGCCAGCTCAGAGCCTGGAGCCTGTTTCAGTCTGTGACTCCCTCTCTCTCTGACCCTCCCCTGCTCACGCTGTCTCTCTCTCTCTCCTAGAAATAAATAAAAACATTAAAAAAAAAAATTTTTTTTAAATAAAAAAAAAAAAAAAAGAGTTGGACACTTGACTGACTCCCAGGAGCCCCTGCTCAAATTATTTTAAAGTTTTTATAAAATGGTCAATATGAAAAACTTTTTCACTCACTCTTCAACTAAAGGCACCACGGGCGTGTACCTCTTATTAACCAATTTACCTGACCCTTTTCCGACAGCCCTGTTCGGGTAATTAAAAGAACATTTCACAGCAGGATAGATCTAAAATATGAGCTCTACATTTCTATACTTGACGTGCAAATTTGCTTAAGGGCATGGCCTTTTATGTCCCTCCTATATATTGTGTCTATTAACATTTCACTCATTGCCTAAGAATGTTTTCTTAAAAAGCCTACCAAATTTAACCTTTCTGGAACTCATGAAAGCATAACAAGCAGAATATAAAGACGGCTTTATCTTTATATGCTTTTCTCTTTAGCGCAACAATTTTTACAGTCATAGACACTGCCAGCTCCTGCCAGTCATCAAAGTCCCCAAGAAAAAAGGTTATTTAGAGAAGGGGAATCCAATTGGATAATGACTACTTCAGCTGTCCACGTCTTCAGATAACAAACTCACCTTAATAAAAAGAAATTTAGAAAACAAAAGCCCGAAAGGACACTTCAGACATTCAGAAGTTTTGGTTGAAACACTCATTCCCCTGGGTCAAATATGGATAGTGGGGTCAAGAGAACTTTTGTTTCTATAATACACTCCTCCGAGATACGCCTTCAAAGAGAACTTCAAAGAAGGATGAAGTACTTCTACAAAATACACGCTGGACCCTCTCCACGGATGGCAGCCTGGAGGGGGTTGACTGAAGCACAAATGGAGACAGAGACAGATGTCCCTCTCAACCTCCCCACCCCTACCCCGAGCCCGGCCACTCGGTCGTCCCCCTCAGACATGGGGAGAACGGGGACAGTGTGACCTCAAAACGCACCCAGGTGGGGAATGTCCTTGGTTTCCCAACCCCTAGGCTCAAACCCCTGCACACTGGAGATACCGGAGACTTTCTCCAGGCTATTATGAAAATTAAATGAGAAAACGCTGACATCATCACACTCAGTAATTAGTAGGTTATTTTCAGCAGCAGCAAAGAGGTAGCCACTGACCTTCCAGGTCTTGAAGCAGATGTGGCTGGTGGACAAGTGAGGTGACAGGTAAGGCCGGGAGTGGGTGGCACCGTGTCATGAGGACCTGGGGAGCTGGCAGGGAGGGAAACGGTTCACTCACACCACCGTCTCCAAGGAAAGGACTGAGTACCTTGTCTCACCTATAAAACAAAATTCTCAAGTCCCTGCACATGACCTGTTCACAATCACTAGGCACGTTCCTCTTCCCACAGTGTATGAGGCCACGAATGGCTCATAGAAAAATTTGAAATCTAACAGCTTAAAAGGAATAACTACAAAAATAGCATAGGTGTAGCTCCTTACCTCATACATAAGTTATGACAGTTACTTCAAATGGCTAAAAAACAAAGAAGTAGAAAATGCTAAATTTCGTCAAATCTCTCTCGCGCTCAAAATGTGTTCCAGGAATTTTCTAAAGTTTACTTTGCTGATGATTTTTCTAGGGGAAAAAAATGAACATAGAAGAAAAATACCAGTTACTATATAGTTCCATAACACTTTATTGGTTATAGTTGATAAGAAAATGCTTAGCCAACAGCAAGTTAAATTTCAAAATAAGAGGAAAAAAAAACCCTAAAGGTCTCAAGTAACTTTTAATCTATCACATAGTTCAATACTACTTATTCAGCACATAAGAAATTACAGCAGGCTCTAGCCTGTATTTGAGATCATGTCAAATGATGTCACTTTCTTAAGTGACATCACTAGGGGCGCCTGGGTAGCTCAGTTGGTTAAGTATCCGACTTCAGCTCAGGTCATGACCTTGCAGTTTAGGAGTTCGAGCCCTATGTCAGGCTCTGTGCTGACAGCTCAGAGCCTGGAGCCTGCTTCAGATTCTGTGTCTCCCTCTCTCTCTGCCCCTCTTCAGCTCATGCTGTCTTTCTCTCTCTCAAAAAATAAATAAACATTTAAAAATTTAAAAAAAGTGACATCACTTGAGAATTATCCAAATCATTTAAGAATCAATACATAAGTATGCCCTCTACAAAATGAAATTACGATGAAGTCTGAGGAAAGATCAAGATCTAGTTTACCTAACTAGAGGATAGCTTCATGTTAAAGTGTAACTAAAGAAATCGGCAGTCTAATAAAATGTTTCGCCACCAGCCTCATAAGGTGGGAGAGAGGGACACAGCCAGAGCAGATAATCCCTAAGTATCTGTGGGTGTCCAGGGTCCAGGCCCTCGCACAGTGCCTGGGGCACTGCAAGTACCCAAATGTTTGACGGCCCAGCATTGCTCAAAGAGATGCAAGATAGGGCAGGCCACCTGAAACTGTATGAGTGCCTTCATTCTCAACTATGGCTGCACATCAGAAGCCTCTTTTATAAGAGATTCTCATTCAATAGATCATATTTAGATTGGGTTCTGGGTTTCTGTTTGGCACATACGTTTTTAAAAAGCTTCATGATTTATGTTAGGTAGGTCCCCTACTTCCTGATCTCTAAGAAAGTTTCTATCTTGTTTATAGATAAAGCAAAATTAAAGGCTAGTTCTGTTTCAATCAATAATGTTTAAAGGAACATGAAGAAGCCTGCCATTTTTCCAATTCTAAGTTTAAAAAGTGTGTAGAAGGGTGCTGGATGCAAAGCATGAAATCAGTCTACTCAGAAGCATCCTGACATCAGACTGGTGTCAGTGGCGCCCAGGATACGAAAGCCTGGCAGCCAAGTGAAGGACCGAGAGCAGACACTGCCTTCCACAGTCACTAGGGGCACCAAGGCATACACTTCTTGCTGACTGCTGAAGTTACAGAAGCTTGGGGACAAAAGGGATCTTGGAGATTATGCTGCCACTTACATTTCACAGATGAGGAAACAAGGAATCGGAGAGGATGTTGGCTGCCCTGTGATAATGGCTCAGTGGCTGTAGAAAGTACCTCTAAGTAGTTTACACTGTGAGGAGCTAAGTCTAAGAGGGTCTCCATAAAATGTTCAGAAATTGTCAGGTATGGATCATCGGCAATGTTGGGTCCCAGAGCCAGACACGGTTTAAAACGATGATGATGGGGGCGCCTGGGTAGCTTAGTCAGTTAAGCGTCCGACTTTCGCTTAGATCATGATCTCGCGATTCGTGGGTTCGAGCCCCGCGTCAGGCTCTGTGCTGACTGCCAGCTCAGAGCCTGGAGCCTGCTTCAGATTCTGTGTCTCTCTCTCTCTCTCTGACCCTCCTCTGCTCATGCTGTCTGTCTTTCTCTCTCAGAAATAAATAAAACATTTTAAAAAATGATGATGGGGTGCCTGGGTGGCTCAGTCAGTTAAGCATCTGACTCAGGCTCAGGTCATGATCTCATGGTTCATGGATTCAAGCCCCACATCGGGTTCTGTGCTGGCAGCTCAGAGCCTCGAGCCTGTTTCAGATTCTGTGTCTCCCTTTCTCTCTGCCCCTCCCCCGCTCATGCTCTGTCTCTCTCTGTCTCAAAAACAAATAAACCATAAAACGAATTAAAAAAAAAACGATGATGATGACAATGATGATGATGATAGACTGGAACTACAGTAAAAACCAACTGATCCTAAGAGATACAGTAATTTTCCAAGACTGAGCTTCTCCAACACACTGGGGCTTGAATCCCATCTGTCTTCACCACTGCCTTGAAATTCACCAGAATCGTTTGTTTCACAGGAGGGACAAGCAGCATGTAAAAAACAACCTTTCTGAGATTAACACAGCACACTAATCTTAAAACGAGTTGTTGTTATTAACATTTTAACACCTGGGCTGGAAAAAAAAAAAAGACTCCAGAGAAGAGGAAATTAATTGTGTCAGATTTGCAACAGTAAGTATAAAAGGGTTAAATTAGACCAGATGGCTCTATTAGAAGTAAGACTTCTGTCCTCATCTATGGTCCGCTGAAAACCACGCTTGCAGTCGCATCTTATGAATGAGCCCAGCAGCCAAACACCACATGGTTTGCCCGCAGTTGACCAGTAGGTGGCAGAACAGAACAACCCATCTTCCATAAAGCCCCAGGCGGTAGAGGCTTGGGTAGATTCTCAGGGAAGTGATGCTTGTCTTCAAACACAGGCAAAGACTAGGTTAGGAACAAGCAAAGGAAACTGAAGGTATCTTACAAAATAAAAAGTCAAATATCCATTTGCCTCAATAACCTACATACTAAAATTCAGAAGCGTCTTTACTGAAGCTGCCAGCACTGGAGGGGGCTCGAAAAGAAGTATGAGAGGCCAGTGTCCAGCCTGTAGGACGGGCAGGCGCCCACAGCAGAGTTTCAAACCTGCCTGGTCATCAGCATGACCTGGGGGCACTTATTAAAATACAGACCCTGGGGCCCAGACTCACAGAATCTCTGGAGAAAGAGCCAGGGAATGGCCTGGGGGGCCTGCCAGACAAGTCTGGTGCCCCCTCCCCCACCGGTGTACTACTACCTACCTGGAGGGCACCCATCCACAACCTAATGTGGGGTTATTGTCGTGACCTGCCCACAGGGGAGGAATCACTTCCCAAGCTGGTCAGAGAAGCAACAAAGGGCAGGCGGACTAGACAGGGTAGGGGGCCAAGTGGCTGCTGGGCTAAGCAAGCCTTCCAGTGGGCTGGGGGCTGCCCCGCCCAGCCCTTCCCTGTCCCTGTTTTTCACCTCGAAGCCTCATTTATCCCACCTTCCCTCTCCCGGTTCATCCCTGCCTGCAGCACCATTGAACTTGCTCCCTACTGTGTGTCGTCAATCTCTTTTTCTAGACACTGTGTTCCTTTCCATCGGATTCCCACTACTTCAAATAACAAAATGTTTCCCCCAGGTGTTCTGCTCCTTGGTACAAATTCTGTCTGGAGTCAGAAGTCAGGAGACTCCACTACTCTCAGTGTCCCCTCTTCCTCACCCCTGCAACCTGGCTCCTCCCCGAATCCTGTCTGTCTCGAACCACCTCACAAATAGAGAGAATGGTCTAACCACAGGCTGCCTGCCTCTCTCCACAGGGTCCTTGTTCTCTACCATAGTTCAACTCTCACCTTTCACATTGCCCTGGTTGCCCCGTTTTATACCGTAAGGTTGCCCTTTAAGCCTTACCCCCCGCCTTTGTACCCAAATGCCAAGAGAACCTCCCTTTGAACAAAACTGAGAGCAATCAAGATGTCCCTCTGCCTTTCTCCCTTCTGCCCCTAAGGAAAGCTCCAGGAGCACTCGGTCTCAGCTTGCCGCCCCACCCCCACCCCGCCGTGTCTATGCTTCATTCTGGCGTCCACACCCGGTCACATCAAGCTCAGACCACAGCCTGTTCCTGTCAAACCCTCCTCACTGGCCACCATTGCTAATCAAACCCAAGCTTCCGGGCCTTTGATTTAGGCCCCCACAAGAGTCCAATCTGCCCTTCTAGACTTGTCTCAGCGCCCCTGCCCCTGTAGCATCATTTCTGACATTCCGAAATGGCTACTGTTTATTTACTCCATCCTGAGAACTTGCATGTCACCAAAAAGCTGGCCACACAGGATTCCTTGACACGCCTTAGGTACCCTGTTATCCTTTCTCCTGTCCACCAACAATGCGCAATTCCTTGAGAAGAACAGTTTTAAGTCTGTGGATATTCAGTAAAAATTTACTTAATATATAATGTAAGTAATAAGGCTTTATCCCTCTCCTCCTCCCTTCCCCCCCCCCCCGAAAAAAAAACATGCTGATAGGTGATAGAGAGGCAAAAAGCACAAATATTTGAATCAGGAAAAGCTGGATTCCAATCTTGATTTCAATACATATTTAGTGACAAGTTGGTCTTGAACAAGCCTCTCTGAACCCCATGGTAAAAGACCAAAAAAACAAAAGCGATACAGCCACTTAGGAAAAGAAAACAAAACAAAACAAAACAAAACAAGAATAGCAATATCGCCACCTAGTGGGAGTCTGAGTAAGGCACATAGCACTGTGGTAAATGTTACTGGTCAGACATACCTACTTGAACCTGAGAATTTGCAGGCTATAATCAGAAAAAAAGAATAGGTAAAGGACTACTGATAATAAGTTTTTCAAGAAGGAAACACTGGTAGTAAATAGTACATTGTGGCTTAAGCTGTAGAAAAAAGGTAAAATTACAGAAATTTTCAAATATTTAACTTTGAAAGTTACCACATGAAATATTTTGGGGTTTCTTTTGCACAATTATTCTATGACAGTTAGTGTATCCTCACAGCCATAATAAAACTAACGAGAATGAATCATGAGCCTCAAGAAAATGGCATTACTTGCTCTTCAAACATAATACCAGATAAACCAGATTATCACTTTTAAAGAATACATATGTAATTAATAAGCACAGCACCAACATTTCAAGGTACCTATCAATCTAGGTTTCATTGGATGAAAATAATAGAACACATGATTATTTTTATACAATAATCACTGCAGAAACTCTGTAGCAAGAGTTAAAAATTGGAAAGTGGCAGATATGCAGATTGCTTTTGCTCAGGAAAAACATCTGGGATGTATTTCAGGAGGTGATCTAAACATTTTCTAAAAACCAAAGTAAGGCACATCAAACGAGGTAGCTAGGAACTATTTTATAGCTTTTGAAAAGAAATCCTGATAGAGCAGACCACTGCCCTATAAACAGTAAAGAACCTTTCTCCAGTAGTATCCCATATGCATCATTCTATATACCAAATGCCACAGCCACGGAAAATCAGTAGCCCACAGCCTTATAAATCACAGTTGAGTTGCTTCCTCATTTTTGTCATGGACTCCCCTAGTCGAACTGTCACAGCAGTTCACTTCAAATCTTAAAAATAAATGTTCATTTCATGGAGCCTGGATGTATCCCATCTGATGGTCATTAAAACACACACGCCCACTTCCACACAAACAGAAAAATCAGTTGAATTCAAAGACTCATTAATCTTCAAGCCGGAAGCTATGCTATCAACAAGTAATTCACACCTCCCATTACATGCAGAAAGTAGGGATGTTTGGTAGTGAGGCTAATGTTCCCTGAGGTGGGTAGTGGCACTATCGGGACCAGAGCTCTGGACTCACCCCATCTGAGCTCTGCCTGCTCTACCACACTTCAGGTCTGGCTCTGAAGTGAGTGAGTCCCCCCTGATACGCTTCAAGCACATCAATGAGTCATGTTTCCGTTTCCTCGAACTGTTCCAAGTAGCCTTTGGGAGCACAGAGGTCATTCATTCACAGGAATGCTAACTCACCCGTCCTGGGTACTAACACACTTAGGAATTACGACTTACCATGCCACCTTCGAATCAGTGAAGCGAATGGCTAACTAAATCTAAAAATAAAAAGAGATCCAACTCTTAGCACTTAAAATACTTTTCAACCTACTGTAAAACAACAGCCTATTTAGGAGATGAAAAGTGAGTCATTTCTTTCATCCAGCAGACGGGCTCCCCAGGCACAAACTCATGCACATTATACTTCATGGGGCCTTTTAAATATTTACTTGTTAGCAGATTCTTCCTTTCAGGTCAAAGATTATAGTACTTAGCAACACAAAGAAAGCAGAGGGATATAGTTATGAATTAGTAAACTGCTCTGCCAAGCCTTCCATTTGTTAATTCAGTCCAACTTCAAAGGGGATTTTAAAAAGAGGTTCATCTGTCAGAAATTAACTGTTAAGAAAATTACTGAATCAAAGAGACTTGGCCAGTCTTTCCAAAACCAGTGTTAAGGGAATAGTGCCTCGTTGAAGGTATAGAAGTAAAAAGTCTCTTCCTATGCAAATAGGTTTGTTTTAACTCAAAGAAAGTTTTTAAAAGGTTTTTTTTGTTTGTTTTTGTTAACAGCAGGACTCTCCCAGCCTTTGATATGCTAATAATGCTGTAAATTTCCAAGACTGGGGGAATGGGGACATTTCTGTTTATTTGGTCACATTTATTACGGGGGGGGGGGGTAGATGTTGGGGATAATCTATGAAAAACACACTAGACTGTACACTGGTTCAGTACCTTCCAAGAGTGGAGAAATGACTTTTCTAAAAGCATTATACGTTCTTGGTCTTTAGTAGCAGAGAACACTAGGCTCCCATTCACAACTATTCCAGGATAAATTGAGAGTCTCCGTTTTAAGTCAAATTGGAATTAGGAGAAGGAGCCTAACAGAGCTAAACCCTTCATAGCTTAACTTCTCATTGCCAACCAGACTACCAACTCCCCTGGGCTTCCGGAATCACTCCCTGGCTCCAAGCAACTGCCCCTCTACCTGTTCCTGCAGAATGAATCAGGGTGTTTGTGCATTTTCCCTGAACTCTTTGATCTGCATGCTCTAGTCTATTTCAGTGGTTTTTAACATGGGTCATACATCAGAATCACCTAGGCAGCTTTTAACTCTACAGATGTATGGCCCAGTGCCAAATCTACAGAATCCAACCTGATTCTCAAAGAGCAACTGTCAAAGCTGAAAACCACCATTTTGCTTCCTAGGAAGATGAAGTCAATAGACAAGTAATTGATTGTGCACATACCATAAATTGAGCACATTGACATTAATAAGGGAAGGGCTACCTAGCAACATTTTAATGAGTCCCCAAGTTTACAGATAAATCAATAGCATTCACAGGTGGCCTTTTTCTTTTCTCGGCCTCTTTCACAAGGAAACAGAAATATATTACTCTGTTGTATTTCTTACAACAAGGAGTGCCTGACACAGCTCTTGCAGGTGCAGACGGGTGTCTGTGGTTCACACATGCCTCGGCCCCCGTTCCCCCACGTGGCCCACCCAGCACATGACCCTAATTTGGGACTCAACACTTCATTAGCCTCTGGACAATACCTGAGAAAGTCAAAACTAGGAATGTCCACTGTGCTAGAGCGAACACTATTGTACGCTACACAGCACAGTGTATAGGCCTCTAGAGGGGCTCATAAGTAGGTCAATCGCCTATAAGGGAAAGTGATTTCTGAAGAAGTTTTCTTCCCAAAATATATTTACTTAGCCTATCTTATATGGCCACCTTTCTCCTTCTTAGTAACAGCGTGGTGGCATTTCTGGGTCTCTTTCCCCTTTAACACTGCCTTCTTCCCACCCCAAGGAGGGAAAAAAAGGTCCTAAATCTCTCTCTGAAAACTTAAAATGAGAATATCCAGGATGAAAGGATCTCTTCCTTTTGCAGCTCTTGTGCCAAGCAACTAGAAAGGCTTTTCTTTGGCAAATATCTGAAAGCCTATAGGTATTCAGGGGTCAATTTGATGTAGAAAGAACAGTCAGAACTGTCACTGCCTGACCAGTACAGTCAGCCTGGAGAGGTCGCTGCAACTCCAGGGGCTTCTGACTGTAAAATGAAGAGGGTCTATTACCACCCGAGACTCTCCCGGCTCTAAGGATAGGGTTCCCTGACATGCCAGCATTGACTCCACTTTGCACTTCCCAGCAACCAATGCAACGTGTTGACTGTTGCTAAACCACAACAGGGAGCCTCCAGGGCCATGTGGACACAATTAATCACAATTAATTTCTTCTTCCTTCCTTCCTTCCTTCCTTCCTTCCTTCCTTCCTTCCTTCCTTCCTTCCTTCCTTCCTCCCTCCCTCCCTCCCTCCCTTCCTTCCTCTCTCTCTCTCTCTCTCTCTCTCTCTTTCTTTCTTCTTAAATTTCTGAGAGATAGAGAGGCAGTGTGAGCAGGGGAGGGTCAGAGAGAGAGGGAGACACAGAATGTGAAGCAGGCTCCAGGCTCTGAGCTAACTGTCAGCACAGAGCCCGACGTGGGGCCCGAAGCCACGAACCGTGAGATCATGACCTGAGCTGAAGTCGGACGTTCAGCTGACTGAGCCACCCAGGCGCCCCGGGACACAATTTCTTAAATGAAAGCTTTTTCACCGACTGCATGAAAAGCACTTAATAAATCTAAAAACAGACTCAGGAGATGATGTGGACAAGTCAAAAGAGGATTTTGATGGGCTAAATGGATTGCTCCACTATCATGACACCTACTGAACAGGGTTCCATTTGTTAGGAGGCTTAAGGTTACGAAGGGGTGGTACATTTGGCAAAATAGCCAAGGTTCCTGAAAGAATCGATGGCACCACCAAAGGACATCCCAAGGAGTTGGCTGCAATTAATTGAGCAGAGCTTCTCCTCGGGATTGAGGTCGTGGACCCTTTTCTGTTCACATCCATGTTTCACCTGGATTCAACTATCCAGCGGATAACTATCAGAGCTTCCGTGAAATAACCCTGTAAAATAGTCTCTAGAGGGAGCAGTAGCAAAGCACCCCAACCTTGCAGGGGTTAAGCACAACCAAAAATTTTTAAAAATACACAAGCAACAATAAGAACAACAACACTTCTGTCAAAGAAAGCTTCAAGTGCAACAGATTTCCACCCTGGGATCAAAAGGTTAAGACCTCCAAATAGTGAGTAGTATACGAAAAGCTTAATCTGCCTTACTTCTAGCGGGTCCCGTGTAAATGGCATTCCTTTTTTGTTATTTGAATATTATCACTGCCTTTCTTGCTTCCTTTTGCAAATGCATATTAGGGAGAACCATGACTGAAGGTCATAATGCATTTAGGTGCAAGAAGCAGGACAAACTAGCTCCACTATGAAACTGTTCAATAAACAGTAAGACATCTGCAAGTTAAAAAGCACTTATTATATAGGATACACCTCTATACGCATGTCCTCTTTCAACTAAAAGTCCAAAAGAAACATTGTTCTCTTATGTAGCATACAGTCTTGTATCAGTTGACAAAGTTACATTTAAATATAAAGGTATATTAGGTTTTCCAACATCTGGAATTAAAATTCCAAAGACATCTTGGGGGCACCTGGGTGGCTCAGTTGGTTAAGCGTCTGACTTCAGCTCATTTCATGATCTCACAGTTCAGGGGTTCAAGCCCCATGTAGAGCTCTGTGTTGACAGCTCAGAGCCTGGAGCCTGCTTCACTTCCTGTGTCTTCCTGTCTCTCTCTCTGCTCCTCCCCTGGCTCTCTGTCTCTCAAAAATAAATTTTTTTAAAAAGTGTAATTTCCAAGGACACCTTGGGTTAAAAATACGATAATGAAGAGATAGCCAAGCGATAATCGACATCATCTTCTTAAAATGTGAAAATCTCATGTAAACTTAAGATCCCCTGGTTCCTAGCTTAAAATAGTATTTATTTTATTGAGCTCGTAAACTGTTGAGCAAGTACATAAAATGCTCTAACAAGACTTTAATCTCTTAAATGTCCTGCCTCAAATGGAAACAAAAGTACACACAGAATTAAGAGGTATTTATTGAGGACCACTAAGGAGTCAGTGGATTGGGACTTGAGAAGGACACAGGTTGAGTAAGGAGTGGTGGGGTCCTTGCAAAACAAGGCAGGGTTCCTTGTCAGGAAGGCAGGGGAATGTGGGTTGGCAGGCAGAACTACAATAAAGGATAGGTAAGCTTTTAACTTGTCAATGGATGGTTTTATTTCACATGTGCCCTTTTACAGATACCAGAGACGATACGACATGCATGAATGCTACACTTCCATTTGACTTACCCAGTGAAGAACAACATTAGTTCATTAATTTCTTCCCTTCCATCTTCTACTGATATTCATCGCAGGGGGAGGGGGAGGCCCTCTTTCATGATACACTTCCTATTCAATTATCCTGCATTAACCATTGACTTTCTCATCTCCTAATTCAGTTTCAAACTCATGCCTTTCTTGCTTTCTGACAAGTGTGTCTAGGTTGGTTAACTCTTCTCTTGGTGGTCACCTTTCTTGTACCACTGACCTTTATTGAAAGTGCTCTATACGGCACCTGAGTGGCTCAGTTGGTTAAACGTCCGACTTTGGCTCAGGTCATGATCTCACGGTCTGTAGGTTTGAGCCCCACATCGGGCTCTGCACTGACTGCTCAGAGCCCGGAACTACTTCAGATTCTGTGTCTCCCTCTCTCTTTGCCCCTCCCCTGCTTGTGCTCTGTCTCTCAAAAATAAAAAAAAAATTTTTTTTTAAGTGTTCTGTAGCTTTCCATTACCTGATTCTTTTCCTGACCACCACCCAAATGAATCTCTAATTTCCACCTCTATTATTTCATTTACACATTTAACCCTGGGGCCAATTTCTTTCTAAACAAAACAGGACCTCTGTGCCTCTTACTGACATTTACAATTTTTTTCAACTTAAATTCAATAATGTGGGATGTTTGCCAAATCCCATCTTATAAATTCCAGAAGGTGGCCTAAATTCCTTTTCTGCATTTTCTTGTATTAAGCTGATTCCTTGAAGTCATTTTGTAGGGTAGTGGGTGGATATGAGGGGTGGGTTGACTCTGGATTCAGACAGACTGGCTGCTTTACTGGCTTGACACTGTACAAGTTGCAAGGATTTGCAGTATGGCAGAAAGATCTTACCTGCTGAACTTCTCCTGTCTACAGTCTCGCCAGTCTGTGGAAGCGTTACATTAGATCATGTTTGTAGAGCACTTAGCCAGACACCCTGCCTGCCTCAGTGAATAATGGCTACTTTCAGTAGCATTATCTCGGAAGGAATATGGATTCCCCCCTTCATGTGGGAACATTCCTTCTATCCTGTCTTCCTCTTGAGCAATCATTCTCTTCCCTTCTTACAATCTTGGAGTAACAATCTATGTTGCTTCACAGCTTTTTCGGTTTTGTTTTGTTTTGTTTTGTTTTTTTGGATGCACGGTTCTTGCCTCAACACACAGGTGCTCAGCTTCATGACTTTTGTTCTCATTATTCTGTTGTTTGGTGAGTCTGTTGAAATCTAATTGCTACATCAGATGACTGTTTCTCCACCTTAGTCTTCTTTCCTGATCCTCTTCTTCTGATTGTCCCTCAAATGGTGATGTTCATCACTGGCCCTTTCTGGGATTCTCTCTTCTACTTCCTGGTGATACCTTCTGGTCAACATGGCTTGAAACACCATCACATGTTAAATTGGCTGCCGTATCTCCAGTGCCCACACTCCGGTTACCACACCCAGCTTACCACCTCCATCTGCCCACCCTGCAGACCCTCAAGCTCGCAACTTGCAGATCAAAACTCAGAGTCCTTCCTCAAACACAGTCATTCTGCCCTCTGGCTGGCTAATACCACAGCCATCAGCCTTGCTGCCCAAGAAAGAAAGTTCAAAATCAACATGGGCTCCTCACTTTCCTTCTATCTTCTTATTTTTCTTTTTAAGTATTTATTCATCATGAGAGAGACAGAGATCACAAGTGGAGTAGGGGCAGAGAGAAAGGGAGACAGGGGATCCAAAGCGGGCTCCACACAGACTTCAGAGAGCCCAACGCAGGGCTCAAAGCCATGAACCACAGGGTCACCACTTGAGCTGAAGTCAGACGCTTAACCGACTAAACCCAGACACCCCCTCTCTTTATCTCTTTAATTCACATCTTTAATTGAGGCCTAATTAAATGAAAGGGTTTATACTGTGCTTTAGTCAGCTGAGGCTGCTATGACAAAAATAACCACTGACTGAGCGGCTCAAATAGGCAGATCCAGTGTCTGGTGAAGGCCGGCTTCCTGGTTTGCTTATGGTAGTCTTGCCACTGAATCTTTACGTGGCAGAGAACAGCGAGTGAGCTCTTCCTAGAAGGACACTAATCTCATTTGTGAGAGCTCCACCCTCATAGCTTCATTGGCTCCCAAAGGCCCCATCTCCTAAAACCATCACACTGGGGTTTGGGAGTTCAACATATGAATTTGGGGGAAACACACATATTTAGTCCATAAAATACAGTAATAGGGACTTTGGAAAGGACCAATATTTATTGGCTTCTTTCTAACCTTCCCTCCATCACCTCATGGTTCGATTACAGCAGGCTTCTAGTGGTCCCTCCTGCTTCCTTTTTTCTAGGCCATCTAACCAGTGATGGCCTCACAAAACCTGCAAGGTAATCCCTAGCTCCTTAAAGTAGCATATCACAAGGCCGGTCTGTTTGGGTTCTCCTATTACTTAGCATCCCTTAGCTAAAAATAATAGGAATTGCCTTAAACAAATTTAACCAAGGGGAATATACTGGAAGGCCACAATGGTAGCTCCAGAAACCGACATTAGGAATACAACTGAGTGCCAGAAAAAAATTGGAAACGACAAGTCAGGAATCCATGAAGTTATTTCTGTCCACATCTTGTTTGTGCTTTACAAATCAACTCCCTGTGCTCCCCAATGCACATGGTAAGATGTGGGCTTAGAACATCTCTGATGGTTGAATTGTGACTCCCCCACTTCACCAAACAAGATATACTGGAATCCTAAACTTCAGTACTTCAGAATGCAACCTTATTTGAAGATATGGTCTTAAAAGAGGTAGTCAAGTTACAATGAGATCACTATGGTGGGCTTTAATTCAATGCCTTACTGGTATCCTTATTGTCCCTCTAAAAAGGGGAAATGTGTACGTAGAGACAGACACAAATAGAAGAAAGGCAATGTGAAGATGGTTGTCTATAAGCCAAGGAGAGAGGCCTGGAATGGATCCTTCCCTCAGTCCTCAGAAAGAACCATACCTTCTTCCAGTCCTAGCCCCCAAGTCTACTACACAAAGGAATCAAATTTCTCTCTCTTCCTCTCTCCTCCCCTCCTTTCCCTCTCCCTCTCTCTCTGTTACAATACCAGCTCCCAAGAGGAGAAACTGACTGGCCAGCTTGGGGCTGGTGCTCAACCTAGTCCAACGTACTGAATTTGGGGATCAGACCCCCTGAACAACCCTGGCTCTGGAAATCAGGAGTGGGGATGAGGCATGCAGAGGAACACGCCTTCATGAGGTGTAACATCTGAAATGCAACACAATTAACATTATCTGAGGACAATAATATAACAAATCACTGCTATTATGTTAGAGCAAACTGTGTCTACTCCACCAGTTTGAATGCTGGTACACACTAGTCAAATATAGCAAAGCTTTTGATAAGTTACAGAGTCACACTCAGCTCTCAATGACCAAATCTGCTCTGATGACCAAAACTAGGTGTTTTCAAGGATTTGAAATTCTGTAGTCAATAATATTGAATAGTTAAGGGTTTCAAAAAAATCCCAGGGGCGCCAGGGTGGCTCAGTCGGTTGAGCATCTGACTTTGCCTCAGGTCATGATCTCACAGTTCGTGGGTTCGAGCCCCACGTCGGGCTCTGTGCTGACAGCTAGCTCAGAGCCTGGAGCCTGTCTTCGGATTCTGTGTCGCCCTCTCTCTCTGACCTTCCCCTGCTCATGCTGTCTCTATCTCTTTCTCAAAAATAAATTAAAAACATTAAAAAAAATTTTTTTAAATCCCAATTAACAATCCTTTCACAATAGTTTTTAAATATTATCTTTAGCTTGGGGCACCTCGGTGGCTCATTCTGTTAAGTGTCCAACTTTCGCTCAGGTCATGACCTTGTGATTCATGGGTTCGATCCCCATATCAGGCTCTGTGCTGACAGCTCAGAGTCCGGAGCCTGCTTCAGAGTCTGTGTCTCCCCCTCTCTCTGCTCTTCCCCTCCTCATGCTCTGTCCGTCTCTAAGATAAAAACAAACATTAAAAAAATGTTAAATATTATCTCTAGCTTAACTATGGAGACAATGAGGTCAGGCCATTGATATTTTTCAGGAGCAAAAGCACTATCAAAGGTAGAGAGACCCACTTCCCTCATAAATTATTGCAAAAATCATCAAAATACTCTCCACCACTACAAACTACAATCTTCCTTCTCCGCCATCCACACACACAACTATATCCAATGAGAGGAGAAATCAGCAGAATGTACGAAAGTGTGACTTCATCTAAAAAGTAGGAAAATCATCAAAAGCAGCAAAGAAACAGAGCAGCAAAGAAAAAGAACAAAGGAACATCAGTTCTCCGTGGAAAGAGTATCTCTCCTTCGTGAGCATCTGAGAAATGTGTGCAACATTTCAGCTTGTCACATGAGGGGCATTTTGTGGGCAGGCAGCAGGGACACTGAACATCCTGCATCATGGGAGACACTATACAGTCTTGCATCTTGCATCTTTCACAGATTTCAAAAGTTCTAGGCTTATGTCATAAGACAAACAGCTTTTTTCACATTATCTGAGCTCAGAAACTCATTTCTACTTTATATAAAAATAAAGTCTCTGTGCTGGACTTTAATGGATGCTAAGTTTTCCAGAAATACCGATACCACTGACGTTGAAAGAATCATTTTACTTCGCTTCATTTGGAATTTTCTCGACAACTGTTCACCATTTCGGAAAGCTGCACTGGTGACCACGCCAGGGCTCAGTGTTTGAGTCGCCGGCTTTCCTATCGTGACATTCCACATCAGGTAAGCACCTGCTTGACTCGCGACGCTTTCTAGTTTTGTCAGAGCAACAAATATGAAAAGCTACGGAGGGGCCTTTCATTGACCCTTGTGTTACTGTTAGAGCATCGTATTGACTTCTAAGTTTTTTGTGTAGAGATGGGTTGTGAGGTCTAAGAAATTCCATTTCCAGGCAGGAAAAGGATATCACAAAACAGTAGTTACAAGATAGAACCACTATCTAAAGGATATTCTACGCTTTTGTGTAGCTGCCTGCCCACATCAACTCTTCCAAACCCTGCTGACGATCCACCTCTAACAGAACCAGCACAGGGTGGAGCTTGTCACAACCCTTCTACATGTCATTTGTCTATTTTCTAAGTGCTACTAAAATACAAAATACCTTGGCCTGGGTCTTTTCCCCACCACACTCACAGATTCAGATTTGTGCAAACCAATGAAAATGAGGTAGCTCTTCCTTGTGATGAGAAGGAAGAAACTATAGGATTCTACCCAATGCTCAATCCTGACTCCGTTCCTTCTAGGATGGCAGCATTCTCACACCCTAAGCACTATACTGAAGATGAAATTACAGTAAATGGCCTTCTGCACATTTCTTTTTAATTCAGGTCGCTCTCATGTTTTCAGTCATTAGATTGCACAAGATGTGAAAGTCAGAGTTCAGAGTTCAGAGCGCAGCTTTCCGGCAGATGAGTGTCAGCAAACCACCTACTCTCTGGTGTTCAAGCTCATCCAGCTGTGAAATGAGGATCAGATTTGTTACCTCTCCACACAGGGACACGTGATAACCTAATCAAACATTCCGTGCTACCTAGCTGTTCTGAATTCTTTTTTTTTTTTTTTTAATATTTTTATTTATTTCTAGGAGAGAGAGAGACAGTGTGAGCAAGGGAGGGTCAGAGAGAGAGGGAGATACAGACTCTGAAACAGGCTCCAGGCACTGAGCTGGCAGTCAGCACAGAGCCCGACGCGGGGCTCGAACCCACGAACCGCGAGATCATGACCCAAGCGAAAGTCGGACGCTTAACCGACTAAGCCACCCAGGCGCCCCCTAGCTGTTCTGAATTCTATTATATACTTTTTTATCAACACGAATTCGACGCCGTAGGATGTTTTAATGGGAACCTGCACATTGTGAAAACGATTTGGAACTCTTGAGTCTTTTTTCTTCCTTGTATGTATAATAACTGCAGAAATAATGGTGCCAACAAAATTAGAATCGGCTTATCTACCCCAGCGCGTAACCCAGATACTCTAGAAACCTCCAGTGCTTGAGATACCTTGTGGTTATCAAATGACAGATGTTCAGTTGGGTCCAATCTGATCTCAAGGCCAGGTCTCAGGTTGAGTGAGGTTTGCACCTGTAGAAAGGCTAGAAAATAATTTTCCAATGTCATCTGCATGTCTTTTCTGTTTATCGGTGCTGAAAATGATTCAGAAAATAATACTCTGGATGCCCAGATGAAGAATGTAGTAAATTTAAAATGAAGCAATAATGGAGGTGTTTTGATGTTCTCTCGCTGCCTTCTTTAAAACTTGATTTAGCAATGCCTGCTGCACAAATGAAGTGTTTACCAGCACTATCCAGGGGCATTAAACTCTAGGTTGCTCAGTGACACAAACCTTAAGAACTTTCTTTCTAAATAGTTTAAAACTTTTCCTTTTTAATCAAAAGAGAACAAGGTTAAGCTAAATCAATTGCAATCCATGCTTTCTCAGGTTCAGGTCATTTCTTTCCTATTCAATTACAGTACATTTAAATGGAAAAATAATTTTGATACTTTTAATAACCTTAATGTTTCTAGTAAACAGAGAATGCAGACACTTAGATCTTAATCCTCATTAGAATTTATACGTTTGGCAATTATGGGGATCCAAAACTTTAATTTGTGAGAGGGGAAAATGATGTGTTATAGTAATCCCAACCTCTGATATTTCAAAATGTCCTTTGGAAAATGCATCCCACAAAGACAGCCACTTCAGTCAGTAACATGAAACATCCACATGGATCATTGTGTATCAAAATGCAGTATCTATTTGGAAAGGACTGTCATTCCAGTATTCATCTGCCTTTTAAGAGATTAAATGTATAAGACAGAATTTGGATTTACTGGAAAGGAAGGACTATAAAATCTAGTGGATCATGCTAAGTGAAATAAGTCAGAGAAAGACAAATACCATATGAGATCACTCCTACATGGAATTTAAGAAATAAAACAGATGAACATAGGGGAAAGAAGAAAAACCAAGAGAGAGGTGGGGAGGCAAACTATAACCCACTCTTAAATCTAGAGAACTGAGGGTTGCTGAAGGGAGGGGGGGCAGGGGATGGGCTATATGGGTGATGGGTGTTAGGGAGGGCACTTGTATGATGGGTATTAAGGAGGGCACTTATTATGACGAGCACAGATATATGTGCTCATAAGTAAGTGATGAATCACCAAATTCTACTTCTGAAACCAATAGGACACTATGTTAAGTAACTAGAATTTAAATAAAAATTTGAAACAAAAAATTTTAAAAATTTAAAAATAAAGTAAAAGTCACCAAGATTTTCGGGGACCTCTTGTTTATGCTCCTCGGGCTGATTTTTAACTCTTTCATTCTAACAAAGCAACCATATCCACTGTTATTTTTACAATCCATTCAAGTTATGTTCTTTAGTTTTATGGATACCCAATACCAAACTAAATGAGCACCTAAGTTATTAAGGAAATATAAATTATTCTCTGTAATCTTTTGGAAAACTCTTTAACCTTTTGTGATGCATTCAGTTCCATCTCTAGGGGGAGGAGGCAAGATGGTGGAGAAGTAGGGAGCTCCGTACATTTCACTCGCCTCCATCTCTAAAGCTGAGAAGGCCTGAAGCCATAGGAACCCTTACAGAATCCAGGAGTTTGAGAGGAAAAGGAGACACAGTCCGCTGAGAAAACAACCTTATAGCGTGAGTGCAAACTGGGGAAGATAAAAACGGGCCGGGACCGCAGTTCCATCTCTGGACATGTGCTGCTATTACAGCTCAATTGCACCTGCCATGCAGAAAACACATGTTTTTCTTAAATTAGGCAATAGCACCACAAAAACTCAGGAATTCCCTTATTTTAAAAATAAAAACTGAGGCTGATATTAATGTGCTTGAGGCTTTAATTTTTTCATAAGATCTATCAGATTACAAATGCCTAAATCAAAACAAGCGTATCATTACATCTTAGGACTACAATGAGACAGTGCCATGCTTATACTGAAAAATAATAACTAAAAAATAGGCTGAATTTTTTTTTAAGATGTGGAGATGAAGCATCAGATTTGTTTTCTAAAACTTCTTATTTTGAAATCCTTATCAATGTACAAGAAAGTCCCATGTACCCTCTCCCAGCATTAACATCTTACATAACTACACCACAGTATCAGAACCAGGAAATGGACAGTGGTACAATGCATACCTCTTATCCAGATTTTACTTGTTATATGTGGACTCATTTTGGGTGTGTGCACATGTGTAATTTATGCAATTCTACGTGTCACTTTGCAGACCCACCACCATACTTTTATATGTATCATCACCGTAAGGCTCCCCCATATTACCCCTTTTATAACCACACCCACCCCATCCCTAATCCCTGGAGATGGAAGTTCTCCATCTCTACCATGTTACTTCATAAATATTATATAAACGGAATCCTGTGGCATGTTGACTTTTGAGATTAGGTGGCTTTTTTTCACTCAACATAATTTTCTTAAGGTTCACCTATGTTTTGTTTTGTGTATCAGTCATTCATACCTTTCTATTACTGAGTATTATTCCATGGTATGGATGTACCACTGTTTGTTCAAATTACCGAAGAACATTTAGGTACTTTCTGATTTTTGGTTATTATAAATAAAGCTGCTATTGACATCATGTACAAGTTTTCATCTCTCTGAGATATATGCCTAAGAGTGCAAGTCCTTTTTATTTTTTTAAGTTTATTTATTTGAAGAGAGAAAGGGAGAGGGGGAGAGGGAGAGAGAAAGAATCTCACGTAGGCTCCCCACTGTCAGCATGGAGCCCGACATGGGGCTTGAACCCACGAACTGTGACATCATGACTGGAGCTGAAATCAAGAGTCAGATGCTTGACTGACTAAGCCACCGAGGCAAACTGAGTCTATTTTTATTTTTAAGTGGAAATGACAAACTATTTTCCAGAGTGGTTGGACCAGTAATGCAGAAATGATGCAGTTTTTCAGCATCTTCACTAGCATTTGGTGTTATTTTTTATTTTAGCCATTTGAGTGATATATGGTAACATCTCTGTTTTAGTTTTATGGTTTTAATTTGCATTTCTCTAATGGCTAATGATGTTAGATGTCTTTTCATACGCTATTTGCCATCTGTATACTCTCGAGTGCAATGTCTGGTGCATATTTTTTGTCTAATGCAGGTCCTGAAGATGTTCTGTGTGTTTTTTTTCTTTCCTAGAAGTTGTACAGTTTTATGTTTTACATTAAATCCCTGATCCATTTTGAGTTAATTTTTGTATAAGGTATAAGGCTTAGGTCAAGGTTCATTTTTTTGCCAATGAGTGTCCAATTGCTCCAGCATCATTTATTTAAAAGGCAATCCTCCTGGCCTGAATTGTTTTTCTCCTTGTCAAAAACTGAGAATATTTGTTTGGATCTATTTCTGAGTCCTCTATTCTGCTCTACTCATCTATTTATTGTCTAGTCATCTCCAATACAACAAAGCCTTGATTACTCAGCCTATATAGCAGGACTTAACATCAGAAAACACAATTTCTCCCATCTTATCTTTCTTTTTCAAGGTTGTTTTGGTTATTCTATGACCATTCCTTTTCCAGAGGAATTTTAGAGTAAGTTTGTCTATTTCTGCAGAAAATACTGCTGAGACTTTGATGAGAATTACATTAAATCTAGATAAATTCGGAGGAGAACCAACATGTTTATAATATGATGAGCCTTCTAATCCATGAACATGGTATGTCTCTAGGTATTTAAGCTGTCTTTGATTTCTTTCATTAGCACTTTATAATTTTCAGCTACAGATCATGTATATGTTTATTTAATTTCTTCGGAGTAAATATGGGTATTGCATTTTTAATTTCAGTTTACACAAAAATGCAAATGTTTTTCATATTAATAGAATTATTTTTAAATGTTTATTCAATCTAATTTCAGAGTTTCCCCCAACAATTTGGGACATTTATTATTTTCCATGGATAATGCAGCTAAGGGAATCTACTTGGAATGAATATGCATGTCTTTTCTTCTTTTTACCATCAGTATACACAAATGTTTAGAATCACATCCTTGTGATCATATGCATTAAGAACTCATACACTCAAGACACTGTTGTGCTGTGAGAAATTAAAACAATTCCTTCCTAGACAGTTCAAAAATCTACAAAGAACATCACCATGGTCAAGCATGCGCAGCACCCACAGGGAGAAAGCACTCCCAACACAGAAATTGCCAACACGAACAAAAATTAATTCAGCTCATGTTATTTGCTAGCCTCAGCTTCCTTTTATGGAAAGGGAGAAGATGCCTTCAGCTCCCAAAATGAACCAAAATTTAAATGAGTTTCAAGTTTTCAAATGGAATAGTTTGCTGAAAGAATAATAATATTTTATGCACCTCTAGAGGGAGCCACTTGAGGATTTTGAGTATTTTGAAAACAAAACACCATTCAAGTGCTCTAGCCACCATGATTCTGTGATCAGTGTAATAAACACTATGAAGTTGGGTGGGACCTGCACAGTAGAAATGGTGCTTATGTGAGAAGGACTTTTATAAAACATTTACTAGACACCTACTGTATGCCAGACTCCACACCAGATGCTGTCACACAAAAGTAACTGAGTTTGGCCCTTGCCTTCAAGCGGCCCACAGTCTAAGGACAGGAGGCTGACTTTAAAAAGTTACCATTACAAATGCTTACTATCCCAAAACCCCTTATTTTAGTCCAAAATCTTCCTCTCTCAACTTTGACTCTCTTTTATAAGAACAGCTCACCCCTTTCAAATGAAAACACGTCACACACATTAAATGCTACCAAGGGCACGGCCACAGGTGCAGGGCAGTGCAGTTCAATGTAAATTCCAGATCAATTTTAATTTTTCTTTTGAGAGAAAAATCACACACCTGTACCAACCACATACAGAAGAGAGAACATGTAGAATACACTGTGAATCTTAAGTTTTGCTTGGAATTAATAGATCACACAGCATCTGAACAGCAGAGCTGTGTAGGCAAGCTGGCCATGTGGAATGGAGGGGCCAATAAAAATATGGTCAGTGCCAATGCGGTCTCCAGTTCTTTTCAAAATCTACGCAAGGGAAGTAATCATCTAGGGCAACAGTCCTCAGCCTTTGAAAATCTGATGAACACTAAGGATACTTTCTGCAGGAAGCACGTATACACACAAATGTTACCCCTGAAATCCATGGGCCTCAAGTTAAAAATCCCAGCTCCCCTGCACAGAAACAAAGGAAGTGAGGGGAGGCTCTTACTGGCTAACTCCTTGAAGAAGGGCACAACTTCATTATTCTCCAAGTAGGATAACGCATGACCCAAGCAAACAATGCGATAAATACTTGGTGAATGAATGAATGATGAGTATGTTCATCATTATTTGTGCTATAATTTAGTTGTAGCAAATTATTTCAAACCTAAAGAAAATCTCAGTTTTCCTTAACATTAACTTCAGTGGCACGTTCTGTTTTTTAACTTTTTGTTCTGAAATAATCATAGACTTACAAGAAACTGCAGAACTAGTGCAGAGAGTGGTATACCAATCACACAGCCTCCCAAGGTCAGGACATGTTATAACCGTAGTGTATTATTGAAGCAAGAAACTGATCGGCATAGCCCAGTTACCAAGACAACAGAGCTAACTTGGATTTCACTATGTTCTGCATACTCTCATCTAATTATCTTTTTATGTAAACAAACAAAACTGCAAATGCTCATTCTCACCTCAAAAGAGTTGGCTAGAGGGACGCTTGGCTGGCTCAGTCGGTTAAGCGTCTGACTTCGGCTCATGTCATGATCTCACGGTTCGTGGGTTCGAGCCCCGAGTTGGGCTCTGTGCTGACAGCCAGCTCAGAGCCTGAAGCCTGTTTTAGATTCTGTGTCTCCCTCTCTCTCGGACCCTCCCCTGCTCACGCTGTCTCTCTCTCTCAGAGATAAATAAAACATTGAAAAATTAAAAAAAAAAGAGTTGGCTAGAATTAAAACACTGAGGCACTGGAAAATAGAACAGACTTTCATCAGCTCTAAGTATGTGGCACAGAACTGCTGAGCAAGAAAAAAAGACGATCTTGGTTTTCTTGGCATTGTTCTCCCGCCATGTATTATTTGATTTGAAGGGTATTCCTAAGATGTTAGGCATAACCAAAAAGGCAAGATTTCCATCAGTGTGAGGCGTCATATAACCTGATTCACATCTCTATGCTGTTAGGGGTCTGTCCACACAGCGGTCTCTCTGCTGGAGGGAAGCTGCTTGCAGTGTTGGAGAAAAGGGGCTGGAACGATTCTGTGGCCACCAAACAGAGCGAAAGTGTAGTAACACGGCTCAAGTCACAAGTTGGAGTCTTAACATACCTTTCAATTTCCTAAATGCATATTACAGAACATCTCACTTCACTTCTCTGAACTTCAACTATAACTCAAAGAGAATGTTCTGCTTTTTCAACAGAGGTTTTGTGAGCTCACAATCAATAACACAAGGTGAAGGGACTTCACGAAGCAGTGAAGAGCTTCCTGAACGCAAGTACTTCCTGCTCCAGTCTCTTACGAAGTGCAGCCTGAGTGCTCCCCGACCAGCTCCGGCCCGGAGGGTCAACACTCCACAATCTTCATCTCCTTCCCCTCTCACAACCAAAATACTTCATTCACCACAAGAGATGATGGTATCCATTGTCTCATTCCATCTATTACAGACAAGGAGTAATTAATTTATCAACAAAATTCCAAAATGACAAAATGATACTACGCCCCCACCGTGTCCATCATGATGGATGTTTTCAATATCTGTTCACTGAACAAGCCCATAGAATCATCTACTTATTCCGCATATTGACCATGTCACCCCAGAACAATTCTGTAGGCTGCGACCAAATCCTAGCCACCTAGCATCATATCCCCGGTGTCTATATTCCCCACACATATGATGCAGTGTATTGTCCCTGTGTCCTGTGATTCACAGTGCCCTGCACACCTTCATGTGGCTTACCTGTGCTACTTCCTTAATCAGCTAAGACAGGATCTCTTCCAAGGGGAGGTACCCAAGAGGTGGATAAAATGCTCTCGGGGCGCCTGGGTGGCTTAGTCGGTTGGGTGTCCGACTTTCGCTTAGGTCATGATCTCGCGGTTCGTGGGTTCGAGCCCCGCGTCAGGCTCTGTGCTGACTGCAGGCTCAGAGCCTAGAGCCTGTTTCAATCTGTGACTCCCTCTCTCTCTGACCCTCCCCTGCTCATGCTGTCTCTCTCTCTCTCTCTCTCTCCTAGAAATAAATAAAACATTAAAAAAAAATTTTTTTTAAAATGCTCTCCAGCGCTACCATAAACCCTGTACATCTGCCTGCCGTGCTCTCTAGGGTTGAGGAATTATTTCCTTATCTCCCTCTTCCATCTCATTAAGAACACTACCTTATTAAACTTGGTAGCTTTAATTAGCACCATGCCTGACACTCAGTAAGTGCCCAAGCAAGAATAGATTCATCCATTCACTGAACGCACACCACAGTGTCAACATTGTGGACAGAGATGAATCAACCATAGTCTCCTTATCAGATTCTGACGTCACTGCAATGAACATTACTTTGCAACATACTGACATCTAGTACAACCAGCCAAAAGAAAAAGAAAATCTCTGAAAGAAAAAGACCATCACTGAAACAGATCACAAGGCAAAAACACCTCATCTGCTCCATAAACAAAAGAGCAAAGAGTCTTATACCAAGGATTTTCAACTTACATATTACACATTAAAATTGGGCACATTTTTTGTGGTTGAGTTGGAAGTGAGATGGAATGTAATCAGGATTAAAATTTTGATGCTCCGATTCTTTCCTCGGTGTACAAAAGCTCAGGGAACTCAAGAAAAACAATTTGCTTTGCACAGAACGAAAGCAAAAACAAAAGTGATGGATGGATGGATGCCTCACAAACGTGAGGACTGTCCGGAGTCCTAGTCACAGAGTGGGGTTTCTTGTCTGTCTCCTTCCCCACATGGCTTTCAAGCTAACTGCTGAGATCTGTTTCCGAAAGACAACTACTGAAAGGGAACACACTTGGGAGACCAAATGGATGCTGCTATGTACTCTCTTTAAACTCATACCTACTATGAAATAAAATGCAATCCCACGATCTAGGCCCCAACAGTAGGTGATGGCTAGGGGAAGGCAGTATGCCTCTTTGGGCCCTGGGAGGTGTGACTCTCTCTGAGGTCCTCTGGGGAGACATGGTGGTGTCACTGGAGCCTCCTAAGAGGAGAGCTCCTGTCTCCTCCTCCTCCCCCTCCCCCCTCCCCCCAACCCCCTCCCCCAACGCTTCATTCAACCTGCCAGCCACCCTCACTGTCCAGCCACAGGGCAAGGCTGCAGCTGCTGGGCAGGGAAATCTGTTCCACGACACTGAGCCCCAACAAAAGAATCCCGGGCCAAGATACCGCTTTGTCTAAGCACATATTTTAGCTCACAAGGGCAGAAATCATACTAAATGAATGCTTTCGTTTGTTTGAAAAGCGCTAACATGTCTGTCTGTCAGAGAATCATGAAAGCTACTTTGAATGACATGTTTTTCATACCAAGCAATTTCTGAGATAAAGGAAGCCAGTTTTCAACAACAAAACAGTCTCAAGGTTTTTAAATCTCAGCACCAATGATCCAAACACAAAAGCTATAATTCATATATGCAACAGAATGTTAACAGTTAATCCTAAAAAAAAAAAAAAAAGAATCTCATTTTCACGTTCCACATGTGCACATCAGCTTAAACCAGTAAAAGGATACAGGTGAAAATTTTATATGAGTTTCAGTGGACTATATATCCAAGAATTTCTGCTTTCTCTATAAAACAGGCATTGTTACAATGTAATAGGTTTGAGGCATAAACCTATTCTGAAGCCTATCAGGTTTGATAAAAACTTGTTGTCCATACTGAAACTTTTAATTTCTACTCACTTTCCATTTAAATTTAACTTTCTATTAAAAAAAAAAAAAGTTCCCTGATCTGTTACTCTGGACTACAAACTGCAGTTACTAGTTGAAACAGGGATGATTTGGCAAAAAATAAAGAAGAGGGGTCTCCTTCAACTACCACTATAAACAAAACTCTACAATGTATAAGATAAATAACTGTGTTTGTTATATCACAATACAAAAAAATGTATAAGATTGAGACTATCCCTCTCCTCTGAGGAATCAGGAAGAAATCCTAAACACAGGAAAAAGATTCACATGATAGGAATATTTTTTTCATCCCCACTGTATTACGCATCTACTCTGTGAGCGACTCCAGGTGTATTGAAAAAAAAAAAATGATTTTCACCATAACATGAGCTCATGGAACTATACATGAATTATATACATATTTGCATTTTTCTGTAGGAAGAGCAAAGCTTATCCAAAGTGTGCACGATCCCCAAAAGATGAACAACTGCTGATATAGATGAAACATGCTGGAGAGTTTTCCCCAGAAATATGTAACTTTCTTTCAGTTTATTTATTTGAAAGAGAGAGTGCGCACACAGGCGCACGTGCACATAAACAGCGGAGAAGCAGAGATAGAGGGAGAGAGAGAATCCCATGCAGGCTCCAGGCTGTCAATGCAGAGTCTGACGTGGGGCTCGATCCCACGAACACTGAGATAGACAGATAATGATCTGAGCCAAAATCAAGAGCTGGGTGCTCAACTGGCTGAGCCCCAGAAATATGTAACTTTCATATAAAGTGACCAAGAAAGGTGGATAAGCAAGTCGATTTTTCAAAGGCTTCAAAGGGTGCAGGGGTGCATAGGCCAAAGCTAATAGAAATGGTACACAGAGTGGTAGGAGGCTGAGCTGGGGACGAAAACCACGGCAAGAGCATCGGTGCTGGGAAGAACATAGGACACAGCAGAGGCAGGCTGGAAATAGATCACCAAGGGTCCAAGAATCAGACAGCCCACACTCAAGCCTCACTGCTGCCATACACGGTGTTTGTTTGACTGAGTTTCTTCATTTCCCCCCATAAGATGGTGATATCGGTATGACCTCCCCTAGATGTCAGTATAAAGATTAGATGAAATAATGTATGCGGAGTGCTCCACTCGGCACCTGGCACAGAGCAGTGCTCCACAATCATCGCTGCTATGACTACTACCGTAGTGTGGTAGCACCACCGCCCGCCGTCCCAGGAATGTCCGTTTTACGGGACAGAAGTGCTCAGCTGCACCATGTACCTTGGGCTCCTCTCGCACCACCTGCGCGCTCCTCCCTCCTACGTGACCTGAGGATGTACCAGGACACTCTTGGCTTCCTCCCCACCCCCCACTCCCAGCAGCTCCAACTCAGATAAGGAGAGAGGCTGGCTGTTCGCCCCCAGAGGATTTTACCAACACATCCTGCCAAAGTACCAAACAAATCTTTGAACCAACTAAGATTTGAGAGAAAAGAAAAGTTAGGTCTGGGGGCTCTGTGAGGCATCCGGTAGCAAATCCTAGAAACCCACCTTAGAAGATGTAAAAGTGAAGCGTCCAAAGACAGTTGCAAAGACCTGATCGCAAAACTCTCCTCCCTCCTACCCTTGCCCGGTGTTCATTGCATCCGGTCTCCCAAGAGCTGTAGCCACAGCCCCGTGGCTCAAGGCCACCCGCTCAGTGAGCCCAAGAGGGCAGCTCTGTCCGGTCCTGCGACAAGTGCTCACGGTCCCTCAGCTGCGCCAAAAGTCACCTAAACCACGAACGGGACAGGAGGTCTCCAAAGGAAAACAAAAGCATTTACAGAAAGCTGTAGGGAATGCATGCTAGAAAGGCACGAATAGCACACAGCCATCAAAGGAGCATATAACTAAATTCATGCCTGAAAGAAGCACAATGATTCATGGCCTTATATTCCCATGTGTTTATTTGAATCTGTTACAACTATTTTGGCTACAAGCGGCAAACAAACCCAACCCAAAATGGCTCAAGCAGAAAGATAACTTCTTTGTTGTAGGACCGGAGAGTCTGAAACAGGAGAAAAATCACGGTTTGTCTAGTAAGCAAGTCACGAAAACCATTTCCCCCTATGCCTCACATTTGACCTCCGAGTTACCGTTGGGGGCAAAGACGGTCTTGTGACCGTGTTCTGGCAAAGAGATCAAAGAACCAGTCTGCTAAAGGCTTTTGTCTTCTGCTGCATGGGAGCTGGGTCTCCCTAGAAGCGAGACGGCAGTCTTGTAACTAGGAAGTAACAAGTATAAGGGACCAAGGTCAGCATGAGGTTAAATCTGAGCCTTGATGACATCCCTCAGAAGCTGAGTCAAGATAAAGAAATAAACCCCACAATAAATTATATTCAATAAACAAATCCCTATTTGAGCCACTTCAGCTAAATTTCTGTTACTTGCAGCTGAGAGCAATCCTAGCTGACCCAGCAGACCCCCTCTCTTTCTGTCTTCCCTTAGCATGTTGTTCTTTTCATAAAGATGGACACAATCACTACAGACGTCACGGTATGAAACCATATGTGCACATGAAGAGTTCCTCTCTTCCTGTGTCTTTTTTTTTTTTTTAAGAGGAAATTCTTCTCATTCATTCTTGACCTCTCATGAGTCAGAACTACATCATATGTTTAAGCCTGAACTCGAGTGGCATGGAAAATGCTACGTCCAGTGATGGACTTCTGAATTGAGGTCACTTTCCAGAAGCAGAAAAAAGAGACACTGCTAACAAGAAATGTATAGAGACGGAGGATGTTTGGTAGGCAACTCACAGAGCCAACTACACAGAGCAGCCAGCAGCGACATCTTAATAATGGCTTTCCCGCCACCATTGCTCACCCACAGAGAGAGCTCGAGGTGACACAGCCTCTCAGCAGGCTTCTGCTTCAGCGGAACAGGGGCAAGTTCACAGTTACACCGTTTCAAACTAAAAGCATTGTTAAATACATGAGTGCTAAGTGTAGCCCCAGAACACGTCATATAATAAAAATGTACACAAAAGCTAACCACTAAAGGCTGTTTAAAAAACGCAGAAAAGAAATGCCAAGTGAGAAAAAGTATGCTGAAACTCTCATGCGCTGTTACCGGGAGGGTGAACTGGCACAGCCACATTAGTAGGCAACTTGGAAATACCTACTAAAATTGTAAATGCACATACTCTGTGCCTAGAATATTTTGCTTCTCTCCCGGAGGAACACCTGCATGTATATAAAGGAAGACAAAGATGAGAACTACATCACTGTAATGTCCCTCCAAGAAAAAACAATGTCCCAGACAAAAACACTGGCAACAGTGTAAATGCCCAACCTCAGGGCGATGACTAAAACCATGGTATAGCTAACACAAAATACTATACAGCAATAAAAACGAACGAGGCAGGGGTGCCTGAGTGGCTCAGTCAGTTGAGTGTCTGACTCTTGATTTCAGCTCAGGTCATGATCCCAGGATCATGGGATCAAGCCCTGCGTCAGGCTGTAATGAACATGGTGCCTGCTTAAGATTCTCTCTCTCACTCTCTCTCTCTTTCCCTCTGCCCACCCCCCCCACCACTCACACACACTCTCTAAAACAAAAACTTTAAAAAGAATGAGCAAGTATAAATGTACTGATATATGACAATCTTTAAGATACATTGTTCTGTTAAAAGCAGAAAGTTGTATAATGTATAATATTATACTCAGTTTTAAGGATAATTTGCATAGGTAAATATAAATGCATACAAAAAAGTCTGGAAAGACATGAGAGTGTGAAAATACTGCTCACCTCTGAGGAGGGGACTAAGAAATGGGTAGGATGGTCAAAGAGAATTACACTGATTGAACATTTGACTATGAGAAAGCTTCCACATATAAAAAATATAACTGAATCGACATGCTGGTCTTTCAGCCGCCTGCCTTCTCCATTAGTCTGACACAGTAGCATTCATCTTTTACTTGTGGGCTTTAAACACACCTTACCTATACTAAATGAACTGGTTTGCAGAATATAGAGAGTGGTAAACAAACAAACAAGTTTATATACTTTTAAAAATGAAAATTCCCGGGCGCCTGGGTGGCTTAGTCGGTTAAGCGTCTGACTTTCGCTTAGGTCATGATCTCGCGGTTCGTGGGTTCAAGCCCCGTGTCAGGCTCTGTGCTGACTGCCAGCCCAGAGCCTGGAGCCTGTTTCAGTCTGTGACTCCCTCTCTCTCTGACCCTCCCCTGCTCACGCTGTCTCTCTCTCTCTCTCCTAGAAATAAATAAAACATTGAAAAAAATTTTTTTTAAAAAAATGAAATTCCCTTGCTGATCTATATACCTTATAAGCCACTTAATTGAAGGGGGGAAAATCTTTTTAAGAGAGAAGATATTAGAGATACCACTTAAAAAAATTTTTTTAATGTTTACTTATTTTTGAGAGAGAGACAGAGCAAGCAAGTTGGGGGGGTGGGGGGGGCAGAGAGAGAAAGGAGGCAAAGAATCCAAAGCAGACTCCAGGCTCTGAGCTGTCAGCACAGAGCCCAACACGGGGCTCTAACCCACAGACCAAGAGATCATGACCTGAGCTGAAGTCGGACGCTTAACCAACTGAGCCACCAGGGCGCCCCTGGAGATACCACTTTTAGATTCAGCCAGACGACAAAGTATTCATGTCTCCATAATGAGGGATCCTTAATTGTATTTGCATTGACCCTCTATAGAGACCTAAAGGAATTAGAAGTAGATTTTAAGCAAATCCTGAGTAACCACCATATCGGGCCTTTTTTTAAAATGGAAGTAGCTCCCGGATTCTGGAGGCCAAGTGAGACCACTGTGAACAGGTACAGAAACCTGCTTCAATGTTGGCTGGTATTATGCTTTTCACAAAATGCAGGCCAAAATACTGGCTGTTAGTAACACAGCCTGTAACAGAGCTCAAGCCTCGGTTTGAAGTGGCTGTTCCCATGCCAGGGAATCTTCCTTTCTGGCTGAGGTAAGCTTTGAGATGATGACATCTGGCCTCTGGCCCTTCCCCAAATTCAGAATCGCTGACTGACGGTGCTGTAGGCACAGCGCTCTGGTGGCGGCCCCCACAGACGGGAAACACCAAGCCCGCGTCCAAGACCGTGAGCCAAGTTTTCCCCTGCTGACAAATTCAGGCAGAGGCTCTTTTTCCATTTCATCAACACTCAGCATGGGAATGGAATGCCAATAAAATGGAGGAGGTGCGCAAGGCCTAAGAATTCGATCAGAAGAGGAAAGATCACGCCCTGCGGAGAGCTGGACACTGGGCACATCCCAAAGGCCGCTTGCCTGCTCTCCACCCCTCGTAGATGGCCGGCTGCCCTGAATCCTGCCTTCAGTGCTGGGTGCTGGTGGGCCCACAGGGCGGCTGCAGCCTCCAGGCACCCCTGCAAAGCACCCTGGAATTTGTGGGCGAGAGAACAGAGGGAAAACGTCTGATAAGGACTGAAGTCCCCTGGGAAGTAACAGGGGAGGAGCGATAGGCAAGGCTGAGAAACAGGGAGAAAGATGTGGAATGAGTCGATGGTAGGCTCATGTCAGCCCTGGGATGGCCTGGAAACGAAAGCTGCTGCTGCGGTCCACGAGTCAGTCTCCAGAAGGTGCGCAGAGTTCCACAATCCTGGTGGGATCCAGAAACCTCCTCCCTCCAGGGTTCCCATCTCTGGGGACAGTCTCATTCAAGGGCACTTTCTATGGGAGTACTAGGTGCTACGGCAGACACCGCGAGTTCGCCTACCCATTACCCATCTCCTACATCTTCCTCATTACCAACAACAAGCTTGATGTTGTTAAAAATGATAAATGAATGTGTCCAGTTTAAAAAAAAAAAAAAAACTATGTTTTTTAAGGGAGACCTTTCCTCCCTTACTAGTACGGCCGTGTGATATAATTTTGGCCAACAGGACCTGAGTGGAAATGGATGGGTGAGGCTTCTGGGAAATCTCTTCATAAGATGAAGCAATTCAGCTAATGCTCACCCTGTTGCCCTTTTTCTTCCTTCCTCGAGTCACCTTCCTGCTGGAGCCGAGGCAGCCGTCTTGTGACTATGAGGTGACAGAGACACACACTGAGGACAACACAGTGGAAATACTAGAGTCTGACTGATGACAGTGTCACAAAACCACCAGGCCAGCCCTAGGCTGCCTACTTCTGAAATGCTCATTACAGGACAAAATTAAATATCCAAATGTGTTAACCCCCACTGTTTAGGATCTGTTGCTTGTAGCCAAATGACAACTAAGTGAAGCAAGTGCTTGCTGTATGGTAGACCTTATTCTAAGTCACTTACGAGTCTTCTCCCTACGAGGTAGCAATAACATGCATCATTTTCAGCGGACGAAATGGAGATACAGCCAATTTCAGTAATACACCCAAATCACAAAGCTAGAAAATGGCAAAGCTGGGATCTGAGTTCAAACAGCCTAGTTCCAGGGCTCTAGAAAAGAGCGAGAAAGCCCAGCTCTCCCCCGGAGAGCCTCCAATGTTATGAAACCTCTCCCATGCTCCTGCAGAGTGTGAACCAAGGTCAATGCCATCCAACCAAGCCTTCTCTACATTCAGGAGGCCCTTCCAGCCCTTGCCCTCCAAATGCTGCACTGTTGCACGGCTCAAGGTCCTCGTACGTTACGTTTAAAATGTTTCCTTTCAGTCCCTTCTTGTGGAAAGGATGATTCTACTCATAAACATACTCCCTGCCTTCTTTAGCCACAAAAAGACGTTCAAGTTATACACGACCACAAATTGCCAGTTAAAGAAATTACTCTTTGATACAGAAAGAACTAAAGTAAGCAAACCAGGTTCTTAAAATTACTATTGTTGTTGTTGTTGCTGCTGCTACTACTACTACTAATAATAATTTATGATTATAAAAATAATAATAATAATAGGAGGAAAGAGAGATGCAACTCAAACTTATATCAACTGACTGGAGATGCAATGCCCAACTTTACGCCAATACCCACAACTCCTGCTGATGTCTTTTCTGATGTGGATGCAGGTTTAGCACTCCCTTTCAAAATATCTACTCTAATCAAAGTTACCAAAGCCCCTAAAATAATACATCTAAACTCTGATTTGCTATTCACCTGAAGCGGGACAAATAATAAATCATACATGGATTTTGTTTCTTGTTAGTGTTGTCTCTGAAATACATACGGAAGAGACCACATGGGAAGTACACACTGTAACACAGTTATATTATTGCTGTAGAGTTGTACATGGAATTGGAAAATTGCAAATGTGACTTCATGAATACGAGCCAGGCAGCCTACAACGCTGCGTTTCTTAAACACCAAGACGCTAGTCAATGGAAAAGAGTGATTCAAGTAGAATACTAACCCCACGTAGTAGCTAAACTGGTAGCAGGAGCAGTGGGGGACCACCCGTGACATGACGAACTCTCCAGTGAGAGAGGGTAAGAGCGGGGAGAGGGAGGGAGAGAGGCAGTAACAAGAGGAGGGAAAGAGAAATCAGAGGAAAAGGTTCAGTCGGTTCACCCTCCCACACCAAGTATTTGGGTCAGGGCTTAGCAGGTGCAGGGGAGCCCCCGCAAATCTGGAAAAACCAGGCCACAGGGCCCACCTGTCAAAAACCGGAACCTGAAGGGAGAGGCTGTGAACAGGTCTTACTAGATCTTTGGAATTTTTGAAACCAGTCTATATCCCACCCACCTCCTCCCACCGCTACTATTAGCAAAGGGAGTAAACTCTCTAGGAAAACAGCCTAGTCAGCGAGAACCAGGTCAAAGGAGCACAATGAAGTCAGCTCACACGAACCACTCTTCCTAGGGTTGATCCAGTCTGCGAAACGTCACTCATCATCTATCAAGCCACAAGCCAAAAGGAAGCGACCTGTGGGCCCTCGGAGAGGGTCTGTGCAGGACCCAGCGCCGCTCTCCCGGACGCAATGGGGATGAAAACGTGACCTAACACGCAGGGCTGCTCCTCATCAGGTCACAGTCTGCTTGGGAGGATAACTAAACTCACTCACATAAAGCAAGAAGCAAATCAAGAGAGACTATATTAAAAGCAAAAGAGTAAAGAATGACTCAAATACCACAGTACTCACTTTGGGGAGAGGAGGAAGACCAGAGACTCTAGAGGAAGGGGCGATCACATGGTGATGGGGACACCGCAGAACAGAAAATATGAGCTAGGGGCATCTGGGTGGTTCCGTCGGTTGGGCGTCCAACTTCGGCTCAGGTCATAATCTCATGGTTCGTGAGTTCGAGCCCCATGTTGGCGCCTGCTTTGGATTCTGTCTGTCTGTCTGTCTCTCTCTCTCTCTCTGCCCCTCCCCTGCTCACGCTGTCTCTCTCTCAAAAATAAATAAGCATTAAAAATTTTTTTTTAAAAAAAGAAAGAAAGAAAATGTGAGCTAATCAGAGTGGGAGGAGATCTTTTGAGGCAACTTGTAGGTGAAGTCAAGTCTGTGCTCTGGTTTGTGACAAGAAGAACCTCACAGGAACAAGACAAACCACACACTGCCACCCTAATGAAATCCACTTCACCTCCCAGACTCACCGGGGTCAGCTACCTCCCCCATCTGTTTCTCTCTCTGTCTTCTATCTGAACCTGGAAAAGCACGCCTCTTTCCATTCGAACACACCCAGCTCACCTCTCTTTCATTCATCCATCTATTCCTCCATTCCTCCCTCTGCTACCTGTTAATAGAGAAAACACTGTTCTTTAGGATAACATGGATCTGCCACGTTGAGGACAGAAGCAAAAGTCATACTTGTGAGACAGAGAATAAAAAAAAAATTAAGATAGGTATTATTTTTTTAAGTAACTTTTTTTTAGTGTTTATTTACTTTTGAGAAAGAGAGAGAGAGAGAGAGACAGCATGAACAAGGGAGGAACAGAGAGAGAGAGGGAGATACAGAATCGGAAGCAGGCTCCAGGCTCCGAGCTGTCAGCACAGAGCCCGACGCGGGGCTCGAACCCACGAACCACGAGATCATGACCTGAGCCAAAGTCAGAAGCTTAACCGACTGAGCCACCCAGGCGCCCCTAGATAGATGGGTAGAACTAGCCCAGCCTGACAGAGCTCCTGGGTCTGCCGGGCCCTCTCCAGCCGCGCAGGCACCACCTGGCATTACTCCTGGAACACGGGCTGTGTGATATGGGAAGGCCCCTCCCTGTCCGGTCCCAGCTCCGTCTGGTGCTGCTCAACCAGCCTCGTGCCCTTGTGCCAGGGCAGCAAAGTGGAGCGCCAGGTGATGACAGCCCCACACTCACCCCTGCAGATACCCCCACCGCACATTTTGACTCTGGCCACCACACACTTCTAATAAAGTTTTGTGGCCCCTCTTGGGTTTCACTTAAAACACTAGAGATACACAGGGGTAGAGCTCAGGAGAAGTTTCAAAACTAGGGAACACCCACTGGCAAATTCATTAATTAGGGATACACAGATATTTTCATACAGACATGATCTTGTATGCTGCTAGCTAAGCGTTAATCTATAGAGACTTGAAATGTAGACTTTCCTGGAGGAAGAAACGATGCAAACATTCTTGGCAATGCTGGGGAAGAACACCTGTGAGCTCAGTACTTCCGAATCAAGGCTGCGCACAAGCCACCCAAGGAGATTCTGCTGCGAGCTACGTGCCCGGGACCCAGCGCCGGGTTCTCACTCGGTGGGATGAGGGCAGTGCTCAGGCATGTGTACTGCTCAAAAGCTCCTCCACTGGTCCCTGCACACAGGGAAGACCTGGTTTAAGACCACAAGGCTCCATGACTTTGAACACCGGGCATCTTCAGGACACACTCATGAGTAGTTGTGGTCAAGTCCCGGCCAATTGAAAACGGGACACACTTTTCAAATGACAAATATCCGTTGCTGGGAGCCACGCCCGGGTTGAGAACATCATTTTCTGACTAGCGGTTTAGATCATTGTAGAAAAACCACTCACCTGCTTAATATGACCAGAGAAGTATATGAAATCTTGACAAGATACGAACTCAGATTTTTAAAGAACAAATTCGACTTTAATTTTCAGAAAAGGAAGGCATAAAGGGAACAGAGGAAGCCCCATTACGGCAGGGAAGAATGTGTTTCCTTCTTTCTTCTGCCTCTATAAAATTTTATGCTTTTCTAAAAGCACTTCTGTGTGAAGGAAATAATGACTGGCACAAAGTGACCTGCCAGGCTGAAGGCGCCTGTCAATCACATCTAAATGACACCAGCCTGAGCAATAATGGTGTGTTAAATCTAATTTGTAATGCTTGATATCAAAAACATATAAAGTGTCATATGTCAGCTCTATCTTAATAAAGCTGGGGGGATTGTTTTTAATAAATTATAAAAATACATGTAAATCATCACCTAAGAAGCCAATATTCCCACACTGGAGTCTCTGCCTCTCATCTCTGGAGTCATCTGCCTTAGCCCTGGGCCTGGCTGTCCCTGGACGTGCCTCAGGGGCCCCGATCACTTCCCCTACATTGTCCGTTGTATGACAGTGAAAAAGAGGAGGGGACAGGCTACCTAAAATAATAACAGGAAAATGGTATAAATGGCCCATCAAAGTTTCCCCAAGCTAAGTGTCTATGTATAGAGGAAGAACAGGATAATGTGGTTATTAAAAGCTAGTTAAATTAAGTCTAGCAATTATGGGAGGGATTGATGGGCTGCTACTTTCATACTCAGCGCTCCCACCTAATTAAAGGACCTGCCAAAGACACCCACAATACATGCTGAAGTGATGAAGGCAAGTTCAAGCAGTATTAGGGAATAGTATGTTCTCCATGGAGTTTGTAAAAAGGAAGGGTAAAGCCTATAGAAACGCAGGATGCATGCAGCTCTGAAATTATATATTCATTTCTCTTTTTCTGGGGAAGGGGCTCAAAGCTCTTCTAGAAAACACTCATCAGGAGTCGTGTTCAAACCCAGAAATATTCAAACCTGCTGTTCCAAAAGGTGTGAGAACCACTCCTCTACAAAGAAGCTAAAGGTTTAGATGGGTAAGCTGAAAAAATCAAAATTGTAACCTACTCTAGAGCATTTACTAATCTGAAAATAGAGGAATACAATGTGCACAAGCGAATGAGAACACTGCAAGATGAATTCCTGGACCAAGAAAATTGCAGAGATCGGATAGGTTTGAGGAACCAAAGCTACACAAATATATATATTCTTTTAATTTCTAAAAACTGAAGGGAAAGAGTACTTACTAAGAACGAATTTCAGGGGCGCCTGGGTGCCTCAGTCAGTTCAGTGTCTGACTTCAGCTCAGATCATGATCTCACGGTCTTTGAGTTTGATCCCTGCATCAGGCTTTGTGCTGACAGCTCAGAGCCTGGAGCCTGCTTCACATTTTGTGTCTTCCTCTCTCTCTGCCCCTCCCCTGCGTGCACTCTGTCTGTCTCTCTCAAAAATAAGTAAACATTAAAAAGATTAAAAAAAAAAAAAAAAAAAAACTTCAGGTAGAAGCCACCCAAATGAAAACAACAATAAAACAACCATAACCTACTGATCAGGGTTTTGAACAGCATTTTAAAGACATACACACATACACACACACACACACATACACACAAATAACAAGATACTCCTTAGTTCCTGCCAAGAAAGAAGATGAGACAACATTTAAGATGCAAAGAAAGGAGCCCTTCAGATTTAGGTGAAGAGAAAAAGGAGCTTGAAAGGAAATCTGCACAAAGCAACGGTGACCCCAGGCCTGGAAGTGAGGCAAAAACCCTGTTCTTTTTGAAGACGGAACAAAGTATTTCATGACCTAAATGATCTGAAACAATTTGCCAACAAGACCAACGTGTGAGAAGGCCACAACAAAAACAAGAGGCAGAAAGAATTTATGAAACAGACTCATGTACCCAAAAGAATTTAATGTTAACCAAGTGCTACAATGACTTAAAACGTGACTCGTTTTGAGAAGGGCAAGGGGTAGTGAGAGAACCTTACAAGGGATCTCATTTCTGTAGTGATGGAATAGGACTTACTCAAATAAGTAAACTCTATACCAGTTCAGGAAAAGAAGTCAAGATGGTGACTGCTAATAGGAGATAAGAAGAATTTAAACAATTTTACTGCAAGTACTCATGGAAAAAGCAGAAATATACGCATTTCTCTCTTTCTTTTCTGCTCTACAAATGCCATTCTAAAAGCCTGTTGAAACACGAACATCTCACATTAGAACAAATGTATCTTTGAATTGTGAGGTAGAGGATTCTAGTATAAAACACCTGCAGGGGAGCCTGGGTGGCTCAGTCAGTTGAGCGTCCGACTTCGGCTCAGGTTATGATCTCACAGTTCGTGGGTTTAAGCCCCGTGTCGGGCTCTGTGCTGACAGCAAGCTCAGAGCCTGGAGCCTGTTTCGGATTCTGTGACACCCTCTCTCTCTGACACTCCCCTGCTCATACTGTCTCTGTCTCTGTCTCTGTCTCTCTCTCAGAAATAAATAAAACATTTTTAAAAAGTTAAAAAAAAAAAAAAAACATGTAATAATATTCCCAATCATTGTTGGGCAAATACAGCCTCCTCTAGTTCACGACAGTGTTGACGAGTGCCTCGGGGTGTTGACTCGTGTCACAGGTCTGAGACAAGCAGGAAGACCTCCCAAGTGTCCTCCCCTTCATGACCCTGTGAGCCAGCCTCCAATCTTCAAGTCTCATCCAGTGTGCTGGGTATCTTCTGGGCAGAAGTAGGGAGTGGAGATAGGCAACAGGTGCACAATTCCACCTGGCTGTGTACATGAGTCACATCTGGGGAGGAGAAATAGTATAAGTGAGCCCCCCCCCCCCGCCCCCGTAGGAGCAGCCCTTCCTGACTAGCCCTAGAAGCTTGGGACGCGAGGGAACAGTGAGGAGGGGCATATGGGACAGATCAGGCCACAAGAGCACCAAGAGGAGTGGCCCCCACCCCTCTGCCACTTCCCGCTAGAAACACTGCTGATATGTTAATGTCAACGGTAGGAGGTTGGAGAGGACTGACTCCTGCATAAAGAGATTGCTGGGCAAGTTAATGACACTGCCCATGGGACATGAATCAGAGCTACAGGAAGTTCAGAGCCGCCTAGCTAGAATAAGCCCATGTCACTACCTTCCAGTTTGGGTCCACAGAAAATCTGAGTTCCAAGTCCATCTCGGAAGGGCAAAGGCAAGAAAATGCAAAAACTATAGAGATCGAGGAGAACAGCACAAATGTCTCCATTACACTTGGTAGCTTAGCTGTGACATACCTCAAACATAAAATAAATGGAAAAGGGGCACCTGGGTGGCTCAGTCGGTTAAGCACCCGACTTCGGCTCAGGTCACGATCTCACGGTTTGTGGGTTCGAGTCCCGTGTCAGGCTCTGTGCTGGCAGCTAGCTCAGAGCCTGCAGCCTGCCTCTGATTCTGTGTCTCCCTCTCTCTCTGACCCTCCCCTGCTCATGCTGTGTGTGTCTCTCTCTCAGAAATAAAAACATTAAAAAATTTTTTAATAAATAAATAAAATAAATGGAATGAATGTATTTTTTAAATATAATTGATTACCTACCAAAAAGACATGCAGACTAAGACTTAGCGGCTATTCCCAGCTGTACCCAGCATGTGCAAAAACCAGAACAGAGGGACAATATTGCTATCACTGTAAGAGGAAGACCACACTTTGGTGCCAGCCCGAGCAAGCAGATAGCCCTATGTTTCTTCTCCTGCCAGGCGTGTGACTCGGGGGAACAGGTCCAGCCTCTGAATGCCTCAGTCAAATGAGACATTCCTCTGTCAGACGAGAATACCTTGCAGGGATCCTGGGAAGATTAGAGGAGACGAGGGCTGGAAAAGTAACTGCCCATAGGTGGGTATTCAAAACACGCTAGCTATCAGAGAGGTAGGCAAAGAACCTCAAGGTGTTTTGAAGCAAATTTATTTTAAAATGGTCTGGTCTAGCCAGCATATAAGTAAATACATAAATGCAAAGCTAGCAGCAATGTAAACAAAAGGATGGCTGGGATGGTGTGGCTGAGGGAAAACTACAAGAGTAATTTAAGACTTGAAAGGCCCCTGCTGGGACAAGACAGTTCAAATAGACAATGATATTAGCCTGGGGATAACCTAACAGCCACATAGGGGTACATAAATAGCACAGAAGAACATACTTCATTTTCACACTAACCATATCATTTACAAAATTGGTCATGCATGAGGTAAAAAATCTGTCCTACCATTAACATGATAGGTACTAAAATTAGATAGTAAAAATAAAAAAAAAATCAGTCTTGAATACTGTCTAAACATATGCAAACTAAAATACAAAATATTAAAGATATGCTCAACCTGGGATGAAACTCAGAATATAATAAGATGTCCTTTAATAGGTTGGATAACCTAACAAAACACATCAAAAACTGCTCTAGTGATTCTAGCACGAAGTTATTGTTTTAAGACTAACTGATTACACTGGTAACGAAGTCAAAAGAAAAAAGAGAAGCCTAAGAAACCAAGCCTCTTGATAAAGAACTTAGAAAAGGAACAAAGTAACAAACCAAAATAAAATTAGAAGAGCCAAATTCAATAAAGAAACAAACAGCGGAGAGAGAGAGAAGGCAATGAAATGGACAAAACCAACAGACGATTCTTTCGAAAGTCAACAATCCATGCATAAAGTGAATAGATTTTTTACACTAATAAAAATAGACAAAATAAACATAGAATGAGCAAACTAGAACTAAAGATGTATGAACTGGAAATACATTAACGAATTTGAGAAACGGAAAGAAAATCTATATTAAAAAAGAAGAAATTTCAAAATGCAACAAAATTCCATTTCCCAAGAAAGATTCAAGGGTATTTACTGGAAAAATGTGACAACCTTCCAAAAAATAAATCATCCCTATAACTGATATACATATTTTCTTATTTGTCCTACGATTTACGTGTCTATCAAAGGAAAGACCAGATACCAGTGAAGCGTCCCTGCTTTCATAGCTGAATCTTCAATGTAGGAACTAAACCTTGCATTAAAGATTCTGTTTTATAGATCATTATAGATTCATTAACTATTGCAGAGGGTTTCAATATGCAATTCAAAGTCATGCCTTCCTCCAAGTCTTACAGTGAAGGCTCCCCCATCTCCCTGGTCAATCAGATGCTATTTCCCCTTCCCATATTCCTATCATGACAGCTATCTCAGCGTTCTCCCATTACATTCCTACTTTCAGAAACATATTTGATATTTCTGTAGTGTAAAAGACACTTGCGATCACATCTAAAGCTACACATATAAAATAATAAAATAGTTAAGTGAGGAGCACCTGGGTTGCTCAGTCAGTTAAGCATCCGACTCTTGATTCTGGCTCAGGTCATTATCTCATGGTTCGTGGGTTCAAGCCCCATGTTGTCAATGCAGAGAATGCTTGGGATTCTCTCTCCCAAAATAAATAAATAAACTTTAAAAAGTTAAATAAAACAATGCAAAACCGTACCTAGTCAATCTTCACTCTAAAGTAGCATTTTTTTTTCGGAATTAACATCACAATTACTTTCAAAAAGTAAAAAATACAGCAAATTTGTGTGTATTCATATGTTCATATTAAAGTTTAAATCAAATAATGGTAAAAGCCATATACATACTTCATGTACAAATTTTATCATAGTAAACAGATATAACAAAAATAGTCCTATCAAAAAATTAAGTAACTGTGCTCATCATGATTATGACAAACTACAGTAAACTAACAATAGTAAAAACTTAGAAAAAATGTTCAACAATAGGGGAGCAGTTGAATTATGGCACATTAATATGATGGAGTATTATGTTTCCATTAACAATTACAAGAAAATACTTGAAGAAACAGTTAAGATAATGGTAAATGGAAGGAAAAATCATCAAACTATAACATTCTATATATGAATACATATACACAGTTAAATCTCAACTACTCCTTAAATTTTAAAATACTCTTAGAAAAAAAGGCAGAATATAATACTACCCCAACTCCCTGTGGTAGCTTGCTAAATTTTCAAATTTTCAGCATTAGCAAATATTGTCTATATAATTAAAACATGTTTTTAAAACTGTAACTATCACTATTAATAATCAAGACTAAACAAAAACAGTATTGTAGGGGCACCTGGTTGGCTCAGTCAGTTAAGCGATGGACTCTGGCTCAGGTCATGGTCCTCAGGTTCATGGGTTTGAGCCCCACATTGGGCTCTGTGCTGTCATTGTGGAGCCCCCACTTTGGAACCTCTGTCTCTTTCTCTCCTTAGGTGCTCTCTCTCTCTCAAAAATAAATATTTAAAAATTTAATACTAATAAAGCAATTTTATTAAAAACTATTGTATATCATATATACATTCTTACTCTGTCAGGAGTAAGATACTTCTGACTAATCTAAATTTCTGCTGCACATAAATATCTTAAGACAATACGAAATCTACTTTCTACTTTCTCCACAGAGTAATTTGGAATACCTGGGTTGTTCTTTCTTCTCTGGGGTAATGTTAGGATTAATAAGATGTTGATGAGATAGAATCTTCTCCATTCAGTATTTCTCACTACAAAAATACCAAGCTAATGCCACACCTGTTTCCAAGAGGAATAAGACCATAAAATTCTACACCTAGAAAATTCAATTCTCACACTACTTCCAGTGCAGTTTGTCAATTTCTACATTCAGCATAATCAAGAAAATTATCTTTCTTTTGGCCTATATTTTAGGGATGAATAGTTAATATACAAAAAGTTTGGTTGCTATATGCCAACAGTATTACTACATGAAATATTCCTGAATCTATTCTCCTTTGTACATAAAAACTAGGTATAGAATAGTAGTTCCCCTATTTGCTTCCTCTGGGTTTCTATATAAGACATACAAAATGTCATAATGAAAACAACACTAAGTTTTATACAGCCCACTGTATATCCTCTTAGACTACCATTATGGTAGCAGTTTGATAATTAACAGTTGATTTTCAATTAAGACAAAATATCAGACACACATGCATATATCCACATCCAATATAAGCTGAATGACCTCAATTATCAGAGAAGAAAAGTATCTAAATTTTCATAGTATTCATTACACTATATTAGTAGCATCCTCGATATAGGAAATTCATTTCGGTAAGTCCTACAACCCTTAAAAATGTTTTGTCAACATATTTTATCTGAAAAAGCTTAACTATTTTAAGTTTTTAAATATATACATAAAATAAATGCAGCTATCCCATCACTCATTATGATCAATATTTATTAATTTCCTGTACTCTATCCTTATTATGTATATCTTGGAGAATACTTTAACATTTGGCATTAAAAACAAGACAAACTTGAATTGCTACACAGTTGATAACCAACAGCTTTATCTTCACATTTTGCAAGACAACGTCCTACAGTTAGGCTAATTCCCCACTTCGCTGTTTTAAGTCGCCCTGAGTAGCCCAAGAAGAATTATTCAATATATAACTGAAAGTACTAATTTTGAACTACTCATTTCTGTATAATTAAAGAATGTCCCTCCATTCTTTGTCCACAGTAGTCATTGGCCAAGATGAAAGGTCATTTGAAGCTACACTGGGTAGCAGAAACTATGACTGCAGAAACTCTGTAACTACAAGAAATATTTGGCCTTGGCACTTATTCGAGTGCTTGGTCAATATCTACAGGATGAATGGATGTGGGAGAAACTCAACATTTCTATCCAACACTGACAGGGTTAAAAGAAAACATCACGCCCATCAGTATGGAGCTCAATCACTTCCAACCACCACATGTCGGCCTCTGAGAGACACTGGCAGAATTCGGATGATAAGACACAGTTGTCTGCAAATGGCAGCAACTTTAGAAAAAGTGTTCGCTACTAAAATAATGTTAGGGAGTCCCACTACCTGTACATGGAGGAACATTCTCTTCATAGTGTGACTGAACCAAGTCGGCCACCTCGGGGGAGATCATGCTTTCTACTTTTCTTCCATCATCCCTACCCAGAAGTTATTACTGTGTTGGACAACTGAACTAAATGAATTAACAAAAAAACTTCATCCCTAATTATTTTAACGAGGGCCAGATCCCACTATGACTTAAAAGTACCAAATTTATTTGTAGTTCAGTAACTTTTATAACAGTATTACATTAAATTAAATTTAGAGAAGCAGTTGGTTGGTTAAGCCTCTCACTTGGTATGGGCTGAGGTCATGATCTTACAGTCATGAGACCGACCCAGCCTTCCCCCTTCTCGTGGGGCTCTTCATTGGGCTTGGGGGTGTTTCAGATTCTCTCTCTCCCTCTTCCTTTGCCCCTCCCCCACTTGCTCACTTGCTCACTCGCTTGCACTCGCTCACTCGCTCGCACTCGCTCACTCTCTCTCAAATAAATAAATAAGGAGAAGCAATTACCAGATTTCTTTTTTAATGCACAGATTTAGTTGTGGCAACAAATTGTTACAAAAGTATTTGTGGTAACAGGATTTCCTTCTAACCTTAAACAAAGCCTCGAACATTAATAAGCAAATATATAGTAATCAGAAGTTAATTTCTATGGAAGCAGCCTCTGTAAAGTCATACAGTCTGGAGAAATAATGACCATTCTATTTAATTATGTATTTTTCAGATTTCTGTCAACAGAACACAAGTCACTCTCTCCTGAAAATAAACCAAAAATTCTATTAAAAGACTGTACACTGTAAAACCTCGTAAACTATGTAAGTTGATTACTCTTTTCAAAGCAGTCTTTGAAAGAAATAATTATACCTTTGGATGAAGAGCTAAATACGTTTTTCCAAAATGCTAAAAAGAAAACAAGTCATTCTAAAGTTATACAGTTTCCATTTATTACAATCAATTTCATCTCAGCCACATCGCTGGCAGCAGTTCTTAAACGATTGAATATTTGTCAATCGATGTAAATATGCTTAAGAAATGTGTTATGCCTTTCTTAACCTAATTCATGACTTTGTTTTCAATGAGAAAAGCATCCTTAACTGTAAAGAAGGCAGAAAAGTTAAGTCCTAATTGAATCAACATCAAAAGGAAAACAAAAACAAAAACCATCCTATTTGAATCAGTTGAAAGCCTTAAGCATTCAACTGACTTGAGAAGATGAAATTTGGTTCCACTCTTCCTGGGGACATTTGCATCTTTGGTCAGAAAACCTTCATAGGACCTTTCATTGCACTAACTTCCAGCCCTTTGCTGCCTCCTCAGTCACTATGGATCAGGCTGAATATTAATGAGTAAAAGCAGCCAGAACATCGGAAGCTCAGCCAAAAATACTAGGACAGACAAGAAAAGAGCTCACTATTTTCAAGAAAACATCTTTTAAGAGTTCTGGGCTCCCAGAAGTCAGGCCAAAACAGAGAGAAACTGCCTTTGGATGAGGATAAATAAGTTTAAGCTTTGCTCATGAGGGATGGTAAAAGACTTTTCTTCTTCTTTTGTGCCATCTGCTTTAATAACATTAAATCTGGGTTAACAGCAGATTCATACTCACATCACTTGATCTGTCTGAAGAGGAGATACAGCAAAATGCATAGGGCTAGTAATCAGGAACTTTAAGGAAATTGATTATTATTTTTTTTAATGTCCACTTGAAAACTGTCAAATTATTTCTTCCCTCCATCTATACTCTTGGGAAGAATGAAGGGTATCCCTGAAAATATCTTCAGGAGAAAAAGCATTATCCAAAAACTTGAGAATTTAGCCCAAGTATACTTCATTCACCGCACAATAAGTAACTGCTGTCTAATAACTTTTTATTCATTGAACTCCTTAAAACACTGGTATATACAAACCTCTTCTTCTTACATATAAACTAATGTTTGAATTTTAACTACTTTTTGAAGAAACTCAGCTTTTAAATCCAGTATGCTAGGGGCACCTGGGTGGCTCATTCCGTTAGGTGTCTGTCTTCAGCTCAGGTCGTGATTTCGTGGTTTGTGAGTTCGAGCCCTGCGTCGGGCTCTCTGCTGTCAGCTCAGAGCCTGGACCCTGCTTCAGATTCTGTGTGTGTCTCTCTCTCTGCCCCTTCCCTGCTTGTTCTGTCTCTCTGTCTCTCTCTCTCAAAAATAAACATTAAAAAATAAAATAAAATCCAGAATGATATATTTCATCATATAGCTCTGATAGAATGCTATCAGCATTTCAAAATTCTCATCAGACTCATACTACACAGACTATAATCTCAGAGAGAACTGAAAACCACCTCATTTTTGAACATTTTGAGTTACCATGCAAATTGGTACAGCGTGCATATTTGTAAGCTCTTCCCTTTCTTACTATCTAAGGTCTCATGGTCTATATCGACTATCTATTACTGTCTTAATAGGTCTGTTGTCTATATGAAGTATCTATTTGTTGCCAGTTTATTTTTTACCATCTTATAGCATAAAATGCCATAGCTAATAAGTAAAAGGAATCTAGTATTCTGATGATTGGGCTTAGGGCAATCAAACTTAGTCTATAATTTCTTAGTATTTTCACAGCACTTTTGAAACAGCTTGTATGTGGTAGGGCGTGTTAAAAATATTTATTGCTTGGTAAAACGGAAGCAACCTTCAATCTGGAGCCCTTCCAAGCACATGGGCTGATATAATATCAGACTGAGCTCTCCAAAAATGCATGAACTGTCAGCTTTGCTGACACCAACAGGCAATATTTCTAACTGGTTATGTTTCCAAAATATTCCAGACCTGGTCAAAAATAGAATTGAAAAGCAAAAGAAATATAAAATAATTCTCCCATCTGTCCCAAACTCCATCTCAGCTGGTAACCATTCTGCTCCTCTTATTTGAAAGAAAATCGGGGCAATCGCCTTGTGCCCACAGAAACCGGTGACGATTGCCTTCCCCTGAACGCCTGCACCCATCCATCCCTCCATCCTTAAAGGATGAAGTGCCCCTTATTGTTACCAAATTCCTCTAGCCTATGAAGATGTAGAACCCCTTCCTAGGTCATAAAAAAGAAAAGAAAGAGAAGAGAAGAGAAGAGAAGAGAAGAGAAGAGAAGAGAAGAGAAGAGAAGAGAAGAGAAGAGAAGAGAAGAGAAGAGAAGAATCCCTCTTCCTCAGGGAAACGAGGCCATCACCTCCTCCCTTCCTCCAATATCATCAACCTCTATAAACATTACTGCTTCTTCCATTTAAGTTTTCTTCTAAAGGAATTATGGCTAAGTGTCTTGATTAAGTAGTCTAAACTCAATGCCATCATCTTCTCACCTGCCATTTTCCCTCAACGGACTACAGTTGGGCTTATACTCCCTTCACTCCAAAAAGCTGCTTCCGGGAAGAAGATCTAGAATATCTTCCTAACTGTCAAAACCAAACAGATCTCCCCCGACACCTTCACAGTGGCTTCTCTGGGACTTTCTACTCCACTGACAACAGTCTCCTTCCGGAAATTCCTTCCGTGGATAGAGTAAAACTGTCTATCCTCCTGGTGGTTGTTCTCAGTTTACTTCTGTAGAACAATCTCCTGTGGATATCCCTGAAAGTCACTACCTCAGGGCTTACACTCTGCCTTTTTCTCATCTTTTACAAACTCACTGAGCAATGTTAATGCCACCATAGCTTCAAGTACCACCTACTGCCTAAGTGCTTCCAAACTACATTCCTAGGCCAGACAGATGTTCTGCCCATCGGCTATCAACACATTCAAAAAATGCCTACAAAGGTTCTTCAAGCAATTAGTCAATTTTTCTCTCAAATTAGCACACGTTGCCTAGACAAGTTATGCCCTCACACCTCTAAGAGCTTGATACATGTATTCCTCTCCTGAGACACCCTACGCTTGACTTGCTACGTAGGCATTTCACTCCTAACCCCACTCTCACTCACCCACCTATCACAGAGACTTTTTTTTTTTTAAAGACACTTTCTCAGCCACTCTTGTGGCTAGTGGCCATGTAGCCCAGTTCTTCTCAATAAGACATAGAGAGAGGTCTCCTGGGGAGTCACGATGAAGGTATTGTGGGAAACAGAAAAAAAATGTCTTAGAAGATGAAAGGAGAGGGGCACCTGGGAGGCTCAGTCGATTAAGCATCTGACTTCAGCTCAGGTCATGAGTTATGGGAATTCCAGCCCCGCGTGGGGCTCTGTGCTGACAGCTCAGAGCCTGGAGCCTGCTTTGGATTCTGTCTCCCACTCTCTCTGCCCCCTTCCACTCGTGTGTATGCTCGTTCTCTCTCTCTCAAAAATAAACATTTAAACTGGGTGTTATATGGAAACCAACTTGACAATAACCTATTTGTAAAATAAATAAATAAATAAATAAAAATAAACATTTAAAAAAAATTTTTAAAGAAAACAAAAGGAGAGAACATATGATAAAAGGTCTCTCTTGGAGCCTGGTCTCCACCTCTCCCTCATCTTCCTGCCTTTACACAGTCCTGCAAAGATACAATGTCTAAAACACCAGTAACTCTCCAGAACTGTTACCTCTGAGCTGCTAAGAACAAAAAGTCAATATAAGCTAATTTTCCTAATCATATAGTTGACCAAGGAATAATACCCAAAATATGTAAAGAACTCCTACCACTCAATAACAAAAAGACAACCCCAAAAACTGAGCAGAAGGCTTGAACAGACTCTCCCCTGAAGGAGGTAGTCAAATGGCCAAGAAGTAGACAAAAAGGTAGTCAACATGAGGGAAGTGAAAATTCAGACCACAATTAGATATATCTTCATATATAACAGAAAGGCTAAATTAAAAAGAATGATAATATCAAGTATTAGCAAGGATGGATAGCAGTTGGAACACTCATACATTCCAACCACTTTGGAAAAAGATGTGGTAGCTTTTTTTTTTTTAATGCCTATTTATTTTAAGAGACAGAGAAAACCTGAGTACACACTCGCACAAGTAGGGGAGGGGCAGAGAGAGAGGGAAAAGGAAAGAAGCCCAAGCAGGCTCTGGGCTGTCAGTGAAGAGCCCAACACAGGGCTCGATCCCATGAACCGTAAGATCATAACCTGAGCCAAAATCAAGAGCCAGACCCTAACCAATTAAGCCACCAGGAGCGTCTCTTAAAGTGAACTATATACCAATCTTTTGACCCATCAGTCCCACTTGAGAAAAATAACATGATGCTCCCCATAAAAATTACATACAAACGTTCATAGTAACTATTCACAGTAGTCCAGGACTGGAAAAAAAAATCCAAATGTGCACTGACAAGAAAATGGGCAAACAAATTTAGGTATGTTCATACAATGGGACACTACTCAGCAATAAAAAGGAATGAACTACTGATACATGCAACACCATGGATGAATCTCAGAGATATTTCACTGAGTGAGAGAGGCCAAACACAAATACACACAATAGGATTCCTTGTGTGTGAAGTTCAAAATCAACATGGGGTGACAGAAATCAGAAAAGGAGGGGCCTCTCATGTGGGATGTGGGGTTGTTGGCTGGAATGGGGAACAGGGGAGCTCAGGGTACTGTTTGGGGTCCTGGATATTCTACGTCTTAATTCGGATTTGGGCTGTCCGTGAACACTTAATTTTAAAGACTCATCAAATGGTAGATTAAGATCTGTGCATCTGAGTGCTTATAAATTATACCTTAATAAGCAGTAAATTTTAAAAAGCAAAACATAACAAAGTCAATTGGGCAAATACCAAGTGCCAGGTGCTGAATAATTACCAACTCAAGACAGTCATCAATGTCAAGGTGAAAAAAAACCACTTAGCTGAGTCATGGTGCATCTTGTCCCTTTCATCCTCTCTCCTTCCCCACCCCTTTTTCTCACTTTTATATCAGAGAAATCTAAAGGGTTTGTAAATGACTTGAAAAATATTTCCTTTTCCTCTATCAACTTTCCAAAATCTGAACTGTTAACAAAGTCCATGTTTTCTAACATATCATTTCAGACTCCAAGAAAGAAAGAAAAAAGGTATCATGTTTTTTATGTATTCCAAATGAGTTAGTTTGTTTTTTGAATAGTCTTTCAAATTACCATCTGATTAAATCTCCCTTATAAACTCTATTATGTTATACTCCCAAATTCATATAAATAGTGATTTAAAGACACTAGTTTAGAGAATCTAATCACTGACGTGTTCACTGAGGAGTAGGCACTTGGCTAGATGCTGTTACAGAATACCAGATTCTACAAGAACTTATATTTCCCCTCAAGAGGTAAGACTAAAATGAGCCTTGAGTATTTTACAGATACATTCTCTCATTTAATTTTTTTTTTTTTACTATTTTATACATGAGGGGGAAAAATCCCTGAAATCAGAGTCAAAAAAGACACTGAAGAGACCACAGAACTTGAATACATCCTGACAAAGTGGGTTTGGCCTACGGTAGAGAAGATAAGGAAGAACAACATAAGCAGAAAGAATGGCACATGCACACAAAAGCTTTTCAAGATAGGAATGTGTCTGAAATGTACGGAGCTGTGTACAGTCTCCACTGAATAAATGGATTAGGAATCATGGGAAATTACATGAAGAAATAAGGTGGTTTCAGATTGTAGTAAACCATGAAGTTTAGGCAAAGGAGTTCAGACTTGGTAACAGAGAGCCAATGCCCATTTCTTTTCTTTTCTTTTTTTTTTTTTTCCAAAGAAAATAAAAGGAGGTAGAATGTTGTTTTAGAAAATTTAGTCTAGCAATAATGTGGACAGTAGAATACAAGTGGGAGGGAGGCAGTAATTAGAGGGGAGATCCAAAAGGAGGCTGAGCACAGGCAGATAAGGGCTGTGAGCAGGGGAGCAAAAAAGATAATAAAAAGGAGACTCAAGAGTTCAAAGAAGGATACTATAATTAAAGGGTAATCATCCCAAAATGTGTTACTCTGAGATTCTTTTAAATACTGGATCTGCTTCATAGACGTACTCATCATCAAACACTTAAGTGGTTATTTTCAAAAGACTGAAGAACAGGGCAGGCACAGGTAAGCTTAACATATTAGGTAGAAACATGTCAAAGATGAAAACGAATCAAACCGAAGCAATAGCTAAAAAGTGACACAGTAAGTTTTTCTTGATTAAGAGGGGCCACCATTTGTTGAGGATCTACAAGGAGTCAAGCACTACATTAGACATTCCGCACATCATTCTGCAATATCACCTTTATTCCTCACAATTCTGAAGATGAAGATATCCTTCGGTCTATTTTTTAAATACCGAGTCTCACGGAATTAAGTAATGAACTTGAATAAGGACACATCCTTAAAATGGGCAGGACCCATAGTCAAATGCATGACATTCACATAGATTTTTAAAGCTGTATGTATTGCATTAGATGGAGATATGCTTGTATTAGCACCTAGACCCCCACTGGCACACACTGTGTTCTAAATAAACATATCTCAGTCATCAAACTGATGTTACAATTAGGTATGATTTTAATAGAACCATAGGATTTACACTTTCAATAAAAGAGAAAACATTTCTCAAATTGACACATATTAGTCATTTAAAATGACAGGATGCCATAGAATAAGAAGACAGCAAAAAATTCTCAATGCACTTTTTTCATATTATAACAGTCAGGAAGAAATAATTTCTTCGCAACTCTCAGGTAGTCAGTTTAACAATCATCTCTATTGAAAAGATGTAACACACAAATAATAAAACAGCATTTTTAAAAAGGAGACATAGGGGGTGCCTAGGAGGCTCAATTAAGGGTTTGACTTTGGCTCAGGTCATGATCTCTCGGTTCCTGAGTTCGAGCCCCACATAGGGCTGTGTGCTGGCAGCTCAGAGACTGAAGCCTGCTTAGGATTCTGCCTCTCCCTCTCTCTCTCTCTCTCTCTCTCTCTCTCTGTATCCCTCCCCTGCTGGCACTCTGTATCCCTCTCTCTCAAAAATAAATGAACATAAACAAAAGTTTTTTTAAAGGAGACATAGGCATTGCTATTATTATTACTGCAATTATTTCAAAATCTGATTTTGATTTGAAGGAGCAGGGCCTATGAGATAAGGAAATAAGGTTGACAAGACACAAAACAGAAATTAGACAAAAGATAAATTATTACTTCTAAATAAAAATTAACTTAAAAATTGACTTGTGTTTTTTATATAGATATGTAACTATTATAATTTATCCTCTACTTTAAAATTCTCATTCTAGGAGCGCCTAGGTGGCTCAGTCGGTTAAGCATCCGACTTCAGCTCACGATCTCGCCATTCCTCAGGCCCTTGAACTCTGCCTCAGGCTCTGTGCCAACAGCTCAGAGCCTGGACCCTGTTTCAGATTCTGTGTCTCCCTCTCTCTCTGTCCCTCCTCAACTAACGTTCTGCCAAAAACAAATAAACATAAAAAAATTCTTTTACTAAAATTCTGGTTCTAGATGCAACTAATATTTGTAGAGTATTTGCTTTGTACATGCACAGATACAAGGAATGTTACATATTCCAACTCCTTTCATTTTAATCAGCTGATTTATATGGTCTCTAACCTTGAATACGAGGTCAATAGTTTTTGAACCCTAAACATCTAAAAGGCCTCTGGGGCCTGACCAGGAATTCTATCACTGAGGTACTGTGTGACTTAAATAGATGCTCAAAACCATAAAGGACAATAGAAATGTTTCAATGTCACTTCCTATTATGTGGGTCTACTCTAATCATTTTTCTTTTTGGTATTATTTTATGATTTGATGAATAGTAATAGAGTGATATACAATGATCATTCCCATTAAGGTCTGGCATGATCTAGCAACAATGGGGACCAAGGTGAACCATCAAAGGATTCCTCAGAGGCAAGAGGTAATCTGGGCCCCAGGACTCTTCTCTGGCCCTTCCCTGCCCCTTTCACTGCCTCCATCCCCTTCCTTCTGCAGAGAAGGTGTTCTATCAAGCATCTTCCTCTTTTGCTCCCTTATCTCTTCCATCTTTGCTCAAAAGTCCCCTTCTTAATGAGGCCAGCCTGGTCTATTCAAAATGATAACTCTCTCTCCTTGATTTCCATTACCCTACTTTATTTTTTCCATAGCCCTCATCACCTTTATAACCTTCTACCCTATCTACTTGCTGTTATTTGTATTGTTGGTGTGGTCCCCACACTGGAACGTAGACTTCTTCAGAGTTGGGAAGTGGGTCTTTCCCTTCACTTGAGCCACTTCAAAAATTTAAGAGGTGTCCGGCATAAAATAAGTGTTCAATATATATTGCTTAAATTTTTTAAAAGCGTTTTAATGAGTGAAACAGAATAGGTATCATTTGAGCAAAAAGACAAACCTCAAACCAAAATGTTTTATGTTCTTTTATGTGGGAGAAAAATTTAAATGCAAGCAGTCAACAGAGAAACCTAGGAAAGTTCCCAAAAACCTAAAATTTTCATTTTGTCATATAATTATAAGAATACAAAAGCCTTCCCAAAGCATCTTTCCTACTCAAGCATCTTCCAACTCCGTAATTCCAGAAACATCTAAACATTCTTAACACACCACATAAATCCCTTGTCATAAAGGTTTTTGGTAGAGAATTGTAAGAAAATCAGCTACACAATATTTTTAACTCCTAACTCCAAATAAACTGTTGCAAGAATCAGAAATAATATATTGAAGAGTCAGCATATATGAATACTTTAATTAAAAATTATTATCAATATTTTATAGAATTGGGATAGAAAAAATTGGCGACCACCTACTAAGGAAGAAGTTGGGAAACGTGATTCCTTCAACATAATATGCCCATCTGGAATTGTTGATGTTCTCTCTAGACCAGAAACTTCTAAAAAACAAAATGATTTTTTAAAAAGCTATATTCATTAATTCAAAAAATAATTTGAGACTTATAAACGTTAACACCTATCCTCAACTCAGGGTTTTAGAGTCCCCAACAAGACATGATTCTGCCGTCGTGAAGCTTATAGTCTTGTAAGAAAATGTTTTTCTAGAAAAATTGCTTTTACACAGCCACACAGATTAAATTCAAATGTAAACTTAGCCCATTAAGAATTTTAATTAAAATGGAGCATACTAGTCGACCTGAAAGAAGTAATTTACAAACAAGAGTGCTTTAATGTGCAAGGCTTTCTTCCTGTGTCAAAACAGCGATTCCCAGTTTTCCAAAATATCTGTGATGAAAAAATAAAATCTTGGCTCATCATCTGCATCCACCAGGGAGCAACACTGAAGTGTCAGCCTCTCTCTTCTGTACCAATCACTGAAGAATAATGAGTCACCAAAGGACCAGCATTGGTTACCAAAATGAATATATTTTGTTCTGTAGTTTCCTGTCCCAGGGGCAAAAATACAAAGCAAAACAAAAAATGGAGCAACGTACAGCACCAAATATTCAATTCAAGGCATTATGCCAAGAAAGCAACAGAAAGTTTTACAATTGAGCCAAAGGCTTCTTGGTTTCTTTTAAAAATTTAAATCGTGACAATTATCTTGATGTTTCTTGATGAATCAGATCTGTCTACAGAACAAAAGTGTGCTCAGGAGTTTTGTGTACTTTGAGGAATAATTATTTCCTAAGCTTATTCACTTTTTTAAGAAAGCAGCTTACAGACAGATTTAAAAGCTAGAGAGCTTGAGTGAAAACATTTGTAATCAGTCAACCTACAGAGCCATTTAGCCTGAAACATCAATTGAAACAGAAAAAGGATTCTGGGAGGAAAAGGAACATAAAAACTCATCCCATCAAAAAATAATAATATATTTTTTAATATATTATTAAGAGAGAAAGAGACAAACAGAGTGTGAGGAAGGGAGGGGCAGAGAGAGAGGGAGACAAAGAATCTGAAGCAGGCTCCAGGCTCTGAGCTGTCAGCACAGAGACGGACGCGGGGCTTGAACCCATGAACTGCAAGATCATGACCTGAGCTGAAGTTGGCACTTACCCACCCAGACCACCCAGATGCCTCTATATTGTTACTTTTCTAGCATACACTGCTCTTTCAGCTTTGTGGTCTAAACTGCTGCAAAACTTTTAAGTCATCACTGCTTTCTTCAGTTGTGATGACAAAGCTTGCATTTAATTATAAGAGCATTGAGTGACCTTCGAACCTCTACAGTGGCTATTTCATTTCTTTCCCTCTTGATGTAACTACATTAGTGGATAGCACATAATACATTGATAAATCTATTCTAATAGAAGATTAGCAGTAATTTATATTTTACCTTTCTTGCACATAAATGTAACTTATTGCTAAGTAGCTATTAAAATGCACTTAAAATGTCTATCAATGCAGGGGTGTTTTTGTTTCTCTGGCTGCCTAACAAGCTACCCTAAAACTTAGTGGCGGAACAAAAAGTTGTTTTATTTACTACTCACAATTCTGCAATCTAAGCTAGGCTCAGCCAGAAGGTTCTTTGTAGCTCATCTTGCCAGCTGTCACATGAGGCTACACTGAGCTGACAGGAACCAGCGAGAACACTGGAAGAGCCAGGTCTCTACGTTTGTGTGGCCTCTCCACTAGGGTAACTGGACTTCTTGGATGTACTTGCCCAGAATTCTTAAGACTTAGGTCCAGAACTTACAGGATGTCACTTCTGCTGATTCCATCAGGGAAAGTCACAGACCCAACCCACACCTTCTGAGGGAGGGGCCTGCATGATGGTATAAATACTAGAGGAGTCTTATTGGAGCCTCTTAACATAACAGACCATAAGGGAAATTTAATTCCACTTTCAGAACTTACACTTTATTTTTTCGTGGAAGAGCCCAGAAAAAAAAAAAAAAATCCAAGCAAAATATGTGAAAGAAAAGTAATAGGTGGGGGTGGTTGAGCAGGTGGAAAGGAAGGAGAAAATCCTTACTGGTAAGATGAATACAGTCAACCATGAAGTAGATAACTGACTGGAATTGGTATAAAAATTTGTACCTTAAAATATGTGTGATTTTTGTGTATTATTAAATCATTTGTTGATAAAAGTAAGAAGAAGCTGCATATAGAACCTGAGTCATTATTTATTACATATCATGTAATCCTCAAGAAGCTGAACAAGAGGAATGATACACCAGGTCATTACAGGAAAGTATGTACACTACACCCTCATCAGCCATTAGAATGACTGTCAGCCTAACAAGTAGAATTAGTGCATGAACAATAGCAAGCAGTGGCTCACCCTTCACACCCAGAACTCACAGACCACAGCCCTGGGAGAGTGTGGGTTTTGTGAGCTTCTTCTAGTCCCTTGCTGGGAAACACAGAGAATACTCTCATTTCAAATACCATTTCTATTCAGTAGCCTAAAAGTCAATGAAGCCATTCTGAAACTTGAAACAATATGGATCTCCCATAAATGAGACCCATATACAACACAGACCATTTTCTTCTACAGAAGCCACTGGAAAGAACCATGGAATTCTGTTACTGGAAGTCTTTGTGTGCGTCTTCCTTAGAAAGAGCAAATTAGATCTGTTTGTAACAAATTTGTCTTAAATTGCCTCATATTTTCAAAATAAAATGCCATGATACTCCTCTGTCAAGACTTAATTACACATGCCAACCAATTTAATGCAATACCTAATATATTCAAAGGGAAAAAACATATATAACTGACTTCTACTGGCATTTCTTTAGTTTTTCTAATTTTGAACTTGTCCCTTTTCCCTTAATTTATTATTTACATTTAGGGAGAGCGTATCTGAGAAAAAGAAGAGAAAAAGCATGTGGAAGAACACAAAGAATTCTATTCAAAGAAACTCACAAAATACATTTCCCTCAATGTAACATATGGAGCATAATGTGCTACAATGTTAGCTTTCCTTTTTGTTTCTAAACATCTGCTAATAAGACTTTCTTCCTCCAACGCGCAAGATGCTTTCATCAAGCCAACTCGTTCAATTAGCATCTACATCATTTAAGTAACTACACAAATTATACAAATTAACAAAATAGAAGTAGAATGTATAAAACTTCAACCCTTACTCGGGTCACCTGTCTTGTCTTCCCTTTCCCAATGCTGCAGTTTCATTGGATGAACCGTGAATGGCAAGGAGTTTTCTCAAGGAGGAGAGAGAGTATGTTGCATTGATAGGAAAGGCTGACCCAAAATCACAAGGTATCAAGATGATTCAGTACAACTGGGCAAATACTGAGATGGACAGAAAAACTCATGTTCTGTCTCCAGGATGCCATCTTATACATAGAATTAGATTCAAAAAGAATATGTATAAAATTATTTAAACTTTTTGGAGTTAAAAGGCTTTACCTAAATTTAAAGTAACACAATAAGTATACTCAGTGTTAACACTGCCTCTCTATGCTTCGTGGTAACAATCTGCAACATATGTAACCCAGTAATAGGAGTGTTCACAGTCCTTAAAGAACTTTCACCTCCGTCTTCTTTGGTCTGTGAAATAATAGTCATTATTTGGTATTTACAGTTGCCAAATTTGAAAGAAATTTGGAAGACATTAATTTATGGTCATATCACAGGCTTTTTTTTTAATTTATTTTTTAATGTTTTATTTATGTTTTGAGAGAGAGAGAGAGATAGCATGAGCAGGGGAGGGTCAGAGAGAGAGGGAGTCACAGAATCCGGGAGACAGGCTCCAGGCTCTGAGCTGGCTGTCAGCACAGAGCCTGACGCGGGGCTCGAACCTACCAACCGTGAGATCATGACCTGAGCCAAAGTCAGAAGCTTAACTGACTGAGCCACCCAGGCACCCCTCACATCACAGAACTTTAAAAACACAAATTTTCTAGCACCATTATTTACAAATCTGGAAAATAAGATTCAAAGTTTCCATTCATATCATTTTTTTATGAAGATACAATTATTGAGTAAGAATAATTCAAGTGAGAAAATTAGATTTGGTCGAGGTAAAACAAATGAAAAATATAATCACTTGGGAAGCACACCGTACAACACAGTTTAATCATTACTACTGCACTCTAAGAGATGGAAAATACCCAACTATGAAAGGAAAGAAACACAAAAGTGTGGGTAGAATCTTTAACAGAAAGGCCATTGTTTACCCATAAGTTTCACACTCCAGAAATATGAACACCTGCCAGGTAATTAAATACACCCACATGCACAGTGTTCCATCGTGCTTTTTTTTTTTTTTTTTAATGATCACCATTTATTATCATCACCAACAGGTAGTTTTCTAAACAACATAAGATCTATATTGGAACTGAGGAAAGCTGAATACTTGAAATTAGCTCAAGCTACTCCTCTTGGATGATCCGTTACAACATGTGCCTGCTCACAGGGAGAAAGTGTAGGGCATCAGGATTTCCTCTGTGCTCCCTCGCCTGCACGGTGATACAGCTACCACAGAGTCAAGAGCGGGGACTGCTCAGTGAAACTAACTTGAGAAGGGTGTAACTCATCATTTCTTCATCCTGCACCCAAGCCAATTTGCCTTTCCACACCCAATGCATCTCCAAGTCCAATTAGGTGACATCTATCTTAAGCATTTAAGCTCCTTTAAAAGACTTCGCTTTTAACCTTTTGCAAGGTATTGATACTATTAGCAACTTATTTTTGTTTTTATAATGCCACAACTAAGTATGAAACTTCTGCCTCGATTAAGATAGAAAGAAACTGTGCTTTGAAAAAATATTAAAGCTAAGATTCTCCATATCAGCAATCCTCAACCCACAGAGAGATTTTACAACACAATACAGCAGACTCTAACTATGCACACACACACACACATAAACAGACATGCTTAATCCACATTCTAATATGTACATTTCATGAAACAAGTCATACCTTTAGTGCATATGAGACTCTCCATTATTTTCTCTTCTATTTCTTTTTTTTATAATTTACTTTATTTTTTAATGTTTTTATTTATTTCTGGGGGGGGGGTGTGAGCAGGGGAGGGTCAGAGAAAGAGGGAGACACAGAATCTGAAGCAGGCTCCAGGCTCTGAGCTGTCAGCACAGAGCCCGACGCGGGGCTGGAACCCATGAACCGTGAGATCATGACCTAAGCCAAAGACGGATGCTCAACCAACTGAGACACCCAGGTGTCCCTCTATTTCTTTTTTTATCCTGCTCATGGTCCCTAATTTGGTTTTGCCAACCCACTAGTTGGGAAGCAACCAGAGTTTGGAAAACAGCTTCTTCTTTCATAAAAATCACTCCTGCCAATCACTATGACACTTCCTACAGATGAGACTAAAAAGACACTCCAAAGGGGTTGGCCAATTTGTAAACAGGACTGCTTCTGAAACATGAATGAACCAGGCAGCAGGATATCAAGAGCAGATGAGCACTAACTGTGTGTCTCCAAAAGCAAATTAGTCACTTACCGCTCTATTGAAAGTGTACTGTAATGGGCCTTTTTTGGACAGGAAAATGGAAATTTAAACAAGATTTTATTTTTCCTTATTATGTAGGAATTATTATGTAGGCAAAATATTTTTTAACTGATAATATCAAGTGTTGAAAAGGATGTGGGAAAAAGTGTGCACTGTTATTAGGGCTGTAATTTTGTACAGCCATTTTGAAGAATGATTTGGGAGCATATAACTACATTTTAAACAGGCAAACCCCTCTGGCCCAGCAATTCTTCCAGTAATTTATGTTAGGCTCTTACACATACACAGATATCTTATGTTTCAAGACACGGACCATCGGTAAGAAAATACTTATGGTACAATCACATTCTTCAATTATATATTTTTTTTAAATGTCTAAAAGATAAGGTCTTTCCATACCATTGTTTCTCAATGGGATAATGCCGGCATGTGAGGCAGGATATTTCTTCATAAAATTCTCCTACATGTTTAAAAATATTCCCGGGGTTGAGCAGGGAGAGTGGTCCCATCTTGGAGTGAGAAAACGACTATTCCATGTTCCCTATAAAGAATTTTTTCAAAGGGTATTACGAGGGGAAAAAAGAAAGCTAGTTGCAGAACAAGAGCTGTTATATGACTGCAATTATGTGAAAATAAATCAACCACATTCTGGCATACGTACCCATGAATGTACTGAATTGGGGGCCCTCAGAAGACAGATTTACAAATTCTGCCTGATGAGCTCCAATATTATTTGATTTTTTTAAAGACTTTCTTTCTCCATTTTATTAGGTTAACATTGTTTTATTTGGGGAAACTAAAGTCCACAATATACTGACAAACCTTAAGTGGCTATTTTGAGAACTGTGGAGCCTTTTGAAAAAGCTATAAAGCAAGGAGGGAAGACTGTCATTAAAGTGACAAGATCTCTCTTCAATATACTAATTAAACACACATTAAAAAGTAATTTAAAACATGGAAATTAAACAATAACACTACTTAGGTCCCCATTGTCACCCTCCTCCCACAATACGTGTAAAACTATTACCTCTGAACTCTGTACCCACTGTCCTGTCTCACCAGGTCAGAGGCCACATGTCACCCACTGACCACTTTCCACTCAACCTCTAAGAGCCACTGCTCGGGAAGAGGCTGCTGAATGATGATTTTGGAAAAAAATCTGTGAAACAAATACCTTCCTGGACATGAGTTTTAACTAGTTTACAGGGTTGAGATGAGTCAGAGAAGAGATGGTCCACGTTCCACAGCAATAGTTGAAAACGAAAAATTAACACAACTGGTCTTTCTAATAAAATACTGGATGGTATTTAGTATTTTGCATTCCGACTTTGAAACTCTAAGAATTAAGCAAAGCCACATGAAGTACTATCATTTTAGGTGAGCAATTATTTTAGAAGGATCAGATCCAAAGTAAAATCATCGGAACAATAACAGCGACTTGTACACACCGCAGTGACAATCCAGGATCCGCTCCCCACTCTTCCTTACTAAACAGCACCAATTAACATCCAGGGCAGCCATGTGCCCAGACAAAAGCACGTGACCCCCTTGCAGCCAGTGGTGGGCATACACTCTTCAGTGTGATGTAGGCAGAAGTCACCAGAGAGATCACCTCTCCCAAAAAATCCTCATTAGAAGAAAGCCCTCCCTCTTACCTCTTCTTTCAGCTGTAAATCCTGAAACTGCAGCGGCCCACTTGTACTTTTATGGAGGAACCCACGTGACAAAGATGGCCTGCCCTCCCCCCTTCCACCTCCCAGATCTGAGGACCTGGTCCTTTACAGTGTTGAGCAGCTGCATGACCCTGGACTGCCTACCTGTTTGACCTTCTGTTACCTGAGAAAAATCAGTGTCTTGACTCCAAAGCAGGGGTTTTCTGTTGCAGCTGAAAACGCTCCTAGTGATACATTATCTATGGGGGAAAGCCCGCAACACAGCACTGACTCCCCTTGCTGAGACTGTAAGAGGATCAAGGATAATAGAGGAAAAGGGAAGATCTGATCAAGGGAAGACGCAATATATAAATGAGTAAAGAAGACAGAGCTGCCAGTGTACATTGGGATGATACCCACAGGCGCGCCAGGGATCACCTCTGGCCACTGACCTCTCAATAAAATGGGCTTTCCCCTACAGACTTGCAGATACCTAGGCTTCCCTTCTTTTGGCAACTTCTTTTGGAGCTGACCACTTTTTGGATCACATCAGTAGCCTATCCTAATTAGCCAGCTAAGAAAACATTATTAAGAAACCTCAGGCAGGTTCTCAAGACCACAAATTATCCTGAGAAGACAACCATGAAGAAAACGTATGCTTCCTTACATACCATGTTTTCTTACCCATTTCCACATTTATCAGCTATCACAATCAGTTCTCATTTACAGGATTTCAGCTTCACTTATTGTTGCTTCAATCTGTACGCATCATTCTCCACCCCATAAACACACTCACACACACTCACATAATCTTACATTTCAACTCACAGTTAATGTTCTACTGTTTGAACTGGATCTCCCTGCTAACCATACTCATAAAAAAATGGGCAGTCACACTTTGAGAAGGTTGCAGGATTTATAGCCAAAACAACTGAAAGGTACCTATATGGAGGTGCTTGAAAAAAATCAACCCAGGTTTTATTCCTTACATTTTAATTATCAATTCCATGATTTTTAAAGGAAATTTATACACATTTTCAGAAAAGTTTCATAAGCAAATTGTCATTGCCTCAGATGACATTAGAAACTCAGGGCTTGGGATGCCTGGACGACTCAGTTGGTTAACCATTCAACTCTTGATTTCAGCTCAGTTCGTAAACTCAGTTTGTGAGTTCAAGACCCACAGGGGAATCTACACTGACACTGTGGAACCTGCTTGAGATATTCTCTCTCTCTTTCTCTCTCAAAAATAAATGAATAAAAAAAAAAAAGAGAGACCAAAGAAAATTATTAACCCAACAAAAACCAATGTCCAAGCATTTTAGAAGATAAACAGTTCCTGGCATAACGTCAGCACCAAAGCTAATGTTTAATTTGTTTTAATAATATATATTATCAAACATGAGAAAATTTAAACTTCACTTCTCATTTTTGTATTGTAAAAGAACTTACCTTTTATTACCTTTCATTAATAGCAGCGGAGAAAGATAAAAACACCAAGTCTGAGCCATCCTATCTCTATGAAGCATGTCTTTAATTTCTGTGTAGAAGCTGGCGGTTTCTAGAATGTCCCTGAGCTATCTGGAAAATGAACTAAATCTAGGTAATGAAAAAAATCTATAAATTTCAATGAGAAAACAACGGCAAAAAAGAGGTTTTTAAGATAAAATATTTGGAAATATTTAAAAAGTTCCTGAACATGTCATTTAAGAGTATGTGATAAGGAAACCATAACACTATCTTGGCAAAAAGTTTTGCTATCTACAGCCCTCTCCTAAAACTGAGTTCTATTATAGTCTGTGTGAGTCCTTCTAACTTTAAATTGGAATTAAAGAATTTTTTTTTTTTTTTGACAAAATCCACTCTATGACAAAACAATTTCCTGGGGCTAGCAGAAAGAACTTTGAATATTTTTTTCTTCTATTACTTAAAACATTTAAAAAAAATTTTTTTGAGAGGGAAGAAGAGACAGAGTGTGAGCAAGGGAGGGGCATAGACAGACAGACAGACAGACAGAATCTGAAGAAGGCTTCCGACTCCAAGCTGTCAGTACAGAGCACAGCAGAGCTCGAATGCACAACCAGGAGACCATGACCTGAGCCCAAGTCTGATGCTTAACCAACTGAGCCACCCAGGCACTCCTGTTTTGTTTCTTTTAAACTGTACTCTTGTGGGGCGCCTGGGTGGCTCAGTCAGTTAAGCGTCCGACTTGGGCTCAGGTCATGAACTCACAGTTCGTGGGTTTGAGCCCTGCGTCCGGCTCTGTGCTGACAGCTCAGAGACTGGAGCCTGCTTCAGATTCTGTGTCTCCCTCTCTCTCTGACCCTCCCCTGCTCATGTTCTCTCTCTCTCTCTCAGAAATAAATAGAAAACATTAAAAAAATTGTTTACACTGTACTCTTATTCTGTCATACATATGATGTCAACAGGCTGGTAAACTGCGCTGTACTCACACCAAGACAGGACTGGACCACTTATTCCACATTTACATCTACTGGCAAAGAGCAAGTGAATGGGAAGTAGCATATGAGTGCTGTGCTTGAAATACTGTATTTCTTAACTGTCCTCTTATAAAATCACTCTCATACTTCTCCTGACTACTCATGAAAGTATAATATAATAAATAATGGAAGGTATTTCTGAATGGCAGCTTTGTCAGAGGTATTATCTTTCTCCACAACCATAGAAAAGCCAAGGTAGTCCTGGGCATCTCCTGCCAAAGTATGGATCTGAAGTTAAAAAGAATGATGCTCTCACATCAACTGATTTGGTGAGGACTGAAGAGCACAGGAATTACAAAGATACCCGATAGTAAAAATATTTCATAATATTTTGACTCAGTATGGTAAATGAATAGAACCGGAAATCAGGCAACTAAACACAAAAAGCTAATTAAGAGGGATTTTCTCCTACCGCACCCCTTTCCAAAATACAGAACTTGCACGATGTCCTTCCTTCATGTAACGCTAACACACCTACTATGCTGAGACAAAATAGTACATCTTTTGTGAAGTCTACACAGCGGAAGGCACAGAAGCCCAAGGTTTCAACCTAGCAGTGTTGATGCCGGCCAGCAGCAGGAGCCACACCTGCGTGATTCCCCTTCTGCAGGAGCACACCCACAATAGGTGCAGTGTTCTTAAACCACTTGTTCTGTTTTCAAACTTCCTCTGCTTCTCTGAATTAGGCTATGCTGAAACATCTAAGGTTTCAATGATCTAGGAGTTGAGCCTGGGCAAGGAAAATTTTCAGGTTAATGTGTGTCTTAGTACTTCCATTTGAATAAGGAATCAAACTCACAGACTTGATTACACAGAAATGTTTTTTATAAAAGGACTCCTTACTCTTCCCTTGAAATATCGGAGAGAAAAATATAGAACTCTGACCAAAGGCACAGAAAGGCAGATGTATTCAGTCCCATATGCCCCCTTAACTTATAGAGACCAAAGGAACTATATTTATCTGCACATTTCAAAACTCCAATAATTGTTTAATGTTACTTAACCAAAAAGAAAAGGTTAAATATGAGAAAATTTAAATGTCATCTCTCACATCACAGACTTACCTTTTATTACATTTGTTAACAACAATAACAAAAATAAGAAACAGCAGGGCTGATTCTATGAAATCATGTCTTCATTTTCTGCCCAGAAACTCAAAGTTTCCAGAATGTCCCCAAACTTAACAGAGAATAAATTAAATCTAAGTAGGAAAAAGATTCTTGAAGAATTTCAATGAGAAAACAAACTTATACCTAGAATAAAACTTTTTCAAAAAAGATCTAAGAATAAGTGATAGTTCCTCAGTTAAATAAATTTGGCTTTATGAACGTTAACCAGTATAGCAACAAAAAAACAGGAATAGGTACCATGGCTTTCATAGATTCCTTTCAGTTCTAAAAGGTTCCCAGATCATCATTAACTATTTTACAAGTACAGGTTAATTATAATCCATACAAGAAAAAATTCAACTTGAGGCTGCAATATTTACCCTTCTAATGCTGCTTGCCCAAAACACACTAAGGTACAAACTGAAATGTTATATTCCCAATCCTTGAAAAAGGCCATTATTTTCAACTGATAGTGGAATCATTTATTATAGTGTGGAATTCTGTGACAATATCTCATGATTCAATGTGCTATCCTCTCTCCCACAAGCACTGGGGTTGGGGCGGGTCCTTTGGTCTTACATACTATATTATGGTTCCTTTAAAGAAGATTCATAGTCATTTGACTCGCCTCCTCCCATCTTTTCTCATTTCAGACAAACAAGTGAGTCACTCGTGAATGCTGTAAGACTGGCTACTCATATTTTGGATGCTTGAGCATTTTGTTCAAACAAGCATGGATGTATGGTGACTATTAATTTATTCTGGTAGAATCACTAATAGGCTTAACAGGTTGAACAAGATCTTAGGCAGAATATTCTAGACTTAAGAAAAAGAAACCTGTCCCAGAAGAAAAAATAATTAGTTACATACCTGTACCTGTTGTAAGAACACTATCCATGGATCTCTCATAAACCAATGGAATTAATGAATATTGGTAAAACCTTTCTGAAGGACACTTAAAACATATAGCAAAATATCTCCTTTAAAAATAAAGTGGGCTACAGGCACCTGGCTGGTTCAATCAGAAAAGCATATGACTCTCGATCTCGGGGTCATGAGTTCGAGCCGTTTTGGGTATAGAGATTACTAAAATAGATAAACTTTAAAAATAAATAAATAAATAAATGGAAATAAAATTGCCTACATGTGATCCAGAGAGTCTAACAATTCCTTCTCAGGAAATAATAGCCACGTACACAAAGATACATGTGCAAATATGTTCACTGAGCCCATGATTAAAGTAGGGGAAAAAAAGACGTATTAAATGCCTAATAGTATAAGGGGACTGATTAGTATATATTTCCATGTAATGGAATACTATGAAGATATTAAAAATATAGTTTAAAATAGCAAAATAGGGGGCGCCTAGGTGGCTCAGCCAGTTATGCGTCAGGCTCTTGATTTCAGCTCAGGTCATGATCTCGCAGTCTGTGAGACTGAGCTCAGTGTTGGGCTCTGCGCTGACAGCATTGTGCCTGTTTGGGATCCTCTCTCTCCCTCGCTCTCTGCCCCTCCCCGCTTGTGCTGTCTCTGCTCTCTCTCTCTCTCAAAATAAACAAACTTAAACAACAAAAAAAAAAAAACACAGCAAAATGACATGACATGTTTACTTGAAAAAAGAAAGTAACAAAACAACATGTATGATATACTATCATTGCATAGATCTGAGTATATTTTAAATTTTAGGTACATCTAACCAAAATGTACAGTTATTCATTTATTCAGTTATTCATAGTTAACTGTAAATAATGAGGGTACAAGCATTCCTTTTTCCTTCTTAATGCTTCTGTGTTTTCTTTTCTTTTTGTTTATTTATTTTTGAAAGCACGCCAGCGGCAAGGGGGCAGAAGGGGTGAGGGGCCACGGACGATCTGAAGCAGGCTCTGTACTGACCTCAGAGAGCCTAATGTGGGGCTCCAACTCACAAACTGTGAGATCATGAGCTGAGCCGAAGTAGGACACTCAACTGACTGAGCCACCCAGGCGCCCCATCTACAATATAATTTTTATGTATAGCTTTATCTGCTTTGGACTGGTAAAATCATGCCTGAATAAGATTTGACAAATTTTAAAACAACTACTGATTAGATAATGGCTCACCATGGTACCCAAACCACCACGATACATTTCACCCTTGCCATCCAGGACAAGGCCATGATCTAGTAGAAGATGCTGCCAGTGTGCTTGCCAACCTTTCCCGGTGCATGTTGGTCACGCTTGTCATTCTGGTGCTTCTTTCACTTTCTTTCTAGTATCAAGTAAGAGCTAAACTCACTCAATAGACACATAGCGACAAATTCTTACATGACACCTAGGCTGGCTTAGCCAAGCCACACAAGCTAGTGGGAGCAAAGCAAATCCTAGGTTACAGGAAGGTCCAGATCCATTTGGGGCAACAGGCATACATGGCAACAATGACAATAATATAATGGAGCAAGAGAAATAGGTACACACAGGTACCTATGAGCAAGCGAAGAATCGGATGACTACCCAGTAAAAGGAGAGTTGTCTGTCAAAGGACTCAAAAAATCTAGACAGAGCTCAGCATTACAAAGTCAGTAAACACAAAATACAACTAGACTCTAGTTATGCTGCAGTTGGTATTAGTCAGGGTTTTCCAGAGAAACAAAACCAATAGGGTATGTGTGTGTGTGTGTGTGTGTGTGTGTGTATGCGCGCACGCTCATGCACACACATGACCATCATCTAGACAAAAATTTAAGAACTGGCCCATACAGTTTTGGGGGCCAGCAAGTCCAAAATCTGCAGGGCTGTCTTGCAGGCTAGAGACCCAGGAAAGAGCTGACAGTGTAACTCAAGTCCAAAGGCAATCTGGAGGCAGAATTTCCTCTTCCTTGGGGGGACTTCAGTATTTTTTTCTTAAGACCTTCAACTGATAGGAAGAGATCTTCTAGTTACACTATGGAGGGTAAGGAGCTGTGCTCAAATCTACTGATTTAAATGTTAATTCTATAGTATTCTTTAATTTTTTTAATGTTTATTTTTGAGAGAGAGAGAGAGTGTGTGTGAGCGAGTGAGCAAGCAGGGGAGTGGCAAAGAAAGAGGGAGAGACACAGAATCCAAAGCAGGCTCCAGGCTCCAAGCTGTCAGCACAGAGCCTGATGAGGGGCCTGACCCTGGACCGTGGGATCATGTCCTGAGCCAAAGTTGGACGCTTAACCAACTCAGCCACCCAGAAGCCTCAATGTAAGCCATATCTTAAAAATACCTTCACAGCAATATCTAAATTGGTTTTTGACCAAAATCTGGGTGCTGTTGCCTAGCCAAGTTGACACATAAAATTAACCACCACAAAAGCTACATCAGAAAAGGAGAATAAGAAATAAAGGCAATAAAATGAACAGTTCTCCAGCCCTTCATGATAATTTTGTCTATTTTTCATCTTCTGTTTTCTCTCTCCCAAATCCTGTATTCATTTCTCAGTCTTCCTGTCTACTGATCTTACTGGTAGAAGAGAGCTTTCAGATGCTCACATTCTGCCCCAACCTAACTTTCTAACAACTTAACTTCCTTCCTTCCTCCCTCCCTCCCTTTTTTAAAGATTTTATTTCCCTAGAATTGCTCCTCCCAACACGGGGCTCAAACTCACAACCCTGAAATCAACAGTCGCACACCCCACCAACCAAGCCAGCCACCCCTCTACGGCTAAACTGTCTACAGACTCAGAACCTAACTGCAATTTTTTACTTCTGTGGCTTCAACTAGCACCACTATGCAGATTAAACCCAAAATCTGGGCCATCTGGTTAAGCATCCAACTTCAGCTCAGGCCATGATCTCACAGTCCATGAGTTCTATCCAGCCCTGCATCGGGCTCTGTGCTGACAGCTCTGAGTCTAGAGCCTGTTTCAGATTGTGTGTCTCCCTCTCTCTACCCCTCCCCTGTTCACACTCTGTCTTTCTCCGTCTCTGAAAAAATAAAACATTAAAAAACAAACAAACAAAAACAATGTCAGCTCTCATTGATCTGTAAGGACACACACAGTTAAGTACAAACACGGTATAACATATGGATGCTCTAAGATGCGTGGGTCCAGAGTGCCCTGAGAACTCGGGAGAGTTGGGGAGGCACAGAGGAACCAGTACACAACACGCCTCAAATGCCAGATCTCTAAGAGTCAGTAGATTTAGCCAGATGGACAAACTGTAGGAAAGGCCACCCAGTCGAAAACAGCAGCAATTAGAACTTGGTGGGGAAAGTTAACACGGAATCAAAATACGTTTATTTAACTAAAGGTTCAGAAAAATCAGCTATTACAACTAAACGCGATTCAGAAGCCACATCTACTAAAATGGTCTGATTGTAAAATAAAGAAATGAATGAAACACAGAGACTGGCAGCTAAATCAGTGCCATCTTTCAAATTAATGATCTTGAGACATTTATTCCAGGAATAAGTCTGGAAACTATCGCTCCATGTCAAAATATGAATACCTGATGATAGCTATATGGATTTTTGCTGTGTCGTGACTTGATATGGTAAAAATTGAAAACCAACCCAGAAGTCTATCCATAGGAGGATGACTAAACAGTGTAATTGGGGCGGGTAAGAACAGACACCAAAATGTTGATGAATCTGAAGCAGGGAGTAGGGCTGGCGGGTGTGGGGAATAAAATTCTGTGACACAGGAATCTTTTCCACGACAATTTAATCATACAGCTAATACTTGCATACAAACCAAAAATATAAACGTGCTAACAGATTCCAGATTCAAGTTTGTAAAAATTCAACAATGGTTTTCACAACACCAGCAATGCTGGAATAAATACACACTCTCTCAACATGCCTATTATAAAAAGAATACTTTCACTGCAATGTACAGAATAATATTTCTGTTGGGTTTTTTTTTTTAATATCAAATTGTGTCTCTCTATTTGTAACAATTAGTGTTCCAGAACGGTGTTACATGGGAAAATAGAGGGCCATCACCACTACTACTGTCAACGTCCCTTTAATGTGGCAATTCCTTAGCAAAGGCAAAGAAGTAGAGAGAACTGCACCCCTAGTCAGAGCTCTAAGTGCAGGAACATGGGCGCCTTGGTGGCTCAGTTGGTTGAGCGTCTGACTCTTTAATTTTGGCTCAGGTCATGACCCCAGGGTCATGGGATTGAGTCCCGCACTGGGCTCCACATTGTGTGTGGAACCTGCTTGAGATTCTCTCTCTCTCTCTCTCTCTCTCTCTCTCTCTCTCCCCACCTCCCCCTGCTCGTACATTCTCTCTTTAAAAATAAAAAAGTAAAATAAAAATAAAAATAAATTCAGGAACACCAGAGCCCCATTTCAGAACTTAATTAATAGTACAAGCTTAACAAGAAAAACCAAAGTAGAATTTTAAAATACCTACTTCTGGGCTGTTGCAGAGTTCAAAGTCCAATAACAGCTTAAACATCAATTCTTTAGTTGAAGGCTTTCTGCAGGACCATAAAAGGTACAGTCTGCCACATAACAATGTCCTTCTCACTGAAACGAAAGAATATTTCTACAACTGGCCAAGATGGGGTAAAAGGGAAAAAAGAATCAAGAAAACAATGAAGCGACCTTTGGTACCGTTAAAAGATAGCTTGAAATAACAGAAAACTTCAACACAAAGAGCTACTTTCTGGTCTACACCAAAATTTTGGATTTTTATGTTGTGTCATAACCTGAGACAATGCAGAAGAATCATCCAAGTGAAGCCTGTGTTCTGCTGTGTAGAAAAACTTAAGGAGGATAGTATGACCATCACTCGACACAACATAATTTCTCTTAGAAACGACTGAATGGAAATGCATATACTTAGGATGGTATTCTACGGAATGGGGGGTGGGGAGGAGAGGGAAGCAGGATAGAATGTCGATGTTTGGTCAACCACAATGTTTTCAGCTCTCTTCTAGAATTTCATTCACTCACCAAATCCCACCTAAGTCAAATGCAGAGCAGCTTACAGAAAGAATTCCAGACATGTTAACTGCCAGCTCAAAGAATATATCCTCATTTTATTCATTATCTTCTTTACTTCCATCTCCTTTCCATATAGCCATGGACATTCATTTAGAAGGGGAACTATCAAATGAGAGGTACTGACAACTGGAAAACCCGTAATCTTCAAAACCTGTTGTACGCCAACTACCAATAGTAGTTATCTAAGAAAGAGGATTATGAATAAAGTTCATGACTTATATAGTTCTACCATTTTAGCACTTGATGTTTAACTCTTCCTCTGAAATCAGAAAAAAAAAAAAACACCTCGCATTATAACATCTTTCTTACAGACTCTGTGAAAAACTTAGGACCACTCAGAAAGAACTCTATAATGGATGCATATGCCAAATATTAAACCAGCATGGACAGTCTCAACTTTAATCAGAACTCCAAGGAAAATATAATTCCCTTGTATCACCCCAAATAGAGAAAAATGTTTACTATTCAGTGACCAAAGTCATAGTACATATTGAAGCCACCAGAAGTTCAATTCTTGCTCTATGATCTGTTCTGATGTCAGTTCAGACCATCACAATTTGGAATCTTTATCTTTTTAATGTCTATTTATTTTGAAGGGGAAAAGGGGAGAGAGACAGAAAGAGAGAAACCCAAGCAGCACGGAGTCTGATGTGGGGCTCAGTCTCATGACAGTGAGGTCATGACCTGCACCGAAATCAAGAGCCAGCCAGGCACCCCTAGAATATCACAATGTAGGCAGCTATTTAGTAATTTATAAACCCCTCAAAAAAAAAAAAAGTACTTTTTCTTTTACTTTAGATTCTAGAGGTGATGTAATTTCATTCCCTTACACTTCAAATGAGGAAACCAAGGCCTAGAGAGGTGACAGAACTTTCCCATGTGTCATAGTGTTAAACACTAGAATATAAAATCTTCAAAATTCCAACACTTTTTCAACTTCATCCATTGATAACCACATTTAGATCTCTCTCTCTCTGTCTGAATATTTGTATGTGCATGTAATGAATGTTGAGACATACCAGGCAGCTACCATTCCTGAGTTTATACTTTAGCTCAACTTCAGAGAGAGAAAGAGAGAGACAGACAGTAAAGTAAACCGTTCCCTAATTGTTAGTATTATTTAAGAAGAAAAGCAAGGCATTTAGAAAGAAATTAACTGAGCCCAGAAATACAGGTGCCATTTCCAATAAACAGAGAAAATTTAGGCTGAAAACTGCCTAAATCATTCCAGGATCGAATATAATCAGGAACATCATCCTAAAATATTCTCAGTACAGACACCATGCTTGAGGCCTTGACCGGACAAGGCAGATGTCTGTCTTAAATAACTGATCACTATTCCAATTGTTTATCACTGTTAGTGATAAAGAACGTGGGGCAAACGTGAGCAAATTTTAGTCAGAGAACTGTGACAAACTAGCCAAGCTATAGAAAAAAGGGGAATGCTAGAAAAAAATAGGACACAAACCTAGATATTTAGGAATACGAATAAAAAGTTAGTCTCTATACGACTTTTAGCTCACAAAATTTTTTCATAAGATTTATCTCATTTGATCATCACCTAACTCTAGAAGCTGGACCTAACAATCCTCCCACGTTGCAGAAGCGAAAACCAAGACCGATGACAGGGCATGGCCTGGGTCACAAAGTCAGCAAAGGGATGCAACTGGGACGCCCATGTGTTGACCACGGAGGTCATACATGAGAGTAGAAAATGCCTTGCATGTCAAGACTTTAGACTTTAATTTATAGGTAATGAGTTTTCAACTAAGAAGTGACATAAAGACTGTTTTAGCAATATGGAAGTTCCTCAAAAAAATTAAAAATAGAAAATCCCACATGACCCAGCAATTCCCCTTCTGGATATTTAATCCAGAGAAAATGAAAACATTAATTTGAAAAGATACATGCACTCCTGTGTTCACTGTAGCATTGTTTACAATAGCCAAGATATGGAAACAACTAAATGCCCATTAACAGATGGCTGAGTACAGATGTGGTGTGCATGCACAGTGGAATATGACTCAGCCATTAAAAAAATAAAATTGTGCCATTTGTGACAACAGGGATATGGACCTAGACGGTATTATGAATAAGTCAGAGAAAGACAAATACAGTGTGATTTCCTTTTTTTATTTTTTATTTTTATTTTTGAGGGAGAGATAGAGACAGCATGAGCAGGGGAGGGTCAGAGAGAGAAGGAGACACAGAATCCGAAGACAGGCTCCAGGCTCTGAGCTAGCTGTTAGCACAGAGCCCGACACAGGGCTCGAACCCATGAACCGTGAGATCATGACCTGAGCCGAAGTCGGACGCTAACCGACTGAGCCACCCAGGTGCTCAGCCTACGGTGTGATTTCCTTATGTGTGGAACCTAAAAAACAAAGTGACAAACAAAACAAAATAGAAATAGAATCATAAACAAAGAACTGATGGTTACCTGGGAAAAGAGGGGTAACGGGGGGGGGAATAAGTGAAGGAGGTAAAGAGGGACAAACTTCAAGCTGTAAAATAAATCATGGGAATGTAATGTGCAGCATAGAGAATAGAGCCAATAATATTATAATAACTTTACAGGGCCACAGATAGTAACCAGACTTATAATAACCATTTCATAATGCATATAAACTTCAAGTCACTGTTATATACTGAAAACTAAATACGATATTGTTGTCAACTATATCTCAATAAAAAAAATAATGATGACTAATTTAGGAACATTCATTTGGAAGCAAAGTGCACAAGTGAATTTGACACCCCAGGGAATGACTGAAGAGGAGAAATTCTTTTTGAAATGATGCGGTCCTCAAATGACAAGGGCTGGTAAGAATAATGTTGGGGCCTGTCTCTAGTTGTGACATTATGATATAAAAATATACATGTATATGGTCTTGCTTTGTGGCACAGAACTTCCAGGACTCTTCAAATTTCTTTTTTTTTTTTTTAATGTTTTTATTTATTTCTAGGAGAGAGAGAGAGAGAGACAGTGTGAGCAGGGGAGGGTCAGAGAGAGAGGGAGTCACAGACCGAAACAGGCTCCAGGCTCTGAGCTGGCAGTCAGCACAGAGCCCGACACGGGGCCCGAACCCACGAACCACGAGATCATGACTTAAGCGAAAGTCGGACCCTCAACCAACTAAGCCACCCAGGCGCCCCCAAATTTCTTGAGTGGCAAAGATGATGACGGTTATTCACAGCAAGCCCCTTTCAGCCATACCTGAATTTCTGTTAGTCAGGTGACTCTAGGTATAGGGGCTGGTTACCAACCACATGATTAGAAGGTTAGAACTTTCAGGCCTGCCCACTCTCACCCCTACCCCAACCTCTGGGGAAGAAGCAGGGGCTGCAGATGGAGCTCAACCAACAACGGCCAATGATTTTTAATCAGCTGTGACACGAAGTGATGGAACCTCATTAGAAACCCTAAAAAATCGGGTTCAGAGAGCTTCTGGTGGGTAAACACATCTGTGTGCCAGAAGGGCAGTACACCACAACTCCTCGCAGACTCCTGTGATCTCCATGTGTACATCTTCATCTACATCTTTTCTTATATCCTTTATAACGGACTAAGACATATTAAGTAAGCATTTCCCTGAATTCTGAGCTTATAGCAAATCATCAGTCCAGAGGAGGGAGTTGTGAGAACTCTCAATTTATATCCTAGAAATATGGGTGACAACCTGGGACTTGCAACTGGTATCTGAAGTGGGGGGGGGGGGCCTTTTTTTTTTTTTTAATGTTTATTTATTATTGACAGAGAGAGATGACAGAGCATGAGCAGAGGAGGGGCAGAGAAAGGGGGGAGACACAGAATCCAAAGCAGGCTCCAGGCTCTGAGCTATCAGCACAGAGCCTGACATGCGGTTCAAATTCTCAAACTGGCGAGAAAATGACCTGAGCCAAATTCAGATGCTTAAACTGACTGAGGCACCCAGGCGCCCCGAGGGGGGGTGAGTCTTTTGAGACTGAGCCTTTAACCTGTGGGATTCAGGTGATTGGTGTTAGAATTACTTAATGAAAGGAGAAGACCCACACAGTTGGTGTCGGACATGTTGTGAGTGGTTGCCAGTCTTGATGATGACATGGTAGAAGTGCCCCCCAAAACAAGGTTTTTTCTCCTTCTATCAGCCCTCCATAGAGTGTCCATTCAACCCAGAAGACATCATCACCTACCCCTGAAGACAAAATGAGACAAACTGAAGACCCAGCTCCCATCTCTCCTCCTGGGAGCAGTCCACTCCCATTTAAGAGTGGACTGAGCCTCACTAGGATAGGCTGTTAAGCCCCTGCCTACTCTGCTACTTTTATGATCCTCCCATGAATATGGGGGCCCCATGACTCATACTACAGAATAAGGGAGACCTGAAAGAAATTGCTCACTGGCTTGATATATAATGGGAGAAGCAAGGGAAATGAAAAGTCAAAGATGACCCTTACAGTCTGGTCTGACAGCCAGCAGACAGCGGTATCCCCAACAGAATAGGGGAGAGAAGTGTGCAGGAAAGATGCTCTGTTCTAGAAGACAGACGGACATACACATAGAAAGTGACCAGGGGCTCTAAGCAAAGGGGGTGAAAAGAACACAGGCATCCAATCTAGATCCCTCTCAAAGCCCCACTAAAACTGCAACAAAGGAATTGTTTTTTAAAAAATGGAGAGAATGAGAGGAGAGGTATTGAGACCATTTTTGGAAGCTGGAATAGGAAACAAGTTGAGCAGTACCTGACTTGAGACTTGGTAGAGCCAATCCTAAACCAGCTTGGAGGAAAGCTAAGAGCCTACTCAATTTACTTGGCAGAGTTCTCAAAGTTCAGTCCTGGGTCGTAACAAGTATTCTGGAAGTACAGGTCAAGTGATTCTCTTGGGAAAGGGGTAACAGTTAAAATAAGGATTGGCTGAAAATTGCTTATGCAGTCTGAACACTACATCCCCCATCCCACTCCAAGCCACTAGTCACTGCCCCTCGTACACTCTGGCAGAAGACTGGGGGTTAATTCTCAAAAGAGGTTAAAACACAGGGTTTCTGGCTCAAGAATACAAGGCACAGTTGAGAACCTACCAAAAGCAGAGGGATTAAGTAAACAGATGCATTCTGAATGCCGAAATATCCTGCCTTTTTTCCACAGTCTCTGGGCAGCTGACAACCAGGACTTACCCTCCAGCTAAGAGATTAGACAAGTGTTCTCTGGAGAATCTGACCAGCCTACAATGGCCTAAAGCCACTGACAACAGGGGCCCTGTACAAAATCCATCTACCCAATCAACAGGCTCCATCCAAACCCTCAGACCCTCCAAATGGCTTTCCTTCCCTCACTTATAAATGAAGAGACAACCAAAGGCTACCAGACATCTCAGGAAAATCACTAAAAAAAAAAACAGAGCAAAACAGAAAACAACAAGTTGGAAGAAACACTGTTGAAGGTAAATAACACTAATAAAACTTACGAATACTCTCAAAGAGATAAGTAGAGACAGTACTTCAATGAATTAAGAGCAGGGTGTTATACAAAGAAATGAAATAGCAGAAATGAAAAGCTCAGTAGAATGGGCTACAAGAGAAAGAGTAAGAAATGTGTCAAAAAGGAACACGACAATGAGATGAGAAAGCACAGAGAAAAGATAAAGTTAGAGGATCATTCCAGAAAATCTAACATCTGAAATTATAAAGAAGAGTGAAAATTGAGAGGAAACTAAAAATTAATTCAAAAACTTCTTTCAAAACTAAAGCACAAGATTTTCTATATTCAAAGAGCTCATCAAGTATCCATTGATACTAATTAAAACATACGCATTCACACCGGAAGGACATCACTGAGATTTTGGAACACTGAGATTAAACTGACTAAATCTTTTAGAGAGGAAAAGGAAGTTAGAGGAAAAGGAAGTTACACACAAAAGGTCAGGAATCAGGATGTCGAGCTTCTCTACACCAACACTAGAAAACTAAAGACTAAAAACTAAAGGCAACTAAGAAAGCCATGTCTTCAAAACAGAAAAACTAAGTAAAAGATTTTTAACCTAGAATTCCTTACCCAGCAAAACTATCAATCAAATGAGAAGGTAGACATGCAAAAAATTTGCCTGCTGTACAATATTTCTTAGGAAGCTACTGGAAGCAGAGCTCTACCAAAATGAAGCACTAAACCAAGAAGGAGGAGGCAGGCTTCATAGAGACAAGAAATCTCTAGAATAAGGAGAAAAGAATGACAGTCATGCACCAGCTACAGGGAAAAATCAACCTAGGTTAGATTCAATCTGAAAGCTCTGGGAGAAAAGCTTCTTCAGAAAAGGTAAAATTGATAGAATTTTTAAGGTAAAAAGAAAATACTGACAGGGTAGAGTTTGCAGTTGAGATACTAACAAACACATAAAACACACACACACACACACACACACACCAAAAAGGGCCAGTATTAATGCCAGGGAAAACAAAAGGTATATAGTAAAGGAAAAATAATCATGTTTGATGAAGGGCTTGGCTCTAAATAGTGTAAGCTGTCAACAACATCGTAAGTATCGAATACTGAACTACACAAAACCCCAATATAAGTGTACGGTACGGATGTGGGGATGAGAGGTGAACATATATGGTGGGAGTCAGATGGTGGAGAAGGAAACAGAGCTTCATTTTCACCTTGAGAAGTCAACAGACAATACCTCATACTACAAAAGAAAACATGAAGTAGCAAACACAGCTTGAGGCTTAAAGATACGGAAGCAAATTTCTCAAAAATCAGCTAAAAATTGTAAATGACTACCATGTCCTTTGGTTCTCCACTCTAGCCAACCCACACTGCTCCCTTCCATGGCCACAAAGCCAGCTCACCATAGTATGAAATGAATCACTAAACCTTCCACAGCCACCAGGGAAAAGTCACAGCAGGTAGTTTAACTGTCCTGTAACAGTGACATCTTAGTCTGTCCATGCTGAAGAAAATACATGACCTTTCAAAGTGCTGTAGTGACCATTAGTCAGTGAAGAATTTTATCACTGCCTCCTCCTTATGATTTTCTTTTGCCTCAGTAGTTATACTTCTGACCACTCACCACTCAACAATAAAACTTAAAACTTAAAGTATTTAATTATTATCTCTAACCAGGAAAATAAAACCCATCTCATATGAAAAGCATACTTCAGCTTAGTCTGGATCCACAATGCCACCTGAGAGGTAATATGATCTATTTCTAATATGAAATGGGGGACTCGAGGGAAGAACCTGATCGGGACACAGTAGGTAATTCAGAACACTTTCTGATTCTTTCTAAAACAGATATGACCATAGCTCACCCTAACATATGCCATTATGACTGTCAACACATGAAGGACCCAGCAGAGTAAAAATATTTCTAGATTTCTCCCATTACCTCTTCTCCATTAGCCCAAATAATCAATAAAAAAAGTCAATAACCAAATAGGCCACCATGACTGGAATATAGTAAAAACTGTGTATTTCTTAATTATGCTAAATATTAAATTTTAGCTGTTCATATGTTTTCAATGAGAAAGCCTGAGGAATTTGCAAAGTGATTTCCCAGCGGGGAAATACTTAACTAGGGGTAAAAAAAGACTATTGTTATTTGGTCCTGCCCCATTAATATAAACAGACACTTATGTAGCTAAGATTTAAGTAACTCGAACAGTTTCCCAGACTCAGCACTTTTTACCTCTCCTTCCCTTTCTCTCTTAGTTTTTATAGCTACAAAGAAAACCCATCCAAATTCATTTCTGGCTACAGAGATGGGGAAACCCAGCTCCACAGAACACAATCATTGCACAGTCTTCTAAAAGCTCTTCACTGAATTTTTTTTTCAAAGTTCAAGTTAAAAAACAGTTCATTTTCACTTTGGAAATCGAACTTGAAAGAAAAATGTGACCTCCCAGAACTTAATTCCTTCCAAGGAACTCCCTCAAGAACATAAATTGTTCAGACATGGCCACTTGGGAAAAACATTTCCAAGTCATGTTTGATATGTGAAGCTACATGGGACTTGACAGGAATCATTTTTAACAAGCTCAAGTCTGTCTTTTCCTTACATGTTCAACACGAATTAAAAACATGTACTTTACCAAAAGCTCGCTGGATTCTATAAACAATTCAGATCCTTTTACAGAGAATGCACCAGGGAACAGGAAAGGATCTTTAATGCTTTGCATGTTGTTTGCTTTAAAAAAAAAAAAAAAAACCCACAATCTTTGAACAGAAATCAAATGCAAATGCATGCCCATATAAAACAGAGGTAAGTAAGAAAAAAAAAAAATTAAGTGGGCTTTTCAAACTGATAAAACTACTGACTCTTAAACATGTAAACACTCCTAAAGAAAATTAAAAGAGGCAGTACAAGCAGCCTCTTACAGACAGATATAAAAGTTCCACATATACTTGCCAATCTTCCCACAGCAACCCGCAGGCTGCTGGTGGTTCACCTTCCTTCAGCTGGCCTGGAGCTGTTACCTGGAGTGAAGATCCACAGCCAACATCCTGGCTGAGTACAGGGTCTAAACTGCTCGGTCCCATGCACCCACACTCCCTGGAAACTCTCCTATCCCCTGCTTCCCAAGCTTGATACTCAAATATCCTGCTATCCCCAAACCGTGAGGTCCACCTGCCCCTAAAAAAGGAATTTGGAAGCCTGATCTAAATCACCCGTGTTATGGCTGAAGCCAGGGTCACACAGCTTAGGAAAGGGGTTGGGAGGACAGAAAACTGTGATCTTGTGTCTTGGCTGTCCATTCCGATCCATTTTGCCACAGAAACTTCTTCCATGATGATTAAGCCCTGCAGCGCTGCGGTCCGGGGATTGACATTTCAGGATGAGCTCACATTGGGGAGCTGCCCCCAGCCTGGTTAAGCCTTAGAAGCATGATTTAAAAGGAAATGTATTTGTAGGTTTAAAATTACTTAGAAAGTAACTTTTGTAACTTGACAAGTTTCTAAACTAGAGATTACATGTGTTATAAAACCAACTCATTGGAACTCAACAAACCAAAACCCCTAACTTGATTTTATCTGATCTCAATTCGAAAAATGGAAAACGGCATTAAAACAAACTCATATCAGAGATGTAACCAAAACACCATTTTTAGAGAACATGCTGAATAAACTTCATCTAGTATTCTACACTTTCAGAACTGAATTGTCTGGAATACTACATGGCAATGAGAAACAATGAAATCTGGCCATGTGTAGCAACATGGATGGACCTTGAGGGTGTTATGCTGAGCGAAATAAGTCAGGCAGAGAAGGACAAATATCATATGTGTGCACGTATAGGAGGATTAGGAGGAACTTAACTGAGGACCATGGGACAGAAGAAGGGGAAAAATAGTTGGGGAAAAGAGAGAGGTAAAACATGAAAGACTCTTGAATGCTGCGAACAAACTGAGGACTGATGGGGGGGGGGGGGGGGGGGGGGAAGGGCACGGAGAGGGGCACTTGTGGGGATGAGCACTGGGTGTTATATGGAAACCAACTTGACAATAAACTATTTGAAAAAAAAAAAAAAAAAAAAAGCTTAAAGCATGAAAAAAAAAGAATCTTAAAAAAAAAAAACAGAACTGAATTGTCAAGATGCCCAAAACAATGATCTTAACTCCCACATTAAGTCCAATTATCAAACCTAGCCATCAGCTATCTAGAAAACTCATGTAACCAGAGCACACACACACTCATTAGGAAACTTCAAGAGTTCAATTAAATAATTAAGTCGAAACCTTTATGCCAATGTCTTAATTTTATTTATGCTTAGATTGTAATATACTCAGAAAAAAAGGTAAAAAAATAGTTTTAAAAAATAATAAGACAGTCCAAAGTATCTATCAGTTAATATTTATTGTTCATTATGAACCAGGGTCTATTCTAAATATGGCATTTTATCTGTACAACCATTAGTACAGTGACAATTTTACAGAGGAAAAAATCTTAAGCACAGAGAGGTTGTATAATTTACTCAGGGTCACACAGCTAGTAAATCTTGTCTCTTAACCACTAGGCTCTGCTGCCTTTTATCAAACTGCTATAATTATCTCTCATTTCTCTGAATTACAATGGATTATACTATGCTAACAGCTACTTTATGGGCAGATTACTAAATAAGAAAGCAATTCACAGAAAAGCTGAATTATATCAGGTATAGCAAAATAGGATTCCGCTACCAGCAACAGAACACCAAACTCAGTACATTCATGCTGGTATATTTTCCTCATGTTTATTCAAATGTTTGTCCCACCCACAATTAAGATTTCCCACGTATGCCTAAAGTTTTCCTAGTTACGTCTTCTAGGAGACACTAAAAAATCGAAATGGGGGTATTATATAATCAGTATTTAGGGAGAATAATCCTCTCTCCTCAGATTTTGTTTAGAAAGTATGTCCATACCCTGTGATTGTGGTGAGTCACCTCCCTGCTCTCTGAATGTTGTTGAAAGTTCCTAGTGAAAGGGAAATCAGAGAGGCTGCCCTTAGCCCTGAGGATGATGAACAAGCCCAGGGCCAGGTTACTAATCTCCAAATGGCGAAGGCACACTAGCAAGTGTGCCTCTAACGCACAAATTGGCAGGGATTCAAAGACGCTGAAAGCAAAACTCTGTTGCGCGGTAATGAAGCATTGGTTCCTAAACCCGTACTGTCCTGGGCCATATGGTCCAGCTTCTAAAGAAGTCCCTGGGGACTCAGCTTTGCACCCCGGTCACGGCCCACCAAGCAGCACGGGCGAAGGTCTCCGAGCTGACTCACCTCTCCGGCGCTGCAGACGGTGGTTCTCAAACTTTGGCATCAGAATCACCTGGAAGGCTGTTACGCACCGACTGCTGAGCCTATTCTCGTGGATTCTGATTTAGGAGGTCTGGTGTGAGGCCAAGATTTCGCATTTCTAGCAATTTCCTAGGAGACGCTGATGCTGCTAACCCAAGAATTAGAACCTCAGGACTGCTGATTTAAGTTAAATTCTTGGCTGGTGCCACCAGCAAGCATCACAGAGCTGAAGGTATTTTCCATCAACGAAGGTAAATGTTCTAGAGAGTAGAGGAAAGGCCAGCCAGTTTCATCCTATCCTCCGTCACTAACAAGTAAACTAAGTAAACCTTGAGGTACAGGCTTGAGATAGCACTTAGTGTTACAACACTGAAAGATGGCAAGCTTGGGGAGAAAAGGGAAAGAGAATAGTTTCCCCTAACATAGCAAAGAAAAATAAGCCTGACATTGAGTGGTGCCTGGGTGGCTCAGTTGGTTAAGCATCTGACTCTTGATTTCGGCTCAGGTCATGATCTCACAGTCGTGGGATTAAGCCCTGCACTGACAGCATGGAGCTTGCTTGGGATTCTCATTCTCTCTCTCTCTCTCTCTCTCTCTCTCTCAGAAATTGAATTCTGTTCCTAAATCACCCATCTTCTGACATTGATCATGAATGTCAGGCAAAGGAAAAGAAGCCAGAATGATGGGAAGCATTAACAAAAGGACTATATTAGAGCCGCCTGTGCAGTCAGGCAGTCCTGGTTCATCTGCCGCGGGTAAGCTGTAGAGGCAGACAAGTTGGCTTAACTTTTTAATTTACAGATAGATCTTTAAAGAGCTTCTAAACATCAGTTGTGTAAATTCAAAGATGAGTATTTGGAAATTAGTTCTTGTAAGCAACTAGATGTAGTTTGAGCTAAAAATATAGTTTATGGGTAGTATGTTACATTTGAAAATTTGACGATTTGTCTAAATACTGCATTTTTATTAACTGAAAAATAAATTTATTAGAAGCTGTAAAAAAAAAAAGGACTATATTAGAGGCTATAGTACTGTTCATTAGTGCAGCTCAAAGAACCAAATAAACTTCATTAATTCTCTACAGGTTCACAACAGCACGGTCACAAAAGCCACTAATTCACCCCCACAGGTCATACCACTGGGCTGGTGGCACAATGACTTAAAATAACCAGAATAAAATAGGGCGCCTGGGTGGCTCAGTCAGTTAAGCTTCCAACTTCAGCTCAGGTCATGATCTCACAGCTTGTGAATTTGAGCCCCACATTGGGCTCTGTGCTGACAGCTCAGAGCTGTCTGGAGCCTGCTTCAGACTCTGTCTCTCTCTCTCTCTGGCCCTCCCTCATTTGTGCTGTTTCTCTCTCTCTCAAAATAAACATTTTAAAAAAACAATAAAATAGAAAATACCAATCAACTCCCAGCCAAACTCAGCAACTTTTCAATATTAAAATGAACTTAAAATTTCACGAAAAAAATAATTACAATCATTCACATAAAGTGTTGACACAGAACTCACCTATACCACATTTGGTCTCTACCACTTTCCAGTTGTATGACCTTGGGCAAATTACTTTATCTCTCTGTAGCCACTCGGTAAAATCAGTAAACTGGGGGTGGTACTATGTCTCTCATACAGTTTTTATGAGGATTAAATGAAACTGGCACTTAGTAAGTATCCTATAAATGTTAGCTATAAATGTTATCCCATAAATGTTCACATCAATTATTTTTATTGATTAGACCTTGCAATTTGCAAGCAATATATTTAGATTATGTAAAATACTATTAATGGCACTCAAAGACATTTCTCCCACCTCCGTTTATGCCTTCATTCCCTGCCACCATTATCACAGGTGAATCTGCCCAGTCCCTCGATGTTTCTATAGACTATTAACTTTTCAATCAAACCTCCCAAAGTTCAGAATACTAGGAACAAGTTGTTTAATCATCATCTTCCCACAAAACAAGAGCCAAAGTTGCAGTACGAGATAGGTGACAGATCGTTGTTTTTAAATCTGGTTGAGCTAAATCTAAACAGACCCATATGGTGCAAGAGCAGGCACCAGCCAAGGTGACAAACCTAGAGACAGATGTCTGATTGACATTTTGGTGGAGGGGGAAGGGAAACGGTTTATTTGTTTTTTAAGGGATAAAGAGAAATGTAGCTTCTCTTTGAAAAACAAAGCAACATAATTTGTTAGCAAACAGGCATACTACTCAACTAAAGAACCATTAAGGAAAGGCCACAACCAACCATCTTTTGACTCAATGATCTTTTTGCTATAAAGATACAGAGAATCATCACTGTGGGTCAACAACCTTAGATAGAAAATAGGGTTAATTTTTCCAGAAGATGGGGATGGCAATAAAGACTTAGCAATCTACTGGACTGATAGAATTCCGGCACATCTCCTCCTAGATGCTACCTTACGAGTGTGACTTAAAGCTTCACAAATAACACAGAGAGGAACCCCTAGGGAGTCCTAGAAGATAACAAACTTCTGTCTACTTGATAACTCTTGTGTAAACAGACTTCAGAGAACATCAAAAGGACTTCACTTGGGAGCCAAAACAAAATAAGGGGCTGTCAGAAAGATGCACCCTGACGTCTCTCTTCTTTAAAACAGTCTCTGGATGTCTATGAGCTGGAGGAAATCCTCACAATATAACCTAAGTTTTACAAAATCAGGACACAAAACTATTTATAGAGAGTGATGCCCTATGCTCTGTTAAAAAATGTTATCTGTTGCTATACTTAGATACAGAGCCATTCATATAGATATATTAGCAAAAAAAAAAAAAAAGAATTGGACACACTGGATTGTGATACTTTTTCTTCTTTACATATTCTGTACTTTACAGGTTTGAACTTTTTGGTGAGTATACACTCATCTTACAATCAAAACTATTTTATGACTTACTTCAGAAAAGTTAAAGCTTTTTAATGTAGTTTTATTTATACAAAACGTACATCAGAGGCTGTGTTATGTTTCTGAGGCTACATTCATGCATAATGTTTAATTAGTCATTTCTGTATTAATTCTGTACAAACCTTCGGTCATAAGCAGGTTAACAAACAGGAAAAAATGACTCAAATGACCACGGTTGTCTCCTTCACATGTGTGTCATGTCACTTTGTACGGGCAAGGTAGTTACAACCGACTCAGTGAAATTAAAATCCCAGGCAGACTTTATGATCGGATGCATTTATTTAGCCAGTGAAATCACTATCTCAGAGTAAAACATTCACACTGAAATTCAAATCCGGCCCTATATTGGTAATAGTCCCCTCTGGAGCCAGGAAGCACATTCAGCTTGCAGGATATCCAGACAGAAGGCAGAAAATGCCCACTTTTAAATATACTCAACCTACGCTGTGTTGTTACAGACATTAACACAAGTCCCTCCTCCCTTTTCCTTTCTTAATAAAGGAAAAGATTAATCATCTCTTGGGGAGCTCCTATTTAAAAGATACCTAAAACAAAAAATAAAATAAAATATACCTAAAATAAAAGCATTAGCAATAAAACAAATAAAGAACTTAAATTGACACCCCCTTTCAATGTTAATCTAATTTTACCAAATCGTTTGCATTTTCGGACAAAAAAAAGTACAACCTCACAAATAGGAAAAAAAAAACTGGCTACAAGACATACAGAAAAATAATGAAAATAAACACTTTGAATTATGTACACGAGGGCGCCTGGGTGGCTCAGTGGGCTAAGCATCCGACTTCAGCTCAGGTCATGATCTCACGGTTTGTGGGTTCGAGCCCGTGTAGGGCTCTGTGCTGACAGCTAGCTCAGAGCCTGGAGCCTGCTTTGGATTCTGTGTCTCCCTCTCTCTCTGACCCTCCCCTGCTCACACTGTCTCTAACTCTCTCTCAAAAATAAATAAAACATCTAAAAAAAAGAATTATGTACACGAATAAAGAACAGGATAATCCTGAAATTATGTGTATGACAAATGGAAGGAAAATAACATTAAATAATATTTTTTATATTTGCATGAAGAAGCTCTGGAAGAACAAGGAGAAACTGATAAAAGTGATTATTTCTAGTTGGGGGGACGGCAAAGCAGATAGGGGACAGAAGCAGGAGAGAGACTCTGTTGCATAGCTTTTTAGATCTATTTTTTCCAACAATGTAAATATATTGGCTGGTCAATAAATTAAATGAAGAAAATTCAATGAAAACTTATGCTAAGATGATTGAGGCTGCATCATGATTTTCCAGCAACCTGAACCCTCGTCTAACGTGGAGGTAAAGAGCAATGGCTGTGGAGTCAGGCTGCCTGGAGCTTCTGGACGTGCCACCGGCTAGCTAATATCATGGAGGAGGAGGATGGCATGGCAGGGGTAAGGGGGGGGGGGTGCAGGGATGGGGGGCAGTGCCTTGGCCTCAGTGATGGTCACAGCAGCCAGACCATGACCTGGGAGACCACAGTGCTCCAAGAGCATCAAGCATAATCTGATTGTACACAGCACAGCGTCTGCTTACTTCCACTTCCTTTGCTATGCATGGTGGTCTGTCAGCCCCAGGACATTTGATTAGACCTCTAATACTGTCGTACAGAAAGCCCCCATTCTCTTTTACCGTGTGTTACCGCAATGTAAACCAGCCCATTACCACGCAGCTCTCTATACATTACTGATAACATCTTGACCAGCTTTTAAAATGAGAAAGGGAGCCGAGATTGGAAGAAAGTACCACAGAGGACGTCCCTGCGGGAATAACCTGAAACAGGGTCTGTCCTCTCAGAGCAAGACGTTGCTTTTCCGCATGTGAGGAAGGTTCTTGTCAAACAAATCAGAAGACTAAGTCAAAATACAGCATTACTAAAAAAAGAAAAATCCACCAACCCACAAGGAAGAAAAAATCTTATTTCAGAAGGTTTATATTTCTTTTTTAGAACTTAATTTTTAAACAAAATATGCTCTGAACATTTAAAATGAGTATTTTACATGCGTGGGAAGGCCTCTGTCCCACATGCTTACAGGCAGGTCTTCTAAGTTAGATATATTCTGAAAATCCAACTTAAATTGGCAATTGGGACTTCAGAACAGAGTTTCTTTTAGGAACAATGCTACAAATAATGGTTAAGTTTATTCCTTAATATATTTTTTAATTTCCTCTAAATGTTTATTTTTGAGAGAGAAAGAGAGAGAGAGACAGAGAGACAGAGCATGAGCAGGGGAGGGGCAGACACAGAATCTGAAGCGGACACCAGGCTCAGAGCTGTCAGCACAGAGCTGGAGCTGGGGCTCGAACCCACAGACTAGGACATCACGACCTGGGCCGAAGTCGGACGCTTAACAGACTGAGCCACCCAGGTGCCCCCTATTCCTTAATATTTATTTACACATCTGCTCATCCCCATGAAACTGTAAAGTTCCTGTCTCCTCCGGCTCTGAATGCCCATATCGCTGATCTGGCATCGTGTCCCAAAATACGTCTCCTGTACGCATGCGTATCCTGCCCGCTCCCCGGACAAGATTCCTAACACACAACATGGGCTGGTGTTTCCAAAACTTGGTTAATCAGAATCACCTGGGGGTACTTGTTAGCCAGGCGTGTTCCTGGCCTCGCCCCAGACTCGATGACTCAAAATCTCCAGAATCTCTGCGAATCTGTTTTTAAACAAGCCCCTGGTGTATCTGATGATTCAGAAAGTGTAGGAAACGCGAGATGAATGAAACAGTGCGAACATGTATGTGCTCTGCATTCCAAGGTGCCCAGGGAAAGCCCAGGTGCGGGGTGGGGAGCCGCCTGGGCAACTGAGGCAATGGAGAGCGCTCACAGCTCGGAAACCAAGCGGGAGCTGAGCGTGTGCAGCTCCTGCCCTAGGAGGAAAGAAGGGTGGAAGGGGCTCTGAGGAAGAGGACACATACACACAGGCGCCCGGACAAGGGCTCGGGTCCGCCCCCAGCTCCTGGGAAGCACACAGCAACAACAGGCCTGCACACACTGCGGTCAGGAACCACACACGCCTTCAGATCCCTGGGCAGCACGCTCCAGCTTTTAAATCAGAATGCTGTCTTTATTTTTTTTTAATATTTATATTTATTTTTGAGAGAGAGAGAGAGAGAATCCCAAGCAGCCTCCTGAGGGCAGAGCCCTCAGTGGGGTTCCATCCCAGGACCTGAGCTAAAATCCAGAGTCGCTCTCTCAACCAACTGAGCCACCCAGGCACCCCCAAATCAAAAGTGCTTTTAGGTTCATCCCCAAGGCCCGCTCGCCCCTAATTAGGGCAGCTGTGTCCATGCAGGCTCCAGGGTCGCAGCCTCCCCGGGCCAGAGGGGCTGTGGTCATAGGCGCACACGGGTGCGGTGTGCACACGGGTGCGGTGCGCACACAGATGCCAAGCCGGCCTTCTCAGCCATCTGCACAACAACAGGAAATGTTAAATACAGGTTAGTGTCGCGCCAGGAGCCGGGCCAACAGCTTAGACGTGGGTCTCAAATTTCTTGGCCATCTCCTAGTGGTTTGAGAGGTTTCAAAACAGAGGGACAAGGAAAAGGGAAAAGACCAAAAGACAGGGGCTTTCTCCCTCAGATGTGTGACAGGGATTTCGCCACATCATCTTGGGGTCAGCTTTCCTCATCTGAGTACACAGCGTCATAATTTCAAGAGAGACAGCACCGCGGAATTTCAAGAGGGACAAGCCTGCCTTGGTGCAAACCCTGGCTCCCTCGCGTAGCTGTGGACGTGGGTAAACAAATTACTTGTGCCTTAGCTGCTTCATCTGACAAACAGAAATGATAACAGTATCCACCTTCTAGAGCTGTCTACACTCGGTAGAGCCTCCCCCCACCCACCACCCCCACGGTTCCGTTTCCTCGGTTTCAGTCACTCCAGACGGTGGCCGGTGGCCGCAGTTCAGAAGCAGATGATCCTCCTTCTGACGCATCTTCAGAGGGTCAAGAGTAGCCTACCACAATGTCAGAAAAAAACATTGTATGCGTAGGGTTTGGTACCATCTGTGGTTTCAGGCCCCTACTGGGGGTCCTGGAACCTCCCGGCAGATAAGGGGAGACTCCTGTATTAAAGAGTCTGGCCTACAACAGGCACATGAAAGGATGCTCAGCGTCCCTCCTCATCAGGGAAATACAAATCAAAACCACACTGAGATACCACCTCATGCCAGTCAGAGTGGCTAAAATGAGCAAATCAGAGAACTCTAGATGCTGGCGAGGATGTGGAGAAACGGGCACCCTCCTGCACTGTTGGTGGGAAGGTAAACTGGTGCAGCCCCTCTGGAAAACAGTGTGGAGGTTCCTCAAAAAAATTTATCAACAGAACTCCCCTATGACCCAGCACTGCTAGGAATTTACCCAAGGGATACAGGAGTGCTGAGGCATAGGGGCACATGCCCCCCACTGTTCATAGCAGCACTCTCAACAATAGCCAGATCATGGAAAGAGCCTAAGTGTCCATCAGCTGACGAATGGACCAAGAAGATGTGGTTTATCTATACCATGGAATACTACATGGCAGTGAGAAAGAATGAAGTCTGGCCTTGTGTAGCAACATGGATGGAACTTAAGGGTGTTATGCTGAGCGAAATAAGTCAGGCAGAGAGGACAGATACCATATGTGTGCACGTATAGGAAGATTAGGAGGAACTTAATGGAGGACCGTGGGGGAGGAGAAGGAGGAAATAGTTGGGGAGAGGGAGGGAAGCAAACCATGAGAGACTCTTGAATGCTAAGAACAAACTGAGGGCTGATGAGGACAGGGGAGAGGGGAAGGGGGATGATACGCATGGAGGAGGGCACTTGTTGGGATGAGCACTGGGTGTTATATAGAAACCAACTTGACAATAAACTATTAAAAAAAAAAAAAGTCTGGCCTGTATCAGCTGTTGGCGTTAGCAGGCAATACAAAGTCACCAGAAAGCACAGTACCAAAAAGTGGAATTACGCCGCTACAACTGCATAGATACTGATATTAGTAATGTCATTTAAAAAAAAATTTAATGTTTATTTATTTTAGAGAGAGAGAGACAGAGTATAAGCAGGTGAGGGGCAGAGAGAGAATCTGAAGCAGGCTCCAGGCTCTGAGCTGTTAGCACAGAGCCTGACATGGGGCTCAAACTCACAAACCAGGAGACGGCGACCTGAGCCAAACTCAGATGCTCAACCAACTGAGCCACCCAGGCACCCCAGTAATGTCATTTTTTGTTTGAGGGATGCTAAATGTTTTCACAGACGTGTCATTTAATCCACGAGGAAAGGGACTGAGGCTGGGACCCCCAGGGCCTTTTCTCAGAAGAGCCCTCCCTCCATAACAGAAGCTCCCTCTCTTCTGCTACATTTGTCTAAGACGCTGCTACGGTGCTCAGTCTGAGAAGTGCCAACCACAAAGGTAACATGTGAAAGCAAGATTACCGTCAGCACCATCCTGTTGATTTTGAACTTCAAATCCTGTAGATTTAGTTTATTCCAGAGTAAAAGCCAATTTGAGGAGAAACAGAAGTAAACAACCCAAAAATATCACTAGATGCCCAGCTAGGTAGAAACCATTTTATTTTATACCTAAAACTTCATTTTTTAAAAAGACATTAAAATGATAGCCCAAGGGAAACACTGCATCATTGTTTTCTGAATTTTCTTCCAAAATATTAAAAATCTCAAATATTTCTCATTAAAAATTATTTTTATTTGCTAGTCCCAATACTAAAGCAATACACACAGAAGAAATTTTAGTATTGGTTTTTCCTCTAATATAGAGGGAAAATTAGATTATTGCTAGAATAACATTTCAACCTAAACATAGGTAGCTTTTTGAACTAGGTAATTGTATTATACCCAAGAGTCAATGAGTAAACTGATGTTTGGCTTTCATAATTAAAAAAATAAGTAACTCTCTTTGAGAAATCTGACATATGGCAAATATGTTTATAATTCTCCTTCCATAAGGATGTTAGCACTTTTTAAAGATGAGGAAGCCGTAAGCCCCTAACCCCTCAAAACATCAAGCTCTATGCTTTCTATGTGGGTCAAATATGATTAGAAAGAGTCCTTATAGTCATGAAGAGTTTATTTCAGACACACACACACACACACACACACACACACACAATGTTTAAATCCCTAATCATAAGAATTAGAGAGAGATTACTGATCAGTCATGTTTGCAAGGTCATCTGCACTACTAATATTATAAATAGTAACCCCTCAGTAGAATCACAAAATGCCCAAACTGAAAAGGCCAGTAAAGGTTATTTTAGTCAAAGTCTCTACAGATAAGGAAACTAAGGCCTGGAGGTGCTGAACAAATTAATCGGAATCTGCATTAGAAAATGGCAGCATGAAGCCAGATTCCAGCCTCCCAATTCTCAATCCAATGAGATCTGTCCATTTCAGGGCTCCTCAAAGGGCTCTAAGTACACAGTGGCCTTTGTTAAACATACTCGAAGCTCTGGCTCAGTAAGGCTTGGGAAGGATCTGGAAGTCCGAAACTTTAAGGAGAGTTCTAGACAATTCTCAGTGTCAGACAAGTATAGAAAACACTGCTTCACTTCATAGAGCCTCTTTAACCTGAGGCACAACCAGGCTGTTCAGCTAGTGTCAGTTTCTGTCAGTACCTTTAGGGGCCCTCCAGGGATGAGAGGTGGGTGGAAACCACATTCCGACACCAACACCCTCCCTAGCATGTTTCAATGAAAGCAAGTCTTAAGCCAATTTCACCAGAAATACAAACATTTTATCAGCAGGCAGGCAGGCAGATACAAAAACAACCACACTACCTGTTCTTAGAAGGGCAGTGAAGCCTCCACTCTGTGAGAATTCTGACAAGCACCTACATAAAAGGCTAATTCTGAGTAAGAAGCAAAGATATTCTGACATCAGGACAGACAACCCTCTGGTTGGGTCAAGGGACAGTTTGCCATGACGCAGGACAATGCAGCTAGTCGCCAGAGGCCATCCAGACAGTATTAGGCTATTGCACCCGCCTAACGCAGACACTACAAGCTCACATCTTATTCACGCAAAGACTGCCTGTAACAATCTTTCTGCCAGCCAACTATCTTCAACACCCATCACCTCTCCTACAAAAATTGTATACCTTCTAGCGAGACCGTCACGTCAAAGTTCAGCAGGCTGAGAAGCACCAACTCCATGGGAGCACCGTTAACATACACCAGATGTGGAAAGTGCCCACAACCGTCGTGCAATGCAACAAATCTCCCTGAACTTGGAGCGTGTCTACAGTCTCTGGGGGGGGAAAAAATCTGCTGCTTCTCTGGACCTATAAGAAAAAAGGCTGCATATCATCTTTTCTCCTATTCTGTTTTCCACAATTACATTTCATATTCACCCAGGTGAAGTGTTCATCTCCTATCCACTGTTCAGATGAAGTAAAGTTTTGGAACAGAAATCAGATATCTCAATGTCTATCTAAGGTATACCTCATACTAGTTCGAGAGCTTCCATTTCTTTGTCTGTGAAAGGACTATAATGCAACCTGGCCTTCCTACCTCACCAGATTTTTGAGTCAAATAATAAATATGAAAAATACTTTCTCGATCATAAAAGCACTACATAAGTATAGTGCTATTAATTATAAAAAGAAACAGGGTGCCTGGGTGGCTCAGTGGGTTAAGCTTCCGACTTCAGCTCAGGTCATGATCTCACAGCTTGTGAGCTCTAGCCCTGCATTGGGGTCTGTGCTGGCAGCTCAGGGTCTGGAGCCTGCTTTGGATTCTATGTCTCCCTCTCTGCTCCTCCCCTGCTCATGCTCTCATGCTGTCTGTCTGTCTCTCTCTCTCTCACTCAAAAATAAATAAATATTAAAAAGAAAGAGATCATGTGGGAGCTTAAAAGAATGAAAGGTTATGAGGCTGAGCACCTATCAATTTCTGCATAGCAAAGTTCGTTTTGATTGTTTACAGAGCCGAGAGATAACTATCCACATTTTTAGCTATTACCATTTTCTTTAAATCTTTTTCTAATGTTTATTTATTTATTTAGACAGAGTGCATGAGGGGTGGGGTGCCCACAAGTACGGGAGGGGCAGAGAGAGGGGGAAAGAGAGGGTCCCAAGCAGGCTCTGTACTGTCAGCCCAGAGCTAGCTTGATGCGGGGCTTGAAATCACGAACCGCGAGATGATAACCGGAGCTGAAACCGAGTCCAATACTGAACTGACTGAGCCACCCAGGTGCCCCTGCTATTACTGTTTTCAATAAGCACTTCTTTTGTCACCAAAATTAACAAAGTTTGCCTTTTAGAGAAAAGAACATACCAGGGCTTCAGCACAAAACCTTAAAAAGATGTAAAGTCTACTTTTTCATTTGATTTTAAAGTGATTATCTTTAATCATGTTCATGATCGTAATCTTTGTTCATGTGGATTTGCAGCCGTCAGTATTACAGTCCCTCCCGAAGGTCTCTGCAGTTTTTCCCAACAGTGAGTGCTTCGAAACCAAGTACTGGTTCCGTTCAAATATCTACGGAGCTATCGCATTCCAGGCACTGTCCTAAGCTTTGAAAAAATAAAGATGCAGCCACCCTGGACTCCAGCAGTTTGCCATCTCGCAAAGGGGAGCAGAAGTGAATACACCATTTGAGCCCATGCTGTTAACATGGTGAGAGGGAGACACCGGAGGCCCATAATGGATGCTGTGGGAGCACTCCTTCCACCCTGGGGATGTCGGGACCCCATTAGGGGGGTCTTTAAAGAAAAGCAGGAGAAAAAATAACACCGTTCTCTCCAACTCACGGCAAAAAGTTATTTTGGATAACTACCTACGAGATTTTAAGGAATGGCAAACTTGATGAGATATTTCTTAGAATCATTGCCCACAGCACCAAAATCCTGTTTCTATATTACAAAGAGAAAGTTCACGTGCTTTCGACACAGCTGCACTCATGCCTTTTATAGTGGTACAGACCCATCATGCAAGGCAACATGTATCACCTCCCCCTGCAGCTCAGGCTTCTGGTAATTGGTTAGTTCTGCTACTTACTCCTTGGGAGACTTGTGAAAAGCTTTACCTGACAAGAAGGATGAAATTACCTGTCACAGTTATCCTTCGGACTATTTGCGGAATGTATCTAAACTTTGTTCCTTTTTCCCACATGATCCTAAAAGGAAGGGATAGACGCAGTGCGGCCAGCAAGCGAGCCAGACAGGTCAGGGCTCCAGGCCTAGCTGTGCTATGGGCCCACCACATACTCACAGTGAATCCCTCACCTCGCTCAGGCTCGATTTCCTCTCTCGTTAAGTTAATGAAGTGGATGGCCCTCATAGTCAATTCCAAGTCTACAAGCCTATGTGCCCTTTCTAATGGAGTATGCTATTTGGAAGACCTGCCTAAAATGGCACCAAAATGATGTCAAAATGTAGTTTTCACTTGGGAACAAATTTGAGGCATTTTCTTAAATCCTAATAGAAACCAAGTAAAATGAATACATAGGTGTTTCATTGCTCTTTAGCAATAAAAAAAAATTAAATGTGTGAAGGTGACAAAAACTAATGTCTTTACAGATCAGCTTTCTTCTCTATATGTGGACTTATACGCTCACACGTAATTACATTCCATAAAAGCCTTCCTTCTCGGTCATAAAAAAAAAAAAAAATGATGAGCTAGGTTTTCTGGTACAAAACCAAAGCCATTTAAAGTTCAAAGAAACTTGTGAAAAGTTTTTAAAAGAGTTATTTCAGTCACTAATTAGGACAATTTCAGTTAATTTAGGACACTTGGGCAGTGTTTGGCTTTGACTATTAGCTGACTGGTGCACATGCACACAGAGAGCGAAAAGTAATGGTCAAGTGCAAAACTAAATTAGCCAAAGGAGGAGTTCTTGACCGTCGGGGAGGTTTTTCTTGTTTTTTAATTCCCACAATAGATCGGTTCACCTAGCAGTCAGATCTGCCCCAGCACATCATTCCTCACGGGTGAAATTCTCATTCACCCACACAGTCACTCCACGAAAAATAAGGCAAAGAAGCAGTGAGGCGCCCCGGAGATGATTGACATTCCACTAGGGCAGTATATCCAGATGCAGGAGGTCATTATTCACTGTAAATAGATACATTCTGTCCAACAACTTTATGAAACCACCTTGATTTTTCCCCCTCTCATTTTTGGCGGGGTAGGGGGAAAAGCTCTCCCCCAGTTGGGAACTGTCCACAACTTAAAACGATCTGCTGACAACACAATGAAAGAGACGTAAAATGTAAAGTCATCACATGCTAACTTCATAACGTGAGAAAGATGTACTGCGGCAAGCAATACTCGAATGCCTCCGGATTTAAGGTAATTAAAGTATATCCGAGTTCTTCTAGCAAGGGAAAAACTGGAAAACCAGCTATTTGAGACTGTGGATGAAGTGCCGGTAAGAGAGACACTATTTCATCCAGAGCTGCGGAAATCTAGGCTCATGTTCTCCAACACCTTCCCTCACAGCCTGCAATCCATCAACCAACTCCAATTTATTCTTTGCACTTAGGATTATGACCAAGTCCGTGTACTAAATGGGGAGAAACCACACAAACATCACCCTGAAAGTTTCTCTGCTTTGAGCCAGCAGGAAATTCCAGTTACTTCATTCACGAGGGCTAGTCAAGCTGCTGGAATGAAATGGGTGCTTGGAGAGATCACTAGTCAGGACACAGACTTGATTTTCAGGATTGGAGGAGGGCAACGATGAATGGGATTCAGTCTAAGCTCACGGTCAAGGTCCTTTGAATCACAAAGAGCTCGTGCGGTGGGAAGGCGAAATGGCATGAGCACACACACAGGCTCGCGCGCGCACGCACGCACACACACACACACCCACACACCCACACCCCTTCACTAAAAGTCTGCATACTTTGATTTGTAGGTGAGAGCGCCGGTACGCGGTAGGCAGAGAGGTGACAAGCACCCCCAGCGCTCACTGAGATCCCCCGGGGTTTTTACAGAGCCTGGCGGCCTCTCGAGAACTGTAATCATTCTATATCCATACCTATCTTGCACCCTGGCTTCTCGTATAGGCTGCCTTCCCCTGACCCTTTCCCACGACCTGGGCTCCTCCTCTGTCTACAGCGCCCCCGGGTCTCCTCTCTGCCTCCCACACAGAAGAGAAGGACCGGAGAGTGGGGCGGGCCCGCCCGATTCCCACACTCAGCGCCCACTCGGCCAAGGCGGCCAAGAACCTCCCGGAACCCGAGAGTCTGAGGGCGCCGCACCAGCCACCACCTGCGCGGCCGCCGCGTCCCGGGTCAGGCCGCGCGCACCCGAGAAGCCGACACTCGAGGGACGCAGGGGGTCTGGGGCTCCGCGCCGCGGCCCGAGAGCCGAGCGGGGACCGCCAGGGGGCGGGAGAGAGCAGCGGGGCCCGGCACCTCCCCGCCTCGTTCCCCTCCCCCGACCCGCCGGCTACTCACGGATTTTCACTCGGCGGTGGTCTAGGCGCACGGCGGCGGCGTGCAGGGCGTCGAGGCGGCGGTGCAGCGCGGCGCTGCGGCGGCCCAGCGCGGCCGCCTGGCCCTCCAGCTCGCCGAAGATGTCCCCCGCGCAGCGCGACAGGTCGGCGAGCTGCGCCAGCAGGCGGACCAGGGCGTGCGAGCTGACCTGCTCCAGCGAGCGGAAGAGCGGCGCGCCCGCGGCCCCGGCCGCCTCGGGCCGGCGCAGCCGCGCGGGCTCCACGGTCCTCTGGTGGAAGGGCATGGCGGGGCCCGGGGGGCGCGGGCGCGCGGGCCGCCCGGGGCGGGCGCAGCCCTCAGTCCACCGCCCGTCGGCGCGGGGCGCGAGTGCGCATCCAACACAAAGGAAAGTCCGGGCAGCGGCGGGGCGCCGGGGGGCAGCCCGGTGGCTCCCGCCGCGGGGAGGAGGCGAGGCGGGCGGGCAGCACGGACCGACGGGCGGAGAGGCAGAGGAGCGCGGGCAGCCGCGGGGAAGGGCTCCGGAGGGTCGGAGCCGCGGCTGCCTGGCGCCCGGCCGCGTCCTCCCGCCGCCGGGGTGCCGGGGCCGCGCGGCGAAAGGAAGTTCAAGGAGCAGCTCCCGGGCGCGGGGCGCGGCGGCCGCGGCGGCGAGTGGAGACCGGAGTCCCGCTCAAGTTTGCAGGGAGGCAGGAAAGAGCCGGCGGCTCCTTCCCTCCCTCCCGATTGGAGAGGGAGGAGGAAGCGGGGGAAGTGCCGCCGACACCGGGCGAGAGGGAGGGGAGGCGAAAGAAAGGAAAGGGGGAGGAGAAAAGGGCCGGCCCGGGGAACCACCTGCGGCTCTCGCGGCCGCCGCGCCCAGCGCCTGCGGGGAGGCGGCGGGGCTCGCCGCGGCGGCCCGGGCCGCACGGTCCGGGGGCTCCCGGGTCGCCGCCCCGCCCCCCTCCAAAGCCTCGGGGTGTTTGGGCAGAGCCCTCGCCCGCCCCCCGGGCCCGGCGCGGGCGCCGCGGAGGCGGAGGCGCGGGGGACGAAGCCTGCCCGGCTGCTCACCTGCGCTCCAGCCCGCGGCCGCCGTGAGTCAGGCGCCCCCCCCCCCGCGCGACGAACGCCCCGGGGCCTCCGAGGGCCCCCCAGCCCCACCTTGGAAGTCGGCCAAGGCTCTGGCAGCCTGTGTGGCCCTAAAGGAGAACATCGTTAAATCGCACAGTGGCCGGGCGTGGGGGTGGGGGGAGTGTCCGTAGCCGACTAGGAGTCCAAATCCCCATCGGATGAAACCTCTGAGGACCTCTTTTCTGAAGGGCTTTTCGAGGGAGTTTCTCTTAGCAAGTTGGCTCCCTCTCCTCCAGCTGGAAAGGTTCTTAGCTGGGAGTTTCTCCTCCCAAGCCTGGGGGCGGGCAGTTTGGGGAGTGGGAGAAGGGGGCCAGAACCTAGAGACCTGAATTTGGTGCCTGGAAGGTGCTTAAACTGATTGCTATTGACGGGATGATCGGGGGACCCCCCACCCCCCCCCACACACACACACACTAACTCAGACCTTACGGTTAGAAGCATTTGAAGAGACTGCATCCGAATTCCTGAAGCTAAAATCCTACTGGTCCCATCGCCATGTTTGCTCAGAAAAGGAATCTAGGTTCTTGGCTTCGGCCCCCCAAGTGGCCCAAACTGCTGTGCCATCGGGGTGCAGTTTGGGAACCGGTCTATCAAAGTTGTGCTTGCTGATCATGCTACAAAGTGGATTCTTCTCGCTGGGAGACACGAGAGATGCAAGACAAACAGGCCTGAGAGAGCATCTTGAGATAAAAAGTTAGCAAGCAGAAACGTTTTGGGGTCTTTCCCCCGTTGTACAGCAGATCATCTTTCACAATAGGAGCGAGTAACAGATAACAGTCTCATAATCGCCCACTGCGACCATCCTTGGAGTTGTTACGAGGCACAAAGGAACTATTGCTGTCAGTGAACAAATGGCTTTGCATTTATGAAGCACTGCCTAAATGACAGGTACAGTATAAAAGTGTGCTGCTTCCTCAAATATTTGTCCACTGCCTGTTGAGGCATTGGCCAGAGAGAAGGTAATGGGCAAAGCTGGCTCCATCCCTGCCATGGTGAGGCTTCCAGTCTAGTGGACCACAGTAACATTCCAAATTCATACACCATACAATTCACCTTATCTAAAGCGTACGATTCAGGAGCATGTGGGTGGTTCAGTCAGTTAAGCTTCTGACTTCGGCTCAGGTCACTATCTCCCTGTTTGTGGGTTCTCGAGCCCTAGGTCGGGCTCTGTGCTGACAGCTCAGAGCCTGGAGCCTGCTTGGGATTCTGCTTCTGGCCCTCTCTTCCCCTTCCCCACTCACACACTCTCTCTCTCAAAAACAAAATAAAAACATTAAAAAAGTTTTAAGTGTACAGTTCAGTGTTTTTTAAATATATATACATATATATACATACATACATATATATATATATATTCACAGTGTTCTGCAAACATCACCACCAAATCAAATTTTGAACAATTTAGGGGCACCAGGGTGGCTTGGCCGGGTTAAGTGGCAGATGTTGGCTCAAGTCATGATCTCTCAGTTCGTGAGTTTGAGCCCCACGTTGGGCTCTGTGCTGTCAGCGCTGAGCCCACTGTCGCTCCTCCGTCCCCCTCTCTCTACCCTCTTGCCCTCTCAAAAATAAGTAAACACTAAAAACAAAAGAACAATTTAATCACCTCCTTCCCCTCGCAAACAATTCTCTTCAGCACTCACTCATCTTTGTTTCTATGTATTTGCCTCTTCTGAACATTTCATACAAAGGAAATCATAGAATATATGCTGTGTTGTGTCTGTCTTCTGTAACCTAGCATATGTTTCAAAGCTCATCCATGTTGTATATCAAAACTTGGATTCTTTTTTGTGGATGAGGAATGTTCCCTTGTATGGATGTTTCTCATTTTGTTGATTCATTCATCCATTCATGGACATTTGGGTTTCCACCTTTTGGCCATTATGAATGAATACTGCTGCTGTGAACATTCATGTACAAGTTTTTGTGTGCATATGTTTTCAGTTCTGTTAAATATATAGCTAGGATTAGAATTGCTGCATCCTGTAATAACTACATTTACCTTTGAAGAATGGCCAGACCATTTTCCAAAGCACCTGCACCATTTTACGTTCCCCGTGCATGAGGGTTCTGCTTTCTCCAAATCCTGATGAATACTTGTCATTATCTGTCTTTTCTATAAGAGCCATCCTAACAGTTGTGAGGTGGTATCTCATTGTGGTTTTGATTTTGATTTCCCTGAGAGTTAATGATTTTGACATCTTTTCATGTGCTTTCTGGCCACTTATTGAAGAATATAATTTATGTCTAGAGAAGTGGCTACTCAGATCCTTTGCCCATTTTTAAATTGGGTTATTGTCTTTTTGTTATTAAGATGTAATGGGTCTTTATGTAGTCTAGATACATGTGGTCTATCATGCATAACGTTTACTGCTTCAATAGTCTTGTGGTTAAACATTATTCTTTATGCATTCATCATCATCCCTTGAGATTGTTTCTTAGTCTGAAAAGAAATATAGTTTAACCACATAAACTAGTATAAAAGGAGCAAGGATATGTTTGTAAGTTTGTAAACCTGGGGCAATATGAATAGAATTTTTTGATCAAATGATTTCATCCCTGCTCCAGAAGCTGAACTGAAACCGTATGTAACCAGAACGTTGAATAAATAGGATTCATGGACAGTACCCATAAGTGCAACTTAAGTTCTGTTGCCTACTGTCCTGTTAAGAATCTATTGAGGGATGATAGTTCTTTCTCTTCAAACTGAATGACAGTCCCATAACTATTTTGTTCTCTCAAGTAATAGAGAATTCTACCATTATTCTAAGAAATAAGACATGCTCTCTATTCAGTAACTAAAATTGCTTGTCCTGTTCCCCAGCAGGGACTTTCTCTGGGCAGAAGTCCGGGTACAGAGCTTGGTCCTGCTTCATCTCACCCCGCCCCGGCCAGCTTGCTAACAGTCATCTGGAGAGGGAGAAGTGGAGGGCAGGGAAGTTTTTCCTAGATCACCCCGTCGGGGCCTGGTGGATATTTGAATTTTCTGTGAACACTTTCATGGCCCCTTACTGGCAATGTCTGACCCTACTTCCGGAAATACAGGCAACGAATTCTCTTGAACTGCTTATTCTACCTCAGTCTTGGCTTTCCTTCAGTCCACTCCACACAGACTCTTGGCACTGGGGACCTATCAACCCTCTAGTGGGACCTTTTAGGCAGAATTCCTTTTAAAATGATCCCAGGCTGACCCCCTACTTTGGACTCTACATATGGTCTCTGAGATTCACACACCTTTAAAAGGTTCATGGTTGGGGCACCTGGGTGGCTCAGTCAGTTAAGCATCCGACTTTGGCTCAGGTCATGATCTCACGGTTCATGGGTTCGAGCCCCGTGTCAGGCTCTGTGCTGACAGCTCAGAGCCTGGAGCCTGTTTCAGATTCTGTGTCTCCCTCTCCTCTCTCTCTCTCTCTCTTTCTCAGAAATAAATAAAACATTTAAAAAAACATAAAAATAAAAGGTTCGTGGTTAAAAGGTAGAACAGTCACCCCCCAGGCATAGCCCTCTACTCCGCTGCCATAGAATGTAGTGACTTCCTCAGGTGGGAGTCTAGCGCCCACCCACTGTTGGTCAGCAACCTGTGCCAAGCTCTCAGAGGTCCTAAGGAACCCCTTCTCACTGGGCTTGGTATTAGATGCCAGTGTGCTTGCCCATTGTGGGGGGATGGGCCAGAGGTGAAAGCAGAGCTTCTGGTGCAGCTCTATTCAAACAAAATCTCCCAGAGCCTCCCCAATCTTCAGCCACCTCCCTCTTAGACCCTCTGTATGAATGAGAATCTAACCAGCCCTCCACCATTTACTTTGAAATGTCCACATTGTAGTCTTCATCACAACTCATTCTGGTATCCAGTATGTGTCACTTCCTGGTGCATTGGTCACAACTTACCATTTAACATCCTGTAAAAGAAGACAACGGAACAAAACATTATGCTAACTTATCCCAAGAAGAATTTAATGCCAGCTACTAAAGGGAAATGGGAAAAGAAACCAGTCAGGATGAGAAGAGGTTTGGTGTGACATGCAGTTGGAAGTGTGTGACGGGCAAGAAAAGATCTAGGGGGTGGAATCCACAAAAGAATTGGAAGCCTCGGAGGTGACAGTTAACAGTCATCAGAAGAGATGTCCCAAGAGCTAATAGGTGAGGATAAGGAGCCATGAACTGAAAGCTAAAGTCCAAGTGAGGGAAAGCCCCCAGCCAGAGGGCAAGAGAAGAAAGAAGCTTTGAAGGAAACAGAGGAGGAGGAAATCTGAGTGGTGACTCACCAATGCCAAGGGTAGAGGGGCTGAAGGGTGAAAAAGTGAGGAAGGGGTTCCTGCAACCTCCAAAAGAGCAAGTGCATTATGATAGGGAGAAAAGCCAGATTTCAGGCGTATGAATAAAGAGAATATACATGTGATAGAACTAGAACATTCACAGAGAAAACTGCTTGAAAAGAAGCTCAAAAAATGGTTAGATGAAGCAATATTATAAAAAAAAAATCCACTCACAACGGTACTTGAAAACCACACATGGCTGAAACTGCTTACTCTATTGGGCCATCCTTCCTCTTTCTGCTGACAGGACTTAACTTGTTTGCCAGTATGTCCAGCCTCTTGACATAAATCATAATTTATCTATCCCATTCTGTTTTGACAGTGATTAGTCAGGTGTGACCCAGTTCTAAGCCAATGAATTGTAAAGAGAATCAGGAGGTTTCAACAAATATTTACCTCCCTAATGAGAAGAGGAGGGGAAGAGAAACGCTCTCTCATTCTCATCTCTGGTCAGACCCCTGCCTTGCTGCGTTTGGATGCAGTCAAGTGAGAATGGGCTCCAGGAGCTGCACAAGGATCTTGAGACGAAGAGGAGGAGACCAGAAGAATCAAAGCCACCATGCAAATACTGAGCTTACTCCCACAAGGATGGCTCCATATGCACTTACCCCTGTGTTCTGGGGATCGGTAGTATTAGCATCGCCTGGGAGTTTGCAAGAAATACAGACTCTCAGGGCCCACCCCAGACCAACTGACTGACAATCTATGTTTTAACAAGTTCCCCCAGTGATTCAGATGTATTTTACAGTTTGAGAAGCACTAGCTTAAACTCCTATTGGTTGAGATTTTCTGTTACTTACCGTTGAATACATGGGGATTTATGAGGTGAGGAAGTAGTAGGTCATCAAAGGATTGGAGACTCTGGAGAGAATTAGATGAACATGGAAAGATGAGACCAAGAATTAAAGCGAAGTTGCCACATGGCCTGGGTCTCAGTAACGAGAGCAAAATTGTGTCTGGAGTGGATGTAAGAGGCAATGTGAGGAATTTCCTAGCGACTCAACAAGTGGTGAATACAGGAACAACGGAGGAGGGCTCAGGAAGTTGGAGAGCTTGGGTAAGGACTGGACCCCGTGGACACAGATCTACCCTCTGCACTCTAAAACTCCGGAACACAGCAGATGGCTGCAGATCGATGTGGTGTGAACACTGGCTAAGTGGCATGGGGCTGCGGTGGCCAAGGTAATGACAAGGGCCATCATTAAAAGGCTGACTATGGAGCAGGAAGTGGATTTAAAAATATAAGTAAATGACCTAAATACAATGGCAAAGCTTCACATACAATCTGGGGAAGGCCCCAGAAATGTTCAGTGACTGTGAAGGAGTAGGAGAAAAAATAGGCAAGAGCAGTTGGCTAGAAAGAGAGGCACCAAATTTGAAATCTCAGAGATTAAACAATGATTTATGATTATGTGAATTTAAAATAAAAACGGTCTTAATGAGAAAGGAAGGCAAACTTCATCAACCAACCAGGGGATGCGTACTTAATGTATTCTTGATAATCATCCAAAAGGTATCCAAAAAAATTAAAGTCTACCTTCAGTAGAAATAAAGTACTGTTCCCATTTGAAACGAAATGTTTTCTCAATAATTTTTCCCTATAGTATTAAGTAAATCTTACCAAATATAACTCAAACTTTAAATGATAATAGATGTAGGATTTCACCTCAGGGGCTCAGGATAAAAGCTGAAGCCAACTATATCAGTTTCCTCAGGCTGCCATAATGAATTAGCACAAACTAGGTGGCTTAAAATGACAGAAATGTACTGTCACACTGTTCCGGAAGACAGAAGTCTGAAACTAAGTCCTGTCAGCAGGACTCTGTTCCCTCTGAAACCTGTTAAGGAGAATCCTTCCTTGTCTCCTCTAGAGTCTGGTATTTGCCGACAGTCGTTGGTGTTCTTTGGCTTATGGGTGGGTGCATCATTCCAATCTCTGCCTCCATTTTCACTTGGCCATTTTCTTCCCCAAAGTCTCTGTCTCTGTATCTCTCCTCTTTTAATAACAATGCCAATCTTATTGGATTAAGGGCCTACCCACCCTACTCCAAGAAGAACTCCATGTTAACCTAGTAATATGCAAATATCCTACTTGCAAATAATGGCACACTCTGAGCTACTTGGGGAGAGGTCTTCAACATATCTTTTTAAAGGACAAACTTCAGTCAATAACACTAATCTGGTGAGACAAACTGTTTCATGCCCAAATTATTAGAGGCAAAATCTCACAATGGCACATTACTCCCAGTTGCTGGTTCCGTAACTCTGAGTCAGTAAGGCAAGTGGATGCCAAGCAAGGGTAATAAGGTAGAAACAGTGCACAAGGCTGGTGTCCTGGGCTCCAGTCACATCACTCTTATCTGGCTGTCACCGCTCTTTCTCACACTGTATATTCAGCAAGGGATTGAGCTCTACCCATGCCTCTGTTACTCTCGGTTCAAGAGTCCTTGAGAACTGAGAAAGTACGGAGCCCTGCGGCCCTAGGCTACATCTGAACGTCAAATCAAGACTAGCACTCCCAATTCACATTTTTTCATTAACATACCTGAAGAAAGAAAAGACAGAAATCCTGCTAAATCAGCTCTAAGACCAAAGTTGTAGAAGTCTGTATATTTTGTAAAGACTCCAAAAATGAGTGGAAATTAAATAAGTTCCGATAGAGCATATAGTATTTTCCAACTTTTTGATACATAGTTCAAATTTGTTATTGTATTACAAGTCTAATGGTCACTATATTGTTACTATTATCTTTACCCAGCAGGGGCGAAATGCAACAAATTATCATGGTGTCAAAAAGATACAACAGGCACTGTGGCATGTAGCATTCTGTCCAGGAGTTACTCTAGTTTAAGCGTAGGATTTGCCAAGTGATAGAAATTTCTGGCTAGCTAGTCTGGAAACTTCTAGAAACAAACAACAAAAAAATCTGCTTTTAAGAGACTGGCAGGCAAGTGGTAATTTTCCCAAAATTAAAAGTGACACTTGTCTCTGATTAGCCAGAGTTCTTCGAATACAAATCTGATTGTGTTCCTCCTCAGCTCAAAAACCTTCAAAGCTTTTTCATTATCTTTAGGATTATCTCTAAGGAGGATCATAAAGTCCAGAGAGTGCTCTCCCTATCTTTCTCCAGCCTTATTTCCTGCTGCACTATGTTTTCCTCAGTGAGAATATTCTCATCCTCTGTCTTTGTCTCTCCCTCTCCTCTCATATGCTCTTCATAGTTAATTTGACTCCCTCTTCAGATTTTTATTCAAAAGTCACTTCCTTGACAAAACCCTTCTCGCTCCCCAGCTTGCCAGCCAGATCAGGTCTCCCTATGATGGGATACTATACTTCTTCTTGAACATATTAGAGTTTGTGTTTATGTGATTTTTAAAAACTTTTTAAATGTTTTATTTATTTTTGAGAGACAGATAGAGACGGCGTGAGTAGGGGAGGGTCAGAGAGAGAGGGAGATACAGAATCTGAAACAGGCTCCAGGCTCTGAGCTGTCAGCACAGAGCCCGATGCAGGGCTCGAACCCACGGATCGTGAGATCATGACTCGAGCCAAAGTTGGACACTCAACCGACTGAGCCACCCATGCGCCCCTATTGATGTGATTTTTAAATTACTATCTCTGTTAGAGTCTGGAAAGGAAATACACCAACTGAGATCATTCGATTAAGGCAATGTAACGAAGAGACAATGCACGAAAGTGTGAGTAGAGTAACAGGGCCAACCGGGTGCCTGGGGGGCTCAGGAGGTTCAGCAACTGTCTCTTGACTTTGGCTCAGGTCATGATCTTGCAGTTCATGAGGCTGAGCCCTGCATTGGGCTCTGTGCTGACAGCACAGAGCCTGCTTGGGATTCTCTGTCTCTCAACTCTCTCTCTCTCTGCCTTTCCCCCACTCATGCTCTCACTCTCTCATTCTCTTGGCTCTCTGCACACAGGGTAGAAGGCAAGTGGGAGAATAAAGAAAAAAATCAATTAGCGTAAGTTATGCATGCAGCCACCTCTGTAACTAGTCTTGACGTCAAAGCTGATAATCACAGCTCCCTTCTTCTACCATGTTTTCTTGACTGTTGGCCATCCCTGGTTGGGGTGATCCAGACCTTTATTCCTCTAGGTTCTGAGTCCTGAGGACAACAATTCTCCATTGATGGTTTTGTGAAGCAACAACTATATTTCTTCTTAGTAAGCAGCCAATACCACTCCGTGGCAGGAAGAGCCTCAAATAATCAAGCGGGTAGTCTTAGCTTCCAATTTAATGGAACCATGGCTATGTTTTGAGCAGAAGAACAGAAGCTTTTTTCTTCCTTGTGAACAGGGGCTTCCAATGAAAATCTACCTGGCAAGGGAGACTGAGAGGTGCTGCACACGAATCAGCCTTCGTGGGCATGACAGAGAGAGAATAAATAGAAAATGACCAGCACGATGAGAAGAAATGGGAGAAGACACACACAGCTGCCGCCAGGGACCAGGGAAGGTAAAGGTCAGGAGAAGGGGCGTGCCAACTATCTTAGACGTGGAAGTGATCGAAGATGAATCCTGAATATAGCAAGTTAAAAATAAAAGCAACTATACCCCTTGGTATAGGATCCAGGCAATATCTGACAAGTAGTTAGAAATAGAGCCTGATGCTCAAGTGAGAAGAACAGGCTGGAAAATACGCTTTGGAGAGGTGGCCATAGGAGTCATTGAGTGAAGTTCAGGAGGTGGATGAGATTCAGATTCAACAAAGATTTACTGACCACCCTCCTGGAGATTTCCAGTCATCCTTCTCTTCACAACAGTGTTGCCTAATAAGTGAAACTGTCTCCACTTTTGACCTGAGAAAACAGAATCAGAAAGATTAAGCGACTTTCTCAAAATTGCATCAAGCCAAAGAGCCTGGGACTCTAGGGACTTCACCAAGGGAGAGAGAATAGATAGGGAGTTGTTTTTCTGAGCACCTCTTATGCACGAGGGATTGCACTAGTCATTTTGTTCATATTATCTCACTTCATCCTCACGCAATCTGATGTTCAGTTTTATTGTACCCATTTTACACATGAGGAAACTGAGATGCTCCGTAGAGTTAAGTACCTTGCCCAAGATCACAAAGTTAGGAAGAACAGAGTCAGAGTCTGAAGCCAGGACAGGCTCTAAAGTCTGTAACTGTTCAATTGTATCACACTACCTGGGGGCACAGAACACATTTAAATGAGAGAAGAATAAAGATCCAAGGAAGAAATAGAAAAGAATTTCTCAAGAAAGCATGAGAAAGTCTCCAAATAACCTAGTGTCTTGGTAGGCAAGGAAGGGGAGAGTTTTTCACTGGCAGAGCCCACAATGTCATGGAAAGTGCAGTGAATTCTAGCTCCCAAAGTGCTCCAAATTGGCTGTGAGACCCTACATCAATCTCTTTGCTTATCTGGGCTTTATTTCCTCATGATAAAAAGTATAGAGGCTTCTACTTTACCTACAAATTTACCTATATTCATACTCATCATTACCTCATGTCCAGACAGATGTTCTACCTGCCTGTGCTTAGAATTCCATCCCTTCCTGCATCCTCCAATACCGTGCTCCTACAATTACCTGCTTCTTTGTATCTTTGATCTCTCTCTCCATTTGCCACTTCAGCACTTAAAACATACTCAAATCTCTCTCATCAAAAGATTAAACCACTTATATTCATCCTGATTCCCTATATAATTAGCTACTACCCCCCTTCTTTCTCTTTCACGTCATAGTCGAGCTTCTAGAAAAGTCTGCATTCATAGTGTCCAGGTCCACAATCCAAGCCACCGCAATCTGCTTTCTCACCCCTCCCTCCTTTGAAATGGTTCTGCTGATGTCACTTCCTGTTTGTTTGCCCCTTGACTCTATGCCGCCTCTCACATTATTGATCATTCCCCTTTTCCCGAAACTGTTCCCAGGGTTTCTGTCATGCTCTTCCTTACTTATTCTAGATCATATTTTGCTAACTTGGGGAACCAGAGTAATGAACATACTCTTCAGAAAATGCATATACACAGAAAATACAGCTTTTATTTTCCTAAACCACCAAAGCCAACTCACAGATCCTCAAGAAGCTGAGGTACCTCAATTCATACAGGTTGCCTGAGCAACTCAACCATGCCTATGACTTCAGCTATTGCTTAATCCTAACTCTATGTACCTTTAACCAGGGTTGACAACTCAGCTCTTACCACTCACCAGCTGTGTGGCTTTGGGACAGACAGTTCACCTGTCATATCTCAGTTCCTCATCTGTAAAACAGAGATCAAAATAGAATAATCCTGATATGGATGTTGTGAGTTACAACAGGTAAAATTGTTCAGACATTGCCTAGTACCATGATTAGCAATTAATAAATGCTTGTTATATAACTAGATCTCTCTACCTTCCATCCTCCCTCCCTCCTCTAAGTCAGTTTATTCAACCAATGAAGAATATTTCAACCTGAAAGTCTCACATCAATGTCCAAAACTGAGCTCATTTACTCCTCCACCAAAGCCTGCTCTTCCTTCAGTTTCTAATACCTGGACTCATCTTTACAGCATGCCAGGGTCATGAACAGAATAGCAGCCATTTATCTATCAATTATTTTTTAAATATCTTATGTTTTAAGTAATCTCTATACCCAGTGTGGGGCCCAAACTCATGACCCCAAGATCAAGAGTCACATGCTCTACCAACTGAGCCAGCCAGGTGCCCCTATATATCAACATTTTTTTTTTCCCAAATCTGCCTCCCCAGTTATATTCCTCCATCCTGTCTATATGGAAGTTTACCAAATGTCTTACTGAAATCCCGTTGCCATCCTTTTGTTCTATAAGCAACCATCACAAGAAGTATTGAAGGACCTGTGATTCAGAGAGGGAAAATAGCTATAGAAAATTAAATGCAGCAAATAAGTAATCTTTAAAATCTCAGTCAGAGCAGTTAGATACAAATCCTTTACCATTATTCAACATATGAAGTTTACAAAGAACAACGAATGGCAAAGATAAAAAGAAAACCTGAATCAGGGGAGCCTGGGTGGCTCAGTCCCTTAGGCATCAACTCTTGGTTTTGTCTCAGGTCATGATCTCACAGTTCATGAGTTTGAGCCCCACATCGGGCTCCATGTTGAGAGTGCAGAGCCTGCTTGGGATTCTCTCTCTTCCTTTCTCTCTCCCCGCTCTCTCACTTACTCTCTCTGTCTCTTTCAAAATAAAAAAAAAAAAACTTTAAAAAGTTTTTTTTTAAAAAGAAAGAAAAACTTAATGAGAACCACTCTCTTAACCAATTTCTCCAACATCTTATTACAAAGGAATTGGAAATACCAGTATTATACTAACAGTTATGATTTTTAGCATGTTGCTTCCATATTTATACTTTGCTTAACTGTTTAGTAGTCCATATTAGGTCCTTTCCATAGTACGGATTACTCCCTGCAGAACTGTTCTTACTCAGCAGCTTTTTGAAAACTCAGCTGGCCTTCATCAACAGATAATACAAGAAACAGTTTATAAACTAATTATTTTTGTTTGCTCTGGACATTGTTTACAATAGCTTCACTTGAGAAATTCCTTTCAAATATATGTTATGAAAGTTTTGCTTCCCAGAAGTAATATTTTTTCTCTCATGGTTAATTAAAATTTTGAAAATGACCATGGTTTCCTTTTTTCACTTTGGTTTCTAAGAAATTTCAAGATAAACTTACTATTCTACTGAAGTGTCTATGCCCTTCTGGCCAGGAAATATGTCTTCTATATATCTTCAATACCACTGCCACAGTTATTAATCTTCTATTCTATTTTACATGGCCATCATTTTTTTTAAGTTTATTTATTTTTTTTTTTTTTTTTTAAATTTTTTTTAATGTTTTTTTTTTATTTATTTCTAGGAGAGATAGAGAGAGACAGCGTGAGCAGGGGAGGGTCAGAGAGAGAGGGAGTCACAGACTGAAACAGGCTCCAGGCTCTGAGCTGGCAGTCAGCACAGAGCCCGACGTGGGGCTCGAACCCACCAACCGCGAGATCATGACCCAAGCGAAAGTTGGACGCTTAACCAACTAAGCCACCCAGGCGCCCCTATTTATTTATTTTGAGAGAGAGAGAGAGTAAGCAGAGGAGCAGAGACCCCAAGTTGGACTCAATGTTACCAATTGTGAGATCATGACATGGGCCGAAACCAAGAGTCAGAAGCTTAACCAAATGAGCCACCCAGGTATCCATGGCCATGGTTTTAAAAATATTGTATTTATGTACTTTTTTACATGTGTATCTAGTGAGCTGCCTCAAATCCTTGGTTGAAAAATCTAATTTTAGATTAATTATAAATTAATTGTTTAATATGAGTGCCATCAATCCCAGTTAACCCTTCCTATTATTTTTATTTATTTTTAATTTTTTATTATTTAATTTTATTTATTTCTGAGAGAGAAACAGTGCAAGCAGGGGAGGGTCAGAGAGAGAGGGAGACACAGAATTTGAAGCAGGCTCCAGGCTCTGAGCTGTCAGCACAGAGCCACATGCAGGGCTCGAACCCACGAACTGTGAGATCATGACCTAAGCCGAAGTCGGACGCTCAACGGACTAAGCCATCCAGGCGCCCCAACCCCTCCTTTTATTTTTAATGTTCTAAGGTCACCAGTATTGTCAAGGGGCCATGCCTGAACCCAACGAGCCCACCTGGAAACTTCAGTGCCCACCCACCGTCCGGAGTGACTAGATCAAACAGTCCTGTCACACATGGGTGTGTTAAGTCATCTCATCCATACAGCAGAGCTCTCTCTTTTCCAGTGTCCATGCACCAAATATAGTTTCGTAAGATGATAAGGTGACTCAGATGAATTGATTATTCCATAATAATTTCCTTGTCCAATTTCTTTTTTTTTTAACTTTTTTAATATTTTTATTTATTTCTAGGAGAGAGAGAGAGAGATAGCGTGAGCAGGGGAGGGTCAGAGAGAGAGGGAGATACAGACTCTGAAATAGGCTCCAGGCTCTGAGCTGGCAGTCAGCACAGAGCCCGACGCGGGGCTCGAACCCACGAACCTCGAGATCATGACCTAAGCGAAAGTCGGACGCTTAACGGACTAAGCCACCCAGGCGCCCCTCTTTCTCCAATTTCTAAGTGAGGATCCTAATTCCATGCCTCTTACCTCTCATTCCCCCATCTTCTGGCCATTTAATGATTTCTTTCATCATCTTCAAAAAGAAGAAATGTACGTAAAACATGAACGAACATTAGGCTGTTAAAGCTGTGTACCTGAGACAAGAAAGAATTCCGAGTCTGAGTCCCTATAGTCAAATGGAAAATGAAAGACATTCTTTTCTTATTTCAGGAAGCTTTGAAACAAAGTTTCTTCTAGAATTATCTATAGAAATCGCCCACATTTCCTACATGGAGTAAATATCTAAATTGTCTACTTCCGGGGTGCCTGGGTGGCTCAGTCGGTTGAGCGTCCGACTTCGGCTCAGGTCATGATCTCACGGTTAGTGGGTTCGAGCCCTCCGTGGGGCTCTGTGCTGACAGCTAGCTCAGAGCCTGGAGCCTGTTTCAGATTCTATGTCTCTCTCTCTCTCTCTGACCCTCCCCTACTTGTGCGCTCTCTCTCTCTCTCTCTCTCTCTCTCTCAGAAATAAATAAAACATTGAAATAAATAAATAATCTTCTTTTTGATCATGGAGATCAAGGCATGTCAGGAAAATTGATCTTTCTCAGTTACAGAGAAGTTATTTTAAGTTTAGTCTCCTTGATTTACTCTTTTTTTCTTTTTCTTTTCCACTCCCAGTGAAACCTAATATATGTATATAACATTCTTTAAGAAAGTAATTATGTAGATACAAGGAAGATGTAATTCTCTTACTTAGCAAGTCTCCAGGAGAAAAATCTACAATGAGGGAAAAATGCTTTCAGAGATGTATTACCCTTGGCTTTAATTTTTCTCACATCTTGTGAAAGGGCTACTTGTAATTCTGCCTATGTCCAATGAAAACTGCAAAATGCTAGAATTTTTGTCTTATCATACTTCAATAAACAAACATGATAAGGGAACACTGTCAATAACAGAATAGTTCATCACCTTGTACAGGTAATTGATTATTTGTACTACTTGCCCATCCTAAGGTTTGAACCCAAACAGATTCTGAATTAATTTGGGAAACTGGAACATTCTCAGAAATTTCAGCAATAATGTATCTTAGTCACAGCTGACTTTACTGTGAAGGTAATGAAGCTGGAGCCTCAGGGCCCCTTCACTGGATTTTTCCTGAGCCCTGTTAGGGGACCTTAATGTGTCCACAGAGTCAGATAATTTTGTAAAGTTTGCAAGGTCAATTGTTTGGTATTCATTTTTATTCCCCTCAGAAAAGGACTCCAAAATTGCATAAGCTTTGTACTGCATAATGTCTGGATGTATGCCTCACCTCAATGAAAAGCATTTTAGCAGTTTATTTTTCTCCACAGTAAGACTGTAACTGCAGCAAACCAGCTCTCTTCTGTAAAATACTGTTTTAATTGCATAAGATAGAGAAAGAATGTGGGCTTATTTGGGTCATTTATATTAGGCTATTTTAAAAGTAGTATGGAAATGCAATTTGGAAAGCAGGACCTTCTTACTATTCAAATAACTCCAACTGTAATTTCAAGAATTAAGTTTTAACTTCTATTAATACTTTGGCCATAACTCATGTTTCCCAACAAACTAGGAAAACTTGGCAATAATTCAATATACAATTAAGATTTTTATAGAGAGAACCAATTATTTTTAAGTTTGTGCCCATAAAGAGTTGAAATAATATGTCTTCCCCAGCTGTCCCTATCTAAACAAAACATATTAGGGGAAAAAAAATCAACCATTAAAAATTACACATCCATTATAACCTGTGGGTAAGGAGACTAAAGTTTTCTCATATCAGAATGTTTACAACATATGAGCATCTTTCATCAAAGAGCACACTTTCTGCAGTTTAAATCCTAAACTATGCTTGCTGATCTTGGCCACAAGGAAGTTAAAGAAAAAGGTAGTTTATAAGACAGCTTTGTACCCAAAACCACCTAGATTTTTGTGAGTCATGGTCAACACCCCAAATTATACTGAGAAGCAAACAGGCAGCCAAGGGGAAATGTGGAGTACAATTCAGAACAAGTTATAATTTCATTCCTTGTAGCACGTGTCTCTTAGCCATAAAGTAGCTCAATTTCACATGATCTATGGCTCCTGATGGCTTCTAAGGGCATGTTGCAGACATCCAGCCAAATGTTCACAAAGGGCCACCTCACATAGTAGTCTCAAGGCTGTCACCCACAGCAGGTGCTCACCCCTAAATACCCGTTGGTGATATACCATGATGATTATGGCAAGCCAGTACTGAGGATCTACTGCTCAGGTGACCTTGCCAACAACTTCCACCTACATCAGCTTCTGTGTCCCTTCCACAAAGGCTCTTAGATTTAAATAGACTGATTCCATAGTCGAAATAAAAGATTCAGTGATAGATTTTTACACCTCAAGAGTGAAGAGGCTTGGTCAAAGGACAAGTGTCTCAGCTTCAGGGTAGAGAGGAAGAAGGTTAATTGTTCCAGAAAGCACCATGATATCAGTTACAACAGTGACTTTCTGCTTTAAAAGTGACTCACATTTTTTAAATGTTGATTTATTTATTTTCAGAGAAAGAGAGAGCATAAGCAGGGGAGGGGCAGAGAGAGAAAGAGAGAAAGATTCCCAAGCAGGCTCCACACTGTCAGCGCAGAGCCTGACCCGGAGCTCAACTGCATGAACAATGAGATCATGACCTGAGCCAAAACAAAGAGTTGAGCTCGTAACTGACTGAGCCACCCAGGCACCCCAAAAGTGATTGACATTTTTAAAGTACATACCATGTGCTGGGCATTATACCATTATCTATACGTGCGTGGGCTATACACACATTATCTCATTTAAATAACTACTAACAGGCCTATGAAGGAGATTTTCTTATTACTGCCATTTTACAGGTAAGGAAATAGATTTGTAGGGGTGGTGTAACAGTGAAAAGCTAGCAAATGAAGGACAAACTTTGGATTTATTAATTAACTATTTATTTACTTAAAGTATTTCCTACACCCAACGTAGGGCTTGAACTCACAACTCCAAGATTAAGAGTCGCATGCTCTTCCAACTGAGCCAGCCAGGGACCCCAAAAATTCTGGATTTAAATTCAGCCTGTCTCACTCAACAAACTTAGATTTGAAAACATCGCTAATGGGTCCCAAAGTCTGAAAAAGAATCTCTGGCAATCTGTGACAGGATTTTATTTGGGACACAGATGCTTCCATTAAGTATTGAGAAAGTTATATTCTTTTGAAAGTCTTTTAGTCCTTCTTTTCCTATCAAGGAGAAAGGCTCTGTTTCATGCCGAATTGTCAACCTCTCCCTAACCCTTGGTCCTCTGCTTTTGTAAACAATGAGACCAAACCACAGGCTCAGCCCTGGTCAGGCAGTGGCATCTAGCTGGAAGTGAACAAGTATTTTCATGGTATTTATTTTCATACACTTTATGTTTATGGAGTGTGATGTGATGTGGGCTTTTTCCTCATGTAATAAAATAAAATTTTCTTTTTCAGTAAACATGTATAAATCGTGGTCATGTTAAAGAAAAATATTAGGTAAATGTAATGATCGGCTTTATGGCTAGGCTATAATCCTTAGTGATCCCACCAAACACTAATCTTTCTAAGTGCTGCTAGGAAGGTATTTTGTGGATGTGACTAAAGTCCAGAATCACTAGATTTATGTGAGGGGTTATTCTTAATTTCTGGCTGGGCCCAATATAATCACAAGGGTCCTTATTAGAGAAAAGACGGAAGCAAGAGAGCAGGGAAGGGGCTGTGAGGACAGAAGGGATACAGTCACAAGCCAAGGGATGAGGGCAGAAAACGGCAGAGAATGGATTTTCCCCTAGAACCTTCCCAAATGATGAAGCCCACAGGACACCTTGACTTTAGCCCAGTGAAACTGATCTTGGACTTGTGACCTCCAGAACTGTCAGAGAGTAAATCTGTGTTGTTTTAAGCCATTTAGTTTGTGGTATTTCATTACAGTGGTAACAGAAAACTAACACACTAGTTAGTCTGTGATGTTTGCTAGGCCTCAAACAGCAAGAGTAAGCCTTTTTACAACACCTGCCTAGAAACCCTAGGGTCAGACTGCTTATTAAATGACTTAGAGAGGGGTCGCCTGGCTGCCTCAGTCAGTAGAGCATGTGACTCTGGATCTCAGGGTTGTAAGTCCAAGCCCTATGATGGATATAGAGATTATTAAAAAAAAAAAAAAAAAAAAAGAATAGCACTCCTCTCCCTAAATTTTCAATATGTTGGTTTATGCCTGCTAAAATGTTATTGGTGCATAGTAGGTGCCTGTGTCACCATGAGGAATCGGTCTTAGGACTGAAGTTTTGCTGCTGCTTAATGAACCGCTCCACAGATACTGATGCCAGGCTTTCTGACCCTCTGCTCTTGTGAATTTCTTAACCATCTTTAGATCTGACCACCCCGTAGCTGTAGCTTTTTGATACGCCATTTGCCCAGAAATTGTTCTCCTTCTGGATTCCTGACTTCTCATTTAATTTAACCTCCTTATTTTGTCCTAATCTCTGTTTCATGATCTAGTGGCTGGTTTCATTCTCGTCTGGATCTTAAATGGGGACATGACCCTCATGCATTGCTCATATGCATTGTTTACCCCATCCCAAGCACTGACTTCTGGTCATGCAACTAGGTCTTCTTTATGGACGTCAAATTCAGGAAAAAAGATCCCTTTTCTGGGCACCTGGGAGGCTCAGTCAGTTGAGCATCCAACTCTTGATTTCAGCTCAGGTCTTGATCTCATGATTAGTTGAGTTCGAGCCCTGCGTAGGACTCCACACTCACAGCACATTCTCTCTCTCTTCCTCTCTCTGCCCTTCCCCCACCTTGTGCTCTCTCTAAAATAAATAAATAAACTTTAAAAATAAATAAGGGGTGCCTGGGTGGCTTGGTCAGTTAAGCAACTGACTCCTGATTTTGGCTCAGGTCTTAATCTTGCAGTTTGTGAGTTTAAGCCCCGCATTGGGCTTCTAGCTGGCAGTGTGAAGCCTGCCTGGGATTCTCTTTCCTCCTCCCCCACTTGCACATGTGTACTCTCTCTCTCTCAAAATAAATACACTTTTAAAAAATAAATAGTAAGTAAATAAGCTTTAAAAGAGACTTTTTTCTAGTATAGACCCATGTTTGTTTTTAAATAGTATCTTAAAATAATAAATATAAAAAATTGTAATTGCATAGTACAAAAAGGTATTGAACTTATTTTGGTTTTTTTGGTTTTTTTTTTAGAATCTTTTTTTTTTTAATATTTTATTTATTTCTAGGAGGGAGAGAGAGACAGTGTGAGCAGGGGAGGGTCAGAGAGAGAGGGAGTCACAGACTGAAACAGGCTCCAGGCTCTGAGCTGGCAGTCAGCACAGAGCCCGACGCGGGGCTGAACCCACGAACCGGGAGATCATGACCTAAGCAAAAGTCGGACGCTTAACCGACTAAGCCACCCAGGCGCCCCGTATTGAACTTATTTTGAACCCCAATTCCCTTCTCCAGAGGCAAGTGTGTGTGTGTATGAAACAGAGAGAGAGACAGAGAGAGAGAGAGAGAAAGTTATTCTTCTAGATGCATATGCAAAGTTAGGTCTGTGTTTGTGGACTCGAATAGCAGTAGCATTCTGCACACTGTTTTCCACCTTGCCTTTTTTTTTTTACTTAAAAATATATAATAATAATAATAATATCTCTTAGGGTTGTTGTGAGGATTAATTCATTTGTCCTTAGTTCATGCTTGAGCACTAATTTTCTTCAATAAAATACATAGATTCTCTTTAAAAACAAAATGTCTAAGGTTCTAAAGGATGTTACATAAAATTAAAGAATCTACTCAGCCATTAATTTTTATTTCAAGTGTTTTCATTATTTTTAAGTGTTATTTATCTCTGTAAATAATAAGCATATTTTATACTCCTATAAGCAATATGAACTTGTGATTTTCGTTGTTTTCAAAAAAATACCTATGTAGAGCTTTTCATTAATGACTCAGACTGTAAACTTGTAGCTTTATATATTCTAACAGGCATGTAAGTCATAGTTTGTGTTAATCTTTTCCTTAATGTGGAACATTTGTGTTATTTCTAACCTTTTGTTATAATATATAGCACTAGTAAAATTAAAAAATCTTAAAATGGAGAGAGAGTTTAGAAATATTTCCTGAATACAGGTATACCCTATGACATTCCATAGTACCCGGGTTCTGCTTAATACACCTAGTGAAACTCACTGTTTCACAGAAAAGCTCCTTCCATTTGCCATTTTGAACTGTTCTAATACAAAGTTCTGTACCTTTAACTCCATTTGCCCTTGTCCAGGGCTCATTCTACCCTATCCTGTACTTGCAGTCTAGGCTCCAGACCTGAGGTCAAGACTCTCACCCTGTCCCCTAACCCACAGGCACCCATTATCCATCAACAACATGAACTTTTTAAAAAAATACATCCATTTTCTATTTTCTAAAATTTTTTTATAGTTTATTTTTGAGACAGAGAGAGACAGAGTATGAGTGGGGGAGGGGCAGAGAGAGAGGGAGACACCAAATCCGAAACAGGCTCCAGGCTCTGAGCTGCCAGCACACAGCCCGACGCGGGGCTCAAACCCACAAACCGCGAGATCATGACCTGAGCCAAAGTTGGACACTTAACCAACTGAGCCACCCAGGTGCCCCAAAATATATCCATTTTCAATGGAACATTTTTTAAGGAGGTTTATAATATGTTTAGTCTTCATGCTTTTATATTTTCACAGAATGTTTAACAATTACATTTGTTACTTGAGAAAACGTAAAACAAAGCTATATATTTACTTCTAATAGATACCATAGGCAAACTAGATAAAAATGTTGCTCAGTATATATTTTTAAGTTACTTTCCCCTATTAAATTAGTACTACTAATTGGCATTGACAAAATAATCATTGCCACTAAGTGAGCTATATTCACTCTTCACACTGAATTTCTGACACAAAGTCAGACTAACAAACCAACAGCTGCTCTGCTAAACAAAGTTCCCTGGAGAATTAGAAGCTGTCAGCCTATGGCTCAGATGAGAACAAACTGTATTACACAGTCACTACAACATACTAGAAAGTTGCAAAAACTATACATTTCTCTGGTTCTTTGGTGTTCTCATACAAGAACTTCTAAGCTTAGGAATTCCAAAGAAGTTTAAATGAATACTAAAATAGCAGTTGAATAATTCCAAATTTTAAGAAGGGAATGGAGAAGAGTTGAAAATAATTTCATAAAGGTATCCCAGGATTTAAAAGGAAAATGTTGTTGCGGGGCAATGTAGACACAATTATAATGGCGAATGGGGACTAGACACATTGATTGGGAGATCCCGTGGCTGAATTATAGGTTCCAGGAGGGCTAAAACCTGGTGTTGCCCGTACTCTCGGACAGCGCTTTCATCCAGAAAAAGTCTAGCCCATTGTAGGCACTAAACCTAACAAAATTCCATTATTATGAAATGGAATTTCATAATACAAATATAAACATGGATAAATAAACACTTTATATTCAAACTTACAACAAATTGTTAACTAATCCTAAGAATGAAGACTTTATTTTATTGAGACATACAAATGCTGCAAGAATTCATTACCAGCAGACCTACACTTTTAAGAAATATTAAAGAAAGTCCTTTAGGCAGAAGAAAAATGATACCAGATGGAAATACAGATCTAAACAAAGGAATAAAGAACACTGGAAATTGTAATTATATGGGTAAATTATATGATTTTTTCCTCTCGTTATTTAAATCTCTTTAAATGACATCTGAATGTTTAAACAAATATAATGACAAGGTATTAGAGAGTTAACAACATGTATAATTAAATTATTACACCAATAGTGTAAAGGTTGGGAGGAGAGAAATGGAAGAACATGTTATAAGTTACTTTAAAAATGTGAAGTGATGGGGGTGCCTGGGTCGCTCAGTCGGTTAAGCATCTGACTCTTATTTTTGTCTCAGGTCATGATCTCATGGTTTGTGGGTTCGAGCTCTGCATCAGCCTCTGCACTGACAGTCCAGAGCCTGCTTAGGATTCTGTCTCTCCATCTATCTCTGCCTCTCCCCTGCTTACTCTCTCTGTTTCTCTCTCAAAATAAATGAATAAACTTAAAAAAAATTTTTAACGGAAGTTATATAATATCACTTGAAGGTACATTGGGGTAAGTTAAAAAGTATACTATAAACCCAAAAGCAACTACAAAAATAATAAAGAGTTATAGTTAAAAAGCCAATAAAGGAAATAAAATAGAATCATAGAAATAATACTCAAATAAACCTTAGAATGGGTGAAACAAATGAAAAATAAACAGCAAGATGACAGACTTAAACCAGCATGTCAATAATCACATTAAATGTAAATAATCCAAATGTCCCCAAAATAGGCAGAGATTGTCAGTTTGGCCATTTTAAGAACACAAAACAAAAATGAACTGTAAGGTGCCCAAGAAAGAACTTTAAATATTACTAAGATAAAAGAAGGTTATTTTATAATGTTAAGGAATCAATTCATCTAGAGGACATGCCATCATAAGCAGGTTCTTTTTAAGATTTTCCTTTCTATTCATTCTTTTTTTTTTTTTTTACAAATAGTTTATTGTCAAGTTAGTTTCCATATAACACCCAGTGAAGATTTTACTTTTTTTAAATGTTTATTTGTTTTGAGAGAGTGAGACAGAGACAGAGACTGTGTGAGGGGGATGAGGTAAAGAGAGGAAGAGAGAGAATCCCAAGCAGGGATTCTGTAGTCAGCACAGAGCACAATGCTGAGCTCTATCCCATGAACCATGAGATCATGACCTGAGCCAAAATCAAGAGTTGGATGCTTAACCGACTCAGCCACCCAGGTGCCCCAAGATTTTACTTTTAAATCTCTACACCCAGTGTGGGGCTTGAACTCACAACCCTGAGGTAAAGAGTCACATGCTCTACCGACTAAGCCAGCCAGGCACCCCATGCTATCATAAGTAATTATGCTCTTAGTAACAGAGTTTCAAAATACATAAAGCAATAACTGATAGAAATGCATGGACAAATAGACAAATCCACAATTATAGTCAGAGATATCCATATCCCTTTCTCAATAATTGATAATAACACAAGTAGACAAAAAAAATCAAGAAAAAAAAATTGAATGGCCCTATCAATTTGCTTTGATATTTATAGAATACTTCACCCAAAAGCAACAGAAAACATAATTTTTCTCAATTGCACAAGGAATATTTACTAAAACATCATATTTGTGGCCACAAAACAGCTGGCCAATAAATTTAAAAGGATTCAAGTCACACAAAGTATGTTCTCTGGCCACAATAGAATTAAATTAGAAATCAATAACAGTGGGGTGCCTGGGTGGCTCAGTCGGTTGAGCGTCCAACTTTGGCTCAGGTCACGATCTCACAGTTCATGGGTTCGAGCCTCACATAAGGCTCTGTGCTGACAGCTAGCTCAGAGCCTGGCGCCTGTTTCAGATTCTGTGTCTCCTTCTCTCTCTGACCCTCCCCTGCTCATGCTGTGTGTGTCTCTCTCTCAGAAATAAATGAAAACATTTTTAAAAATTAAAAAAAATCAATAACAGAAAGATCTCTGGAAAATCCTCAAATATTTGGAAACAAAATAACACACTTTTAAATAATCCAGGAGTCAAAGGAAAACTCAGAGGGGAAATTGGAAAGGATTTTTTTTTAACTGAATGAAAATTAAAACACGATTTAGTGGGAAGTTTATAGCACTAATCATCTATATTAGAAAAAAGAAAAGGTATCAGGTCACTGATCCAGCTTCTCCCTTAATGAATTAGAAAAACAAAGCAAATCAAAGCCAGGGTAAGCAGAAGAAAGGAAACAATTCAGATTAGAGAGGAAATAAAAGAAATAGAAAACATAAAAACCACAGAGAAAAATCAGTGAAATTATTATACAAAAATCAATTGCATTTCTATATATTGGCAATTAACAATTGGACATTCAAATTTGAAAAGGAAACAATTCACAGTAGCATCAAAAACATATAAAATACTTTGGGATAAATTTGACAAAATATGTGCAAGACCTCCAAACTAGGGGCGCCTGGGTGGCTCAGTTGGTTAAGCATCCAACTTCGGCTCAGGTCATGATCTCATGGCTTGTGAGTTCGAGCCCTGTGTCAGGCTCTGTGCTCACAGCTTGGAGCCTGGAGCCTGCTTCAGATTCTATGTCTCCCTCTCTCTCTGCCCCTCCCCTGCTCACACTCAATCTCTCTCAAAAGTAAGTAAACATTAAAAATAAATAAATAAATAAATAAAAAGACCTCCAAACTAAAAACCACAAAACACTGCTGAGAGAAGTTAAAGACTTAAATAAATGGAGACTTATCTTGTCATGGTCCAAACACTTGATATTGTTAAAATGTCAGTTCTCCCAAATTGACCTATGAATCCAATGCAATTCCAATTAAAACCCCCGAAGGTGATACATGCTATAACATGAACCATGAGCACATCGTGCTACGTGAAAGAAGGTAAACATAAAAGGGCAAATATTGTATGCTTTCATTTATATGAAATGTCCATAAAAGGCAAATCCATAAGAACAGAAAATAGATTAGTGGTTACTAAGAGCTGGTGGTAGGGTAATGGGAAATGATCAATAATGGATACAAGGTTTCTTTCTGGGGTCATGGAAATGTACTAGAATTAAATGGTGGTGAAGGTTGTGCAAACTTGTGACTATACCAAAAACCACTAAATTATAAACCTAGAAAGGCTAAAATGGTGAATTTTATCTCAATTTTTAAAAATCCACCTAAAACGTCCCAGGAGGCATTTTTGTAGAAACTGATAAGTCAATCCTAAAATTCATATTGAAATCCAATGCAATGGGCCTGACATAGTCACAACTTTCAAAAAATCAGAACAAAGGTAGAGCTAGCTCTACCTGATTTCAATGCTTACTCTTAAAGGCACAATATTCAAGACAGTGTGGTATTGAAACAAAGATAGACAAATCAACAGAACAGAATATAGATTGCAGAAACAAACCCGCACATACATGGAGAACTGATTTTTAGCACAGATGCAAAGGCAATTCAGTGGAGGAAGATCATCTTTTCAAGAAATCAACTTCTAGATGTTCATCCTAGAGAAATACTGGCCCATGTTCACAAGGAGAAATGTATAAAGGACGTTCACCACAGCTTTAGGTAATAATAAATGATCACAGGCAACTGAATTGTCCATCAGAAGAGGACTATCACATAATCCATTGTAGATCCAGACGATGGTCTACCTGGATGCCTGGCACCAGTTTCAAAGAATATCCAGGATGCGTGGTCATGAAAGGAGCAAACTGCATCCATTAGCACACTGAAGCCTTTTAAAGAATGAAACTTACAAAACAAACCTCTAGAGTTCTGTATGTGGACAGGCATGTAGGTGAATGTATAGAAGACAGCAAGAAGATTCCACCTCCATCTGATAACTGAATTCACCTCCAGGAAGTGGATGAGGATTGGGAGGAGTTAAAAGGAGACTTTCAGTTTGCCTCTTTTGTTTGAAGTTTTTACACATGAATCAACACAATAGGATTTGTTAAACTCACACAAATGATAGGGCACCTGAGTGGCTCAGCCAGTTAGACATGGTTAAGCGTCCAACTTCAGCTCAGGTCATGATCTCACTGTTCATGAGTTCGAGCCCCACGTTGGTCTTTGTGCAGACAGCTCAGAGCCCAGAGCCTGCCTCAAATTCTGTGTTTCCCTCTCTCTCTGCCCCTCCCCCGCTCACACTCGCTCTCTCTCTCTCTCTCTCTCAAAAATAAATAAATGTTAAAAAAATTTAAAAAAAACAAATGAAACAGTAGGAGTAATTTTTACTGACCATAAAGAGTATGCTAGCTAGTATGTAAAATAGGTAAGGTCCCTGCCAAATGGAAATGGCTAAATGTACACAATCTTAGGGTCAAATATATTAGGGGTCTATGCACATAACTTCCAGTAATAAAATAACCAAATCAGTACTAAGAAAGAGAACTTTTTAAAAAAGATTAATTAGGATAGGATGTAAGAAACACATAATAGGTTATGTTTATTAATAGGATATTAGAATTTCTAAGGAACGGTTTTTAAGTTCATCTATAGATTTCTTGTTGGAAACTGTGCATTTTCCTATGGAAAAAATGTTTAGGTTGTCACAAAACCTGTTATATCACTGTTCCTTGACAGGAAGCATCAGAAATACTCTGGAAAGTAAGGTAAAAGTTTACTGAACACTATGGAGGAGCTCACAGAATCTAAGGAGACATGCAACTTGAACCCTCAGGAAGAACAAGAATCAAGTGGTCCTAGGATCTAGGCTCCTGGTGGACGGCCGGAGCCATCAGTCTTTCTTGAAAATTGGAATCTTGAATCACTTGATACAAGAAAAGCACTGATCAGCCCTCGAGTCTGTTTCAGCCTCCTACATACCTGACATTGCCAATTCAGGTCCTGAGAATTTTGAGGTTTCTGAAGACTTTCTGAGCTCACATTCCAGCCATGTTACTTATGAACCATGTGACTTTGAGCATGTTATGTGACCATAACTACTTTCATCTATAAGCAAGGGATAAAATTATACCTAGCTCCTAGAGTTTTTGAGAGGATTAGGTTGTAGAATACATACAAAATTATTAGCATAGAGTTTGTATGTAACTGGCTATTGTTATTTCCTATTCAGGAACAGAAATATTCCAAAATTCCAAAAATTCCAATTAACAAAGAAAAAATGTTAAATATTCATAATAGCAGATATATGAACAAATCTTCTCTCCTTTTACAAATTTACTCTAATGAGAGTGTCTTATTTTAATTGTAAAAACGAATATTTTTTTAAATTTTTTTAAATGTTTTTATTTATTTCTAGGAGAGAGAGAGAGAGACAGCGTGAGCAGGGGAGGGTCAGAGAGAGAGGGAGTCACAGACCGAAACAGGCTCCAGGCTCTGAGCTGTCAGCACAGAGCCCGATGCGGGGCTCGAACCCACGAACCGCGAGATCATGACTTAAGTGAAAGTCGGACGCTCAACCGACTAAGCCACCCACGCGCCCCAAAACGAATATTTTTTTAAGCTCTGAATTGCAATAATCTGATGACGAGAATTATATAGGATCTGCTACTCAAAATTAGATATTTCTTGATCAGGGAACAACGTTTAGGTTTCTTTAACAGAGTTTAAGAACTACAATGTGAAATTTTACTCATGGAAACTAGCAAACCTTTTGCCTCCTAGACAAACATAATACAGTTCTTTCAACTGGAACTGTTTTAGCTCAATAGACTCAAGTGATTTCCAAAAGTATGTATCTCATTGTTTGCCTCTTTTTTCATACATTCATTATTCATGGTAGTCCTGTCTTGGTCTTGAACAAATAAACATCAGAATATTTAAAAATACTGAACTGTCTGTCCTGGGAAGAAATACATCCCAAATGGCTAAAACCAAAAAGGTCACAAGATGTTTCCCTTCATTTTGTCATTTGATCTTAGATATGCTGCTTTCAAAACACAAGCTACAGTAAGTAGCTATTTAGAGACAAGACAGCCCAGATCTATCATTTAAAAGAGGAAATAAGTGGTGAGGACATTGCATTCTTTAACTGGAACTTCTGAACTGAAAAGTTATTGTCTGAAAGAATTCCATGTGACAAGGTATCAGGGAGAGAAAAAGCCCCAGTCAGTGGTGGCAGATACTGTAAGCTGGCCACCTGTCCAACCAGCCCCTTTCCTAGTATGCTGGCTGGACACAGAGACACTTGCCTTCCTAGGCTGGATGAATAGAAGTAGGGTGGCCATGTGATTCGGTTCCAGCCAATATAGTATAAACAGAAGTCTCTGCTTACAGCTTCTAGAGGAGCCTTTTTAAAGACTGGCCTGGCAGTTTCCTTTGCACTTTGCCCTTCCTCCTCTTTCTTTCTCCCGCTTGTAACTAACATGTTGTCTGAAATGAAGGTATCTTTTCATGTTCAAAATGAGAGCCGCATGCTGAACCCAATTCCAGCTCCAGAAGCTTACCCCCAGATATCTTGTTGGTTGAAGCAAATATATCCTTCACTTGCTTAAGCCGCTCTTTCTTGGGTTTTCAGTTAAGCAACTGATACAAGTAACATATCAGGGAAAATAGACTCTCTCTGACATCAGTAGTTTATTCTTCCAGAGACTATAAAAGATCTAAGAAAAAATGTTTTCTCAAACTGTGCTAGGAAGGCTTGAGAAACTTGCTTTCTGTGATGGGCAAAGTGAATTTTGCTTCCCTAAGCATAAATTGATTCCTGAATCAATTTAAGGACGGAACCATTTAAGTAAAATTAACATTTAAAAATTTTTCATTTTCGTGGAGAATGAATATATAATTTAAAGGTGATATCAATGAAATTCTGACATGTAGATATATAATAGAATCAATCTTTTCATTTCTTTTTCCCCAAAGAAGTTAAAAACATTCTTCACTACTAAGATGAAATATCACAACATAATAATTACATAATGTTTTTCATTCTGGGGCTGGGGCGGGGTCTATGAAGCAAATAAATGAGGCAATTCTCAGAACCAGAGATAACTGAGCTCTCAACCACTCCCTTCCCTAACCCCCTACCCGTGACATGATGTGAATTTTGGAGACAGCTCTAGGATATTTCTAATGTTTATAATCAAAATGACACAACTGAAACTTAAGCGGGGATAGATCTCTATTATCTAGATTAGACCAATCTCCTCTAAAGGAAAAAGACTCTTGAATTGTAGGCAAGGTTTGGCTGCCATGAAAGGGTTGTGTTTGCCTGTGAGATGCACACTTGAAGATCTCTGTAGATCTAACAGATCAGAGTTCTCAGCCCCGCAGGGGTTAAGTTAGGACTTGGTCATCACATGTATAATTTAGGGCACGGGGGGAGGGCGGGGAGGGTGCTGGGGTCACTCAAGGACAAACCCGGAAAAAGAAATGGAGGAAGAAAAGACCCTATAAAGGGCGCCTGGGTGGCTTAGTCGGTTAAGCATCCGACTTTCACTTAGGTCATGATCTCGCGGTTCGTTGGTTCGAGCCCCGCGTCGGGCTCTGTGCTGACTGCCAGCTCAGAGCCTGGAGCCTATTTCAGAGTCTGCGTCTCCCTCTTTCTCTGACCCTCCCCTGCTCAAGCTGTCTCTCTCTCCGAGAAATAAATAAAAATATATATACAAAAAAAAAAGAAAAGACCCTGTAAGTATACTCCTTCCTTCACACCCCTACATCTGAGACTGAACTGCTGTGCTGTACACACATCTACTTAAGGGGCTTTGGAGTAAGCTTTCATTTGTGGTGAGTTTATATTGCTTTAAAAAAGAAAAGAAAAAAATAATAACTGCATTAAGGTACATCCTAGTGCCAATTTTATTTATCATTTTTCAAAATAAGAGTTTATTTTTAAGTAATCGCTACACCCAACATGGGGCTCAAACTTAAAACTCCAGGATCAAGAGTCATATATATGCCGCACTGACTGAGCCATCCAGGCGTCCCATCCTAGTGCTAGTTTTAAATGCAAATTCATTACTTGGGAGAAGTAACATTAACTCATCACCATTTCTGTACACATTAAAAACTAGTTAAGTTAGCAAATTAGTAAATTAGAGCATTGGAGCAATCTGGAACCATTCATTTGACTCTCAGGTGGTTGATTCTTCACTTGTAAATAAAAATTAGTATAACCCATGAAGTTACATTCACATCTGAACAAATGTTTAATCAGTCACTTAATAGTTTCATAAATGTGGGCAAGTTAACTTCTCTAGGCTGTTGTAATAGAGCTACCACCTCACCAGATATATATTCCCAGGAACATGTTTGAAGCACCTAGAAGCACAGAAGACCTCTGATTCAGTATCCTCAGCACTGAGTACTATCAGCTTACCCTGGAGCAGTGGAATAATAGTCTGATATTTTTCCAAATTCTGCATTTAGCTTAGTTGAAGCCTCCTGGACTTATCTCAATTCTTAGTGCTACACTTAGAAAAATCACTTTAGGGACAATATTATTTATGCCCAAACCTGAGCCATTAGCCATTTTTTATTGCTATCGTGCCTCAACCTACCACAAGAGTCTCTAGAGAGATATGACATGAATTCTTCAAGGGAAATGCGCAGTGGTTATTCCTATGACCAGAATGTCTGCCTATTTATCTCATACTTTGTAAGTTGAGCCAGGCGACGTAGAAGCCACAAGTATGTCTCCCCCTCAGGCCCAGAGCAGAGCTGGTCTATGTATTCTCACAAGTGTAGGCTCTGAGAGTGAAGCCATGGATGAAGAAGAAAGCAAACTCTCTTCAAGTTCTGCAAGGGGAGAGGGAAAGTGACTAAGTATACGAGAAAGAGTAAGCTGATGCCTTCGTTCCTCCAGAATGGCAGTCCCGATGTGTTCCTCATGTCTTTGAGGTGTCCTTTTATGCTAGCCAGAGCATGATGTTAGACTGGGGGGGGGGGGGGGGGGGGGGGGGGGAGGGAGGACCTGTGGCCACCTCATGCTTTCAAGGCCCGTTCTAGTCTCAGCTCCCTCGGAACCACAGAAGTCCATGTCCGCCCTTTCCTCCTATAAAGTCGTGAGGCGCTTACTACTCTTATCTGTAGCTCTCACTGGGAAGCTTTTATTTTTTTGTGATAGCTTTTAGGTAGATGATAAATTCTTTGGAAACAGGATTGACACATTAGAAGCAGACTTTAACCACAACAAGTGCTTGCTAGATGTTTATAATTGATAATCAAGAAGAGGACCCCCTTTTGATGAAAGAGAACTCCTGCCTGGAATAGAAGGAATTTGGAAGTCTTCTTAGAAATAAAGAAGTGTCAAAGAATGATATCTAGAGGACCACCAGACTGGAAAATGGGTCTTGAAGCATGAGAAAAACAAGATACCACCAGAAGAGGAAGTGGATTCCGAGGCTAGGGGTAAGGTCAGAGCTGTAGGCAATGCAGGGACAACCACAAGGAGGAATTCCAGCCAGGAGCAGTCAATGTGTCAACTCAAGCCCAAGACTGAGGAGCATCTAGTGGGTAGATCCACATTTGAACCATTCCTCAGGGCCTCTTATGTGGCAATGGGGAATACCCGCTGCAGGACTTTGGACCACTGTGATTTGTCTATTGCAAAATATATGTACATAGTTGTCATTTGTTTTATCTTTAAATAAAACTTGGTTTTACTACACTGTAATTATTGAATTTGCAAGTGGAGTTCATGCCAGTTTACTACTATCAAATAGACCATTTTCTTGGGTTTTGGTTCATGCCAAACAACATGATTTTGGAGTCAAACTACTCTGTCACTTACAGAGCCCAGTTTCCTCTTTTCTGAAATAATGATATTCCTCATCTTAAAATATCTTTGCTTCTAGCACCTTATCAGGCATAGAGTAGACACTTCATGAATATTAGTTTCCTTCCTTTCTTTAGGCCGTAAGTATATGTGGCAAAAATGATTATAACCTGAGACATTAATGCATGTTTAAGCTACAATAAACATTTCCTGTAAGAAAGCAAAGGAAATACCTTGAACTTTCAGAATCACTGAAGAAAGCCCAAGAAAGTATTTTGTTACTTTGGTCTTGCTCCTCCCCAAAGTAAATGACCTGTTATGAAAAGCAAATCTGTCTTTCAATTAAGTTCGTGTTTTATGAAGCTTTTTTTCATAAAATCAAGTATAGGAAATAATTTACTTCCTTCTAGGAAGAAAATACTCTTTCAAGCAGCATGGATTCTTTTTACAGCCTTTCTCATGCATGATGGTCTTTTATACCTATATTACACATAATTTTAATTTTAAATGCTTTTGAAAAGTAAATTTAAATGACATTTTCATGATTTGATATTTATAAACTTGAAAATAAGTAGATTTTGCCTATATTAAGAATCTTAAAAAAATTTTTTTAATGTTTATTCATTTTTGAGAGACAGAGTGTGAGTAGGGGAGGGACAGAGAAAGAGAGGGAGACAGAGAATCCAGAACAGGCTCCAGGCCCTGAGCCATCAGCACAAGAGCCTGACATGGGGCTCAAAGTCACTGACAGTGAGATCATGACCTGGGCCCAAGTAGGACGCTTGACTGACTGAGCTACCCAGGAAACCCAGCCTATATTTCTATCCATGTAGCTATTCTTCTAAGGGCTCTTAGCACATCAAAAGGCTATGTAAATAGATACTTTTTAAAACAGACTTGAGAAAACAGGAGCCAATAGTCTGTATTGGTCCTGAAAAGAGCAAACACAAACTTAACACTTTTCAATGCATCACGTTACAAATGCCTTTTTGGTGTGATTAACAGGCACTACTGAAGTTGGAGGATATTGATTATATATACATCATTGTATTAAGAAAATGTCTATTCAGATACAAGTTACTATCTGTTGATCAATAAACATTAATAAGAAAACAATGCACTTCAATCAACTAATATTAAGCATATATTATATGCCCAGAACTACGCCAGGTTCTACAAATCTGGCTGTGAATGAGAACCCCTATCTCTTACTAGTTATATGGTACTTTCAAGGATACATCAAAATGACATAATCACATATGTTTTTATTCTTTATTGCACAAAAACACAAAAATTAAAGCTTAATGTATTTAAAAATACTTTTTTAAAGGATTAAAAAAAATTCTTTTAATGCTTTATTTCTGAGAGAGAGAGACAGCATGAGCAGGGGAGGGTCAGGGAGAGAGGGAGACACAGAATCTGAGGCAGGCTCCAGGCTCTGAGCTAGCTGTCAGCACAGAGCCCGATGCAGGGCTCGAACCCACAAACCATGAGATCATGACCTGAGCCCAAGTCGGATGCTTAACCGACAGAGTCACCCAGGTGCCCCAATATATTTAAAAATATTAATTTTATCATTAAATAAATCAACAAGGCCAGAAGGTTGAGTCAAAATGGAAACTCAGCTGTAACAGCTACTGGTTTTATGGCCATTAAGTTATCTGGAAACTATTCTCTTCCTTTAAAATTCAAATTGGCTATAGAAAGCCCATCCACTCACACAGGGCATATTAGCAATAGAAATTGAGATCAGAGAGTTGGAGAAACAGAGACAAAGTTCATACCAAGTAATGCCATAGGTACCAGACTGGTACAATTTACAATTCTTCCCTTATTCCCTCAGCCATGGAAACCTAAGGCATGCCAGAGTAGATGGGTGTTTCCCCCACTTTATTGATATTGTGTCATGGAACTTGCTCTGGTCAACAGAACGTCAGCAAACATGACCTGCACAAAAACTTAAATGTCCTGTGTCCTTTGGCTCAGTGTCTCGCACTCCCATGATTACCATGAAGACAGCCGATGCCAGTTAACTGTCGTCGCTTCAGTCTGGGCCCCAAAGTGAGATATGCAGGCAGTGCTACACTTGACCCAAAGCCGACAGCCAAGCTGTCCTGCAGCAGCCTAATGCAGCGCTACCCCGCAGACCTCTAGGCAAGACCAGAACTGCTTCCTGGTACAAGCCAGAGTGGTGAGTTCTTTGCTGTTTTTTGGAGTAATAGATGACTCACTCACCACTCCTAGTTAAAACAGGCAGAACATGTACAGATTTTAGTAATGCACCTAAAAACTGGCATGCAGACTTTATATGCAATTGGAGGTAAGAGACTCTGTCAAATTGTACAATTAGTTTGAAATCCCTAACAGAAGTAATAGACAACACCAGTGAATTATGGGACACAGGTGGGAGTCAGTGGAAGGTGCAGAAACTGGCCCAAAAATGAATGAAGCAGGCCTAGACATAATAGGCTTGCCTAGTTGCTGAGAGTTGGCATGTCCCAGTGACAGACTAACACAGTCACCACAGTTGAATTGGTTTCCTGTTGAAACACAAAGCTTCTCTTTTCAGTCCAGAGTTGAAACATCTTTTCATAGATCAAAGGCTTGCCCTAAGTAATTTAATAAAATGAGACTTTAATTTGATATCAATATAATTTGAAAGGCAAGCACAATGATGTTCTTCTTTGTTTTAGCAATTAAGGAGAGTACAGAACTGGACTTGCTATATAAATTATACATTTGTACCAAGAGAAGGCTGAATGTGGTCATAGCAAACTCTGTGAATTAAGGTTTTGTAATAGTTCAGAAAAAGAAAAGCAATGAAGAAATGATTGACTACATAGTACATGCCTTAGGCGCAAGACACAAAGGTGTGCAGAACTCAAAACAACCCACAATGCATTCATCAATGCCACGGCCTTTGGCATTTGGGGAGAAGAAATTTAGTTTCAGAAAACAAAAAGATGACATTGTTGACTTGAACTTTTCTGGTTTGGTAGTTATGTTGGGACCTCATTTTTGTTTTTGTTTTATAGTTACAATAAACGTTCAAGGTAAGAGGTTTGCCTCAGTTTGTATCTTGTTGTGACAGAGAACCTAAACTCAAACTCACTGAAAGAGGAATGAAGATTTATTTATTCATGGGGTGGAAAAAGCCTTGGGGTTGTTTAGTGTCATGAGTGGCTTGATCCAGGAGCTCCAGAAATGTAATAAAAATTCAATTTCTCTTAGTTTTTTGGCTCAGCCTTCTGCTGTGTCAGCTTCATTCTTAAGATTCATGCGGCAGCCTCCGGCATCTCCAGGCTCAGGCCTTCCCTCTTGCTACAAGGTCCTGTGAAAAGAGAGAGAGTAGACCCCAGACAACCACAGTATCCACCTCGAGGGAAGCAGTCGCTAGAGTCAAGGCCACGGGCTCCTACGGCATGACCTGAAGCACACAGACAATTTTCAATGAGAGGAGAGGGTGGGGAAAGTTTCCCCAAATGAAATTAGAGTCCTATTAAGAAAATAAGTGGTGACTTTGGGGTGGATAAGGAAGATCAAGCATCTTCTATAACAGAAGTCAGCATATATCCTGCTGCTTGTGTTTACAGAGCCACTATAGTGCAAAGGATGGTTTTCCTGTTTTTAAATAGTTTGGGGGAAAGAATTTTATTTTATTATTTTTTTAGTGTTTATTTATTCTGAGAGAGAGAGAGAGACAGAGACAGAGAGAGAGAGAGAATGCGAGAGAGCAAGCTGGGGAGACGCAGACAGACGAAGAATCCCAAGCAGGCTCCGCGCTGTCAGCCCAATGCCTAACGACAGGTGAAAATTGTATGAAATTCAAATTTCAGTGTTTTCCAAGTAAAATATTATTGGAACTCAGTCACACTCATTAAGTTATATACTGTCCCTGACTGCTTTCATGCCATAATAGTCACAACAGAGATATATAGCCCACATAGCCTAAAAAAGGTACTATTTGATCCTTCAGGAAAAGCTTTGCCAACCCCTGCTCTAAAGGTTTATACCTATTGTTTTAAGACATTACAAGGTAGCATCATTATTATTAAAATTATTTAAGGCAAGAATGAGGGTCTTCAGCAGTATATGTACGTTTAAAGTAGATCACACATTCGCATTTGAGAACTTCAGTCTCAGCTATAGGATGCTAAATATCAAAGATGTTAACACTAAACAGGATTTCGATTACATGAGAGAAGTGGACATTGCCCAGAAAACAAGGATTCTAATAATGACAACTAAATTCTGAAATGCTTCTGAGACCCCCAGATGCCCATCCCATTGGACACGGGAAGTGCCATGTGGCAGAGTTGAAGGACACCAGGTGGGACACTTCTATACATAAGAGAAGACAGTATGGGTGCCTGGCAGCCAACCATTAAATTGTTTAGGACGTGCCATGTCCAGTCTCTTCAAAGCAAACCACCCTGTCCACAGCCCTGCTAATGATCTGACTCCAAACACATCACCCTGGGCTACCAGATCCATGGCTCAGTCAATGGCTCATGAACATTAAGAGCCCTCAGAAGGGGACACTCGGGTGGCTCAGTTGGTTAAGCATTCCACTCTTGATTTCAGGTCAGGTCATGATCTCATGGCTCTTAAGACTGAATCCCACACTGTCAGCATGGAGCCTGTTTGGGATTCTCTCTCTTTCCCTCTCTTTGCTCCTCCCTGTGCTCGCTCTCTCTCTTTCTTAATATAAATAAATGAACTTTAAAAAAATCTTTAAAAAAAAAAGCCTTCAGAAATGAACAAGAGTATTAGCTTCCAATAGTTTCCATAACAAATTGCTACCAACTGGATGACTGAATACAACAGAAATGTACTCTTAGTGTTCTGGGGGCCAAGAGTGTGAAATCAGGGTGTTGGTAGGGTGGCTTCCCTCTCGGGCTCTGAGCGAGAATCCATTCCGTGCCTCTCTCAAACCTGCTGGTGGCTGAAAACCCTTGGAAGTCTTTGGCCTGTGGCTGCCTTTCATCTCTGCCTCCATCTTCCCAGGGCCTTTTCCTCTCTGTGTGTCTTTGCCTTCTTTGTCTTTTATAATGACACTCTCACCATTGGCTTTGGGGGTCACCATTCTCTAGGATGATCTTATCTCATTATCCATACTTTAACCATCTCTACAAAAACCCTTATTCCAAATAAGGTCACATTCTGAGGCTCTGAGTAGACATCGTTTTTGGGGGAAGGGCCACTATTTAACCCACTACAGCTGGGTCATAAACAAAACCATCCTCTCAGGAATTCAAAATGGGAGAATATAGATGAGGCAACTAATACTGGGAGCTAAAGTTTCAAAGATGTCCTAGAAGGATCGAGAAGCAAACTGAAGTTATGAGCAAGCCAAAGGCATTAAAAATAATGACAGATAGAGAAGAAACTTTGAGGAAGAGAAAGGTACAGGATAGACTATAAGGAAGGCAGCGAGTGGAGAAAAAAACACTAAGATAAGCAGAGGTCTTCTCTTAGAAGATTAATAACAGACCCTTCCAGTGATCACACATAACTGTCCCTGCACTGCCTTGGACATATTCCAGATTTTGAAGACATCTATTAGTCATGAGTTTCTTTCAGATTCAATCTCTCTTTTTGCCAAATACAGTTTTATAATTATCACCATTATTAGGCCTTTTTTTAACCTAAACAGCTTAACATCTGACTGTATTTAAGATAACTTAGGTGGTACATGTCCATAGTGAGGTTCAGTTATCCTAATTAACCTTTTTTACTATATTTATAAAAACTCTTTGAGTTAAAGAACTTCAAGTTATTATAAAAGATATCTACTTGAACCAGATCTGCTTATTCAAAACATGATCGTCAACAGTAAGCATGGCATGTGTATCAGTCAGCTTTTACTAATAAGGCTGCAGTAACTCCCCAAATCACAGTGGCTTAAAACAATAGAGGATTATTTCTCATTCGTGTTGCTCATCAGCCATGAGTTGATCATAATTCTTCTCCTGTTACGTGTGTCTTCTTCAGTATCAGAAACATGCTATTCACATAGCAGAGGAAACAGAGAGAGAGAAAACAAAGATAGTCAACATTTCTATTTAGACATAATGGTAAGTAATATCCACTCATATGCCGTTGGCCAAAACAAGCTACGTGGCCAAGGCTAACATCAAAGTTGCAAGGATGTGTGCTCCTTTCGCAGGAGCTACTGCAACTTAGAATGGCCAGGGACATACAGTCCTCTTCCAAGAAGGGAAATTATTAGGAACAATAATCAAGTCTACCAGTTTACCATGTAAACTGTACCAAATAAGAGAAATGCAGTAACATATCAACTTGCTCTTTTCTAGATAATGTACAACACTTTATGAAAGCATGTTGAAAACTGTAACTTAGGGGTGTCTGGGTGTCTCAGTCAGTTAAGCAACCAACTTCAGCTCAGGTCACGATGTTACAGTCTGTGAGTTGGAATCTAATGTTGGGCTCTGTGCTGACAGCTCAGAGCCTGGAGCCTGCATCAGATTCTGTGTCTTCCTCTGTCTCTGCTCCTCCCCTGCTCACACTCTATCTTTCTCTCTCTCTCTCTCTCTCAAAAATAAATAAATGTTAAAAAATTAAAAAAAAGAAAACTGTAAATTAATATGTATTTTTAATCATGCATACATATTTTTACATATAAACTATCATTATCATCATTATCTAGCATGCATAGAACCTGTGCTAGGCAATGTAAAGATATGAGTAGAGGGGCACCTGCGTGGTTCAGTTGGTTAAACATCCAACTCTGGGTTCCCACTCCAGTCATGATCTCATGGTTGTGGGTTCAAGCCCCATGGCAGACTCTACACTGTTAGCTCAGAGCCTGCTTGGGATTTTCTCTCTCTCTCTCTCTCTCTCTTTCTCTCTCTCTCTCTGCCCCTCCACCGCTCATTCTACTTCTTTCTCTCAAAATAAATAAACTTAAAAAAATATATAGATTCAGTTGCTTTTCTAAAGGAACTTAAGACAAATGAGAATACGTGTTTCATAGCATACCTGTTCGTTTTGAAACATTCTATCATATACTATATTATAAATTATAAATATATACGTTAAAATAGCAATAAGCTAACCAATGGAAAACTCCAGAAACACTACTACACCTATAGACATATACATACATGTTGTGTATAGAATGTGGTATATAAGAAAATGATATTTTAAATCAGTGAGAAGAGGATGGATTATTGAATAATTGGTGATAACATAAGTAAGAATTTTTTTAAGTTTATTTGAGAGAGAGAAAGAGAGAGATGGAGAGGGTAGGGGTAGAGAGAGAGGGAGAGATTGGATCCCAAGCAGGCTGTCAGTGCACAGCCCAACATGGGTTCGAACTCACGAACCATGAGATCATGACCTGAGCTGAAATCAAGCCACGTGCTTAACCGACTAAGCCGCCCAGGCCCCCTAAATAACAGAACTTTTTTTTTTTTTTAAAGTTAGGGTCTTATCTCATAACTTGCACCTAAATAGGTCCTAGGTGGATTAAAAATTTGACTAAAAAAAAAGAAATCATGTAAATATAGTGGAAGAAAATATAAAATGTTGTGTTTATATAATCATGAGGTAGAGAAAGACTTTCTCAGCAATACATCAAGAACAGAAATCACAAGATTTTGAGGGATTCGGTTGATACAGTGAGTACCACACAAGGTGGCCTCCTCCAAAAGACACTGTACTTAGCCCGTAAGACAACAACCCTGCTCTACACCATAGCCCTAGGACTGCCTTCTCACTAGCTGCATCAGAACCACATGGCCCAGCTCCACTGGCTCAAATAGATCAGATTAGTAGCAGATATCTGGCCCAGGCTGAACCAATAAAATGTAATTTCAGGGAATTTGGACTTGGGACAAAGAGCTTCTGGTTCAGTCTGATTGCTATATTGAATAGGGAACATGTAAACACAAACGACATGGATGGTCATTTCCTACCCACCATGCACTTGTGAAACAAACAAACAAAAAGCTGTACTCCCAGGACCTGGAAATGAAGCAGATGTACAGAGAAAAGCAGATATGGTGAGGGGATTTCAAACAGTGAGTTTCAGACACTTTTTGATACCTAGCTACATTGTTACCCTTGGGTCCAATGAGCTGTATCAACATATGCATTGGGTGGGAGATATAGGCTTCCAGTTGAGGATGAGTAAGTCACAAGGATGAAAGGTGCAGCATAGAGGGGTGCCTGGCTGACTCAGCTGGTAGAGCATGCAATTTTTGATCTCGAGGTTGTGAGTTCAAGACCCATGTTGGGGGTAGAGATTACTTTAAAAACAAACAAACAAACAAACAAACAAACAAACAAACAAAAACCTGAGGCACCTGGCTGGCTCAGTGGTTAAGCATCTGACTCTTGATTTTAGCTCAGGTCATGATCTCACGGTTCCTGGGTTCAAGGCCCGCGTTGGGCTCTATGTTGACAGCTCAGCCTGGAGCCTCCTTCAGGTTGTGTGTGTGTCTCTCTCTTGCTGCCGTTCCCCAACTCGCACTCTGTCTCTGTCTCTCTCTAAGACAAATAAGCATTAAAAAAAAAAACTTTGGGGGGCAGCTGGGTGGCTCACTCGGTTAAGCATCCGGCTTTGGCCCAGGTCATGCTCTCACAGTTCATGAGTTTGAGCCCCACATCAGGCTCTGTGCTGATGGCTCGGGAGCCTGGAGCCAGATTCTGTCTCTCTCTCTCTCTCTCTCTGCCCTTCCCCCAATCATGCTCTTTCTCAAAAATCAATAAACATTTAAAAAATGCTTTTAGTAAAAAATTAAAAACTTAAAAAGAAAGGTACAGCACAGGAATTACAGTCAATGGTATTATAATTGTGCTGTATGGTGACAAATGGCAGCTACACGTGTGGTGAGCACTGCATAACGTACAGACTTGCTGCATTACTATGTTGTACACCTGAAATTAGTAACACTGTGTGTCACCTATACTTCAATTAAACCTCTTGTGTACATCTCCCTTTCTTACACCTGACTGGGATACAAATGATTCTACACAAGCTTTGGCTCTTTTTCTCTCTCAACAGCTCATCTCAAGAGTGGGCCTCACATTCTTGTTTCTTACCCAGGGCTTCTCTGGCACGGTGGTGTAGGACCACAGAAGCCCATGGAACCGACACACTGCATGCAGATGTGCACACACAGCAGCAGGGGAAATGCTTCTCATTTTGTCCCTTCCACAGAGATCTGCAGAAGGACTCCGAAGAACAAGCACTAATCTCTTAGTAATGCAGTCTAGTGTTACATTTCCCTCCTTCCCTAGTTCACTTTCCTTGGTTTCTCATTTCTACTTCCTGGAATCACATCCCAAGTAAACCACCACAATGCGACCCTAGACCAGGTTCTGCTTTGGGGGAAACTCAGAACAAGCAAGATGATATCAGAAGTGGCCACAGAATGAAAACCCTCAAGACAAGATTCTAAACCTGGATAAGCCACTGGTCATGCAGCCAAAGAATCCCATTGTTGGTAGTATGGAAGATGCTTATCATCTCTGATAACAACGGTTTCACAAATTGCAATTATCTATGTTGGACTGGACTATGATGAAAGTAGAAGGCAAAGCATGGGTTATGTGGTAGTCTGGCAGTAGTGTAGATGGCAATTGTAATTATAAGAATTATAGAATGGTTTGGCATTTGTTAGCTATTTTTCAACTCTTGATAAAAGAAAACATACTCATGTCATCCAACTACCAACTCAAAGCCTCCTATAAATATAAAAGTCCTCCATGGTAGTGTCTTTTTGACAACTGGTTGATCTCCTGTGTCTCTATATGGAAAAAGTGAATTTTGAACTCTACTTCACGCTATACCCTAAAATTAATTCTAGACAGATCCTGGGCCTAAATGTAAATAGTAAAATAATAAAACTTCTAGGAAAAAAACACAGGAGAGCATATTCATGACTTTATGGTTAATCAGAACATAAAGAGCACTACCTATAAGAAAAGATTGATAAATGGACTTCATTAAAGTTAAGAACTTCTGTTCACTGAAAGGCACCATTAAGAGAGTTAAGAAGGCAAGGTGCCTGGCTGGCTCAGTCAGTAGAACATGCAACTCCTGACCTCAGGATCATGAGTTCAGGCCCCATGTTGGGTATAGAGAATTTTTTTTTTTTAAGAAGAGAGTTAAAAGGCAAACCAAGGACTTGGAGCATGTATTCAACAAAGTACTTAGATCCAGAATATATAAAGAATTCTTAACAAATCAATAAGAAGAAAAGAAGCCTATACGGTCAGATATTTAAAAACTGCCCCCAAAACTCTCACAAAGAGGATAAACAGATGGCAAAATGCATATGAAAAGATGATTAATGTCATTACTTATCAAGGAAATACATATTAAAACTGCAACTACCACACTCCCACAGGAATGACTTAAATGAAAAGGACTGTCAATGAGAAGTGAGTAACCGGTAAGGATATGGAGCACCTCAAATCTTATATGTTGATGGTAGGGGCATTTAAATCAGTACAGCCACTTTGGGAAACTGATTAACAGTATTAGAGTTTTATGTCCATATGGCCAATAACTAAGCAACTCTACTCCTCCTGGAAAATTCTACTCCAAAAATAAATGAGTGTTTACCTCCACCAAAAGTCTTACATAAGAATGTGCATGGAAGTTTTACCATAATAGCACAAACTGGAAATCAGCCAAATGTCCATCAGCAGGAGAGCAGATAAATGAATTGTGGTACACTGTGGGATACTCAACAGCAATGAACATGAACTAATGCTTCATATAACACATGAATGCATCTCACAGATATAATGGGGAGCAAAAGTACAAACCACAAATTCTTTCATGTGAAGTTAAAGTACAGGAAAAATCCATTTATGATGAATAAGGTCAAACAGTGATATCTTTGAGAGAAAAATGTTGATTGGGAGAGGGTCACGAAGGAGCCTTCTAGAGTGCTAGAAATCTAGAGTATCTTGATGGGGTAATAGTTATAGGGGTGTACGTAAGTGTAAATATATATCAAGCACTATGCTTAATATGAGTACAGTTTGCTGTATGTAAATTATAGCTTGATAAAAAGTAAAAAGAAAAAGGGATAAAAATGAAAATGAAAAATAAAATATCTCTCATTTCCTGTGGCTATAGGGCAATATATGCTGATTTATATATATATATATATATATATATATATATATATCAGACCCAAGATTTAATTGTAAGGGTGGCAAAACTGCAAAGGAGAGTGAATGCATGGCCTCAAAAAGTCTTCTATGCCAAGGTCAAGGCTCTGCTAGGAAAAGTTGCATCCTGACATCTGAGACGGTGACATTGGGTGGATAAGCTGAAATATCTTAAATCCCCAGGTTCCCATTAATCTTTTGCCAGAAGAAGCAACCCCTTCCCCCTTGCTAGAGAGAAAAATTTCACAATGGCTGGAAGCTTTGCAAAAACCTCACCTGAGTCAGGCGTCTTGCAAGACAATGCTTTTTTTTTCCTCTGTCTAAGATCGGACACCACATCCTTCACTGCCTCAGGAATAACAAGTGTCTACTGGGAAAATACATTTCCTACTCGAGGAGGAAATAGCTTATACAATCAAAACAATTACAGGACCAGAATAATCAGTACTGGCAAGAACTGGAGGAACATGTGTGGGAGTGTATTTTGAGAATGTTCAATCAGGGTGGTGGTAAAGGGAAAGAAAATAAATCTGCATAGTGGGGAACTAGTTGATATTAAAGCACTCTCCTGTGACGTGTGGTTAGGCCTCCTGGAAAGGAAATCTCAAGTCATCTTTATATGCTGCTAAGATGGGCTCCTGAAGGTTGGCCATGCAGACTTCTTACCATAAATGAGGTTGGGATGGCAGAATGGTAAAGAAGGGGTCTTAAGTCTCAGGGAGGTAAAAATGTTAAAATAGATTAATTACACTTGTTATATATGATCAGAGAACCCACTATCTGACTATATTCGCCAGAAAGCTCTAGAGAACATGGACTTCACTAAGGGAATAAGAAATGCACCAAGACGTTTGCATTGGGTTATTTGAGAAACTCAATGACACGTTTCCTCTATATGTTGAAGAGAAGGCTGTCTTGAAATCAGCCTTCAAAAGAGGTGACAGAATTCTAGAATGGCCAAGGCCAGGGAGTGGCACCTACCAACAGAGTCAATATGGACATAACTACTATAACAGCAGGCTGGAATTATAACAAGAGTTATCTTTACCTACAAAAATCCTTGCAAATGGTTAATAGATTATGATGTTCCTAGGAGCAAGACAGATATCCAGTCAAGGTTATTACTTACTTGCCTTATGAAACAGCAACAACAAATATAACAACAAAAACAACAACAACCAGAAACAGCTGCTAAGATTGACATCAGCTACAAAATGGAAAAATATTGTGGTCTCTAATCCCATTTTAAACCAACTCATAGACCAGAGGCTATGATTAAAGGGGAGTATGGGTCTCTTCGTGGAAGGACTTTATAATACCTCCTCAAGTATGCACACTAAACATTTCCCCAATCTTGCAGCCATTTACTATAGAAACTGAACACTAGAGAAAGGAATCCTCCCACACTTGTTGAGGATGGTTACATAATAGGCTCTGAACGGCCACTGGAACAGTCAAACCCAAAATGCCATCATAGACCAGTGGATAGAGTAAGGACTTATGGATGTCAAGAGATAAAGGCAGAAGTCCATGTTACTATGAGGCTAAAAACTTCCTGGAGATACAAAATAACTTATTTTGTGGTTATTTCCCCAGTTTCCTACTGTGAAATTTGAACAGACATAGTTATCATTTGGTAGAATTTTCACACTCTCTGACTGACCGTGTAAAAGTTATTGCAGGGTAGGAGCACCTGGGTGGCTCCATTGGTTAAACGTCCGCCCAGGGACAGAGTTAGATGTGCCAATGAAGTCTAGCATTTTCTTTGATTATGTATGTGGACAATAACCACTCTAAGATTGACAATACCTGTGACATTGGGATAAATAAAACATAAATATTTTCATGTTACATTATTATTTATGGCTATTATTACATTGAAATTATCAGTTATTACTTAGTCTTGATCTCAGCTCAGATCTTGATCTCCAGGTTATGATTTCAAGCCCCGCATTGGGCTTCATGCTAGGTGTGAAGCCTACTTAAAAAAATTGGGGGCAGAGGGCTATGAAGAAATCCTTAAAAATGACCCCCTCCATCCCTAGTAAAAATGCCAAGACAGTAAATCAAACATATCCCAAGAAAAATTTCAGGAATGCACACAACTTGCAAATATTTAAAGGAGGCTGAGGTGTGGGTTTCCATCATATTCCTGATTTACTTGTAGTACCTCTGCAAATAGATGATGCTGGCTAATGGTGATGTATTAACCTTAACCACTTGATAGCTCCAACTGCAGCTGATGGGCTAGATATAGTATCTTTAATACAAAAGATCAGTACAAGCTCTGGTATGTGGATTGCAAAGGGCTCTTGATCTTACAAACATGTTCTTCTCAATACCCAAGGGTAAAGAGGATGAAAAATACTTTTACACTTACATGAGAAGGACAGCAGTACATTTTTCTGTGTTGACTCAGGTCTATATAAACTCTTCTGGTTTCTTCATAATGTTGTCTGCAAAATCCCTGATCATCTTGACACTCTCGAGAACACCAAGCTGTTCCACTTGGACATCATAAGTAGACTTGGTGAAGAGGAAGTGGCAAGTTCTCTGGATGGCCTAGAAAGTACTCTGGATGCGTGCCAGAGGGAGGGGGATAAACACTACAAAGACCTGCTACTTCAGTGAAACTTTGAGAGGTCCAGCAGTGTGGCATGTCTCAGGCCACCTAAGGAATAGGACAGACTGTTGTACCTTGCACCACTAGCACTAGGAGCCACAGACGGGGCCTGGTGTGTCTCTTCAGATTTTAGAGGCAGCATTTACTGAACTGGGGGATATGGCTCCAACCTATTTATTAAGCAATTCAGAGGGCTGCCAGCTTCAAGTGGGGCCTAGAGGGAAGAGAAAATATATTACCAGTTTTAGATCACTCAAGTCACACACTAATGGAGAACCAATGGAATTAGAAGTATCCTTGATATATAAGGATTTAAAGATATTAAGAGTCATAGGTCAACCTTAATAGAAGAGTTGCAACTCAGACCCTAGGTTTATGCTTTGGTGGCAGAGAACTAGTTGCCATTTGAAAAGTGGCTCCTGGTGTCCCCAGTATAGACTGAGCTCCTGACCCGGGACATCAAATGACTATGTAACCAGTACAAGCCATCATTAATTCATGATTATAACATCCATCAAACAGTTAAGTTCAGATAGGTGTAGTAGTAACCCATCATAAAAGGAAAATGGTACACACAGGATGAGATTCAGCATGTCCCCAGGGTTCAGGTAAGTTACATAAACAGGTGGCCCAAGCTCCCCATCTCCTTCTTCTATTGCACTGATGGCTCACTTCGTACCTCTGACCAACCTATGGGGGAAGATAAAACTTGGGCTTAGTTGTCAGACAGGTTCACTCAATATGTTGAGCGAGAGCCAAAAACGCACTGCCTGATACACACAACTCCATACAAACAGATGGAGGCAAAGGAAAGTCCTCCCAGAGACAGAGTTAGATGTGCCAATAAAGTCTAGTATTTTCTTTATATATATAGACAACAAACCATTGAAAATATCTGTGACATTGGGATAAATAAAACTCATGAATATTTTCAGGTGACATTATTATTTATGGTTATTACTACCTTGAAACAGTCAGTTATTAGTTATTACATATTTAATTAATCAAGAAACACAATTGCTGTGTATTACTATAAGTAATTTCTTCTGTAATCCCATGTGTTTTATCTTATGCACTTAAAAACACTATTTTGCAGAGTCCATTGGCTTTACCACACTGAGGTTATAGCACAGAAATGACCCAGAATCAGGTCCAGAAAAAACTCACCTAGCAGTGACTATGGGCTTATATGTAGGGATAATCAGGCCAACATTGTCTATCGCACAGGGGAGCTGTATACCTTCGTCAGAATGGATAAGTTAAGCACTGTAGCTTTATGCTACGGATACATACTAAAACATGAATTCATCTTAAAATCATAGCATTGAGTGAAAAAGTAAAGACATACAGCAAAATCTATGTGGTCTACACAGCACCATGTGATTCAGAAAAATTAAAAACAGGGGCACACATGAAACAATACTACATACACTTCCATATCTATATATTTTAAGAGCAGATACATATTCGAGAACCTGTGTTACCGACGTCACACTATAGACTAGGAGCCAAGGGCCAGGGTACTAGGTATAGAACAAGACAGCTGTATGAGGAGGATGGAAAATAGAAAAAATATAGCTACCACATGAGAGGGGCCTGATGTGAAGCAGTAAGAAAGGTGAGCCATGAGCCGAGAAGTATGCATAATTCATCCTGCTGATTTCAAGTTCAAAGAAATAAACCAAAAGACCCACCATGGGGAGAGGCGAAAATTGGGTGATGGGCATTGAGGAGGGCACTTGCTGGGATGAGCACCAGGTGTTGTATCTAAGTGATGAATCATGAGAATCTTATCCTGAAGCCAAGAGCACATGATATATTCTGTATGTTAGCTAACTTGACAATAAGTTATATTAAAAAAATAAATAAAAGACCCACCATGAACAAAACGTAAAGGCAAATGAAAAGCTAGGGAAAATGATCGTGTAAAAAAATAAGGCAAAGAGTTCATTTCTTTAATGCAGAAGTTTCTATCAATTAATAAGGAAAATACACAGATTTTTTTTAAAAAATTGACAAAAAAAATTTAAAGCAGGCAATTCACAAAAGAGGACACACATATACAACAAGGAAATGTTTAAGGTCACAAATAATACAAGGTAAAATACCCAGCGTTGTCAAGGGAGGGGAAAAAATCTAACCCTCTCAAGCACTGCTAGAGAAGTCGGGAAGAGGGGTACAAATGTTCTGGAGGGAAATCTGGCCTCTATTAAAACGCCATGAAAATCTGCTCTAAAAACCTGCAAATCCTTGGCACAACATTTTCACATGTAGAAATGTAACTTAAGGAAATGACCAAAGCCCATGACACTTAGTTGCAGAAACTTAGTTACAAAGTGTTTACTGTAGCATTGTTTCTCACAACTGAAAAGAGAATAAGGTGATTAGATCTTGGCAAAGTGAATTGTAATATATTCATATTATAGAATAAGATTATGTCACTGAAATAGTATCAGTAAGATGGGAATGTGTTTAAAATATGGTGAAGTGGAAAAACATAAAATCTGTGTAATATCACTGTATGTTAGCCAATTTGACAAAAAATTATATTAGAACAATTTTAATTCAGCTAAAAAAATAAAATAAAATTTGTATAATATGAATGCATTTGTGATTTAACATTTATATAGTATTTTGAATCATAAAAACTTCACATTCATTAAAAGGATTTGGAAAAGAATGGTCAAGAACATAAAAATCACCCAAAGTTTCAACATACATATTCACTGTTTATACTTTACTGTATGTTATATGGATGAGAATCTAATGTAAACAAATGGAATAAAAACATGTTCTTTGGGAACTCAAATGTCAAATTTAATTTCTAATCCAAATGTTCACAAATGAGTGAATCCAGTATGCACTATTTACCTTTTAGGATGGATGACTGCTGCCTCCGCCTGAACTTTGACAAAGCTAGTAACACAGAAAAGCTGAGATGAAAATTAAGGAAAAATTTCCAAATACTGATTACAAAATAAATGATTGAAAAGAGGTAGGAAAAATGAATGGAATAAGACCCACCTATAGTTAACATTTACTTATTTATTTATGTGTTTGTTTGTTTATATTTTTAAGTGTTTGTTTTTGACAGAGAGGGGGAGACAGGGGCGGGGAGGGCTGGACAGAGGATCCAAAGCATGCTCTACACTGACAGCAGAGAGCCCATTGCAGGGCTCGAACCCATGATCCATGAGATCATGACCTGAGCCACCAACTGAACCACCCAGGCGCCCCAACATTTATTTTTATCTAACCACCTCAGGCCGTCAAGTATGAAGAAATTGATGATAAACCACTAAGAGGGTACAAGTTAAAATTCAAAGCTTGGGTTCTGGAGCCTGGATGCCTAGGGTTGAATCACTCACTATTCCAGCACTTACAAGCTCTAGGTCATTGGGCAAGCTAATGTCTCCGACCCTCAGTTTCCTTGGAATGGAGATGATAATAGGCTCTACTTTGGGGGTTGTAAGGTGAAATGAGAAAATAGATGTAAAGCATTTAGAACTGTTCCTGGTTCTTAATGAGCACACTGTAAATGTTAACTACTGGCTTTGTAAACATCAAACAATGGAACCACATTTTAAAATAGCTATCTGAAACCCTCCCCATCATGTGTAACTAATAAGTAATTCAGTATGAGGCTGCACACATATTACATTCCTCTCCTTCAAGTTAGCTCAGGAGAACTTTTTTTTTTTTTTTGAGGAGTGAGGCAGAGTCAGACACAGAGAGAGAATCTTGAGCAGACTCCAAGCTGCGTGTAGAGCCTGGAACCCAACACAGGACTCGATCCGACAACCCTGGGATCGTGACCTGAACCGAAATCAAGAGTCGACACTTAACCAACGGAGCCATCCAGGCACCCCAGGAGAGCTTTTTAGTACCAGGTATAAATACTCATGGCCGCTATCAGAATTGTTAAAGTGGAGAATGTGCTGCTGGATAGAGGCTGTGTGTGTGTATGACATCTCAAAGTTAGTATACAGTCTCTCAGTGGATTAACTTTCCCTGGTCCTTCTTGGATTGTTAGAATTGGGATTATGACACTTTCTATGGCCAACAGACATTTTGATGTTGGCCTACAAAGATATTTAAGGCTCAGAACTTAAAATCACTTAAAAGGATGATGTCAAAATAGATTTAAAAAAACTAAGCAATCCTAGTATATGTTAATTTTCTATTATTGCTGTAGCAGAATATCACAAATTTGTGGTTTAATTTACTATCTGACAGTTTGGGAGGTCAGAAATCTGAAATGAATCCCACTGGGCTAAAATCAAGGTATCAGCAGGTCTACATGCCACCTGAGGGCTCTCACGGGAGTATCTGTATTCTTTAAAGCCACCCATATTCCTCAGCTCATGGCACTCTTCAAAGTGAGCAATACCAGGCTGAGTCCTCTCCATGCTGTCTTTCTGGTTCTCTCCTCTGGCTCCCTCTTCCACTTTTAAGGACTCTTCGGATCACAGGGGGGCACACCTGGATAATTCAGAATACTCTCCCTACCTTAACATCAACTGATTAGCAAGTTTGATTCCACCTGCAACCTTAATTCCTCTTTATACGCAACCTAACATATTTGTAGGTTCCACGGATTAGGACATGGACACCTTTGGGGTGGGGTGGGAAGATTACTCTGTATACTGCTCCTAGTAAATGATAATGACCAAGTGAGGTAAAGAAATTGTACTTAATAGGAGTTTGGTGGAATTTAATGTCACTGCAGCTGGGGATGGTCATTGAAAGTTTAAAGGAAAAGGTAGATTTCTTCTGGTCTTAAATGCATAGTTTTAAAAGTGGAGGGGTGGGGGTCCAGATCAGAGGAGTAAGAACAAGGTCTAGAAAATATAAGAAATGAAGTGGAACCAGGGGACAAGGGTTAGAATATTTTGGCTAAAGCAAAAGTTCACAAAAGGGGAAAATGAATGGGAACCAGAAGGAGAAAGGCTGAGGAGTTTCAGAGTCATCCTTTCCCAAAGCTAACTGACCCCAGAGTGCTTTTTATAAGTATAATGTATTCATAGATGGCCATCAAAAGTTAAAAGCTTTTTTAATGTAATAACATCTTGATGAAACACCATTAGAAAATCAGTAGATACAGTGCCTGCATGAATTAAAGTAGGCAGCCGAAACTGTCCCCTCAGATGAACTGCAAGAAATGATAAAATTTGGATATTGCTCCATTTTTAAGACTCAGCCATAGAAAAATCAAAACGTTTTATGAAGAACAAATAATATCTACTATTAAATATCTCTCATATTTTTATTATACAAAATAGCATGCACAAATATTAAATGGGAAAGGGGTTTTTCCCCCATAATGTGGCTACTTGATGTTGAGAGTCACACTGAAGGTCAAGACCTCATCTCAGTGCTGCACCAAGTCTACTCCTTCATGTTGTCATCACAAAACAAAGCTGCATTTCACAAGGTGCATCACAGCAAAGGGAATATTGCATATATTGTGACATCCAAGCACTTTTAAAATAAGCTGTTACAAAAATAACTATGTTTTCCGTAGTTCACTTCTACACTGTTAATTTTACTTTCTTTTTTTTTACTTTCTTAAAAATGTAGGAGCACCTGGTGGCTTAGTCTGTTATGCTTCTGACTTCTGCTCAGGTCATGATCTCATGGTTTGTGGGTTTAAGCCCTGCGTCGGGCTCTGTGCTGACAGTTCAGATAGAGACTGAAGACTGCTTTGGATTCTGTGTCTCCCTCTCTCTCTGTCCCTCCCCCACTCACTCTCAAGCTCTTAAAAATAAATAAATAAATAAATAAATAAATAAATAAATAAATAAATAAATAAATAAATAAAATAAAAAGTATTATGCATACTGGTAAAAACCCAAATCTCTAACTGTACAAAGGGACAAGAGTAGAAAGCCAGTTCCCCCACCCTTGAGCCATAATCCCCTAGCTCACCTCCCCAGAGACCACCACTGCTGTCATTAATGCCAAGTGTCCTTGCAGACAGTACCTTTATACCCAAACAGTAGACTATTCCAGAAACACTGCTCTGGACCTTGTTTTTGCCATTCACTTCCCAGCTTTTTAAAAACTCATGCCACTGTTCAGCTTCACTCTGAAGTAGTCAGAGATTTGCTTCTGGATTCAGAAAGTGTGAGAAACCCAAGATGGCTTTTTTTTTTTTTTCCTAATTGACTTCTTTCAGCCTCAGATTCATGGGGAATGAGTGTAGTTAGAAAAGTTTAATTTATAGTGGGAATGGAACATCATAAATCCACATGGCAGACAGAAGAGGAAGCCACCACTACTACCACTAACAAATCAGAAGAAAACTGGAGATGAGGAGGTAATGAAGTCTGAAGCTCTTGCCCAGATAATAAAGAGAATATCGAAGATTCCACATCCAAGGAGGTGCCTAAAAGGAGTAGAGGAACTAGGTTAGAATGGGGATAAGTGGGAAGGGAGGATGTTCTTGTCAGGGCCTAAGATTTAATCTGCCTTCCTTTTGAGAATCAAGAGAAAAGTCCAACTTGTGAAACCCTTTCATGAAATTACCCCAGCCCTTCCTTAGGAAGTTTCGTAGTCCTGTACAACCTGCTATGGGAGTCTTAGGGAGATGGAAAGGATGAGGAGGCCAGGGAATAGAGGATCTGTCCTATCCCATGTCTTCCCAGATTCTGGAGGAGAGGGTACCAAAACTCAAGGTAATGACAGTGAACGAGGCCCGTAGGTGACCTGAGGCATAGTGGAAGATGGTGGGAAAGGAGCATGTTCTTTCTAGACAGAAGAAAGGCAAGAAGCAGGCCGCCTTGTGGCTGAGAGTCTGCTCGTTGGTTTGGTTTGCAGTCAGCACACCACAATTTACTGACCCAAAATGCGTTATCCTCTTTATGACTCAGTTTCCTCATCTATGAAATGTGGCTAGATATCTTAAGACTGAAGATGAGCGTCAGTGTTAAGTAACAAAATATGTGTATAAAGCTTAGAATGATGCCAGGCATATTGTGAGTACTCAATAAATGTGTGTCCCGATGATGACAGCAGTGGTTTTCAAAGTGATCGCCAGTGCCTAGGTTGGCTCTAGGCACTGGCCACCTCCTCACCCACTCGCAGCCCCACCATCGCTGCTTCTCAAACTCACCAGGATCTTCCGGCATCAAGGTGTTCACATGTGTAGCCTCCTGTGCTTCCACCGCCCCTTCCTAGATGCCTGCATGGCTCATACCCTCACCTCCCTCGGGCTTGCTCATGTGGCACTTGCACTGAGGGATCTTCCTGACTACCGACAACTCACCGTGCCCTCCCTTCTCTGCTTTGTTTTTCTCCATGACACATCATCATCTCTCGTCCATCATATTTTTACTATATCTCCTCCCTACCCTACATCCTCCCACTCAATGAATTGTAGGCTCTGTAAGAGCAGACGTTTTTTTGTTTACTGCTGTATCCCAGAGCAGCACTGGGATACTACAGGTACTCAGTAAATTCTCCTCGAATCAGTGAATGAATATTTCCTAGTATATCCATTCTCCCTTAGAGACACTTAGGCACACTTATACATGGATATGACTTCCAATTCTTACTATTACAATGTTGCAATGAATGTTGTAGGTGAATGTATCTAGAAGCAGAACTGCTGGGTCATGAGTTAAGCACAATTGTAATTTTCTAGATATACTGTTAATCAACTCTCCAAAGTGGTACTTATCATATTCCCATATGCAGTGTGAGGTTCCTGCTTCACTTTTTTTCACATTTTTTTTAATATTAGAGAAAGAGAGAGAGCATGAACAGGGGAGAGGCATGGGCGGGGGGGGGAGAGAGAGAGAGAGAGAGAGAGAGAGAGAATATCTTTAGCAGGCTCCACGCATACTGCAGAGCCAAATGCGAGGCTCGATCCCATGACCCTGGGATCATGACCTGAGCCAAAATCAAGAGTCAGAAGCTCAACCAACAGAGCCACCCAGGAGCCCCATTCCTGTTTCACATTTTTGATGGCACTTGATATTGTCAGACTTAGTTTTTGTGAATCTGAGTATTCAATGGTATCTTATTTTAATTTTCATTCACCTGATTACCAGCCAATTTCAACATCATGTGTTTGTTGATCACTTTGATTTTCTCCTTTGTGAACTGCCTATTCATGCCTTTTGTCCATATTTTTTATATATTCTGTGTAAATATTCTTTTTTATATCTTTTCTCTCTATATATTGATAGATACATAAATATATACACACCAATCTTTTATTTTATTTTTTTATTTTATTTTATTTTTTAATATTTTTATTTATTTCTAGGAGAGAGAGACAGCGTGAGCAGGGGAGGGCCAGAGATAGAGGGAGATACAGACTCTGAAATAGGCTCCAGGCTCTGAGCTGGCAGTCAGCACAGAGCCCGACACGAGGCTCGAACCCACGAACCGCGAGATCATGACCTAAGCGAAAGTCGGACGCTTAACCGACTAAGCCACCCAGGCGCCCCCCCAATCTTTTAATTATATGCGTAGCATGTAACTTCTTCAGTCTCTGTTGTTTTTGACCTTTTAAAAGTGATTTTTGATGCACAGAAGTTGGGACTCCACTTCTTAAACAAAGATTATCCCATGTTAATAATTTCTTAAAGATGTTTAGAATTTTTCTTACATACATATAGATTTAAAAATATACTTTAGGAAATAATTTCCATAGGCATCCATTTTACAGTAAGATCTATTACTATCTTATAGAATACCAGTGTCCCATGGGCATATTTGGGGAGACCCTTCTCTAAGAAATAGGGACAACCAGGAGGCTTTTGAGCAAGGTAGTGATGTGATGGGAACAGAGTACAGGAACAGAGAACACTATTTACTATTTTCTTATTGTTTTATGTGGGCAAGTTTGCCTCTGCCATCTTGACTTCACAGAGTTGTTCAAAAAATCTCAACTGATTGGCACCAAAAAAAAAAAAAAAGACACTCAGATCAATGGAACAGAATAGAGAACCCAGAAATGAACCCACAAACATATGGCCAACTAATCTTTGACAAAGCAGGAAAGAATATCCAAAGGAATAAAGACAGTCTCTTCAGCAAATGGTGCTGGGAAAACTGGACAGTGACATGCAGAAAAATGAACCTGGACCACTTTCTTACATCACACACAAAAATAAACCCAAAATGGATAACCGGCCTAAATGTAGAACAGGAAGCCATCAAAATCCTCGAGGAGAAAGCAGGCAAAAACCTCTTTGACCTTGGCCATAGCAATTTCTAACTCAACTTGTCTCCAGAGGCAAGGGGAACAAAAGTGAACTATTGGGACCTCATCAAAATAAAAAGCTTCTGCACAGTGAAGGGAACAATCAGCAAAACTAAAAGGCAACTGACAGAATGGAAGAAGATATTTGCAAACAACATATCAGATAAAGGGTTAGTATCCAAAATCTATAAAGAACTTATCAAACTCAACACCCAAAAAACAATCCAGTGAAGAAATGGGCAAAAGACATGAATAGATACTTCTCCAAAGAAGACATCCAGATGGCCAACTGATACATGAAAACATGCTCAACATCACTCATCATCAGGGAAATACAAGTCAAAACCACAATGAGATACCACCTCACACCTGTCAGAATGGCCAACATTAACAACTCAGGAATCAACAGATTTGGTGAGGATGCAGAGAGAAAGGATCTCTTTAGCACTGGTGTGGGAATGCAAACTAGTGCAGCCACTCTGGAAAACAGTATGGAGATTCCTCAAAAAATTAAAAATAGAACTATCCCATGACCCAGCAATTACACTACTATGTATTTATCCAAAGGATAAAGGTATGCTATTTCAAAGGGGTACATGCACCCCAATGTTTATAGCAGCACTATCAACAATAGCCAAAGTATGTTAAGAGCCCAAATGTCCATCGATGGATGAATGGATAAAGAAGATGTGGTATATATACACACACACACACAATGGAGTATTACTTGGCAATCAGAAAGAATAAAATCTTGCCATTTTGCAAGTACATGGATGGAACTAGAGGGTATTATGCTAAGCGAAATTAGAGAAAGACAAATATCATATGACTTCACTCACATGAGGAATTTAAGGTACAAAACAGATGAACATAAGGGAAGGGAAGCAAAAATAATATAATAACAGGGAGGGGGACAAAACATGAGACTCTTAAATATGGAGAAAAAACAAAAGGTTGCTGGAGGGGTCATGGGAGGAGGGATGGACTAAATGGGTAAGGGGCGTCAAGGAATCTACTCCTGAAATCATTGGAGCACTATATGCTAACTTGGATGTAAATTAAAAAATAAATAAATAGATATTTTTTAATCTCCTGCTGATTTATACAATGGCTAATTATCATTTCATCTGAAGTTCTTGTTTTATCCAAACATTTGGCTAGGCTGACATCACCCTGCATGGCACTCAGCCAAGGAGCTTAATAGGGTCTTGGTAACTTCTTTTCTAAAATACTTAATGGGAGGGGCACCTGGATGGCTCAGTCAGTTAAGCGTCCAACTTTGGCTCAGGTCATGATCTCACGGTTCGTGGGTTCGAGCCCCGCATCGGGCTGTGTGCTGACAGCCAGCTCAGAGCCTGGAGCCTCTTTCGGATTCTGTGTCTCCCTTTCTCTCTGCTCCTCCCCCACTCATGCTCTGTTTCTCTCTGTCTCAATAATAAATAAAAACATTAAAATTTTTGTTAAAAATTAAAAAAAAAAATAAAATGCTTAATGGGAAATCTATATGCCTAACTTCATATATGAAAGGTTTAGTGTAGCTGTTAATATTCTGGCTATGCTAAAATATTTAACACTCTGGAATTGAGGTCATGGGATTCCACCTGATATGTTCATTTTCGTTAACCTAAAGGCCTGATGATTATCAATTGATCTCTAAATGCCTAAACCCTAGTGTGACAGAGGAGACTTAGAGCCCAAATCTTCTTTCCTCAGATTGTCAAGGAAACATTCTAGAGTACTTATCAAGCTTGATCCTTTAAAGATAGAAAAGGTATGAAGCTACTTCTTGTAACTCAATTCTGATCCTCTTCCTTCTCACTCAGTTACAGGCTCAGGTAAACAACGCTGATAATTTAAGTGACATTTAATTTCTTCATTGTTTCCCACCTTCCATTCTTTTGACTTCTATTCATCTTCATTCAGTTCTAAATTCTAGTTTAAAGGAGTTAAAAGTAAAGTTCTTTAGGCATTGTTAGTTGAATGATAAATATAACTTATTTATAGCAACAAAAAAATATACTATTAAAATATCAACTAATTTGACTTAGAGACTATTACCTTTTCAAATACCATAATTATTGATAATGTTTTAATGAGAGGAATTATTAAATAATTTCTAAGTCACCAAAATAAGACAACTAATATGACAATCACTAAGGACAAGAGATAAAACTAAAGGCATATTTTTAAAGCATTCAACTTAAATGTTTATAGCCCATGTGTATATAAAAGAAAAATAACTTCATGATAAAGTAATTAACAGAGAGGAGCAATGGTTAGGTTTGTTTCACTATAAAGTACTTGTTTTAAATATTTTGTCACCATCTTGTAAACCTCTCTCTTTTACTTAACAAAATAGCATTAATCAGGGGCACCTGGCTGATTCAGTTGGTAGAGCACTCAACTCTTGATCCTGAGGGTCAAGGGTCTGAGCTCCATGTTGGATGCAGAGATTACTTTTTAAAAACAGCCTCAATTATTTTTTTCTGCTTATAGATTTAGCTACTAAGAGATTCTTTAAAAATCACAAAAAGATCCAAAGTACAAAGTTAATTTAAATACTACAGCACTTCCTATTCCAGAAACTTGTCTGGATCTTTGAATTTTGCTTCATCACATCCTAATGTATGATCTCTCTCTCTCTCTCTCACCCCATCTAACAATTTGTCCTCACTCTTTGTGAGCATAGATTGGAAGAATAGTAAGGGCACTCCCACACCCCAGAGAGAGATTAAGTGAGAACCGGAAGGGATGGGAAGTCTCTGTGAACAACATATGGAAGTTCTTAGATGGGAGGTACAGTCCAAAAAGCATCGCCTTGAGAAAAATCTCCCACTGAAAACTGAAAAATTTAATAATCTTTAAAGTCTGTTGGGTCACAAACAATCCTCAAAATCATTTCTCTTTTTTTCAGACCATACTAAGTAGTGAGTCAACATTACAAAACTAGTGGGAAAAAGCCAAAAATAATTAATATGAAAAAGGTATGTTTTCTTTCTCTATAGTGTCCTCTTCCAGTGACAAATGGAAAAAGTAGTATTTATCAGTCATTTAACAGAACACATTTATAAGTGACCCCAAGATTTGGTAAGAGCAAAGTATGGGAAAGGGGAGAAATTCAAAGTTTTATAAGAAAGGGTGTAAATAAAGCATTAGAGAAAAAATAATAAACATTAGAGAAAAAAACATGTACAGAAAAAAATAATAAAATTTTTGGCAGTTATGACTTAAACATAAGGTGGCAAATATTAAGATGGCACTGACTAAAAGAAAAGATCTGGAATTCACAAATATATTTCATTGTTTCAAAATTTAAGTGCATTACAGCTTACAAGAACTATCAGATGATCCTCTTTCTCAGAGGAGGTAAAATAAATCCCCAGCCATCATGCTTGCTATTTGAGGAAAACAACGAGATCTTGTTTACCTTCTTTCGGTCTAGTGTAGATTTCTCTCCTACCTGGTCTGAGGCTCACACTATTAGAACCACGCCTTGAGGTTACATAATGCATATAGGGCATTGGCCCAGAGGGTACAATTGCAGCCAGTGATGGTGAAAAGGTTCTTCTTAGCATGGATTCTCTTGTCGGATCACGCAGTCATGGATGGATTCCTGTCCACCCTCCCTTCTGCTGAGTGCCTGTTTCTTTCAGGCAGTAACAGACTCTGGCTATTGGAAAAATGAATAGGATGTAGTCTTTTTCCTTTAGGAGCTCCTTGTTTGGCAGAAGACACTAATAGAAAAACAAATACAATGCAACGGGATATATTTTCAACTACATTTGACAAAGGTTGAAGAGAATAATATCCAGCATTAGCTAGAACGTAAGGAAACAGAACAGAAACACGGTGCTAGAAGCTCAAATTGGTAACAAGTTTTCTGGAGGACACTGTGGCACTATGTACCAAACCTTAAACAACAACAACAACAACAACAACAAGTGAATATAGTCTGCCTCAGCAGAGCCTCAGAGCGCAGGATTTATCCTAAGGAAATCATCAGACAAGTTTGCAAAGATGTTTGCACACATGTATACAACAGAATATTATCACCATTAAGACAGCTACAGATTTATGCAGTCAGTAAGAGATATTATGCTTTTGATATATGTTTGAGTGAAAGGTAGATTATAAAGCATAATACAGATGTGATGAAAATGATACTTAACCTCTGTGGTCTTCCTCTGCAAAATCTATAACGCCAGTCTAATCATGAGAAAAAAATCAATGTCCAATAGCGAGACATCTTATAGTATCGCTGACTAGTACTTCAAAACTGTCAAGGTCACCAAAGCAAGGAAGTCTGGAAAACTGTGAGATCCAAGAGGAGTCTAAGGAGACACAAAAAATAAGTGTAATGTGACATCCTGGGTGGGATCCTGCAACGGAAAAAGGGCACTAGGTAAAAACTAAGCCTCTCAGAAAAATCTGTGAACTTTAGTTAAAATAAATGTATCAATATTGGCTCGACAATTATGACAAATGTATAATATTAATGTAACATGTTAACAACATGAGCAGTTATTTGAGAACTCTGTACTAGCTTTGTAGCTTTTCTGTAAATCTAAAATGTTCTGACAGATTTTATTTCAATCAATAAAAAAAAAAATCAGTTTTAAAGATATATGTTAACTATATAGGCATAAGAAAAAGTGGGGAAGAATATACCTCAAGGTGTTAATTTTTTTCAGTCAGATTTACTGAGATATAATTTATATACAGTAAAATGTAATTGTTAAGGGTACAGTTCCTTTAGTTTTAATTTTAATATACACAGTCATGTAACTACCACCATAATGAAGACACAGAACATTTCCATCAGTGCTAAGGCCTTTTGTAGCCCACTCTCTGGCAACCACTGTTTTCTTTTCCTTTGCCTTTTCCAGAATCCATATAAATAGAATCGTACAGGATGTACTCTGTTGATTAAAATTCTTTTTTTCCTCAGAATGTAAGACTCTGGGTAATAATTTCCTTATTCTTCTTACCTTGCTTATATACATTTTTAAATTTTCTATAATAGACATAACTTTTGCTCTTTAGAAAAATAAAAGTAAAAAGTCATTGTAATGGGTATTATACTAATAAGTGCTATAATAATAATGCTGTTGGAGTACTTATGAGGAAATTTTTGTTTAAGATATTCAAGCTGCAGGATTATTTTACTAAAGAGTTAAATTCTAAGTGAAGTTAAGAGGTGGGTTCTGGGATTAGCTAGAGCTAGGTAAAAATCCTAGCTCCACGACTGACTGGTTGTATGACTTTGGTAATCTATGTGATATTTTTTACCTTAATATCCTCATTTTAAAAATAGGGTTAACACAGTACCTGTCTCATAAGGCTGTTAAAAGGATGAAATGAGGCTGTATGTAAATTTGTGCACAACAGATTTTGGCTACTACGATCATTTAGATTGTTTATTCTCCTTCTCGTGACGCTGCTATCGCTGGGATTACTGAGCTGTTGAGAGGTGGAAGATACGCAAGGCCGTTCTAGGCCAAGGAAACAGAACGCGTGAGAGCAGTTATGGAAGTGCCTCCAAGGACAGAGTGGCAAATAAGGGGCCGAGGGAAAGGAGGCAGATAGCCCAGAGGTCATGAAGGGCCTGCTCACCCAGGCCAAGGAAACTGTTCCTTCTCCTTAGGCCCGAGGACAGGAACCATTCTGTCTGGTCATATATATTGTATTTCTGGTTGCTTGTCCTATAGTAGTTTCACTCTTTCTGCCAGGTCAGTCTCCCCTTTCCCCTTCGACTCCCCAGGCTGCCAGAGCATTCCGTTCATTTCTCTGTTGCCGCGTGTAAAATGTGGCCCTGTACTCACTTGTTTACAAGCCCGCGTCTCCAGTGAGGCATGACCTCTTGTAGACTCTGTCCCCTACCTCACATTCTATTCCAAAGAGGTAGAAAATCCTTACCAAATACTTAAATTTTCTCAGGACAGAAAAGAAAACAAAAACTATGAGAGGATCCAATTCCTGTTAGATATGTTCCCGTAAGGAGAAAACGTAGAAACTCCAAGAACTGAATGATCAGAAGGAAAAAGAGGATCAAAGGGGAGACAGACCGGAAGCTCTACCAGAGGCTGGAAGAGGGGGGAACTTCAGCATCTTTACTTAACAGTTTTCACTAGAAAAATTGAGCAGCTTTCATCAATTAACTCTGAATATCCTACTATATTAAGAAAGTGGTAGCTCTGTATATGTCAATATGAAATGCAATGTAACTTACATTGCTAAGTGAAATAAGAAACTTTCTAAACAATGTGCCTACACTAAGTGTGGGGGGAACACGTCTGTATACACACACATACACATACATGCAACGGATGAAACCAAAAACACAGGTTGTCTCTGAAAACAAGAGTTCCTTTTCATCACGAACTTTTCACTACCTTTTACTTTAAGACCAAGCTTTACATATGTTAATCTACTCAAAATTCATTTTTAAAGAGATCCATAAAGTGATCTTTTAGAATACATTTCTAAAGTTAACTATTAATTCTCTCTCTCTCAAAAAGAAACATAAAAATTTTTAAATAAAATTATTTATTAAAAAAGGAAGCCATATACATACATAAAGGGAAAAAGGTCCAGAATGATATATAACAAAATGTGAATGGTACACATTCTGTGGATATTTTTTCTTTTCTCCTTTGCTAGTGTTTCCTGTTTCTGTTTTCTAATTTTACTGGTTCCTCCTTTTTCCCAGGGCTCAGTCCTTAGTAGTTTTCTCTGTCTGTATTATTTTGGTGACCTCATGGAATCTCATGGCTTTAAGTACCAATAATATGCTGGGCAAATTTACATTTGCAGGCAAGATCTGGGTTCCAGGCTTAAATATATGACTGTTTATTCAACATCTTCACTTGAACGTCTAAACATCAGCAAGTCAAACATGATACAACCAAAAGCGAACTTCCTGCCCCCTCCCACACATTTCAACACATAAGTCTTCCCATCTAATATGGAAAATCTTTCTTGCAGTTGCTCAGGCCAAAACCTTGGGTGGCACCTGAGTGGCTCAGTCAGTTGAGTGTCTGACTTTGGCTCTGGTCATGATCTCACAGTTTGTGAGTTTGAGCCCCACATGTGGCTCTGTGCTGACAGCTCAGAGCCTGGAGCCTGCTTCAGATTCTGTGTCTCCTTTCTCTGGCCCTCATTCACTTGCATTGCCTCTCTCTCTCTCTCTCTCTCCCTCTCTCTCAAATAAACATTAAAAAAGAAAAAAAAACAAAACTTGGGAGTTATTCTTAAGTCTCACAGCCCCCACCGAATCTCTCCATAAATCTTGTTAGTTTTATTTTCAAAATGGATCTGGGTTTTGACCACTTCTCCCCTCCTTTACAGCTGATCCAGGTACCATGTCTCACATGGATCACCACCATGATCTCCAAATTGGCCTCCCTGCTTCTCCACTTTACCCTCTACAGTCTATCCTCAGCAGCAGGCTGAAGTAGTGATCTATCAAAATGTAGACGACCACGTCTCTCCTCTGCTCAAAACTCTCCAGGTGTTTCCATTTCTCAAAGGGAAAAAGCTCAAACCCTTAAAACAGCCTGCAAGGCCCCATGTAATCTACTCAGCCTCCCCCCACCCCACCATCCATATAGCCTCGCCTCTCTCACCCCACCACTTTTGCCTTTCTCTCACTCACCCCCCTCTAACCAGCCTGCCCTCCCATCTCACACCATGGGTGCTGGTCCTTGCTCTGGTCTGACTCCAGTCAGTCTCAAGATTCATCTCCTCTTTGCTTAAAACTCACCTGCCCAGTTGGGCCTTCCTAGAATGCCATGTCTATAGCTGCAACCACAAACCTTGCCCAGCTCCATCTTTTCCCCTAAAGGTCATCCCTTTTTATTCTATAACAAAGATTTGGTTAATTCACGCAGAATTGGCCATGCTCACATATGAATACAAGCTCTATGAGAACAGGGATTTTTGTCCATATTGTTCACTTAGCCTAGAAAATCTGAGGCACAGAGTAAGATACTCAGTAAAACGCATATTGAATGAACAAGCTTGCATTACCTGTGAGGTAAAGAACAATTTTTAGGGGCATCTGGGTGGCTCCGTTGGTTAAGTGTCCAGCTCTTATATACTGCTTAGGTCATGATCTCATGATCTCACAGTTGTAAGACTGAGCCCTGCATTGACTCTGTGCTGAGCCTGGAGCCTGCTTGAGATTCCCTCTTCCTCCGTCCTTCCCCTGCCTATATGTGCTCTCTCTCAATCTCTCTCTCTCTCTCTCAAAAAAAAATACTTTTACTATTTTTTAAAATGTTTAAAAATTTTTTCTTTTATTAATGTTTATTTTTAGGAGAGAGGGAGCAGGGGAGGGGCAGAGAGAGAGGAAGACAAAGGATCTGAACCAGGCTCTGTGCTGACAGCAGAAAGCCCGATGCGGGGCTCAAACTCACAAACCGTGAGAGTGTGACGTATAACTGACTGAGCCGCCCAGGTACCCCCCAAAAATAATAATTTTAAAATAAAAGTCACTATAATGAATGAATGCTATAAGTGCATACTTAATAATAATTTGAAAGCTTTTTTGAATGTATATAAATATTATATTTTCCTTTAAGCCTTTCCATTTTTGTTATCTTAGGAAAATACATTCCTGGATTTTACTTATTGTTTTCCTATTTATGAGAACTGAAGCAGCAGAAGGCTTTTTAAAACTTTCACTCCGGAAGAACACGCTGAACCATTTTATTTCAGTGCTTTCCTTTCCTACCGCAGGCAGCACAGCAGAGACAAGATCAACAGCATCAGGGCTACATGACAGGGGTGCCCATCTCCACCACCATGTTAGCCTCTCTGAGCCTCCTTTTCCACATCTGGAGAATGGGAATGATACCTCATATGGCTGTGAAGATTAAAGGGGACCACAGCTAATATTTGCCCACTGCTTACATCACCAAGTGGGTAGTATCCATTTTCACAACTTAGGAAACAGGGGCCAAAGGTCAGAGAACTAGGTAGGTAGGAGGGTCAGAAGCTTGTTCCCTACACAGTAAGTTCAGGGCTCTTTCCCCCTCCCCTCACCACCTCTTACCTCTTGGGGAGAGGGTAAAGGGTAGACAAAGCATCTGATGGCAACCAGTTGGGAACCGAAGTCTGTGCCTTCAGCAAGTGAGAGATCATGGCTCTGAGCAGCGTTCTCTGGGAGACCACCACTGCCCACACCCGGGGGCACGAGAACCCCCTCAGGCAATTGTACACCTAAGTGACTTAGAGAGAGTTAACAGTAACACAGGGCAGTATCCCTCCTACTTCTCCTTTCCTACTCATGGAAATAACCATACAAAGTTACATTCCCCTTCTCTTTGGGTCGCAGCTCAATAACTGATTTCCACCCCAGAAATCTTGCCTTCACACTGCACATACAGTGTACGCTGTCCTCTTTAATTCACTTCCCCCTCTCATGAGCTCTTTAGCCAGTTACCTCAGGTAAATCCTCTTCCCTCTCTAACATTCTTCGGTCCATTTACAAACTCCAAAATAACTCCCTCATGGGTGGTAAGCACCAAAGTAGTATTCATACTACACCGAAATTAAGACAAAACACCCAGTCATTTACTTTGAGCTGTTCTAGGCTCAGTGAAAAATACTGTACACCATCCTAGACAGTGATCAGATAGATGTCACCCTCAAAATCTTCTCAGACAAGTCCCTTACCTTTTCTTGAGAAAGAGAGAGAGAGAGAGAGAGAGAGAGGCAGAGGGAGAGGGAGAAAGGGAACCTTAAGCAGGCTCCACGCTTAGCACAGAGACCAATGCAGGGCTCGATCTCACCACGAGATTGTGACCTGATCCAAAATCAAGAGTCGGATGCTTAACCAACTGAGCCACTCAGGCTCCCCTCCTACCTCTTTATTTTAAATTAATGTAGCTATGGTGAACAGTGCCTACGGTAGCCATAGGCCAGCTCAGACCCCCATTCTAATATTTAGCTGTGTGACTTTGGGCAGCTATTTCTCCTTTGCCCCAGTTTCCTCATCTGTGAAGTGGGATCATCATGGAAATCTGCCACCCAGAGTTATTAGCAGGATGAAATGAGTTTATTCATTTAAAGCCCTTAGAATGGCGTCTGGCCCAGAGCCAAAGCAAAATAAACAACAGTCACTGAATTTCATCAAATATGGATGTTTCATATATTAAAAACTTTTCTATTTCTTGATCTTTAAAACACTTTTATTGCTGGGGGCACCTGGGTGGCTCAGTCAGGTGAGCATCTGACTCCTGATTTCGCCTCAGGTCATGACCCCGGGGTTGTGGGATCGAGCCCAAGCTGGGCTCCATGATGAGCATGGAGCCTGCTTAAGATTCTCTCTCTCTCTCTCTCTCTCTCTCTCTCTTTCTCTCTCTCACCCTCCGTCCCTCCCTCTCTCTCTCCCTCTTTCTCCCTCTGCCCTTCCCCTACTTGCATGTGCACATGTGTACTTTCTCTCTCTAAAATAAAAATTTTAAAAACCCCTTTTATTATATTAAATTTTAAAGAAAATGTAACTACAAAGAGTATTTCAGTCATATAATCAATTAAATATATTCTTACTAGGTAATCTGAAGATCTAATACTCACAATAAATAAGCTTATTTTGAATTCAGAAATATTGGCAAGTGAAATTTTGAAGTGCATTTTATCTGGAAGACAGGGGGTGCTTACGTTAAGTATGCAAGTGTACATGAAACTATGACATGTGATTTAATTTACCAGAAAATCCTTTACTTTTTTGAAATAGGACTTATTTCGTGAACAATCCATCTGTTTGTGTTAACACAGCTGGTATGCATCAGGCACCTGTGAAAAGTGTAAGTCAGAGGTGAAGGGATCCAAGATCTCCTTGCTTATTCACAGTGCTTGGCTTTTAGAACCAGGCTCACAAATGCTAGAAAACACTGCATTTGTATAAAATAATCTCTTTAGACTATATCATCTGCACTTGGCTGAGGGGTCAGTTTCCTGAAAGTTACTCAGCTAAAGAACTCTGATCTGCACGGGTAGCTACAACGGGCAGAAGGTTGGACTTACAATGAGGAAGCCGATCCTATCAGCCACTTCCTTTCCATCTCTCCAAATAAGGAAACACCGCTGCGCCTGCAGACCTGGTGAAGTTCTGCTTATTTTGGAATTATCAACAACAGAATACTTGTTGGTTAAGACTGCCGGATTCAGCAAGGGGAAATGCAGGATGACCAGTAGGAGGTGATTTTCAGATACACGAGGAATATTTTTTAGTATAAATATGTCTCAAAGATTGCGTGGGACTTATACAAATAAAGCATTCTTTGTGTATCTGAAATTCACATTTAACCAACCATCCTGGATTTAATCTGGTCACTCTATTTGTTGGAAGAGGATTTATTTCTAGACATATTACTGCTCACTCGCTTTCTCTCCCCCTCCTCCTCTTTCCCCCTACACACACACACACACACACACACGCACACACGCGCACACATTTTCATAATTTGATCAGAATACATGTGTTTTGTAAACAACTACCCCCAATTTGTATTCACTATCAAGGTTTTGGAAACTGCTTTCTTTTGTGTTGAAATTAGAGGGAAAATCCATAACCTCACATAATTATATTTTATTACTTCTTTGGATCTGTACAATTACAGAAATAAACTAAGAATTCAGTTTTTATTTTAACTCATTTATGTTCTCAACGTTAAATGGACTCTGGTCTCAGAACAATTTAATATGAGATAATGCTGCCACCTGGAGATCAGAGGCAGGTATGACTAAGAATCAATCTAAATTCTAATTCCTGAATAAGTAATCTGAGTTATGGTGACACTTGGTTTAATAATGCCATCTGCCACTTGCCATCATATAGGTCTAATTCTTTCCTCATTTATTCATTAATTGAATGAACATTTTCTAATTTCCTATGGTATGCCAGACACTATGCTAACTTTGGGGATATAAAGATGTGTAAAACCTAGATCCTTCCATGAGTAGCTAACAGACTGGTAGGAGAGACTAGCATATTAACAGGTATCATCCCATGTACCTTTGCCCCTTTAAGAGTGAAGCAAATTTGAATATAATACTTGTCTTCATGTAGTGGGAAACTCCTCCCTCTCCAAGATTACAGCATAGATTGTGGCTTATAATTTTCCACTCACTTTGGACTCTAAGCTCCTCCTTCACCTGACATAGTGCTGTTTATAGATCACTTTATTGTTACACACACGTTGCTCTTATTCCCCATAAATCTCCCAAAGGTGTAGAACACAATGTTTTTAGTTGATTTTCTTTCTTTCTTTTTTTTTTTAAATGTTTTATTTATTTCTGAGAGAAGAAGAGAGACACAGTGTGAGCATGCGAGGGTCAGAGAGACAGGGAGATACAGAATCTGAAACAGGCTCCAGGCTCTGAGCTGGCTGTCAGCACAGAGCCCGACGCGGGGCTCAATCCCACAAACCATGAGATCATGACCTGAGCTGAAGTCGGACGTTTAACAGACTGAGCCACCCAGGTGCCCCTTTTAGTTGATTTTCATAATGATTCATACAAAGCACTGATCTTGCAGCGAATTTATCTTTAAGTTTAGAAGCATGGAAGACGTGTGTGTGCGTGTGCATGTGTGTGTGTGTGTGTGTGATGAGAGCAACACTAACAATTACAAATTGAACAATGGACCTCACTGATCCTTTTAAAGTGTTCTCCCCGCCACCACTTTGACTCTCCTTTCTCACTCTGCTCCCTTCTTTGCTGTCCTTTTTTTCAACATTTCCCCACCCCTACCTTCTACCACAGTGAGCAATTCTTCCCAGGTTATTATATAGAACAATTCAACTTGCTCAATTTCATATCCCAAACTCAGCCTCCTGTCCCCCTGGGCAAATCCAACTCTCCTTGCTCCCTTATGACATACAATGGGCTATCTACCTAGAGTATCATCCCCTTTCCCCCCCATACAAGGGTTATTTCCCCTCGACAGGAATTATGACAGCTCTTAAAAGGCAGAGTGGTAGCAGTTTAGGTTTTAAAGAACATTTTAAAATTTCCTCATTGGTTATCATGTGTTATGAGGGCATCTTCTACTCTTCCCTTCCTCCCTGCTTTGCTGCCCCCCACCTCCCTTCCATTCTCTCTGCTACACTGTAAGCTATCCCTACACGTATTTCTTACTGGTCTTGTGGTACTCTGGTGACACCGCTAAACTTAAATTAAAATTCAACAAAGGAGAGAAAACTGATGGAAGGCTGTCATGCATTATAGCTAATTTTCTGGTCCGCGGTATACTTCACTTTCTGGTTAAGCCTATAACACAAGCCTTCTTCTAAAGCTGGGGTGTTCCTACAAGAACTTGGAGAAAAGATATTGGAAAGATGAGCTATCCTCTTGCTGATATCTTGCTGATAACCATTCCCTAATCTTGTTAACTGCTCTTGGCCTTAAGAAGGAAGTGTGAATGTGAAGTTGCATTTAAACATTAATTTCTAAAGTCATAAACTAAAACTATCCCAAATATTAAGTTTTAAAAGAATTACCGAATTAACAAATTCCTTAAACTTTCGGATTCGTTCCTTCATCAGATCTCCTAGGTAGGAAGGGTGGTGTCCAAACCACAAATTGCCCCACTGAAAAGGAGCACTTGCCTGGGCATTAGTGATGTTATCTGATTAGCACTGTGACAGGGCTGGATCTTTGGACTCTGGAGATTAAAGAGGGATTGTAGAAATCACTTCACTTTCAGAAATAAAATCAGAGAACTTCATTAATTCACAACACATACATTTATCGAGTATCCACCTTATGTCACATTCTATGCAATGTGCTTGAGATACAAAATCAAAACATGGTATCTGTCAACTAGGAACTTGTGGCCTAGTGAAAACGCAAATAGGGCAAAGACCATATATGTAAGGATTCTGTAAATGTCTAAGACTTTGCCATTTTTCAGGTCTGTTGTTTACCCTTGTTTGTTCCTACAAAGCAACTAGCAGGAAAATACAATTGTAAGAGGCTCTGCATTTATTTTTGAGCCCTTCACTAACGCTTAAAATGTATAGCTTAGAGTAGGCCAGGACCCTGACATTCTGTCCGTTTCATGAATATGGCAAGTTCATTTATGTTTTAGGGCTTTATTAGCTGTCTTCTGAGCCAAGCACACGAGGAAGCACTGAGCCTGAACTCTCCTGGCCTAGGCATAGCAGGGAATGTAGAAAGTAGGAAAAGTAGGTAGAAAACACTAGGCAAATGATGAGTCGGCTTCCAAACTAATGCAAAACAAAATAACACCTCTTCCCATAAGAACCACAGGGACAACAAGGGGAGACTTTCTTCCAGGTTCTGAGGTAGAGTAGCCATTTGCTTTGGGTTGAGATACCTGTCTTTTCCTCTACAATGTCACCTTCTCAAGTGAAAGGACAATGCATGCTTGTATCTCAAGAATGAAGGTGTAAAACACTGGCTTCCAAACTCATTCATCACCTGATGACCTGACAGAAAAATATTCCTGATTCAAAAAAAATGTGGAAAAAAAAGATTATGTTTATGATGCAATTGGAAATTTGAACACTGGCTGGATATTTAATGATATTAAGCAATTATTACTATTTTAGTTATGACAGTGATATTGTAGTTAAGTTTTTTTCTATCTTCTAGAGTCTATACTGAAATATTACCGATTAAATGATGTCTGGGATTTGCTTCAATATAATAGACAAGAAGAGAAAATGTAGGGAAAGGGGTGAAACATAATTGGTCATGAGTCAATAGGTGGATAATGGGTACAATGAGTTCATTGTAATTTTCTGTATTCTTTGATATATGTTTGAAGTTTTCCATAAGAAAAAATTTTTAATGTTTATTCTGAGAGAGAGAGAGAGAGAGAGAATGAGTATGGGAGGGGCAGAGAAAGAGGGAGACAGAATCTGAAGCACGCTCCAGGTTCTGAGCTGTCAGCACAGAGCCCAACGCGTGGCTGGAACTCACCAACTGCGAGATCATGACGCGAGCTGAAGTCGGACGCTTAACCAACTGAGCCACCTAAGCATCCCGAAAAATATTTTTAAAAATAGAGATTCCTGAGTTCCCAAGAGATTCTGGCTTAGTAGGTCTAGGGCCCGTGGACTGTATGTTCCCATCAGTCTCTATACTAGAAGATTCACCAACAGCACTCCTCCTTGCCTACCTATGCTACAGCGTATATTAGCAGTGGGGCTGGAGAGTGATGCTCATCAAAGCTCCTATCCTTTAAATATTGTCCTTAGGAAGAAAGGGTCTGATTAATTTACACCAAGTGTCCATTTAACAATCAATCCAAAGGAGGGATATTTGCAGTTTAAAGGAAATTCTAGTATATTTCAAAGAACAAAATGTCTTTCAGGAAAGAACTCTAGATTTCTTCCTGGTAAAAGAAATCAGACTCCAAGTTGTACCTCTGTGGCTCTATCTCATGGCATTCTCCCTCTAAGTCAGTACAATCTGCCGCACAGACCTCCTGCTTCTTCAAATATGTCAAGCTCGTGTGTGCCTGAAGACTTGTGGTTTAACCATACATTTCCCACAAGGGTGTTCTTCCTCTAGATCATTCCATGGCTGGCTCCTGTACTGCATTCATAACTCAACCCCTAAAGTTGCTTTTTCAGGAAGGCCTTCCCTGACACTCCCTCTTCAGTGCCTCACCCCTTAAAGTAATGCCCTATGACCTTATGCTGTTATTTCAGAGCACTTTTTACTAACTGAAACACTCTTGTTTGTTTACTAATTTACTGTCCATCTCCTTTATCAAGAATGTAAGATCTGTCACTATAGGGCTCTTGTCCATCTTATTCATAGATGTCCCCTGACCTCCTATAACTGTCTGGCCAAACTAGGGACTCAATATAGAAGTCTGAAAACCCAAAATATGTACATTTGTCAGGATACCTTCGTGTGTCCCTACATTATATTAGGGGTTGTAAATGCAAATACCACAGGGCTCAGATGAGTACTCAAGGCAGAAGGACTTAGAGAAAAGCCAGAGAACACTTGAAATGATCTAAAGGGAACAGCTGTTCTTCAGTTTGAACTATTGTTGCCAGGCTACGGTGCAGACTTAGTATGGTCAGATCTTCCCATTATTATTGGAATGCCAAATGGATGGAATGACATTGATTCTACTTTATTCCTTCCATTTTAACTGTTAGCAACCAATTTGAAAAAAATTAGAATAGCATGAGAATTACCAGTTTGCATGCTCTGCTCATACAGATAAAATAATTCAGAGATTAGTTAAGAGACATTGAGAAATGACATCGAGAAGATTGTACCATACAACATTGTTTGTAATGGTGAAAAATGGGAAACAACCAAAATTTATCCATCACTGTAGGAATTCCCAAACAATGCGCGGCAGATTTATTTGACAGAATACTCTATAGCTAAAACAAATGAAGTCTAGCCATATGCATCAATATGGACAGACCCCAAAAACAGAGCTGAAAGAAGCAGCCAAGTTGTAGATCAGTACACAAAACGGCATTCATGTAAAACTTTGAAAGTCCAGTCATTCCATATATTGCTTACAAATACGTGTAATCGTGAGGGTATACAAACCTAGATCAGCAAGGTGCATATCAAATTTAAGACCACACTTGCCTCTCAGAAGGGAAGTAGAGTGGTACTGGGAATAGGGGCACCCACTTAATGTGTAACGTTCTATTTCTTTCACTTAAAAATATAAAATGACAAAATGTATCATCATACCATTCTGGATCATGGGTACATAGATGTTCACTCTTTATTTTCAAAACATTTCTTAATTTTTGAAACTGGTGGGAGTGGTGGTGGAAGTGCATCCCAAACTAGAATACGTGGGTTCCACTTTGCTCTGCCTCTCTAGCTTCGATGTATTGATATCAATCTCTAGATGCGGTTTCCTCATTAACAAATTCAGGGGAAACATGTGGTACTATCCAGGGTCTCTTCAATCCAAAGATTTACAAACGTTAAGACGTCCCCATACAGGAAAGGATATCCAGACTAGGGAATGAAACATGGGTCTCTCCCCTCATTTAGGAGAGTTCTCTCCCACACAATACACAATTCTCTCTCCAGAAGAAATATGTATAGTGAAAGAAATGTCTTGGTGACGAGAGACACGGATTTATTAGCTTTTCTGAGTGTCAGAGTCCTCACTTCTAAAAGGGGGATACTACCTGCCTCGTGGAATTGCAGTGAGGGTGAGACACAGCGTATGTATACGGCCTGAGCAGAGTAGCTATAAATAGGAAGAGAATCTCGTTTAGGAGCTTGGCATTGTGTCATTGAACAGAATGAACGGTTTTTCACGCTTCCAAGCTTTACCTTGAGAAGTCTCGGCGAGGCAGTGGATTCGGTTGCTATGACGACACTCGGGTTCCGCCTCGGAGCTTGCTCGAAGAGCGTTCTGGGCATTGTAGTGCGTGGAGCCGACGCTCAGCCAGGGGGCGGGGCAGCTTCCGGGGGGCGCACTGCGTTTCCCGTGCCTGCCTCCACGGCCACACCCATCCCTCCGTGCTTCGGGGCCACAGAACCCAAAATAAAAGTCCAGCTATGGTCTCTGTGTCCACGTTCGCCTAAAATACAGCGGAGAGCAAGACAGCAGAAGCAAGGCAGTGCCGAGGGCGGAGCCAGGAGCCGTCCTGCTGGGGCAGGAAGAGGCGAGGCTTCCGCCGGGGGCACGGAGGCCCCGCCTCCTTGCGTCACTTCCGTAAACAAAGGGTACTGTGGTGGCGCTGGGTCCGGGATGTGACCCCGGCTCTAGCTGCAGCGGTAGCGTCGGGGGCTGCAGCTGCGGCGGTGGCTTCGGGGACTCCGGGGTCTTTGCAGGTTGAGGAAGAGGACCCCGATCCTCTCTTTCCTCAGGTACGAAGTGGAAGCAGAGGCGCTTCCACAGTGTCCCCTTTAGGCCTCTTCCACCACCCACTCTAGCCACTGCTCAGTTTGGGGAAGTGAAGGGTCATCGTGCTGGCTGGTTGGGGAAGGAGAATAAAGATGAAGTCCAGAGGGACTCCTAGTCCTGATTGAAGGCTGTGTGCTCCTGGCACTCAGTGAGTAACTGTGAGCAGTCTGCGGAGGCCTTCTCTAAAAGGTTCCTTGCTGCTTGTTATTCAGGGACATTTTCGGTTCTTTTGTGGCAGAGATGTTGTCTTCCAAAAGCGGATACATTTGGAGCCCTGACCCCTCAGAACATCATAGTTTAGACTGCTGTTGGTTTATTTGCATTACCTTACTACCCAGGCCTTGTTTTTCTTTTTCTTGTATCACCAGATGGTGTATTAGCATCATTAAATTTGAAGGTTCATGTGTTTGTGTATACAAGTTTATATAGATGCTTGCCTCTTTGGAGAACTGATGCCCTATTGTCTCTATTCAGCTGTTTATTAAAATTCCATTTAATTTGTGTCCATGCTGAAATAACCCCAAAGTGCCTGTTCTGTTACTGAAAATGCTTTTTAAAGGAAAAGTTATTCAAATTTTGAAAGGATTTACACTTGATATCTGGGATTAGAGACTGATCATTAGAGCCTTTCTTTTCAACCTTTGCTGCTTTGGGGGTATCATATGTCAATCCAGTTATGATTGTCTAGAGTCCGCCTGAGCCAAATGAGCGGAAATGGCTTAAATTCCAGTGCTAGTGCTACCGAGTTCAGACAATGGCAAAAAATCTGTTTTCATTAAAATTCAAGAATGACAAATCAATTCAGTGGATTTGAATCTTTTTGAATGGTCATAGCACTGTTATATTCAACACCATGTACACAAAAGCTTAATACTGCGAAAGCACTTTACAATGTGATGAGGTAAATAGCTATGTAAATTTCTATCTCATGATACAGGAAGCAATATAATTGAGAAGAATTTAATAGCGTGCATAAGCAAAAAGAAAATGTAAAAGGATATTTTTAGATGGATGGCTGTTAGGAAAATAAGGGTAGTTAATACATGATATAAGGGGGAAATATTGGGTAAATAGAAGCCCTTACACATATTCTCTATGGAAGGGCTAGCTGGAACCTTATGGTGTAACTTTTTTGATTCCTAGCAAAATGAAACAAACATATACAGTTTCATGTATTGTTGGAAATAGGTAGAGAAGGTATATTCAGAATAGTCATGGAACAAGTTTAATTTTACAGAATTTCACTGGACTGGATCAAAGAACTAGAATCAGTATTATCCCTAGGTAGGAACTGAGTTTCTGCTTGGTAGTTGAAATAAGATTTCTAGTTATTAGTTAAAATGCAAATACCCCTGCTAGTTACACATTTGTGAATCTGTTATAACGGTGAATCTAGTTGGTTCTTCAAAGAATATATTAAGCAGGGAGATCTAAAGACTACCTACAACTTGAGTCAGGCTGGGAATATCTGCTATTTTGTTTCTTTTTATGTATATTTCCCTTTCATCCTGTAGGCTCTTTTTGAGAACAGGGACTTCGTCTTGTTCACTACCATCTTCCCAATATCCAGAATAGTGCCTGGAAAGTGGAAGAGAGTAAATATTTGTGGGATGAGTGAATAAAGAAAATGATGATAACAATTTTTGTCCAACAGTCAATTTTGCTTAGAGCTTCTGTGTACATAGCATAGTAGGTCAAACCTAAGGGATCCTTATTTTAACTTTATCTAATGACCTCTGCAATTCTTGATCCTCTTTAAGGCTATGAAGTGGGTGATTAAACCTCTTTCATTTTCACATTTTCTAGCATATATGTATCATTTTGCTGTATTTCCTTAGGTCATAAGAAGCTGGCCGTGGTGCAATAAGGAACTTAAAACAATGGAGGAGCGGAAGGTGAAGAGGCGGAGTCCTAAGTCTTTTAGTGCCCACTCTACTCAGGTTAATGCCAAAAAGAATGCCATTCCAGTCAGTAAAAGTACAGGGTTTTCAAATCCTGCATCACAGTCAACTTCACAGAGACCAAAGTTAAAAAGGTGAATTTATTTCTTTCATGTTATCACAGCAAAATGCTAGCAAAGTAAATACTAAACCCAGTAATTCTTATAATGTTTTTTTTTTCCTCTTGGCCTAACTTTTAAACAGTGGAAGCACATATTATATGTGATTTAGAAAAAAATTTATGAAGGTTATAGTATGTAGGGATTAGCACAGGCAAAATGAATGATTGGTTTGAAGACACTTACTTCGTCTCATATTAAACTAGACAGGAGTGAGAAAAGTCGTAGACAAAGCTGATGCACTAGCCAGAAAAGGGAAAAAAATATATGGATTTTTTGTTAGTTAAGCTGAGTTTAGTTTTTGTTTTCATAGTTTTTATTTATTTATTTATTCATTTTTATAGTTTATTTATTTTGAGAGAGAGAGAAGGCAGGCAAGGGAGGGGCAGAGAGAGAAGGAGGGAGAGTCTCCCAAGCAGGCTCCACACCATCAGTACAAAGGCCGATGGAGTACTTGAACACATGAATTGTGAGATCATGACTGCAGCCAAAACCAAGAGTCGGACACTTAACTGACTGAGCCACCCAGGTGCCCCAGTTTTTATTTTTTAAAATAAGGTGGTTTTATTGTCATAGAAATGATTTGTGTTTGTTGTAAAAATTCAAACACAGGAAGAGTTTGAAGAAGAAATTCAAAACACTGAAATCCTACCACCTAGAAGTACTCATTAGGAGTATTTGGTGAACATAATTTGTGGTTTTTTTTTTTTTTTAATGTTTTATTTATTTCTGAGAGAGAGAGAGTGTGAGCAGGGGAGGGTCAAAGAGAGAAGGAGACACAGAATCGGAAGCAGGCTCTAGGCTCTGAGCTAGCTGTCAGCACAGAGCCCGACACAGGGCTCGAGCCCACGAACCATGTGATCATGACATGAGCTGAAGTCAGATGCTTAACCGACTGAGCCACGCAGGCGCCCCTGAATGTCATTTATCTTGAGGCTCTGAAAGAAGCAGGAGTAACATGTTTAAACGTGATATCTAATACTGCTGCGTAAATGTGGGTATTTTGTAGTGTTAGGTATTTGGAAAGCAAGATATTGTATCTCATATATATATTTTATCTTATATAAGGTATCTAATATATTACATCTTATATATAATATATATAATTATATATCTTATATATCATATGTATAATATATATAATTATATATAATATATATTGTATCTTATATCTTACATATCTTATATATTATATATATTATATACATAATACATATATATATCTCTGCCCCTCTCCTGCTTATGCTCTCTCTCAAAAATAAACATTTACCAAAAAATTATAGATAATTATGTGCAATTAATGTTTTTACTGTACTATCTGTGCAGAGTGATGAAAGAAAAGACAAGACCTCAGGGAGGAGAAGGAAAAGGCGCACAGCCAGCTCCCATTCAGCACTCCTTCCTCACCGATGTCTCAGACGTTCAGGAGATGGAGAGGGGGCTTCTCAGCCTTTTGAATGATTTCCACTCCGGAAAACTTCAAGCATTCGGCAAGCCATAGATATTTCTCTTTGTTTTTCTTTTCCAGATGCTCACATCCTATTTTCTGCATTTATTTTGCCATTCCTTTTATTTTATTTTATTTTATTTTATTCATTTTATTCGTGTTTATTTATTTTGAGAGAGAACACGCGCGTGCAGGGGAGAGGCAGAGAGAAAGAGGGGGAGAGAAAGAATCCTAAGCAGGCTGCTAATAGTGCAGAGCCCAATGCAGGGCTTGATCCCATAAACCATGAGAGCATGACCTGAGTTGAAATCAAGAGTCAGATGCTCAATTGACTGAGCCACCCAGGTGCCCCTATGTTGCCATTCCTTTTAAAAATATCATTTTCTTGGGGCGCCTGGGTGGCTTAGTCGGTTAAGCGTCTGACTTTCGCTTGGGTCATGATCTCGCGGTTCGTGGGTTCAAGCCTCGTGTCGGGCTCTGTGCTGACTGCCAGCTCAGAGCCTGGAGCCTGCTTCGGATTCTGTGTCTCCCTCTCTCTCTGACCCTCTCCTGCTTGCGCTGTCTCTCTCTCTCTCCTAAAAATAAATAAAACATTAAAAAAAATATCATTTTCTTTTATTAAAAAAAGAAAAGAATCCAGAAGCATAAAATGTGATCATCCTCGATTTCATTTGTCATGAACTATAATTTGTCTAAAATGTCATGAAAACATTTTTGTAAGGAGGGTTAGTAGAAATGTTAAGTATAATTGCTTTTATGGAATAACTATCCTGAAAGTAACAAATTAAAGGAACATTCTTCATCCGTTAAATATTTTATTTATTTATTTTTAAAAAGTATGTTTTTATGCTTTATTTTTGAGAGAGAGAGAGAGACAGAGTATTAGTGGGGAAAGGGCAGAGGGAAAAGGAGACGCAGAATCGGAAGCAGGCTCCAGGCTCCGAGCTGTCAGCACATAGCCTGTCTCAGGGCTCGAACCCATGAACCATGAGATCATGACCTGAACCGAAGTCAGCCACTTAAGTGACTGAGCCACCCAGGTGCCCCCAGTTAAATATTTTAGACTTACTGTTTTAGTTTGGGAAAGACTCAAGATCATTTTTCTTTACCTTTTAAGCCTAAACTTATTTCTTGCCCACCATCCCTGACTTTTGAATTGAAAAGAATCTGGTGTTTTTGTTCTTTCATGAAGATATAAGAACAGTTAAATGATTGTTCCATTAAAAGCTCCAAGGAGGTAGGACGCGTGGGTGGCTCAGTCAGTTGAGCATCCGACTTCTCTCAGGTTATGATCAGCCTGGTTCATGGGTTCAAGCCCCATGTTGGACTCTATGCTGACAGCCCAGAGCCTGGAGCCTGGTTCGGATTCTGTGCCTCCCTCTCTCTGCCCTTTCCTCACTCATGCTTTCTCTCTCTCTCTCGCTCTCGCTCTCTCTCTCTCAAAAATAAACATTAAGAAAAAAAAAAACCCTCCAAGTAGGTATTTTTGTATATGAGTTCACAGAGTATATAGTCAAGAGTTTTTGTATCCAGCTTGCAACTTAACCTTATAACCCTTCTCTGCTAAAATTATATCCCTGTATTTTTTAAAGCAATTTGAAAATTATTGAATGCACATGTACACAATCTCACACAAATGCATAAATGTCATTGACATACATACTGGTTTTTTGAAGTGCTATCTTTTCCTCCCTCACTCTTTATTCCTTGGTTTCTTTTTTTCTTTTTTAATTAATTTATTTGAATTCTAGTTAACATACAGTGTAATATTGGTTTCAGGAATAGAATTTAGTGATTCATCCCCTACATATATTGCTCAGTGCTCATCCCAATAAGTGCCCTCCTTAATGCCCATCACTCATTTAGTCCACTACCTCCCAACACGCCTCCAGTAACCTTTAGTTTGTTCTCTGTATTTAAGAGTCTCTTATGGTTTGCCTCCTGTTCTATTTTTAATCTTATATTTCCCCTATGTTCATCTGTTTTGTTTCTTAAATTCCACATATGAGTGCCATCATACATTTGTCTTTCTCTGACATATTTCACTTAGCATAATACACTCTAGTTCCATCCACATTGTTGCAGATGGCAAGATTTCATTCTTTTTGATTGCAGAGTAACATTCCATTGCATATATGTACCACATCTTCATTATCCATTTGTTGGTCAGTGCACATTTGGGCTCTTTCCATACTTTGGCAGCTGTTGACAGTGCTGCTGCAAACATCGGGGTGCGTGTGGCCCTTCAAAGCAGCATATTTGTCCTTTGGATAAATATGTAGTAGTATAATTGCTGAGTCATAGAGTAGTTCTATTTTTAATTTTTTGAGGACCCTCCATACTAATTTCCAGAGTGGCTGCACCAGTTTGCATTCTCACCAACAATGCAAAAGTTTCCCTTTCTCTGCATCCTTGCCAACATCTGTTATTTCCTGAGTTGTAAATTTTAGCCATTCTGATAGATGTGACAAGGGATCTCCTCATAGGAAGATATCTCCTCATATCCCCTCCCTGACTACACCTCTTGGCTCCACCTCCCCTGACCCCAATTAGATAACCACATTAAGAATGAGGTGTATATCTTTTCATATTTTTCTCTAGGTTATAATACAAAAATATATGTAAGCATACACAAAGAGTTTAGTTTTCATTGTTTAATACAAATTGTATCTTATATGTACTTGTCTCTATCTTGCTTTCTTCACTAAAGAATATCTAATGAAAATCTCACCTGGTCACCTGGTATAGCTCTAATTTATTCTTTTTTTTTCTTTTTTTAGAGAGAGAGAGAGAGAAGTCAGGGGAGGGGCAGAGAAAGAGGGAGACACAGAATCTGAAGTAGGATCCAGGTGAAACAGGCTCTGACAGCACAGAGCCTGACGTGGGGCTTGAACTCACGAACCATGGGATTGTGACCTGAGCCGAAGTCAGACGTTTAACTGACTGAGCCACCCAGAAGCCCCTAATTCATTCTTTCTTTAACTTTTTTTTTTTTAATTAAGTAGGCTTAGTGCCCAGCGTGGAGCCCAGTGTGGGGCCTGAACTCACAACCTGAACTGAGATTAAGAATTGGACACTTAATCAACTAAATCACCCAGTCACCTCTAATTCATTCTTTTTTTCAGTGGCTACATAATATTCCAAGTTGTGAATATACCCTAGTTTATTTAACCATTTCTCTATTGAAGGGCATTTACTTTTTGTCCATTTTTGAGCCACTAAACACAATGGTCTAGTGAATATCTCTTTACATATATATGTATATTAGTGGTTTTATTTCCTTGGGATGGATTCGCATATGTGGGATTATTGGGTCAAAGCAGTAATTCTGATTTTAATAAAGGTATCCAGATTGCCTTCCCAAAAAAGCTATTGTCCTTCTCGTTTTCATCCACAATTTATGAAAGAACTCTTTTCTCTGAACTCCACCAGCAATAGGTATGACTAGCCTTTTGATTTTGACTGTTGGTATGAGGTGGTATTTCTTTTATTACTATTGAGTTTGTGTATGTTAAGAAGTTGAATTGCTCTTTTCAAGATCTGTACCCAAATTTCTGTTTGCTTATTTATCCTTTTGTTGATGGAGGTGTTGCCAGTTGCTAAGAGCCCTTTGTATATTATAGATACTAACCCTTTGACCCCTGTATTTTGGCTTTTTTTTCAGTTTTGGTTTTTACCAAATTTAGTATGTTTGTGGACTTTGTGGTACATTTAGCCTTGTAAAAGGTTTTTTTTTTTTTTTTTTTTAAATTTATTTCTAGGAGAGAGAGAGAGAGACAGCATGAGCAGGGGAGGGTCAGAGAGAGAGGGAGTCACAGACCGAAACAGGCTCCAGGCTCTGAGCTGGCAGTCAGCACAGAGCCCGACGCGGGGCCCGAACCCACGAACCGCGAGACCATGACCCAAGCGAAAGTCGGACGCTCAACCGACTAAGCCACCCAGGCGCCCCTAGCCTTGTAAAAGTTTTTAATTTTTGAATACTGAAATATGTTTTATCTTTTTTAATAAAATTTTTTAATGTTTTATTTATTTCTGAGAGAGAGAGAGAGAGAGATAGTGTGAGCAGGGGAGGGTCAGAGAGAGAGGGAGACACAGAATCTGAAGTAGGCTTCAGTCTCTGAGCTGTCAGCACAGAGCCCAATGCGGGGCTCGAACCCATGAACCATGAGATCATGACCTGAGACAAAGTCGGAAGCTTAACCAACTGAGCCACCCAGGCACCCCTTTTATTATTATTTTTTAATGTTTTATTTATTTGTTTTATCTTTTCTTATAGTTTCTGGGTTTCCAGTCTTGGTTAGACTATTATTTGAAAAGAAGACATTAAAAATACATTATTTATTTCACAGAGATATTTTATTATATTTCTACCTCCTTGCCTTACTTTGATCCAGTAAGATGGTATCTTTAGAATACTTTCACTTTCCCCTCTCCTCTCTTCTTCTCTCCCAGACTTGAGATTTAATCTTTGGATCACTTCTTTGCTTTCTTGCCAACACCCTTTCTGCCCCTACTCTTATGTGGCTTGTATTCTTGGATTGAAGTCGCTCTCCTTGTTATTTGTCAGTTTGCTACCTAGAAGTATTGTAGATAAGGGGTCAATTGCCCGTTGAATTTTTTCTTAATAGGTTATTTTTTTCTGTCTTGATGTTTGAAAGTTTTTTTCCTTATGTTTTTTTCATCGATTTTGCCTGGGAATCAGTGAGCCCTTCATACCTAGCAACTCATTTTCATCTGAAGGAACATTATTTCTGTTGTTAATTTATTTCTCCTCCATCTATTCCTTTTTACCCTTTTGGAGCTTCTTTTGTTCTCATATTAGATCACCTGGATCCCTTGTGATTTATACTTTATATTTTTACTCTATATTGTCCCCTCCCCACTTTTCTCTTTTTCTATATATATTTATGTTATATATTGATACAGTTTATATGTAAGCCAGTATACACACACACACGCACACACACACACGAGTGCGCGCGCGCACACACATGCCTTTCTCTCTTGAGGTATTTCTTTCACTTGCTCTTCCAGGTTACTAATTGTTGGAAAATATTATTAAAATAGAGGAAATATGAGGTAGTTTCTGTGAAGAAAGGATGATTTTTAAAGAGCTATATCTAGCTTCAAAATTAGTGGTAGGAAAGATAATTTAATGTCAATCTATGAAAATGGCATAAATCTAGCCCAGGGAAATTATAGTATAACTTACATAAATTCATATTGATTCAAGATATGTACTTCAACTTTCACTGAGATATAGTATACTTTTAAGAAAACCAAGATTTTTTTAGAAAAAAATTTTGGTATCAAGAGGTTATAGAGGCTATACTTAAACTATATGAAAATATGTAATATGTCATGTACCGTATATATTTTAGCTGCCCTGAGCAGGTAATGCCACCATGGAAAACTCTACTCAATAAATAACATAACTGTTATAAATAACATAACTGTCCTTCAGCAGTTAAGTTGCCTTGCACTTACATTAGCACGTACAATGGAAAATATTGCATTGTGTTTCTCATGCTTCATAACATTCTTCATGTTTCATAAATATTTTCATTTATATTTCTTTTTTTTAAGCTTATTTATTTTTGAGGGAGGTGGGAGGGACACAGAGAGAAGGGGAGGGAGAGAATCCCAAGCAGGCTCTGCACTGTCAGTTCAGAGCCTGATGCAGAGCTTGAACTCATAAACCATGAGATCATGACCTGTGCCAAAATCAAGAGTCAGATGCTTAAATGACTGAGCCACCCAGGCACCCCTCATTTATATTTCTTAAAGGAGGCATACATAATTGGTGGCAAAATGACCCATGGTTGAAGTTCTTATAGGATTTTCACGTTCACTCATTATTATGAAACGTTGGACCCACTCAGTTCAAATGGGAGTTGTCAGACTGAACATGATTAGATGATGCTATTGCTTCTAGAAATGATGTTACTATTTAAAAAAGAATTTTCTTTACCTAAGAGATGATTTGGGCTTTGGGGGTTTTGTTTTGTTTTGTTATTTTAAATATTTTAAATATTTTATTTTCAAGCAATCTCCATACCCACTGTGGGGCTCATACTCAACAACCTCGAGACCAAGAGTCATAGGCTCCACCGACCATGCGCCTGATGATTTTGTTTTTTAAAGAAAATCTTCCCTATCTGATACTCTTAGTGTTCACAGTCATTTCTCAGATTATTCTTTTCCTGGTCAGAAATTCGATTTGTTTATTATACACAGAAAACAGGCAGTCATTAACAGTGTAATTTACAACAGAAAGAAAACTAAGTTCTTGTGAGTACCTTGAATTTACAAGTTTTTCCTCAAGGCAGTTAGTTTGAACTGTCCTAATCTTTATTCATGTTCTGGGATGTTCCCCCAGGAAATGAATGTTCCATTGAACAGATGGAACACGTTCGGGGAATGCAGGAGAAATTAGCTCGCTTGAATTTGGAGCTCTACGGGGAGTTAGAGGAACTTCCTGAGGATAAGAGAAAAACAGCCAGTGACTCCAACCTGGACAGGCTTCTGTCTGATGTGAGTATAATTCTTTTATAGCCTGTAATTCTTTTATATATTCATATAAAATGAATTACATGTAAATTATATTCATATAAAAGAATTTTACATATTATATATTTCTTCATTCTTTCTTTAATCAAAACTCTTTATTGAAAGAAAGGTCCTTGTTTTACTCATGTTAAAGCATACCATTTAGTGGTTTTCAGCCTATTCACAGCCTTTTGCAGACATCCCCACTGTCTAATTCCGGAACATTTTTACCCCCCCAAAGAAGAAACCCTGTACCACTCGATTCTCCCTCCTCTTCTTCCCTTAGACACCTCTAGTCTACTTTCTATCTGTACAGATTTGCCTATTCTGGATATTTCATATAAGGAGAATCACACAATATGTGGCTTTTTGTGTCTGAGTTCTTTTCACTTAGTATAGTATTTTCAAGTTCCATACATGTCGTGTCCTACTCTTTCTTAGAGAAATACATTTCAAGAAAATGGCCACATTTACATCTCAGCGTATATTTTGAGAATGCTGGAAAATCTAGAAGTGAAAAATTCACTTCTGTACATATATGATAAGATCTTAATGTATAGAAGGTCCTGACGTGATAATACATTTTGTGTTATTTACTCAGGTGGCGGTTACTTATTTTTAATTTTAAATAAGTACATATGTTTCAGGTCATTTAGTGCCTCGCTCTGTTAGCTCTATTAGCTTGCTAAAGCCGCCGTAACAGAGTGCCACAGACTGGGTCCACCTGGAATTTATTTCTCACAGGTCTGGAGGCCCAGAGGGAGTGAGCAACGTGTCGGGAGGGTCGGTTTCTTCTGAGGACTCTCTCCTTGGCTTGTAGATGGCCACCTTCATCTTTACATGGCATTTTCCTTTTATGAGTGGGTGCCTACGTCCAAATTTCCTCTTCTTATACAAGAAGACACAAGCCAGACTGGCTCACCCTGTTGACCTCATTTTGACTTCTTACCTCTTTGTAAGACCCTGTCTCCAGATGCACTCACATTCTGAGGTATTGGAGATTAGAACTAAAATGTATGACTTTTGGGAGGACATAATTCTGTCTGTAACACTATGTATGATTCTTATACTGAGAGGTGTTAATTACGTTGGCCTCTTTATATCTTTTTTGGAGGAAAAAAAAAGAAAAATTGAATTTAGTGTACTTCAGTTTCGGAATAGTTTCCATATTCACTAATGACAAAAGAGGATGAATTTCAGTGGCTTTTCTTTATCCTTTGAATAAGTAAATGTGAGAGAAGTTGTATGCCCATACTTTTAAAGTTTCAAGCCTATGTGTTTGATTTCACATCTAGTCCTTTAGTCTTGCAAATATGTCCTTTTACCAGGTCCTCTTAAGAAATAGAAGCTTAAGGGGCGCCTGGGTGGCTTAGTCGGTTAAAGCGTCCGACTTTCGCTTAGGTCATGATCTTGCGGTTTGTGGGTTCGAGCCCCGCGTCGGGCTCTGTGCTGACTGCCAGCTCAGAGCCTGGAGCCTGTTTCAGTCTGTGACTCCCTCTCTCTCTGACCCTCCCCTGCTCACTCACTCTCTCTCTCTTTCTCCTAGAAATAAATAAAACATTAAAAAAAAAAAGAAATAGAAGCTTAATTTGCAGTGCATTTAGGAAAGCGACTGTGGAAGGGTGAGAAATTTGAAACCAGAAAGCCTTTGTTTAGTCTGGGGTTTGCATTTCAGTTGTAGCTGTGTAACTTTGTCACTTTAGTTAACATTTCTGTAATTTTGATTTTTCCCTCAGTAAAATAGGTGTGATTAATTCTACCACATACTAAAAACTGAAGGATATGTGAAATCTGTTTGTAATCCACAAAGGTTTTAAAGATTTTGATCATTGGGGCGCCTGGGTGGCTCTGTCTGTTAAGCATCTGAATTTGGCTCAGGTCATGCTCTCACTGCTCGTGGGTTTGAGCCCCTCATTGGGCTCTGTGCTGACAGCTCAGAGCCTGGACCCTGCCTCAGATTCTGTCTCCCTCTCTCTCTGCCCCTCCCCTGCTCATTCTCTCTTTCTCTCTCTCTCTCTCTCTCTCAAAAATAAAGATTAAAAAAATTTTTTTTAATATTTTGATCATTAAAATGGCAACTTTTTTTTAAACTATTAGAGATGATTATAATTATTTGCGGTTTTAAGAATACTTATAAAAGTCCAGTTTCCATTTTCTGGTTTAATTCTCTTCTCATATTTGTGTTTAATAAATGCTAAAGCTACTTTAAAATTATTTTTCATAAGTGAATTTCCCAAGCTGGAAATTTTTTGGGAAGTTTTTTCAGCATTTCACTTTTTCATTTAGCGAAAGCTTAAATGAAAAACAGTTTCTTTTAAAATGTGTAAACAATCATCGAATTAAGATGTTTTTCCTATAAAAATTAAAATTAAATTTGTTTCTTTGTGTTACAGTTAGAAGAATTGAATTCTTCCATGTATCCTTTTGCCTGATATCAACAGTGAAAAGTTTACAAATTATAACTTCTGGTGAACAGCTCAGTCAATGAACAGAGACACGTACGATTATTTACTGGGGCCTTTTCTCTTCCCCTTTGGTTCCCAAATGGAATTTGTAGTTGTTTTGTATGTTACAATTTTGTTTGTTTCTGATTTGTTCTGCTTTGCTTTCTATTGTTTTTGGATTTTTGAAACAAACTTTTAAAACTCAATCAAGAGAATTGAGGATTAGGCTAGTTGCCGTAGAAATTATCTTGAATCTTAGATTCTTAAGTTAAATAGCAGTTGGATATGTAGACATAATGTGCCATACTTAATTTCCTGTCATTACATAGAATACTTTAGATGCATATATAAAGTATATTATAGGAATAGCTTAAAAGAAATCACCAAGGTATGTGTAAAATATTCAGGTTTTGACATCCCAATTTGGAGCAATTATTTCAGGAACTTTTCAAACTGTATTTTTGGACATAGTCCTAGGCACAATGGGAGATACAGAAGAACAATGAGAAATGATCCTGCCTATAAGATAATTTAATTTGAGAGGTATGACAACCTTCTGAACTAAATAATGAGATACTAAAAAGGATACTGGTTGTAGAGTCAAGACATTTAATTTTTGAAATTTGGTTTTGATAATTTTGATAATTAACCTTAGGTAGATTGTTTAACATCTCAGAGTGCCCTCTGTAATATGGGATAGTTGTTACATATAGTGATGTGTATATGAAATTTTCCAAACTGTAGACTATATATATATACTGTATATATATATATATATATATATACTGCAGAACATGTTTATATTTATATGTATATATATATATAAATTACTGTTTTGTAACAGATACTGTTACTAATTGCTAAATTATACAGTAACAATGAAGAAATAGGTGTATGCAAATCCAGTGATAACAATTAATAGTTAATCTTAACTGAGTACTTACTATCTGCCAAGTGTTTTATGAAGGACTTCACCTGCATTTTCTCATTTGGTCCTACCCTTATAAATAGGTGATATTAATACTTCCCATTTTACAGATGAATAAAATAAGGTTTTTGAGAAGCCACATAAACTGTGGGGAAACATTAATGTAACATATCCTTCCCAAGAAAGACTTGAACATGGGGATAAGATATGAGTTAACTAGGGGGCTTCTCATATTAGTGCCTGTTTTTTTTTATTTCCTTTATATTCATTTTGAGCTTTATATTCTGTGCTTTGTATTCTTTCTATGCTTGTGACACGTCAGTATCTCCCATCCTCTTTACTGAGTCTTTGTTAAACATTTAGACTTATTTATCTCACCACTTTGCCTGATTCAGCCACCACAGTTAAACACGGCAACATGATAGAATATAAGACCATGGGCTCTGGATTGTTTGGTTTCAAATCTTGGTAAGCAGGTGTGTAGCCTTGAGGCAAATGTAGTTTCCTCACTTGTAATAAATGTCTTATACTTTCCTTCTAATTTCCTTCTCTGTCATCAGTTGCCTGTTATTTTCAGTCTCCAAAGATTATTTAAATCCCTCCTATGATTATACCAGACATTGCTACTTAGTCATGGCACTATCTGCCATTGAGCCTGGACATGGACATGAAATGCTTTGCCATTTTTTAATTACATTTAGTTGTCAGGTATCATCAGTTCTGCCTTTTATTCTTTCTTCATTCCCTACCCTCATCACGTTATTCCATAACCTTTGAAATTTCTATTCCATCTCTGGAAATGCACTGTCCAATATGGCAGCCACAAGCCAATTAGCTGCTGAGCACACAAAATGCAGCTAAAATGGACTGAAATGTGCTAGAGGAATAATCAGTACACCTGAATGCGAAGATCTAGTATGAAAAAAATAATGTAAAGTGTCTCAATATTTTTATAATGATTACATGCTGAAATGATAGTTTTTATTTATTAGTGTAAATAAAATATATTTTAAAAATTATATGTGGGGCTAGCATTATATTTCTTTTGGACAGTGCTGCTGTAAACTTGAGACAATGCCACTAAATTAGTCTTAAAAGCATCACTCTCCTCTTGCCATTCCTATTTCAGACCAAGTTTTTTACCATGTTAGACTTTTTAACAGCTCTCAATAATATAATCACAACCCACATATCCTGTTATATTTTTCTTTTTTTCTTTTTTTTATGTTTTATTTTTGAGACAGAAACAGAGCATGAGCGGGGGAGGGGCAAATAGAGAGGGAGACACAGAATCTGAAGCAGGCTCCAGGCTCTGAGCTGTAAGCACAGAGCCTGATGCAGGACTCGAACCCACAAACCATGAGATCATGACCTGAGCCGACGTCAGATGCTTAACCGACTGAGCCACCCAGGCGCTTCTCCTGTTATATTTTTCATTCCCACCAAGCTGGTTCTCTGGATGTCTAAGAACACGTCATGTTCACGCTCACCATAATACCTTTGTTCAGGTTGTGCTTTCTACCTAGAGTTGCTCTGGCCTCCCCTCTTTCTCTTCTCAAGTAACACCGAAGCTGACCACTCTCATAAAGCATTTTATTTGTACTTCAAACTAGCATTCTGCCTTATTTCATTATCTGTTGATTTTTCTATGTGTTAAATCTCAGACTTCCAGCAGATGGGAATGGCTTTGATGGTCATACTCATGTTTATATATTTTTGTAGCCTCTGCCATATGCGTATTGCTAGCACTTAACTATTCCCCATGTATCCATAGCAATGTTTGAATTGGCTCTTGAAGATACACGTAGTAGGTGGTTGATATGGATGAATGAAAGAAAGATGAAAGGCAATAATGATAAGAAAGGGTTAGATCCATCTGATTTCTAATCTTCTTGAAAAATGATTCAGGATTATAGGGAAAGTTTTAGAGCTATGATGATTTCATTTTCGATTTTTACAAAGAAATTGTTTTCCCAAGGATGATAAAGTGGTGTTGTTCTCTCAAATGATTTTTTTTAACCCAGTAAGTTTTTATATTTGCCTCTCATCAGTTCCTTACTATGAAAATGATTCTTGCCGCATTAAAATAATTCTGTGCTCTGTTAGAACTTGGAACATAGTCTTGATTTAGTGACTTTTTGTAAGTCTTTTAAATTCTGGATATAGTATAATTACTTCATTACATTTAAAAATTGTCTTCTCACATCCAGGTTTCTCATAGTGGCACAGACACTTCCCTTTGAACATCTTCCCTTTATTTTAATACCTCTCTCTCACCTCCTGGGTGTAATTCCCCAAAATTGAAAAGAAGTACTGATTATAAAGTGAAAATCTTAACTGACGAATTCAGACAGAAACTACATCTGGCAGATGCACAAGACATCCCGAATACGTCGACCAGCTAAAACCACATGCAGTTGCTTTCTCGTGCTTGGAAGAAAAGCAGCGTTTTCTAACTTTCCAGCTGAATCCAGTAGCAGAATCATCTTCCACAACAAGGAATAAAATAATCAAAGTACCAGTGCAATGATTGTCCTCACTACTGCTTTTAGTAAAGTTGCCTTGCTGTCGTTCACCATAACTGGAGCCTAGGCCTGGGTGAAGGCTCGATCAGGAACTGGGACGCAGAAGTTGTGCTGCTATGCTTTCTATTGTTGCCTTACGGGGGTCGTACTTGAAACGCTTTGTGCAAAATGTTATTAGGAGGGCTGAGGGTTCATCCTTTCTGAGCTCACCAGACTTACTCATTCCCATGTTGATTAGAAGTTGAAAATGCACAGGCTTTTGGGGGCAGCCCCGCTTCAGTTTACGTTAGACAATCAGTACACACACTGGTGTGTTTTCCAAGGGCCAGTGCCAACGAAATGTTAAATGAGGATTTGTGAAAATTGCTATTTTTAATAAAGTGATTGTTTTAAATTAGCTGTTATTGCTTTATTTTGAAGAATCCTGTAGTCTCCAGTCTGGGAATACAAGGGTTCAATCCTCCAAAGTAAACTGTGTTCATAAAATTCAAGGTTATGGGGCACCTGGGTGGTTCAGTCGGTTAAGCGACTGACTTCGACTCAGGTCATGATCTCACAGCTTGTGGGTTCGAGCCCTGTGTGAGGCTGTGTGCTGACAGCTCAGCGCCTGGAGTCTGCCTCGGATTCTGTGTCTCCCTCTCTCTCAGCCCCCTCCCCTGCTCATGCTCTGTCTCTCTCTGTCTCTCAGAAATAAACATTAAAAATTTTTTTAAAATACTAAATAAAATTTGAGGTTATGTAATTCTCTTCCAGATTTTGCACCTTGTGCACATTTCCATATTGGTGTCAGTCATGAAAAGAGCATGGACTTTATAAAGTTAGACCTTGGTCTGAATCCCCATTCTTCCCCTTAGCTTTGTATTCATGCACCTTTGTTTCTTTGGGTTTAAGTTTTGTTTTCAATCTGGAAAATGAGATTACTAATGATATTACCCCAATTCATAGGGGTCATGAGGAGAAAGTTAAAAAGTCTGTTTAGGGTGCATATCACAGCTGTTACCCAATAACGTACTGCAAACATTTAGTTTTGCTCATTGTACACAGCTTTATTGATAGAATAACTCCTACACCAATAAAATCGACCCTTTTCAAGGTGTACAACTCCGTGGTTTTAGTGGAGTCACAGTTGTGCACCTGTCTGCACTCTCTAGATCATTTTCATCCACAGAGAAAGCCACTGGCAGTTAACTCCCTGTCTCCCAAACCTCCTGCCATCGGCAACCACTGATCTATTTCCTGTCTGTGAACTTGCCTATTCTGGACATCTTATAGAAATGGAATCCTACATGGTCTTTTATGACTAGCTTAGCATAATATCTTTTAGGTTTTAGGGTTCATCCATGTTGTGGCATGTTTCACTACTGCATTCATTTTCATGACCCGATCACATTCCATTGTGTGGACAGGCCACATTTCGTTTATTCAATGGGAGCTTCGTGGGCTTCACGTTTTAGAAGATGCCCATACTTCTTCCTCATTTCCGGGACAGAGAAACAAGCACCTAATTGGGGATAGGAGAGTGAAACCCACTGAATGATGCAAACAAATCTCAATCCTAGTAATGTTTGGCATTCTGAGTTTTTTGATCAACTTACCTAATTGCTCTTTTTTGATGTTGGTTTTAAAAATGAGAACATTAGCAGAATATTAAATACAATGTTTCAAACTTTTCAGTTGGGTTGAGAGACTAGGGATTCCAGGGTGGGGAAATAGCATTTTAGGGTCTGACAAAGCAAAAAGGAAATTTTGCCATGGGACATGTTTTTCTTGGATGGGTCCTGAGATAAAGTACAGCAAAAGCTGTTTCCTGTGCATTACGGACAGAGCATCAGATTGACCTTGTTTATTCATTTGGTTCCTTTGTCCTTTGTGTCAAGGGACTCCATGTGGGTCTCAGGTAATGACATTTTGGCTCATCTAATTTGTACCCTCTCACACAATTTAAACATATGTTAAAGGCAACAGGAAAAATTTGAGATGCCTGGATTAGAATAAAACTGTATTAGAATAAAAATTACTATTTATGCTGTATTCCTCGTAGACAAATTTTAATTACTGATGATTTTTAAAAAAATACTACCAGAGCAAACCATTTATCATATTTTGTGTTACTTCCAGATCCCTTAAACGTGCTTGCTTCGGTTTTGGTACCTCCTGTATAACGCTAAAATTGACAAGAAGTATTAAAATATTCAGAGGATGTGCTGAAAATAAACCCCACCTTTCCCATCGCACGGCCTTAAAACTGCTGGCTTTCTTCGCGACCAAGCTAACGCTGGCTTCAGGGTCCCATCTTCTTTCGGTTGGGGTCCCTCAGCCTGGCGTCCGCCCCTCCGCTATAAACCGTCGGGGGTGGGGGGATCCCACCTCTGGCTCCCCGGGGGGCTGCGGAGGAGCGCGGGCCCGAGACTGGCCGGAATCCCGCTGCGGCTGCGGACAGGCCTAGGTGGCCCACGTGGGTCCCGCACTCCCCGCCCCCGGGGGCTGGGGGGGCGGGGGTGGGGGGCGTGGGGAGGGTGTTGCCCGTCCCCATGGAGACGGCGCGCCACCCGTCCTCGCCGCGTTCCGCTGCAGCCGCTGGCTCCAGCCCCTGCTTTTCACTCCGCGGTCCAGAGAGGAGGCAGCCGCTGCGGGCCGGGTCCCTCGGCCACGTCCGGGAGGTAAAGCCCTTGGCTTCTGGGCCGCGCATCTTCTGCTTGGGACCCCACGGGCACTGCGCCCGGGCGGTTTAGCTTCCCTGCGCGATCTCCGGAAGACCTGTAGCCGCGCGGAGGCGGGCACCGCCCCTCCCCCACCCATGACCTTGAGAACCGCAGCAGCCCCACGAGTTTCCACAAAAACCCGCAGTGGCTCTGGGGAGAAGCAAAAGCGATCTGTGCGTGGGTTTGAGTCGGGCGGCGCCAAGGAAACTCTTAACCTCCTCCAGAGCATTCATTTGGGGTAGAAACGAAGTTAAGTTATTGAGCACTTTGGAAAACACTGGTTTTTCAACCGACCCCAGACTGGTTCACACCAACTCCTCTTCTCCTTCCAGTTCACACCCTCTTTCCCACCGTAGAGTCAGTCGTGGGAGCGTGGGGCAGTGACGGCGAAATAGGCTGTGCCAATATAGGTCCTGGTTCGAAATGTGTCGCTCTAGGAGTTAATATGCTAAGATTTGATGAACAGGACAAATAATTAAAGACATGATACTACCAGGGTTTGTTTGTTTTTTTTCCTTTTTAAAAGTCTTCAGTGCAGCGCTTTTTAATTAATAACTTTTGCCATAGTATCAGAACAGAATATCCTGACATCATTTGTATCGAAGTTCAGCAAAACCCGGGCATTTGTTTTTCTGCCTTTCTTGACAGGTGTGCCCCTTGGGAGCCTCAAAAATCATGCTCTAAAGCTTATTTCAGTAGGAGAAGGTGGGGATTAGGAACTTGAAAGTTCAGAACAGCCATAACTGGTTATTTCTCCCGAATGGGTTTAGTGCAATTGCTTCTTGTTTCAACTTTAATTTTATAGGTTTAAACTTCCTTATCAGCGAGCCAATCCGCCATTTGATGATGTCCAGTTTGGGCTCACAAATAGGGCTTTTCCTTTCACCTTCCGTGCCATCAGTAGTGCGGATTTCCTCAAAACATGCTGTCGCTTTCATTATCCGTTACTTGTTTGTGCATTTAATAAAAATAATATACCAGTTTATGTACAAAATAAAGTCATGTTTTTACATGCCCTGAATACATTTAACTGGAAAAATCTTTCACTTCTGTTTTTCATAATCACCCACATTGTCCGTGTACCCTGGCCCTTTTTTACAATCTTTAAAACCAGATAACTCTTTAGAGGCGTATTTAAGGGATTAAATTGGGATTTCTTCCCCACGACTAGTACTTTATTCCTTCTTCATGCTGCAGGAGGAAGACTTTCTATAGATTTTTGTTTTCAATGCATAGAATCTAAAAGTTTCTCAAGGAAGTAATGCCAAGTACATATTTTAAAAGTTTAGGTGACTCTGCAGTAGCCTCTGAAATGTTGAAAAAATAGATCATGCTTAAATTTCAGATAATAAATGGAGCCTTGTACAACTTGCATGTGTGAATCATAAAAGAACTCAAATGTAGGTACCTCTGTGGCAGAGTTTTGTTTCCAATTTTCACTCCAAGTCATTTTGTGTACTACAGTGGAGGCAGACCAGGCGAATTTTCTCCAACTGTGTAAGACTGTGGAAACGTAAAGACAACATGGTTCTGTGCTATCCTGGTGGTAATTTAACTCTGTATGGACTGGCAATTCCCTAGCCATCTCAACCCCTAATCTGGTTTCGGCTGTCACATGATAGGCTCCTCCCCACCTCACCCACCACCCCACTTCTTTTTTTCTTTTCTTTTTTTAAATATTTTTATTTATTTCTAGGAGAGAGAGAGACAGCGTGAGCAGGGGAGAGTCAGAGAAAGAGGGAGTCACTGACTGAAGCAGGCTCCAGGCTCTGAGCTGGCAGTCAGCACAGAGCCCGACGCGGGGCTCGAACCCACGAACCGCGAGATCATGACCTAAGCGAAAGTCGGACGCTTAACCGACTAAGCCACCCAGGCGCCCCTTTTTTTTTTCTTTTCTAAGCATAGAGGTGGTAGTATATCAGTTGTTGAGTCCCTCATCAATATGCCAGTTGTAAAGTATTGTCAGCCATGAAAGAGAAATTGTATTTCCAAGTTAACCCATAGCAGCCACAGATCCAATTTATTACACTCACTCTGTAGAGAAAATCCAGTATGACTTTTAAACACAATAATCAGCTATTCCCTGTATGACCCTGGAGGATTTTCTTTACCCTGCTTTTCTCCTCTGGAATCTAACTCGCAGAGTGAATGTGAGAAGGAGCTAGTGTGTGGGAAAGAGATTTACTAGCACAGTGTCTTTCAGAATAGCCACTCAAACAACAATTAAGATAAGTATACCATTTATTACCTGGCTCCCTCCCCACTTTGATTTTGTAACAATATGTATATTGGATCTAGTTATAAATGAGAAGAGCCACAGGTTGGGGTCTCCCATTTCATTCTCAGAATGTTCAGAAACATTTATAGCCCTTGTTTTGCAAGGTAATGTTAGGAAGAGGTCCCTAAGGGTGCCTGGGTGGCTCAGTCGGTTAAGCGTCCGACTTCAGCTCAGGTCATGATCTTGCGGTTCATGGGTTCGAGCTCTGTGTCGGGCCCTGTGCTGACTGCCAGCCAGCTCAGAGCCTGGAGGCTGTTTCAGATTCTGTGCCTCCCTCTCTCTCTGACCCTCCCCTGCTCACACTGTCTCTCTCTCTTTCTCTCTCTGGGGAATAAATAAAACATTAAAAAAAAATTTTTTTTTCAAAGAAAGAAGTCCCTAGTTGGTGTCACCCACATTGGGCCCTCAATTCAGTGGAAAACTGGTCTATGAACAAGGCACTAAGTGGCTGGACCTTTACTTTCCCAGGAGTGACATGCTACTTTGTGTAAGAAAAAGAGGAAAAAGAGAAATCCTAAATGATCAAAGAAGAACTTCATGGGACAGTATTTTGGCCCGTGGAGAAAGGACACAGAGAAAAGATGAAAAATGGATGAGAATTTGGTTTTGCATACATAGGTTTTGAGTCTCTCATGGTATTAGAAATATTGGCAACTGCCATATTGTAAACGTAATTCACAAGAAGTATTCTTGCCCCAGAATTCTCATTCCAAATGACTACCCTAAAATACTTCCCTTTCTCCCAACTTGCTGATGCTGTGAAAGAATAATCTGTCAGATGTACATATTAATTCAATTCTAAGCTTATTTTACCATCTAACTCAATATAATGATGGGAATTACTAATAAGATCCACATAAGCTGATAAATTGTCACAGTTTTGACACAGGTGTCAAATCCTCATAATCAGTGAAGGAATTTGGCTTTTTCTTAGCTAGGAACTTGCTTTTCAGCCCTTGAATTTGGAAAATTAGTAGATGCGAACAATTGTTCCTTTACTCATTCAGCAAGTACTGGCCAAGTGCCTCTTTGGTGCAGGTGCTAAGTGTAGGCAGCTTCTAAAATGGCTCCCAATGGCCCCAGCTTCCTGACAATGATGCCCTGGTGAATCCCCTCCCCTTGAGCGTGGGCTAGACTTGTTTGCAATGCAGGGGTTGCCAAACTTTTTATGTAAAGGGCCAGGTAGTAAATGTTCTTGGCTTTGTGGGCTATATGGTCTCTCTCTCAATTGCCCAATTCTTCCTGTTACAGTATAAAAGCAACCATAGACAATATGTAAATGTGATTAGCTAGACTTCAGTAAAACTATTTACAAAAGTGGTAGGCAGACTGAATATGGGCTGCTGACCACATTTGCTGACCTCTGTTCTGACTAATCAAAAAGGGATGGTGTATTGCTTCTGGGATTCAGTTACACAAAGACTCCAACTTCCACCTTGCCTGCCCTGTCTTGCCCTTTTTGCTTGTTTAGTTGGTGGAAACCAACTGTCATTTGGTAAGCTAACAAGCTAGGAAGCTCACATGGAAGGGAAGCACCCAGCTAACAGCCTGCCAGGAACTGAGTCCCTGTTCCTGTAGTCTGTGGGAACTGAATCTTGCCAACAAAGGCTTACATGAGTCTAGAAGTGGATCCTTCCCTAGTTGAGCTTTTGGATGACTATAGCCCCAACTGAAACTTGCTTGTGAGAGACCCTGAGTCAAAGGACCCAGTTAAACCATGCCTTGACTCCTGACACAGAAACTGTGAGATAATAAATGCTTGTTTTAGGCCACTAAGTTTTGGGACTCTTTGTTACGCAGCATTAGATGACCACCACGATAACCACATCACATAACCAATATACACTATGATAGGTTCCTATAACAATGAACAAGAAAAATGCTGCATATTATTTTCTCCTCTTGGAGATTCACAATGAGCATCATCATATTAAAGTTTCCAAAACATCTTATAAAAAAGAAACTTGTTTAATTGTGCTCACTCATTTCCCAAGCATCTTTAACCACAGATTCTGTTTTTCTGGGAAATGCCTATTAATATCATATGAAACTACTATTTGGAAAAATATAAAATATGGGAATATGAAAAGAAATCATTCAATTTAAAGAAGTAGTGCCAGCATGCCATTTCTCCCTGGGTTGAATAATCAGCAAAAATGACATCTTAAAAGAATGTAAATAATCCCATGGAAATTTATATCTCTATCTCTAACTCTCTATTTGTATTCTTTTTTTTTTTAGTGTTTATTTTTTTTTAATTTTTTTTAATGTTTTATTTATTTCTAGGAGGGAGAGAGAGAGAGAGACAGCGTGAGCAGGGGAGGGTCAGAGAGAGAGGGAGTCACAGACTGAAACAGGCTCCAGGCTCTGAGCTGGCAGTCACCACAGAGCCCGACGCGGGGCCCGAACCCACGAACCGCGAGATCATGACCTAAGCGAAAGTCGGACGCTTAACCGACTAAGCCACCCAGGCGCCCCTTTAGTGTTTATTTTTTATTTTTTGAGAGAGAGATAGAGTGTGAGCAGGGGAGTTACAGAGAGAGAGCGGGAGACACAGAATCCAAAGCAGGCTCCAGGCTCCGAGCTGTCAGCACAGAGCCTGACGCGGAGCTCAAACCCACAAGCTATGAGATCATGACCTGAGCTGAAGTTGGCCGTCCAACTGACTGAGCCCCTATTTGTATTCTGATCTCTATATATGATATACTGTACTCACATATTTAAGTCCACCAGCAGAGATAGTGACTATTCTTTCTGCAATGTTCTGCTTATTATATAACTCAGTAATCCCTTAACACAGAGGATAATAACACTTTTAAGAACTTGCTAAATAAAATCTCCTTATGTTGGCTCTTGGAGGCATTTCACATAACAACAGCTGGGTGTCTTAGGAAACTAAGGATTTGTTTTGATTTAATGTTGATTCAGTAGGAGGTATTTAATTTCCCACATTGCCATGAGGTTTTTATCTGAACAACACATTATTATACTGTAGTCTGCCAAGTGCAGCATTGCTTTGCTTTACGCATGAGGAAACTGAGGCTCAGAGACTAAATTACTTGCAAAGCTTTAATTGGGGTAAAGGAGGTCAGAGCAGGGATCCAGATTCAGTGTTGTCATGTTACTCTTTATAATGTTTCTAAAATTGTTCCTAATATGGTACATGCCTTTCCAATATATTCACTTTTAAAACATGCTTCCATTTCTCAACTGTGGTAAGAATAGAGGACTTGCGAATGTTTTGTCTTACTCTCAAAATCTTCTGGTTCTCCCATAAACTTTCTTCAGCTATGCCTGGACCCATTGTTCTCTCTCTTCTTGGAATTTATAGCAACAGCATGTTGCTTAGAAACTGAGACATTTTCTGATGCTGGAATCCCAGCTAGAATTTCACCGACAAGTGGTCATCCAATTTTTTTTTAAATGTCTCCAGTAATGGACATAACTTCCTGAGACAGCTGAAAGCTGCTGAAGTGGTTGTTTTCCCACTTAGATTGATCCAAAATCTGTCTCTCTGACCTCATACATAGTTCTTAATTTTGTCTTCTGGGGAATCACAAACCATGTGTAATTGATTTTATATATAGAAAGCCTTCAGATAGTTGATGTGTGTGTGGATGTGTATAGTGTGGGAAAGGGGTCCAATTTCTTCTCTCTTTCTTTTAAACAGATGCTCTGGTTTCTATAAATGGAAAAATCCATCTCTTCTTTTTTGATGTATCATCTAACAAGTACCCATGTATACAGGAGTCTATTTTGGACTTCGTCTCCTGTTCCCTGGGCTTAGAGATTTGTCTCCGTACTAATGCCATGTGACGTTATTACTCCAGCTTTACAGTGAGTCTTTCTATCTAGAAACATATTTCCCTCCCGGGTTCTGCCAGACTGACTTGACTATTTTTGGCCCTTTAAACCTCCATGAATATCTTAGAATCAGCTTTTTAAGTTACACACACATACCACAGTATCTCTTAGGATTTTTTAAAATTGAGATTGCATTGAATTGGTGAATCCATTTGAGAAAAGTAATCTCTTCATTCTGAATTCTCTAATTCATGAATAAAACACCTCTCTCTATTTAGGTTCTTTAAAATGTTCAATAAAATTTTATAATTGTCTTCATAAAGTTTGCACTTTTTTTTCTCGATACGTAATAGTGTTTGGTATTTTATAAGTGATCTCTTTTTCAAACTTCTTGATCAAAATAGAAGATGTAGGGGCACCTGGGTGGCTCAGTTCGTTAAGCATTCATCTCTTGATTTTGGCTCAGGCCATGATCTCACAGTTGGTGAGTTCAAGCCCCACATGGGACTCTGTGCTGACAGCACAGAGTCTGCTTGGGATTCTCTCTCTCTCTCTCTCTCTCTCCCTCTCTCTCAAAATAAATAAACTGGCCCTCTCCCACTCTCTCATGCACTCTCTCTCAAAGTAAATAAACTTAAAAAAAAAAAAAAAGAAATAGAAGATGTAGAAAAATATGCAAATCATAAGTATGGAACTCAGTGAATTGTAAAGCGAACCCCACTGGGTCCCCACTGCTAGATCAGGACCAGCCCCCAGAGGCACCTCTTATGTCCCCCCCAGTCATACCTACTCTATCCTACCCAAAGGTCACTGCCATCTTAACTTCCAACACTGTAGTGTAGAACTTTGTATGAATCAAACCGTACAAAATGTGGTATGTCGTTTCCAGCTTCTTTTGTTTAATGCCTTATGTGAATGGTTCACACATATTGTTGCATGTAGTAGCAGACCGTTCATTGATACATAGCATTCTAGCACGTGGATACATGACAATATGTTTATCCATTTGACTGCTGGTGAACGGTTGTACTCTCTCCAGTTTGGAGCTATCTGATGTAGCCGGGAGTGTGCTTGTGGATATATTTGGTCCACATGTTCATGTTTTTCTGTTGAGTCAATTGTATGCACATGTTCAGCGTTAGGAAATAATGCCAAACTGTTTTTGCAAAGTACATATACCAGTCTGCATGTTCACCAGCTGTAGGTGATGATTCTGGATGCTCACCAGCATATGGCTCTGTCAGTCTGTGCTGGATAACAAACAGTCTCAGATTCTAGGTAGCTTGAAACAGAAATCATTGCTTTTCATGACTCGGTGGGTTTGCTGGCCTCACCTGGGTGGTTCTTCTGCCTGTTATACTTTGGGGTCATTCATATGGTTGTATTCACTTGGGAGCTCCGTGGGGGCAGAATACCTGAGAATGCTTCGTTCACACGTCTGGTGCTTTGACTAGGGTGGCTGGAACGGCTTTGGGCTGGCTCGCCTCTGTCTCTCCATATGGTCTCTCTCATCGTCCTGTAATCTACCTTGGGCTTGTTTATATGGCAGCTAGAGCCCAAGTGGACCAGATGAGAAACTGCAAATCTTCTTAAGGCCTAGGCCCAGAAGCCACACATCTTCACTTTATCAGCATCCGTTAGTTATGACAAGGCAGTGCTAGTGCAGATTCAAAGAGGGGGCAGGCAAGAGACACTACCTCTTTTTTTTTTTTTTTTTTTACGTTTTATTTGTTCCTGAGTGAGAGGGAGAGCCAGCGTGAGCAGGAGAAGGTCAGAGAGAGGAAGACACAGAATCCGAAGCAGGCTCCAGGCTCTGAGCTAGCTGTTAGCACAGACCCCGACGTGGGGCTCGAACCCACGAACCGTGAGATCATGACCTGAGACGCAGTGGGACGCTCAACCAACTGAGCCACCCAGGTGCCCCAAGACTCCACCTCTTGATGGAAAAGCTGATACACATACGCAAGGATGGGAGCAGTGTTTCCTGGCCGTAGGCGCAGACAATATACCACATCGAGCTCTTTGGCCACAACAAGTCACATGCCTTTTGCATTCAGGATACGTTTACTCCATCGCAAGACCCCCAAAGTCTCAGCCGTTTATGGTATGAGGCTTGAAGTCCCATCTCCTGTGGTCTGTATCAAGGCCAATTGCAAATGAGGCTCCTTATCTGTGGCTTCCCTTGATCTGGAGACCTGTGAACTGGGCTTTCTCCCAGACCCCCACCTTGCACTGGTGACACACAAGAAGGGTAGCATTTCCTGTTCATAAAGGCAGGAAACACAGGGCCTGGGGCAGTTGCTGGTACCTAGCAATTCTGAAATTTAGCCAGGCCAGTTGCACGGATTGTTCCTTGACTACAGTCCAGGTCTCCTTCTTGGGAGTAGTCCCCTCTTCCATTGTCCGCAGCTTCTCTTGGCCCTGCACTCCTGCTTCCTGGCTCCACCTTCTGACTCCTCCATCCTTTTCAATAAGAAAGGATTAGTCCTTGTGGTTGCCTAGCTTCCTAGCTTTCTCAGCCTGCTTCCTGCCTATAGAAAGTTGGTGTGTCAGAGACCATTGCAAAGTTTCTTGGTCCCTTTTCTTTCCATCTGGTCATGCTTTCACCAGAACAGTCTTCTTTCTCTGTACCTAATTATAATCTGTTTTATAATCTATTTTAATACAAGACTATTTCCACAAATCTCTTTAAGATAGGCCCCTCTCTACCTTGTGCTGTGATTCAAGGTGCAGGCTTTAAGATTCTTAGGAACTCATTATTTTTCTTTTTATAACTTTTTGAAAATTGATTTATTTTGAGAGAGAGAAAGAGGCAGAGAGAGAGAGAGAGAGAGAATCCCAAGTAGACTCTGTGCTGACAGCGGGGCTCAAACTCATGAACCACAAGATCATGACCTGAGCTGAAATCAAGAGTCAGATGCTCAACCAACTGAGCCACCTGGGTGCCCGGCGACTCTTTTATTTTCTAAATGAGAGGGTCAGTACCATCTCAAACCTTTCAAAGGCCTTCTAAAGGAAGTCTTTGAAATGAGACCTTTATTATTTTGAGACTTTTTTCTAGCCAAAGATACTGTGCTAGATGTTCTTTATTTCCACAAAATTCTACTCAAAAACTAAATAGATCTTTCAGATCATTTCATGTCTCTCTGACTGCATGATATACAGCTAAAAAGGTCAATTAGCCTTTTCTACATCCTGCTTAGAATGTCTTTAGTCAGATCTGTGTGTTTCTTGGTACATTTTGTGTTGTCCATACCAACTCAGGCAACTGTTACTAAACGTTCCACTGCATATAACACAGTCACTGGCTGTCTAGCCTTCCATAGCAGCTCTGCTGTTCTCCTAGCTTCCACTGAAAGTCTGCTCACTACCCATCCACTTTCCACCTGCCTCCTGTTCCTAAAGTCAATGCCATACGGCCTCAGTTATGTTATGGCCACACTGTACTTCCAGGTACCAAGTTTTGTATCGGTTGTTATTGATGAATAATAAACCACCTTAAAACTTAGGGGCTTAACACAATAACTGTTTATTATTTCTCATGATTCTGGGGTCAGCGTGGCCCAAATGAATAGTTGTTTTGCTCCACCTGTTGCTCACTAGAATCTTCCTTTCTCCACTGCTCTGCATGCCACCTCTGTCATATATCAAGTGACCATGTATATGTGGGTCTGTTTCTTTCTTTTTAAAAAAAATTTTTAATAGTTTATTTATTTTTGAGACAGAACATGAGCAGGGGAGAGGCAGAGAGAGGGGGAGACACAGAATCTGAAACAGGCTCCAGGCTCTGAGCTGCCAGCACAGAACCTGATGCGGGGCTCAAACCCACAAACTGCAAGATCATGACCCGAGCTGAAGTCGAACACTTAACCAACTGAGCCACCCAGGCACCCCTAATGTGGGTCTGTTTCTATTGGTTTGTCTCTTCTTCTGCCAATATCTCATGCAGTTATGCAGAGCAGCTTTATCATAACTAAGTCCTAACATCGTAGGGTAAGTCTTACCACTTTTCTCTTTTTAAAAAAAATTTCTCTCTCTCTCTCTCTCTCTCAGGCATGTAAGCAGGGAAGGGGGCAGAGGGAGAGAGAGAGAGGAAAAGATAAAGAGAATCTTAATCAGAGTCCATACTCAATGCAGAGCCCAATGTAAGGCTTGATCCCCTGACCCAGCAATCATGACCTGCACTTAAATCAAGAGTCAAATACTCAACTGACTGAGCCACCCCGTCACCCCTTCTTTGTTCTTTTTGAAGTTGTCTTTGCTATTCTTGATACATTGCATTTCCATACACGTTTCATAATGAGTCTGTCAAACACACACACACACACACACACACACACACACACTCGCACACATACTACCTGCTGGTTTTGACTGAGATCATATAAATTAATAGATTAATTTTGTAGAACCAACACCTATATGCATGTATCCTCTTATTTAGATTTTCAGAAATTTCTCTTGATAGAATTTTTAGTATGCTATGTGAAGTATTTGTCCCTCACTGAACTTAAATTGGATTTTTAAAAATCACTACAAATGATATACTGTTATTTAAAGGGGTTTGTTGTTAATATACAGAAATAGATTTTTAAATGTTGCCCTTATGCACAGCAACTTTACTAAGCTTATGCATTAAATCTGATAATTTATCTGTGGATTCTTTGGTATTTTCTACATACAGTTATGCCATTTATAAGTAATGATGACCTTTATTTTTCTTTTTAAATTATTATGCATGTTATTTTCTTGCTTTATTACATTGGAGAGAATGTCCAGGATAATGCTAAATAAAGGTGGCAGTAGCAATCAAAAGGAAGGCTTCAGCATTTCACTCTTAAGTCTGCTGTTTCTTATAATATGTCCTTATTTGGATCACTAAGTTGCCTTCAAGTTCTAGTTTGCTAAGCTTTTGTTGTTATTGTTAGGAATGGATGTTGAAGCTTATTAAATGCACTTTTCATATCTATTCAGATTATTATATCATTTCTCTCCTTTGTTTTGTGAAGGATGAGAAGTGCATTGAATCTGTAATATCAAACCAAACTGACATTCCAAGAATAAATCCTACTTGGTGGGGATATGTTATCTTTTATATGTTCTGGGGTTGGTGTTCTAAGATTTTGGTTACGATTTTTGCATCTGTGTTTGTGATACTAGACTTATAATATTTCTCTTTCAAGGCCCTTGTTGAGTTTTGTTGTCAAGGTTATGCTCATGTCATAAAAAGACCTGGAAGTAATTCCCACTTTTTTCATTCTCTGGAAGATTTTGTGTAAGTTTACTGTTATTTGTCTTAAATGTTTGGTCAATACAAATATTGGTTCCAGGAGCAAGATGTTGCTATAGCAATAGCAACACATTCCAAATTATGTGGTATTAACAGCCGGTCTGGCAGCATGAAATTGTTGTTAGATACTTGGTAAGATGGCAGGCCATGTTATACAGTGGGAAAAAACTTACAAAACTATAGTTTTGTAGAATATGTAGAATAAATGGCTTGTACTTTATGCAAAGAGGTAGAAAATGAATGTTATTAGGATGAATTTATTACTCCCGGCTGCATTTGCTGAGGTACCTACCAGAAATAGAGGAGCTCAGAGAATATTTGGCTGGTTTGTAAGCCGGAATGTAAAGGAATTCAGAGAGAGCCAAAAACTCAGGTACTTGCTAGGTTAGAAGATGGAACTGATTTACATCTTCGACTAGTAAAGAAATAAATTGAGAAGGCCTTTCAGCCCCAAAGGCTGCTTAAATCCTGCTCAGTGGAAGGACCAAGCAAGAGTAGGGGGTTAGGATCTGTCAATGGAACAAGGTGATAACCCGCAAATACTTTCAGTTGGAAAAATATCTCAGGGAAGACAGACTTAGGGTTGGGCTCTTCCCAAAGAAGCCTGATAGGCTCAAAATATGTGCATTCAAATTCAGAGAGAGAGAGAGAGAGAGAGAAACAGGGGGTGGGTAGGGGGGCTCAAAACAATGGTAGGATATAACACTGCCTAGAATCAAAGCATAACTTAAACTAGATTTTGAGAAAGTGGTATTGTCAAAGAAATCACTGCCATGGCTTGGAAGAGAACACGATTGTTTGAGACTAAAAATGATCACTGGGCCCCAGCTTCATACAGCAGGATCTCAGACTTGCTGTGGATCAGCTCTTTTAGATGTCATTCTTCTCCTTTCCAAATGGGAATGTTTATTGTAGTTACCCTTTCCCTGCTCTACTGTTATATGTATAAAGGGCTAGGGCCAACCTATCTTTTTAATTCAGAGATTGCTAGAGTAAGAGGAGCTATATCTGGATCTATAGAGACTGTTGTAAATCATCCACGTCTTCTGGGATTGGAGCTAAAAATATTGATGAGGGGGACTTCTGGGTTGTGTCCATTAAGAAGTGGGCAAGCATGTTCTGCATGTGGAAAAAGAAGAGAACTGAAGTGAGATAGATTGTATTACTGTTCATGCTCTTGTATTATCCTCCCTGCTGTAGAGGAGGCTGGACCGAGTGAGCTGCTTCTCACTCACAGAGCAAAAGTGATGGTGTATCGCTTCTGAGGTTAGGTTACAAAGAAACTGGCTTCTCTCTCGTGTGCCCTCTCTTGCTTTCTTATTTGCTCTGTGGAGAGGCCCATGTAGCAACTAAGACAAGAGAGGCCTCCAGCCAACAGCCAGTGAGAATGGAGGCCTTCAGTCCAACAGCCCATGAGTAACTGAATCCTTCAAATAACCACATGAAAGAGTTTCACATCCTTCACATGAGCCTGGAGTCCTAGCCAACACTCTGATTGCAGCTTTATGAGAAACCCTGAAGCAGAAGTACCTATTATGGCCTTAATTGTGTCCCCCCACATTTCATGTGGAAGCCCTAACCTCCAATGTAACGATATTTGGAGACAGAGCCTAATAAGAGGTAATGAAAATTAAATGAGGTTATAAGGTGGGGCCTTAATCCAACAGGACTAATATTTTTAGAAGGACAGGAAGAGACACCAAAGACCTCTCTCTCTTTCTTTCTCTCTCTCTCTCTCTCTCTCTCTGCTGCTTACCCATTGTACCCAGTATGTGCGCAGAAGAAAGGCCCTGTAAGAACACAGAGAGGAGATTGCTGTGTCCAAGCCAGGCAGACAGGTGTCACCAGATGGCACCTTGCTCTTGAGCTTCTGGCTTCCAGAATTGTGAGAAAATAATTTCTGTTGTTCAAGCCACTCACTTTGGGATACTTTGCTATGGCAGCCACCAGCAGACTGATTAGATACTCCACTAGATGGTGCCTCGATTCCTGACACACAGAAACTCCAGTATAATAAAGCTTTGTTGTTTTGAGCTGTTAAATTCGGGGATGGTTTGTTATACAGCAATGGATGACTAATACATTATTTTTATTCTCTGTATCTTCATCGTGTTCTCAAAAGCTAGGCAGGTAGAGTGCCCTCTTTAAGCCCTTCAGGTTACTACTTTCCAGGGAAAGAAAAAGTCAGTATTCCTGGCTGGTAGAGAATCAGTCCAATTTCTGAGTCATTTTCCCAGCAACGTGAAAAACAACTCTGATTTAGATTCACATTTGGGTACAAATAGATGAGGACAGAATAGCCTGCAATGCGCAGAAGTTCATGGAATCCCTGCGCATATTTGTACGGATTATCTTCCACGGGGATGTATATATATACATAATTTGCTGTAATTTTATCTAAGTAAATATGTAGATGTATGGGGCGTCTAGGTGGCTCAGTCAGTTAAGCGTCTGACTTAAGCTCGGGTCATTACCTCATGGTCTATAAGCTTGAGCCCCACATCAGGCTCTGTGCTGACAGCTCAGAGCCTGGAGCCTGCTTCAGATTCTGTGTCTCCCTCTCTCTCTGCCCCTCCGCTACTTGTGCTATGTCTCTCTCTTAAAAATGAGTAAATGTTAAAAAAATGTTTAAATAAATATATAGAAGTAAATGAGTGGCTGAAATTATTGTAATTCTTATGAGGACAATATTGGATGTTTCTAGGTAATCTTAATCAAGCCTCTATTGAAATGAAGCTATATTTCTTAGGGCTGGAAGAAAATAATTTGCTGAGATGTCAGCTTGGGATTCTTCTGGAAAAACTCTGGAAATGGAGTGCTCCCACACAAGATTCAGTGCCTGGACACCTTTCAGCAACAAGTCGTTAAATAGAGAGGTAAGTTACATACTCTGGAATAAAACAAGTTTAACTTGTAGGGCTAATTTTACCGTGACCTATTGGGTCTCATGTCACCATATTTAAAAAAAGAAACTCTAAAGAATTTAGTTTTGGAGTCACTTCAAGTAAAAATAAACTTCCATTTGTCTGCCCCAAAGACTGTCTCTTCTCATTCCAGTCCTCAACTCCTACTTTATGAGGATGCTCCCCTTTCCTCTGCACCTCCAGGGACAAAATAGAAGCCCCCAGGAAACACCGTATGCTGGGGAGGAGAAAAGAGGAGGTGCTTGGGTGGTGTTTGATGTGGAGAGTATTTGTGTGTAATTAATTCTCTGTGTTTTTCTTTAGTCCTCTCTTCTCAGTTTGGTTCAATGGCCTGGGGACGCCCCCTCCTTTGAAAGGTGGTGCAAGAAGTAGTTACTGAATGGTTTTGGCAGTTCTGCCAGACTTTAATGGTGAAGGCTGATAACTCATGGGTGGTTCAGGCCTTTTCCAAGGGAAGGAGACTAGACGGGTTAAGGCCAGAGCCTGACCCAGCAATAAAGCCAGCAAGTTTGTATATGTCATCTGAACAGAGCTGGGCTGACACCCCGGTTTGGGGGGCCCCTGGTCCTTGGTGGATGCCTTCCTTGGACACACGTCAAACAATGGCTACTTAGCAGTATTCATTAACTTTTGTTTTGGTGCGGGTTATGGAGCTGCAGGACGCTGGGTTAGTAAATCATTCCTACTTCAAATGATCCTGTTTTCACAATTCAAGTGTAGCCTCTAAGTGTTTTCAAGATGAAATGTTTGGCATCTGTTTCCTCAGGCCACATTCGTTTAGGTAGAAACAAGAGCCAGGATTCATTACCTCTTTGTTTTCCAGAGAGGCCCTCCTTGGGCCCCACTGTAATTATATCCCCTGGCCAGCCTTTCCCACCAGCCCACCCAACAAGCCTGGGCTCGTCTCTATCCCCAGATAAAAGCAGTTTAAGCTGAAGGGATAGACCCCTACTATGTCCTGGAAGGGCTTTGTGAACTGTAATGTGCTAGGCAAATATTACCCATGAGGCTGGTAGACTGTCTAAGGATTGCTTAGCAACTTAGATTGAACTATACAGGAAAATGATATTTTCTCCCCCTTACAGCTCTTTCAGGAAAGAGTTGCTCTTATAAGTCATTGGTTTGACCTCTGGACTAACAAGCAACGTCAAGAATTCTTATTCACGATTTTTTTACAATGCACGAAATCACAGTTAAGGTAAGTGTAGCCCAAGGATGCAATTACCATTGGTTCTTAAAGGAAGTAAAATATAGTAAAATGTTTATATAACCTTTAAGGGTTTCTTTTTCTTCTTTCCCCTCAAAAGAACAAACAGAGCAACTGCTATTTTAAGGTTTATAAACAGAATCTTCTAGTGCTGCTTCCTCCTCGAGGATGAAATGGAGCCTTGGGGGGTTATAACACCTTCAGACCACAGTGAGATGTTGAGGTTTTGCAAATGGCAGAGACTTCAGCCAGTGAATTTTTAACATTCTCTTAGTATATTAAATTCTTCTTAGAATGGAAGGATAATATTTGTCAGGTAGATATCTGGTACATAGGCAGTCCATAAATAATTGTTACCTGAATGGATCTGAAAAATATCCAAGGAATGGCCATGGTAGCAACATGTAGGAATATGGGCAAGGATAGTAACAGCTGCCACCAATTGCCAATGCGTTCTTGTTCTTATCCTTCCCCTTGCCTCCTAGGTCTGTTATTTGCTTTGAAATACTCCAACGGAGATGGTGTGATATGTGAATGTGCTGGTTGAAATTACAGCTAGTGTTTGGATCAGGATTTAATACTCTAAGGGTGGTTAGCTAGCGCGGTTATTGGGAAGGTCACAGTGTCTCAGTTATTACAAGCTACTTTGCTAATTAGCATAGCAAATATCAGACATGAGTTATTATCAGAGCAACTAGTGGCTTGTTCATCTGTGAGATGAATGCTAGAAATGGACTCATTGGTGAAATTAAAGGTATTTAGATGTGGGACTGAAAATATCTAGAGAGCCCTCTGACCCGCCCGGACCTGGCTTGAGAATCCAGCCAGCGCAGTAGCAGGTGCTTGTAAGATTTTATCCCCAATCCATGCCCTTGTCAGTCTGGGGGTTTCTGGTAGCCTGAGCCTAACAATGAGGGTAATAATAGAATCTCGTTTCTGGGACATTGTACTATCTCAACTGAGTAAACCTTTCACCCAAAGGACAGAGAGCTGGGGCTCCATCAAGCCCATAGAGGAGACTGTATGAAGTGTCTGGGGCTGGTTCACTAGGTTTGTTGAGGGTGACTCTAGGCATGGCATCGTTTGGTGTCAGTTGCTTTCACTACAACCTGGTGGTGAGGTTGTTGGGAGAGACTAATCCTTGAATTTCTGAGACAACTATCAAAAAGTGCCAGAGTCGTGCAAAACCAAATTGGCCTATTTTAGTTTGTAATACCCGCCTTCCACCCTTTCTTACACTTCCTTCTGCCCGTCTCTTTCCAGTCAGCCATCTCATCTCTCCTACCTGCTTGCCCACCTTCTCTCCTGGCTGCCTTCTCCTGCATCCATGGCTGCACTGGGGGTTGTCCACAGACAGCCACCGATGGAGTTACCAATCACTGGAGGGAAGCGAGCACCTTCCTGGCTGTGTTGAAAAAGGCTACAAAAACAGGCCACAGAGAAATAAGCTCTTTAGTCAATGCTTAAAAATCAGGGAAGGGAGCTTGTTATAGGAGTCGTTGGCTGGGTTTCCTTTCACTCCGACTTTACAGCTTCCAAGGTAAAATAATAGACCAAACCCCAAATCCATAGTTGCTCAGGGTACATCATGTTCTGTTCTCATGTACCACAAACCACGCAATTTTAGCTGTAACCACTGGGGGTCATTAGAGGTCTTGTGGTATATTTTGAGGCTCATTAACATCAGGCCTGACATTTTGTCACTGGAAATCGTATCCTTTGTCTGGTACCTGAGTACTTACTATGGCATGAGGCTATGGAACTAATCTGCTCAGTGGAACTACTTTGCGTTGTTTGATAGCAGCTGCATCTCTGCATATATATATGTATATATATATATATATGTATATATATACATATATATATTTCATAGTTTCATAGGAAGCTATTATTACATATTCTGGGCTGCTGCTTGCTTATTTAGGGGAAGTTGTGTATCAATGTCTGGTCTCTAGATTTGACATCCTGAACCCATTTTTAATTTGTAGTGGTGGCTTTTGTTGCTGAACATCAATTAGCTTATTCCTTAGATTAAGACTTTTTTGAAAATTTATTTTAGGGGCACCTGGGTGGCTCAGTTAGTTAAGCGTCCGACTTCAGCTCAGGTCACGATCTCACAGTTGTAGGTTCGAGCCCCACATCGGACTCTGTGCTGACAGCCAGCTCAGGGCCTGGAGCCTGTCTTTGGATTCTGTGACTCTCCCCTGCTCATGCTGTCTCTCTCTCTCAAAAATAAATAAAACATTAAAAAAAATTATTTTAGAGAGAGAGTGTGAGCAAGCAGGGGAGAAGGGCAGAAGGGGAGAGAGAGAGAGAGAGAGAGAGAGAGAGAGAGAGAGAATCTCAAGTAGGCTCCATGCACAGGACCCCCCCCCCCCCATGACCCTGTGATCATGATCTGAGGTGAAATCAAGAGTCAGATGCTCAACCAACTGAGTCACCCAAGTACCTCTGGATTAAGTCTTTCTTCCTCTCTCTCTCTGTGGGCCAGCCATGTCTTCTCTCCTGCTAACAACTACAGAAACCATTTGCTGATAGTCTAATCTAATTCAAGTTATGCTTGATTTTAATTAAATCTAAAAGCCCAATTGATCTTATTTTTTAAAGTTAGTGCTATCACCTTTCTTTTAAACATCTTTATTGATATATAATTCACGTGAATACCATAAAAGTCATCATTCAAAAGGTCCAAGTCAGTGGTTTCAGTATATTCACAGAGTTGTGTAAACACTACCACCATCTAAGTTTAGAACATTTTCAACACCCCAAAAGGAAACCTCCCCATTAGCAGTGACTCCCCATCTCCATCCCCTGCACCGGGCAACCACGAATCTACTTTCTGTTTCTATAACTTGCCTTTTCTGGACTTTTCAAATAAATACAATATGAGGTCTTCTGTAGCTGGCTACTTTCATGTATTGTTGTTAAATAACAACATGCAGCCAAGTACATTTGAAGGCCTGTTTGCTTTTATGAAGTGATTCAGGAATCAGGCGGCACCCATCTAGCAAGTAGAGCTGGACTCTAAGAGGAGTTGTACAAAATAAAATGGAAGGAAAGTGTTTATGGATGGAGGGTGGGGGCAAGAAACTTATTAGCAGAAGAAAAGGATTGTTCCAAACAAGGCTGTTTGCTGGGGGGGGAGGGAGGGGAACAACATGTCTTATCACGTAGATTGCCTCATCTTTCTTTGGGGGATGGAGAGGACCCAGGTACCAGACTTGTTGGTGCAGATGGGACGAAAAATTATCCTGACTGACCGGTTAAAGCCCCATTTCCGGAGGAGGTTGAAACTGCAATTAGATTGGGTCTTAAGCCCCGGTTTGGCAACTCCGTCTAAGTGAAGTCGCTGCGGGCCTGTGGTTTTCTTTTTTAAAACAATGTTCTCAAGGTTCATCCATTCTGTAGCATATATCAGTACTTCTTTCCTTCTTATTGTTAAATGATATTCCATGGGTGGATACACCATATTTTATGTATCCATTCCTAAGCTCATGGACATTTGTGTGGCTTCCATATTTTGGCGATTATGAGTAATGCTGCTATGAATATCTGAGCGCAGGCTTTTCTAGATGGGTGTCTTTATTTCTTTTAGGTCTTGACCTAGGAATGGAACTGCTGGGTCAAACAGTGACAGTGAAATCAACTTTTAATTGTTAAACATTTCTTTGGAACCTTATTTATTCCTATAGTCCCTATTCCGCCACCACTGAATAAGCTTATAAATACATGAGAGAATGTCTGAAATATTTATATGTAAACTGGGCTGTATTTGTACAATCCCTGTTTTCAAGGCAGAGGAGCCATTGTTTAGATGTTTTGTTTTATAACTTCTGAATGATTTGGTCTTAATTCAGGCAGTTATGGTTATATAGCTATTAAACAGGATATGGTAGTATAGGGTGGGACTGTGTTGTCAGAATTTCTTTGAAAGTTTTTACTTAGTCTCAATGAGGTAGCTTCCAAAATCTAGGATTTTTCTTTTCTGTGCTAATATATATTCCATATTGTTCAAACTTAAGAAGATTTTTTTCCTAATGTTTTTATTTATTTATTTATTTATTTTGAGAGAGAGCAAGACACAGTGTGACCAGGTTACACTGGTCAAGGGACCAAGAGAGAGACAAGAGAGAGAGGGAGACACAGAATCCGAAACAGGCTCCAGGCTCTGAGCTGTCAGCACAGAGCCCAGTGTGAGGCTCGAACCCATGAACCATGAGATCATGACCTGAGCCAAAGTTGGACACTTAACTGACTGAGCCACCCAGGCCCCTCTTAAGAAGATTTCTTAAGTGGAAATCTTGTATGATATTTAAGACATTTTCAAAGGTTCAGCTTCTTAAACCATCGCTCTGGCAAGCTTTTCCTCACCTCAACTTTAGTGACCCCTCTCCTGGGAATCTTTCCTGCACATCTTCCACCCCAGCAATGTTTACAAACCTGTAACTTGACATTTTCCCCAGTGCGTTATGCTTATATGACCGCGTGCCTAAGGCTTCCATTAATGCCACCCCCCTTCCACTTGACTAGGCTGACTTTTCCTCTGACTCCTGAAAGAACAGTGGGCTGTTTGCGTCTGTCCCTCAGGGAATTCCAGGAGATGTTTGCATCTGTCTCCTCGCCACACTGGCAAGACCGGTTTCTAATTGCCCCGACTCAGCAGCAGGCACCGCCCCATACAAAGGCCTTTCATCCCAGGGCTGGAGCTGCTCAGACCTGTAGCCTTCCCTGGCGGGTCCCTGGGGCGACATTCACGCAGGTGCAATCCTGACACAGATGCATTGTCTGCTTGTGTGTGTCGGTGGGGAGGGAGGACATGAACGCTGAAGGATTCGCTCTCATCATCTGTCTCCATCAGAGCTGACCAGAAGCAGGGTGGGCCAGAAAAATGTACAGTGAAGAGAGAATACCCCACCCACCCGCCTCCCTGCACCTACCCCGTCTTTCCAAGCCGCCCCTGGGAGAGCTCAGGTGAGCATTTCTAGCTCATCTGTGGACTGTGAGGAGATCTGGTGTATAATTTCTCAGAGACAATGCATCTAGGTTAAATCTGAATTCAGAACAGCCACATCACTCGGAGTGACTGAGCACCCATTTGAACGGAGAATATCTCTGTGTGGAGGCAGTGGGAGAGCATATTAAAGGCACACTGTGTTTCTAAATATCCGAGATGAGTCTGGAAATCCGGTTCATCCTGAGTCTTCCCTGTCCTCAGCCCTGGGCTTTGGACTTGCTCCTCCGTCCTTTCACATAGATCACATGGTCAGGGACAACTGTCATTTGTCACTGGGGCAGTTTTTAGAAGCGGATGAAGCTAAGAAGGAAAACCCTTGAGTTTCAAGGAAAAGGAGAAACCAAAAACCCAACTGTTTTATTGGGTGGGGATGGGGACAGAGGAAGAGTGGATGGTGGGAAGGTCATTGGTTTATGCTAGGCGAAGCCCATGCACTTGAAATTCTCAGTTCCCATTTTGTAAGTGGTGCCATTCTTCAACAATGGTGGTGCTGCACTTTAAAAGGTTTAACTTGCTGTTATAGCACTTAGCAGCACCTGACATCATGTCATGCACAGTAGTTGTTTACTTACCGTGCGTCTACTCCATTAGACTAGCTTCGTGAGGGCAAGAACTTTTTCTGGTGACTCTCTGTGTCCCTAACATTTAGAGCAATACCAGGTACACAGCAGGCACTCAGTAAATGCTTGTTGAATGGATGAAGATGTTCCAAATACTCCTAGTTACAAGAATAGCAAAAAAATTATCCAAATTATTTTTCATTTGCTAGCTCTCTGGGAGGAAGGAACTTTTCAAGGTATCACAAGTTCTCAAGTATGGGAGATTACTAATACTTTGCTTCAGTCAAGACTTTTCTTTATTTAATTAACTCCAAACTTCTGTGTAACAACTCCAGAAGGAATGAGACACAGTCGTAATACCCAAGGGTGGCATGTCGCACAACTCCGGGGTGCTGTTTCACACTGTCATCTGTGTTAGCGGCACCTCCTGAAGTTGTTCATTGCACAGTGTCCCACATGCCGCAGCCCTGATAATTAAGACTACCGGCCATTTATAAAGCACATGCTATTAGCTTCCACAGCTACCAAGAATCCTATTACCTTCTGTGTAGGAGCAGCCAAATTCACAGATAAATCATTGGAAAGTGGAGAAAGGGTTTAAGAGGACATTTGTCTCTGTCCTGTATTTAAGAATCTGTTGAGGAAATGTCCGGGAGGGTTGCAGCGGAGGCAGTGTAGAAGTGTCTGCCCACGAGACCTAAGTAGGCCAGCAGGTCTTAGAAGCAGAAGGATAAGCCCCAAGTGCACAGTGAGCGTTCAGTGGCTGTTTGTCCCCTTTCCTCCTGTTCTCCCTGCGCATTCTTTTGATGTCACGGTTAGAATGCTTTCAAGTGCAATAACAGAAATGGAATTCAAGCCAGCTTCAGAAGAAATGGGAATGTATCGACTTAAGATTTGTCTAGCTTCAAGCCGGGTGAGATCCTTAGATTCAGATAATGTCACCCAGGCTGTCGGGCCTGCGCACTCCCCCATCCCCTCCCCCATACTGCCTTCTCTGAGCTCTGCTTCCCTATGTCTGTTGCATGAAACTAAAAAGATAAGTGCAGGACCCTTATGCAGGAAATTATAAATTTGTTAAAGGACTGTTAAAAACAAAAACCTAAGAGACAGATGTGCCGTGTTTAAAGATGCCTATTTTCTCGAAATTAATCTTAAAGTTCAATTCAGTCCTAGTGCAAATTCCCGAATAGGATATTCTTATGGACTTTGAGAAATGAATTCTAAAGCTAATCCAGAAAATAAAATGGGTAGCAACAGGGGCGCCTGGGTGGCTCAGTCAGTTAAGCATCTGACTGTTGATTTCGGCTCAGGTCAGGATCTCACAGTTCATGGGATCGAGCCCCACGTCAGGCTCCATGGAGACAGTGGGGAAACTGCTTGGGATTCTCTCTCTCTCTCTATCCCTCCCCCACTCACATGTGCATACTCTCTCTCAAAATAAATAAATACATAAATCTTAAAAATGGAAAATGGATGGCAATAGCTAAGTATAAATATAAAGGCAAAAAATGAGTAAGAGTTATATTACCAGATATTATAACTACATTTACCCATTTAAGAAATACCTGCAGGTCAGATCTCAAGTATAGAGGGGAGCAAGAACAGAGGCAAATAAGAGCTCTAAAGTAAAGGGGCAGGCTTCTGGAAAGGTTGGGTAGATCAGACACCTATGCAGCTAGATAGATCTTTGCTTTCTTTGGTGCCTGTTTAGTGGGCTGGACACTGTTGATTACCCGTCTGCCATCACCATTCCCTGTTTCTTCTCCATATTCCTCCATATCACTTCTCCCCAGGTGTTATATGTTTCAAAAGTGGCTTGTCACCCTGCCCTGCCAAGGGTGAGTCAGGCTTGGACAGATTCACGATGATTCCACCCCCTTTGTGGTGTCTGGATTACGAAAGGGCATGTAGACACTAATTCTGCCCAAGGACACATGGCAAGTGGCTGCTAGAGAGCTTCTGGGAGAGTTTTCTTCTGGGTCAAAGGGACTTAAATAGGGACTTGAGGAAGGGACCTGCCCTTTCCATCCTGGGGTTCCTGTTGTGTGAGGATAATCACTCACGTGGTTAGTCATTTGAAAATCACCTTAGGGAATGAGCCAAAGGACCAAAGCAAACTACTGACAAGGCAAAGGGAAAATGCGGAAGATTCTTGGCCTTGGCCTTTGATGACATCACTGAGTTGTTGAAGTCACTAACCCTGGAGCTGCCCTGATTTTCCTCGTTGCTTAAGTGAAAGGAAGATAAGTAGGTTTAATATGGCCCATAATAGTCCATTTATCCAGTCGTCCCTTCTCTGGCCACATCAACCCTCCAGAATTTAGCTGTGAACCAGCTATCTTTAGAAGAACAAAATGCACTGAACACTCAGCTGATGCTCTTTACACACAGGAGAGCCAGTGAGATTCCCATGCAGGGTCTCAGGACCTCGTTAGCTCAGGGCCTCCAAAAGGAGCTCCCCCTCCTCCTAAGACCACCCTACACACATTCAGTGCTTTGTGCTTGGTTGACATGAGCTCCGGGATCTGCTGCTACTTGGAAGTCAAATTCCTGGATGCTAAGAAGCGCTGGGCCCATTTGTAAAAACTGAGCCCCACCCATAGAAATTTTGTCTTAACACACGGGGATGGGGCTGCCGAAGTGGCATCGACTCGGTTCCCAGAGTGCTGTGGCACACAGCCAAGGGTGAGACACCGGCCCGATGACCTGGTGGCCCCAAGAGTCTATTCTTCCTCAGAGGCAGGAACACAGGCTGCATGAGTACCCTGTTCCTTCTGTTCTCAGTGAAACAGAATGATCTGTTCAGGTTCGCTAGGTGCCATTTTCGTCTTTCCCTGGCGCTGCTGCTTAGTGGTTTTCAAATGTTTCATTGTAAGTAACCCTAAACTTGACATGAGTAATAAAGGAATTATTTCTCTCTCATATAATTGAAAAAATCTGAGTAGGTTTGGCTGCAGTTGAAGCTCAATTCAGAGGCTTAGTAATCAGACCCATGACTTGATTCTTTCTGTTCTTCTGCTCTGCCTTGGGCAGTCATGGCTTCATTATGAGGTCTCCTCTGTATGAACAGAAATAAAAATAATTCCTTTGTTTGAGCTTCACTCTGCTTGGCCTGGTGTAGGTCCATGCCTACTTTTGCCAATTGCCGTGGCCAGGAGATTGACCCAAATAAATTGAATTAGCCTTTATCCATACGCTTTTCAGAGCCATGGACGGAGTCAGCTTCTATAGAACCACAGGGGTCTCCATATAGAAACTGAAGTCATTTTACCGAAAGGAAGGGAAGTAAATGATGGGTGTCGAAAGAATGCTGTCTATTCATCCAGGATTCAGCAAATATTTACTGAATGCCTACCACGTGCCAACACAATTCTGGGTACATGGGATTCAACACTAAATAGAGTGTAAAACATTCCTGCCCTCTGAAGTTCATATTTTAGTAGAACAAAATATGTCCTATTTCAGGACAAGGGACAGTCCATGCCTCTCACTGGGTATCTGACAGCACAGCATGACACCACTGCAAATATTTGGAGTGTTTTCCATGTCTCAGAAGTTAGAGTGATGCGGTAGACTGAATAGTGGCCTCCAAGTATGTCCATACCCTCATCCCCGGGACCTGTGGACGTTACATGATGGGGCAAAGGCAGTTTGCAGATGTGATTAAGGATTTTGAGGTGGGGAGATTATCCTGCGTTCTTGGGGCTCAGCGTAATCACAGTGGTCCTTATAAGGGATGCAAGAGGCGCAACAGACAATGTCATGCCAGGGGCAGTGGGAGAGATGGAGATGTGTAAAATCCTGTGCTACCGGCTCTAAAGATGGGAGAAGAGGCCATGAGCCAAGGAAGGCCAGCAACCTCCAGAGCCTGCAAGGGACAAGGGGACAGATTGTCCCCTCTGAGCCTCCAGAGGGGGCCAGCCCTGGCAGCACTTTGACTGGAGCCCAGTGAAACTGATTTCAGACTTCTGACCTCCAGAACTCTGCCCACATGCGTTTGTACTGCTTTAGGCCAGTTAGGTCAGCGGTAATTGTTATAATGAACAGGAGGTTAATATAAGCAGTGATCTTCTATTTTCATTATTTTTTTCATTCCTTATTCTAACTTACACATGTTTGTTCAGCCCCTGCCAAGTTAGAAGCACCGTACCAGGTGCTGGGGACCTAGCAGCAAACAAGACAAACACCATGCCTTCTTTCACGCAGCTTGAGGTCCAGTGGAAGAGGAAGCCTTTAAATAGTGAATGAGCCCTAAAAGGGATGGAGTTTGAGGGTCGGCAGGAATGGAAACGCAAAACCATGCTTAGATTACATGGTAGTGCACATCAAGTGTAGAGGATACAGGTTTCAGCAGAGGCCGTGAGATGACATTGAGGGGGAGGGGCCTCCTCCCACACGCCAGCATGTGGGCAGCAGGAATGTCAGCCTACTGGGGAGGTGGGGGGATTATGTCAGGACCCCAGGAATACCACCCTCTACTACCATCACCTTCTATGGTCAGCAGCCCTGTTGCAAAAGTAGCTTTCCACCAGCCACGTAACACAGATCTGCCATGCTCATTCCAGGTAAAATTTCTTGCTCCTTCCCCAGCGCCATGTTGCCTCCCTGGCCACAAGTTATACAACATGTGTCAGAAGTGGAAAGGCATACTGCACTTTGATAACAATGACAAGTCTGTGTGCCTGCAGTCTCCTTTATTTCCCAGGCAGGCTTGACCAGGCCCACAGATAGCAGATAAATAGCTTCGATTGTGCTAAGTAGCAAAGGAAAAGTAAGGAGACCTCGCCTCGTCCAGGGGATCTGGGCAGCCTTCCCCTGACAGGGCTTGAGTCTGAAAGATACACAGGAGGCGAGGCAAGCAAAGACTAGGCTGATGAGCATTCTACCTGGCAGGGGCGACCTGGGTGCAAGCCTGGGGCCTTCTTTATCTCTTCCGTAGTAATACCAGGCTTTGGTAAAAGTATTGGAAAATGTGAGTAGGCAAAAAGGGGGAAGTCACCCCGAATCCCACCGCCCAGAGATAACCTCCTAATTTGTTATGCTTATGTGCATCCATGTAACTATGAATCAGAATAGACAAATGATTTTATTTTATTTTATTTTTTTAAACGTTTTTCTTTTTTAATGTTTTATTTATTTCTAGGAGAGAGAGAGACACACAGCATGAACAGGGGAGGGTCAGAGAGAGAGGGAGTCACAGACCGAAACAGGCTCCAGGCTCTGAGCTGGCAGTCAGCACAGAGCCCGACGNGCTCCAGGCTCTGAGCTGGCAGTCAGCACAGAGCCCGACGCGGGGCTCGAACCCACGAACCGTGAGATCATGACCTGAGCGAAAGTCAGACGCTTAACCGACTAAGCCACCCGGGCGCCCCTAGACAAATGATTTTAAACTCTTTTTTAAAGTGTATTTATTTCTGAGAGACAGAGCGAGTGAGCAGAGGAGGGGCAGAGAGACAGGGAGAGAGAGAATCCCAAGCAGGCTCCGCACTCTCAGTGCGGAGCCCAGTGTGGGGCTCAAACCCACAAACCGTGAGACCAGGACCTGAGCCGAAATCAAGAGTAGGACACTTCACCGACTGAGCCACTCAGGCACCCCAATTTCAAAATCTTTTTAAAGAGACTCTTTGGTCACCCTTTCTTATTGCTTCCCCCCCACCCAGCTTTGCTCTCTCATTCACTGAGGACTTCAGCATACGTTCTTCACTCCCTGTATACCCCAAAGCTAATCAATGTTCGGTGTGACACTGGCATCCCTTGTGGAAACCCACCTGATCCAGGCCCTCGCAGTGCTATAACGTGATTGTAAAGCCACCAGATGAGACTACACGGTACTGCCCGGGGAACAAGAAAGCAGGGACTTCTTCCAACTTGACGTCCCCTATCCAGGCCACCGCTGCAAGCTGTTCTCTCAGTCCTTTTCATCGCAATTTGGGCAGCTTCTTTCTACTTCTTATCAGGAATTTAAGAGCTGAGAATTAGATTCAAGCTCCGTATTCCTAAGCCTTGTTATTTTTGCAAAGTACACATTGTACATTCAGTAGCACGCTGCGAAGTAGTGTCATGAATTATTTAAATGAAGCTCTCCTTGTCACAATAAAAGAGCAAAGCACATTTTGTTCATAGTCTCTTTACATGTTGTTATTTCTCTTCACGGATTTCTTACTTTGCAACATTAACTAAAATGCAGTGAGCCACAGTGTCATTACCACAAACTACCCTAGTTCTGCTGCTTGGGTACTGAGTTTTGTTTTTTTTTTTATGTGGCTGAAGCATTTTCCTTTTTTCTTTTTTAAGGTTCATTATACTTGAATGTGTCCTTGTAGGAGTGCAGGCTAGAAACAAGTGTAAAACATGTATAATTGAAGTAACTCAGATTCTTGGGGTGCCTTGCTGGCTCAGTCAGTGAAGGGTACAACTCTTGATGTTGGGGTTGTCAGTTTGGGCCCCATGTTGGTTGTAGAGATTGCTTAAAAATAGAATCTTTTGGGGGGGCACCTGGGTGGCTCTGTCGGTTGAGTGTCCAACCTGGGCTCAGGTCATGATCTCAAAGTTGGTGAGTTTGAGCAACGCATCAGGCTCTCTGCTGTTAGCGTGGAGCCTGCTTCAGATCCTCTGTCCCTGAGCACATGCGTGCTCTCTCTCTCTCTCTCTCAATCTCTCTCTCTCTCTCTCTTTCTCAAAAAGAAAGAAAATCTTTTGGGGTGCTCAAATGGCTCAGTTGGTTAAACATCTGACTCTTGATTTTGGCCCAGGTCGTGATCTCACGGTTCATGAGATCAAACCCCATGTCAGGCTCTGTGCTACCAGCTTGGGATTCTCTCTCTCCTCCCCTCTCTCTGTGCCCCTCTTCCGCTTGCTCTCTCAAAATAAATAAACTTAAAAACATACAATATTGTAATAAACAAACAAACAAACAAACAAACAAATAAACAGTAACTCAGATTCAGTTCTTCTCCTTTGCTTGGCTGGGATGGACCCATAGATGCTGTGCAGTGGGAAGGGGGTGGGAATGAAAACTCAAGATACTGGGACCTGACTCTGAAAAGGAGGCTGAAAACATTTCTGGTTTGCACCTTATTTTATTCATCTGCTTTATAATTCCAAGTGAGAGCATACTGTCCTCCAGGAGCCAGTGAAAGGGTTGTGATGCCTGTCTGGAACAGTGAGGACCCCGATCCGCGATCCACGGGGATTAGCTGTTCCTTGTGTCGTCACTGCCTCATTGGGCTTAATGTTAATCTCTCAACAATGAGAGGAGCCCTCCTGACACTTGTCTGTGGATACGGCATGCTGCCAGCACATGCACGGCTCCATCCTTTGCTCTCCTGCTTACACACACACACACACACACACACACTCCCCAGACTGGCATGCCAATAGGTTCATTTTATGTATGTATGTACGTATGTATGTATGTATTTATAATAATTATATTAAAGTTTATTTATCCATGGTGGGGGGGCACAAGCAGGTGAAAGTCAGACAGGAAGGAAGGGAGAGAAAATCCCAAGCAGTCTGCACCCTGTTAGCATGGAGCTGATATGGGGCTTGAACTCATGAACTGTAAGATCACGACCTGAGCTGAAACCAAGAGTCGGAGACTTAACTGACTGAGCCATGCAGGCGCCCCACCAATAGGCTCGTTTGAAACCACTGTTTTGTCTTAGGTTGTGACAAAGCTGCATGGACAGGGATCAAGAATGAGCAGGGGCCCCGGATAAATCCAGAGGGGCAGAAACACTCAGCATAATAGGTTACTGCTAAACCTTGCAGATGAAGTAGGTAGCCTCTTCTTTAAAACAAAAATCAAAAAACCTTTTTCTTTTGCAATAATTTGCAACTTATACAAAAATTGCAAAAAACTCTGCAAATAATTCCTTTATAACTTTTCACCTGGATTCTTCAATGGTTAGCATTTTACCGTGTTGCCTTATTATTCTGAATCATTTGAGAATACATTGCAAACATGATGCCATTAACCCTAAGCATCTCAGTATGTGTTTCCTTAAAAAAAAAAAAAAAAAAAAAGACATTCTGCTGAAAAATCAAAGTACATCCTCCAATACCAAGAAATCAGCACTGATACACTGATACACTACTATGGTCTAATCCACAGATTCCATTTGAATAGTTCTGATTGTTCCAACAATGTCCTTTCCTTCTCAGTCCAGATCCAATCCAGGGTCACCTCTTGTATTTGGTTTCCTTGTCTCCGTATCCATGTTTGATGCGGAACAGTTCCTCAGTTCTTTCTTGTCTTTTAACACTTTTAAAAGTACAGACCAACTTGGGCACCTGGGTGGCTCAGTCGGTTAAGCATCCAACTTCGGCTCAGGTCATGATCTCACCATTCATGGATTTGAGCCCCACTTTGGGCTCTGCACTGACAGCCCAGAGCCTGGAGCCTGCTTCGGATTTTGTGTCTCCCTCTGTCTCTGCCCCTTCCCCACTCATACTCTGTCTCTCTCTCCTTCAAAAATATAATAAAACATTAAAAAAAAGTACAGACCTACTTGGTTGAATGACCTTCAATTTGTGATTGGCTGGTACTTCTTCAAGATCACATTCAGGTTATGTGTTCTTGGCAGGAATAACACAGAAGGGACACTGTGTTCTCAGCGGACCACACTGGGGCACATTATGCCGATTTGTCCTGTTGCTCATGCTGTTGACTTCTCATCACTTGGTTAAGATGATTGATTATTAGGTCTTTTGTACTTATTAATAAGTAACTAAAAAGACTTTGAGTGATTAATTTTAAATCAAAACGATTTGGGTCTATGAAAATACCCTGTTCCTCATGATACTTTCACCCACTGGTTTAATATCCGTTGATGATTCTTACCTGATGTAATTTTTACTGTGATACCTGGCAAGAGCTCATTGTTTAACTTCTTAATTCCTTCTACATGTGTTATTAGTTGGCTTTCTGTTGCAAGATAGAATTTTCCCTGCTCCCAAGATTTATTTACAGATGAGGCTCCAGTGAGGCAAGCAGTTCAGGTAGATTGGTGGTGAAGACGGTCCCTGGGTCTTATGGGTGTTCAGCAACTTGTTTATGAAGATAACTAAGCTTTTTTGCCCCTAATTGGAGATCTTATTTTCATTTCGCATTGGAACTTTCTGGGGCTTGACCCACCCTGTGGAAATTTAGCTTATACCTTCAGAGAAGGTCAGAGAATTTCAGAGAAGACACACTGCAGAATGAGATCCATTCAGAGACAGGACTTTTCTTCCAGTGAGTTAATCTGTGTCCATTAGGACCTGCTTACAGGACAGCAGAAGCCACTCAGCAGTGAGAAATAGTTCCATGGTCCCAATGGCTTGAGCTAAAGGAGTTCTGGTGAATTCTGTTGCCAAATTTTCCAATCAGCTATGAGATTGGTCACAGACATCTGTAATTTCACTGAGTTTGGGGGAGATTAGGGGTTCCAGGGAAGAGTTTGATTTGCTACTACCTGGATTGCTTCCAAACTTTCTTGTTCTAGTGATTCTTATTCACATATGGTGACCTATTTGGTGGCTTGGGATTATCACAGATGTTTATGGCCAATACCTAAAGAGAGCAATTAGGAATTAAGTATCTCTCTTTTTTTTTTTTTTTTGTAGTTGGTTGCTGCAGGGCCAGCAATGCATCTTTCATGGACCATAAAATGTCTCTTTGGTCTAAGGACTATGTAGCTCCCAGATTTTTTATTCACTCAAGATCCACTTGTGCTCAGGTGGCACACAGAATAATGTACGAAGTTTTGTTGATATATGCTATATTTTTATAAAGTTTCTTTTTAATAGATATCACTTTAAGGAAGTATTGTTGAGGGGCGCCTAAGTGGCTCAGTCAGTTAAGCGTCTGACTTTGGCTCAGGTCACAATCTCGCAGTTTGCGGGTTTGAGCCTTGCATCGGGCTCTGTGCTGACACAGCTCTGAGGGAGCCTGGAGCCTGTTTCAGATTCTGTGACTCCCTCGCTCCCTGCCCCTCCCCCACTTGTGCTCTCTCCCTCTCTCTCTTTCAAAACTAAGTAAACATTAAAAAGAAATTATTATTGAATTTGTTTAGGCATGATGATGGTATTATATATTTTTTTAATGCTCGTATTGTTTTGTAAGGCACACAGAAATATCAAAGAGGAAATCATAAGGGAAATGAGAATATTTCAAATGGAGTGATGATGAAATTACAACACATCTAAGTGGGTGGGATGAATGCGGTGATCTGATGTCTTAGATTGGCTTTAAAATAAAATGTGAGTGAGGGAGGAAGAAACAGGAGGAGGGAGAAGCGAAGGAGGAGGAGGAGGGGGAGGAGGAAAAGATGATGATGTAGCAGAAACCAGACTGGTTACAAGATGACAATTATTAAAATTGATTAATACAAGTCATAATAGTACTAAAAATATTAGAGTCAAATAAGACATTTTCAGATAACAAGAAAGTGATAAAGTTTGTTATCAGAAGACCTGCAGTGAAGAAAGGCTAAAACAAATTCTTCAGGCTAAGGAAATTGATAACAGATGGAAACTTGGATTTACCAGCGGGAAATGGTAATGTGTGGGGAAATGTAAAAATTTGAAGTTATTTTACAGACATATGACTGTTTAAAACAAAACCAATGTGTTATGAAGCTTATAACATAAGTAGATGCTGTATTGTGACAAAAGCTTAAAGATGGCAAGAATGATGCCATTGCACTGTTCTTGAATTTTATGAATATTCAGTCTAAATAGACTATGAAATGTCAAAGATGCATATTGTACTTCCTAGCAACAACTTAACTGCATAATTCAGGAAGTATCCTAAAGACCCAATAGAGGAATTGAAATGGAATACAAAAAAAATTAATTATCTCAAACCAAGACAGGAGAGGAGGAATAAACTTTCATAAAAAATAAAATTAAGACCTGGATTCAATCATATCAATAATTATATTAAATATAAATAGACTAAACCCTCAAATAAAAGACAGTGGTGGTTAAATGAGCTTTAAAAAGCAAAAGCAGGGGCACCTGGGTGGCTCAGTTGGTTAAGTGTCTGACTTCGGCTCGGGTCATGATCTCATGGTTCGTGGGTTCGACCCCCACATCAGGCTCTGTGCTGACAGCTAGCTCAGAACCTGGAAACTGTTTTGGATTCTGTGTCTCCCTTTCTCTCTGACCCTCCCCTTTTCATGCTGTGTGTCTTTCTTTCAGAAATAAATAAAACATTAAAAAAATTTTTTTAAAGAAGCAAAAGCAAAACAAAACAAGATTTAACTATATACCGACCATAAAGGATACACTATAAAGATTCTGATTGGTTAAAAGTAAAAGGCTAGGCTACAAATACTAAGCACATAAAAGTAGACTGGCAATATTAATATCAGACAGAATGGACTTCAAGACCAGGAATATTACTGGAAAGATAGAGAGGGACATTCTATACCCTTCATCATGAAGTCATAACAATTATAGATATGTATGTACCAAATAATAGTTTCAAATTACATGAAACAAAAATGAGTGAATTATAATACAACAACTAAACAGAAAAACCAGTGAGAATATAGAACTGAACAATTTCTAAACCACCTTGACCTAATCATAGACAATTAAACCCAACAACTTCTAAATAGATGTTTTTCATGAGCAAAATAACCCTCACTAAGAAACATAATTTTCTGGTCCAAAAATTAAGACTCAATACATTTCAGAATTGTTAAAATCTAATTAAGTATATGTTTTAACAACAATGCAATAAAATTTGAGATTAAAAAATGTAAAGTATCCAGAAAATCTGAAAATATTTGGAAATTGACTCACAAATAACCTGTGGTCAAAAAAGCACACGTGAGGGAAATTAGAATATTTCTAATCGAATGACGATGAAAATACAACACATCTAAATGGCTGGGATGGAGCTGAAGTGCAGTAGAAGAAAATATGCCATTTAAATTCTTACTTTAGAAAAGGGAAAAAAAGGATTAAAATTAACTATCTAAATTTCCACCTTAAGAAACTAGGGGAAAAAATCAAATTACACCCAAAGTAAGTAGAAGGAAAGAAATGATGAAAAGCTGAAATCAATAAAATAGAAAATGAATAGAGAAAAATTTATGAAAACAAAAGCTGTTTTTTAAAAAAGAAAGTAATTGAATTGATAAACCCCTGGCAAGAATAACCAAGAAAAAAGAAGAGAAAAAATTGCCAATATCAGGAATGAAAAAGGGAATGTTGCTATAGATCCTCTGAACATTAACAAGATAAAAGAAAATCTAATGGTCCTTGGTGGCCCAGTGGGTTAAGCATCAGACTCTTGGTTTTGGCCCGGGTCATGATTTCACGATTTCCTGCACTGACAGCGCAGAGCCTGCCTGGAATTCTCTATCTCCGTCTCTCTGCCCCTCCCCCATTTGTGCTGTCTCTGTCTCTCTCAAAATAATTAGATAAACTTTAAAAAAAAAAGGCAAAAGAAAATCATCAATCATTTTATACTAATTAGTTCAACAATTTAAATGGTTTTGCAGTTTCCTTAGATGTTTTAAATAGTGGTTTTGTAGATTCCACATACATGAATTGAGACAGTTTTACTGCTTCCTTTCCAATATGTATGTTAGTAACTTTTTTCCCCGCCTCGTTGAAATGACTAGGATCTCGGATGCCTGTTAAATTGAAGGAGTGAGAGTGAACATTCTTGGTTTGTTCCTATGTTAGGGAGAAGGCATTACTATTTCACCACTAAGTGTGATGTAGCCATAGGGTTTTATTCTAATAACACTGGGAAGTCATTGTTGGGTTTTACGTATGAATGACATTATCTAATTTACGTTAAAAAGAAAACAACAACAACAACAACTTGAGAACCACCTGGCTGGCTCCGTCTCTTGATCTTAGATTTGTGAGTTCCAGCCTCATGTTGGGCATAGAGGTTACTTAATGAAAAAAAAAATTGGAAAAAGAACCCCACTTGGGCTGCTGTGTAGAGAATGGGCTCTAGGAAGAGGAGTGGAAGGAGGGAGACTCTCAGGAGGGGCTCTTTCAGTTGTGCAGGAGGGAGAAGGAGGTGCTTTGCAGTGGTAATAGCAGTGGAGGTGGAGAGAAAGCGGTTGGACGTGGAGGTACCTATTTGTAGAGCTGACAGGACTTGCTGATTTATTGAATTTGGAGTAAAGGAAAAGGCAGAAAATCCAGATTTACAGCTTAAATAACTAAGTTTATTTCAGACTTTTTCCATGTGGATTTTAGATATTTTTATTATTCATCTTCAGAATGGATCAGTGAAAGTAGATACAGTATTTTTAAAAATCTAGCTGTTACCTAGGATTTAAGTTTTTTTTTTTTTTTTAATAGTTAGAACATTATAGAAAGAACAATGACCAATATTTATACTGGATTTTCGGTCACTTTTAGACCCTAGTGTTCTGAACTAAATTTCTGTGTCTTTCTTTGTAGGATTGTCCAAGAATGGTTTTCAGAAAGGACGCAAGTGGCCAAAGTGGATTTCTCTACCGTGTTACCGCGCTTCATTTCTCTATATATTTTTTCCTTTCTGAATCCAAAAGATTTGTGTGCAGCTGCTCAAGTCAGCTGGGCCTGGAAGTTTTTAACTGAACAGGTTTACTACTTGTCACTTCCTAGTGATAGCGCCCAAATACAGCTGTGTTCTGTAATGAGACACCTGGGTAGCTTCCTGCCCTGAAGATAATAATGGAGGGTATTTGAACCATAATTAACTTAGCCCTTCAGAGCAAACATGGGGAGAAGTTAAATACAATAATTTATTTTGTAAATGAGGGGATATACACTATTCTAATAATTCATGTAATTTTAATCATCTTCAAATACTCAATTTAATGAGTTAGAAGACATTTTATCTTGGCTAAAGAAGTCCACTTCTGTCATGAGAAATTAGTTAAGCTTTGGTTATCGTCCGGTATTATTTCATCCATGATAATTCACCTCGAAAAGTGCTAAACAGCCACAACCTCACCTGATCCCTCTTTGACTAACGTCTGTTAAGGAATGTAAATCTGGATTTCCAACATCTTCTGCCATTAATTTTGCCTCTGGTTTATTTGTCTCATTTTCTTTTTAAAGATTTAACGAAATGTAATGGCAGACATATTTGAATACAAGTCAATAACTTACTTCTTTAACATGTACAAACTTCCCAGATTGGGCTGGTGTTAGCTTCTGATCTCAGAGAATACCTAGCTTTCCAGGAAGAGGCCACACACAAAACCAACTGAGAGCCCTTGGTCTGCAGCATTTAAGAACCCAGGCGAGGTGTTTGCACATGTATTGTTTCCTGACTTTTTACTTTACTTTTCTTTTCTTTTTTAAGTTTTTAAAATGATTTTTATTTATTTCTGAGAGAGATTGACAGCGTGAGCAGGGGAAGGTCAGAGAGGGAGACACAGAATCTGAAACAGGCTCCAGGCTCTGCGATAGCTGTCAGCACAGAGCCCAACCGTGGGGCTCAAACCCACGAACCATGAGATCATGACCTGAGCCAAAGTCAGACACTTAACTGACTGAGCCACCCAGGCGCCCCTACTTTTCTATGTCCTTATATTTAACGAATATGTCTTGTAAACAGAATATTGTTGCAGGGAGTTGATTTTTAACATTTGACAGTCTCTGGCTTCGAGCTGGGGTAATCTGTCTATTTACATTTGTGCACATACTCTTATATGTAAGCTTAAGTCCACCGTTTTACTGTTTACTTTTTGTTTGTTCCTTGTGTTTTATATTTGTTTCTCTTTTTATCTTTTGGAGTACTTCGATGTTTTTTAGATCCTTAATTTTAAACTCTTAGCAGTTTTCTCCTGGCTATATTAGAGATTATAGCACTCATTCTGGGGTGGTTTTCTCTCTCTCTCTCTTTTTTTTTTTTTTTTTTTTTACCACTTCTGAGATAAAGCTAGGGGATTAGGACCCTCCATCTGCTGCCCCCCCCGCCCAGTTTCTATGCTATTGTCAAATATTTTAATTTTATACACACATGCGCATGCGTACACACACACACACACACATACCTCACAAGACTATTCTTTTATACAGTCAATATTTATTTATGGTAACCACATATTTACATTTTCTCTTGCTCTTCATACCTTCCTGCATCTCTGAGTTTCATCATTTTCCTTTTGAATTCTCTTTAATATTTCTTTTAGTGCAGCTTGCTGCCGACGAATTCTTTTATTTTTGTCTGAAAATGTCTTGATTTCACCTTCATATTTGAAGGATATTTTCACTGTTCACTGAGAATTTGAACTCTAGTTTAGCAGTTAATTTTATAGAATTTTGAAATTTTTCTGTTATTCTCTGGCTTCCATAATTTTTTTTTGAAGAAGAAATAGGAAGTTTTATTATTGCACCTTAGCAGTACTATTTTTATTTTCTCTAGCTGCTTTTAGGATTTTTTTCCCCTCGGTCTTGTCTTCTGTTTTCTGCGATTTTAATATGATGTACCCAGAAATGTGTGTGTGCGCACGCATGCACGTTTTTCCTCTTTTCTGATTTACAGTGATTTTTTAAAATCTGAAATTTAATGTCTTTTCTCAGTTTCAAAAAGCTCCCTGTCATATCCCCTCATATATTGCTCCTGCCCCATTTTCTCTTTTTTTTCCTCTGGGGTTCCAGTACTTCTGTACAGAACAAAGACGGACTCATCCCTCTTGTAAGCTTCAGGCTCTCTCAATGTATCTTTTCTACCTTTTTTGGCCTTCAGTATTTCAGCCTGGATCTTTCTTCTGGCTTTTTTAGTTTATTAATTATCTCTTTAGCTGGATTCTAATTGGCTTTTAAACTGGCCCATTGAGTTTTAAATTTCAACTATTATGATTTTCAGCTCTAGAATGTTGATTTGATTATTGTGCCAAAATTTCTCACCTAGCTATTTAATTTCTAAGACATATTGATTATATGTTGTTTATTTTTTAAGTTTGTGCCTAACAATTACAAAACATGGCTCTCCTGAGGGTCTCTACTTAATAAAAAATCATAAAAGACGAAAGGAGAAACAAACAATTCTCCTTTTGTGTGCCTGGTATTTTTGATTGAGTACCAGATATTGGATATAAGATATTGTTGCAGTCGATAATTTGAGTCTCTGGATGAGGTTATCTTCTTCCAGAGGGAATTTGCTTTTGCTTCTGGCATTTGGTTAGGCTAGGAATAGATGCCTTAACTCCAGTCAGAGAAGGAGATATTTCAGAGCTAGCTTCAGTCTTTGTGGTAGTTGGCTAATTCCTTATCCTCACTGATAAGGATCTCAACTGAAAGCCTGGTGTGATTACCAGGGCTCTTCCCCTTAGTGGGTCCTGAATTTGAATTTGTTTCCTCTCTTCCTCATGAGAATACCTAAAATTCTTGTCAGCTTCCCTGTGTTCCAGCCAGAACTTTCTGCTTTGCTTCTCAGCCTGACCTTTCCTTTGGAACTGTCAGATGCCTTGAAATGAAAAGTAATGCCAAATGTTGGGTTCACCTCTCTGGGTTTCCCTTCTCTCTGGGGTCATGCGTACATGAGTCATTGCATTCATAGCTCTATATGCCTTCAAATAATTGTTTTTAGTATTTTCTGTAGATACCTGATTTGATTAGATCCCATGAAGTTTGGTGTTTCCATATATCAAAGCTGGTTGCATATTGGCAAGATCATATGGTTCAACCAAAGATGTTCCCAGTGGAAGATTTGGTCTGAAACAAACTAATACACTCTTGCTAGTAGCAGAATCCTCAGAATGTAGGGTAAATCAAATGCTATGGGAGCAAGTGTACACAGATGACTAATACATATATTCATATATAACGTATTGTCATCAAAGACTACTTTTCTATAAAGTAAGGTATGACTCTTTTTAGTTAGTGTCAAATTTAGATGACAAGCCAGTAGCACAAGAAATCTCAATGTAAAGAAAAATTATCTGTGTACCTGAGACATTATTACTAGGAAATTGTCCTTTAAAATTTCTGGCAACCTCTCTTTCTCATTTCTTTTTCTGCAGGACTGCTTATGGATGCCCAAATGCATTAGGTTTGGGTGGTTTCTGCCCTATACTCCAACGGATAATGAGTATGGTGCTTGGAAGCATCATTACATTGCTTGTGTGTCCAGCTTAGATTGGCTAATCCCTAGGGAAGCCACTGCTATATATGGGACCTTGAATGAACCCAAGAAAGAAGATGAGGAGCTACAGGAGAGACAAAGAGAAAAGTGCCTAAGAAAAATAATTTGGGAGAAAATTGCACTACGTAAAAGTGAGCAGCATTTTGAAACTATATCTTATCCAACTATTGTAGAAACAAGTGGATTTACATACAAATTCCCACAGAGAAGGATAGTTATGTCTTTCTGGAAGAGCATGTGGGTGGAATTCTCTAAAGTATGTTCAGGACAAGTTCTCCCCCCGCCCCCACCCCCCACCCCACTGCTGTATATTTCAAATTCATGAATAAGAAAAAAAAAAAGACTTCAGATGAAATACAAAAAGTTAACTACCAGTGCCTCCATTATTGTTCTGGTTACTCTCGGGTTTAGAAGTTTAGGAGAGCAAAAACAGAGAGAGAGAAGAATGAACACAGGCAGAAGCAAGTAAAGAGGTTCAGCACAGAAGCATTGGGATTGGTGAGAGAGAGGGAGAAATGACAATAAGCACGGAAGCAGGAAGAATGGCATTAAGAGAAGAAGGGTGGAAAGGAAGGAGGGATAAGACCCGCTCTCAGCTAAGCCTTTGGATTGCACAGCGCATAACAGTAATCGACAAAAGTGATTTGAGTTCTGCCATCTTTTTTCCACTGACTCACACCCGGTGAGATCGTAACAAATGGGAAATTACTTGAAGCCAAGAAGAAGTGGAGAAATGGACGTGAGGCCTATAAATTGATTAACTGGCTTCCACAAGAAAAGGGGTGCTTGTTCTCTGAGCTTTGTCTCTTGACCTGACATGATTGGTATCTCCTTGCAGCCACAGTGCTGAAATAAGGAATCCAAACAGAGTCTGTAGAAAGGGCTACAATTATTGCCATTTGGAACGGTGCCCTGGTACAGCTTGATTTTTGGTGCCTTTATCTATGTGGACTTGGCTGAGAGAAGCATGAAGTAAACAACCAAGCTGGTGCTGTTTGTTTTTCAGAGGAGTTATTCAAAGTTCGACCCCCTTGGGCGAGTGGAGCGTGCTGCTCTCGATTGTTCAAATCCACATGTCAGCCACGGCTGTCCCAGACTGTGAGGGATCGAGTGGGATTACATGAAGCTCTGGAGAAACAGCTTGTTCTGGCATCCTTAGAAGCTTTGCCCAAGAGGTAAGCAAACCTCCATCTCCTGAAGGCTCAAGACCATCCCATGATACGACGAATTCATTCTAGAATAATTTAGCTAACACGCAGGAAGCCTGTATAATTATCTGGCTCCTATCCTACGAAATAGCAACAGAAATAACTCTTCGGTCTTCAAGACCAGTGGTCTTTAACATGTTTTCTCAAGAGAGAAATCTGTAACATTCAAAATAAATGTTATATTTCAACTATTCTTGACCCTACAAAGAGGCTGTAATGTAGTACATTTTCTGCCCAGTTATTGAGCAAAAGTAACTTTTTTTTTCCAGAAATGTATTTTTATGGGATAAGCATCTCCAAATGGGAATGTGGGGGTTAGAGTAGAGGATAGAGACAATACTCAGGAAGCTGTGGGGACCAGATGATTTAGGAAATTTTAAATTTCTCAGCTGTTCCTTTTTAAAATGTCATTTTGAACCCCTAAGTATGTCACTATGTTCATTTTGAGCACCCAACAAATGCTGAATAAGTTCCAGGAGACCTTTCTGGGATTCCTCAAATGTAGGAGGAGAGGCCTCCCCAAAGGCCACCCCACGCAGGAACCCCATTTGCTGCTGTCCCCAAAAACCTCAGGGAGAGACTAAGGTCCTGTGGCCACATGCCTTGGTCATTCTAAGTAAGGCCCAGACATCATGTTGGTGCTCAGTTATCAAAATCAAATTAATAGAAAATTAAAATTTCACTTATTCCCCTCTTTTCCCTGTAGAAGCAATGTTTCTGGAAGCCATTCCTACCCTTTGTTATCAAAGAAAACTTGGCATGGTGTTCATAAAAATGATGACAGCTCTTCATATGTTTCCCAGCTCCACATCATATTAATATCATCTCGGATTCCTGCATATGAGGTAGAGTGTATGTTAGGAGGCCTGCTGTTTTTGGCATTGGGTTATTTTTTTCTTTTTCATCCACACCAGAGGACGTATGGCAATCTTTTGGCCACCATGTGTATAGAAATGATTCATCTTCTGAAAGGAAAATGGTCTAAGTGGAAATTTACAGACCCAAAACACTTTTAAAACTCAGAAGCAATAAAGACAACCATAAATCAAAATTTCTTTTAAAAAGGCATTAAAGGCCCAAACTACCTTGCATTTAGTTAAGCGTCCAGTGAATTCTTATTGAATTGAATCTGTTGCACTCAATGCAAAAAAGAGCAAGGTGATTAAGGATTATTTTAAGACCTCTTTGGAATGCCCAAGGAATTAAATGCTATCATGTAACCATCATTTCTCAAAAGAAGAATGTCAGAAATCCTATTTTGTGACCTCTTCAATGAGGGTGTCATTAAATTAAAATGTGTTCTTTCTCTGGGATGTGTGGATGGCTCAGTCAGTTGAGTGTCTGACTTCAACTCAGGTCATTATCTCATGGTTTGTGAGTTCAAGCCCAGAATCAGCCTTGCTGCTGGGAGCACAAAGCCTGCTTCGGATCCTCTGTTGCCCCCCCTCCCCCACACCACCACTGCCCCTCCTCCACTTGCTTGCTTTTGTATGCTCTCTCTCTCTTTCAAAAATAAACATAAAAAATGTTCTTTCTATAATGAAGTTGTATATTTTAATTTTAATGTGAGTAATAAGAAAAATAAAAGAAGCACAAAGAAGACATAGGAAGCATGTATTTTTATAGATATGTGAGTGTGTATATTTGTATATATGTGTACGTATATATGCATTGATACAGAGGGACATATTTATGGGGTGACATTGAGTAGGTTATATTCACTGGCCTACTTAGAAAGTATTTTTTTAATCATATTTTTAACAAGATGATTGCTTTCAAGATATGAAATCAGTATTCTTGCTGGGCACCTAGAAATCGACTCTGATCATGTACTACCGGTCAGCTTAGTGGATATACATGAAAGCAAGAGCAGAGCTTTGATCTCCATGTGGCCCCAGTTAGTTTCCCTGATGTTTAATAATGGGCATCAAGCTGGGCACAAAGGATAACTGGTGACAGAACATGGGTGAAAAGAAAAAACAAACTGGTTTAAAGTGGGTAGGGATGGGCTAGATGGGTGATGGGCTTTATGGAGAGCGGTTGTGATAAGCACGTTGTGTCATATGTAAGTGAGGAACCACTAAAAGCTACTCCTGAAACCAATATTGCACTGCATGTTAACTAAAATTAAAAAAAATAAACTAGGTCTGTCCTTCTATTTGTCTTCTTTACGTAAATCTATGCCATAATTACTTATTTTATTATACATGTGATGACTGTTTAAGCAAACAGTAGGCCATAACGAAGTGGCAGTTCTCTTCAGTGCAACTGTGTGAACTTCAGAAAGCGGCATGAGGTTTATAGGCAAAAAAAATCATGGACTTTAACAACTTTCCAACATATCTACTGCTAATGAATTAGTGTTATCACAACAGAAAGTTTATTTCGTTGTTGAATTCAAAGCACAGTGGTTTTAATATTTAAGTGGGATATATTCAATCAATATTGATAATTCAAAAATTCATAATTAAGATACAAACTTTAAGTCTATTTTAAAAGTCCATTGTGGGGTACCTGGGTGGCTCAGCCGGTTAAGTGTCTGACTTCGGCTCAGGTCATACATAGTCTTGCGGTTCGTGGGTTCGAGCCCCGCGTTGGGCTCTGTACTGACAGCCAGCTCAGAGCCTGGAGCCTGCTTCAGATTCTGTGTCTCCCTCTCTCTCTGACCCTCCTGCTCATGCTGTATCTCTCTCTCTCTCTCTCTCTCGCTCAGAAATTTTAAATAAATAAATAAAAGTCCATTGTAAAATCATATGATCTCGATCTTATTATTTTTTAAAAGTTGCACATGTCTTTGCATGGGGATATACAAAGATAAAAAGACTGGAAGAAAATAATCTAACTTGTTAATAGTATTTACCTCTGAGTGATGGAATTACTGGTATACTTTATTTTCTCCTCTTATAATTAGAAAAGAAATAAAATTATTTAAAAAGAAACCAATGAAGGAGAAAGCTTATCTTCCTCCTTCCATAGTTTCTGAAAAGAAGTCTTTAAAACTCACAGCATATTACATACCCATTGTCTTTATTTTATTAATAAATATTCTAAAATAATGGGCTTTGTTTTCATTTTCTAGGTAGTAGTGGACAGCATTAAGGCAGGTATCATTTCTGTGGTGTATGAATACAGCGGCTTAACCTTGGAGGGCCTGCTCTATCTCATAGAAAAAGCTCTGGATGGGCGGAAGGCACAGAGCATGGGAATATTTAGTGAAGGAGACAGCAGAGAAATCAATTTACTCCAAGGTAAGCTGGGAGATTCGAGACAACAACCAACTTTGCAGCAATGCATGCCACATGTATGACCTCCAGAATACTATTAAAGTTTCAATTTGCTAACAGAATTGATATCCTAGCTCAAAGCAGTCATAGAGGAGGAGTTCCCTCTTATTCAAGGAAAGGTCAGCCCTTATAGTCTATTCAGGCCTTCAACTGATCAGATGAGGCCCACCCACACTGGGGAGAGCAATATGCTTTACTCAATCTGCCTATTCAAATGTCAATCTTATTCCCACTCTCACAGACATACCCAAAATTGCATTTGACCAAATATCTGGGCACCCGTAGCCCAGTCAAGTTGATATGTAAAATTCATCATCATACCATTAAACAAAACCCTCCCTTATCTCCCTCATTCCAGCCCCTAGGAACTACATTATACTCTTTGTTCCTATGAATTTGACTTCATTATGTACCTCATATTAAGTGAAATCATACAGTAGTTAATTTTGTGACTGGCTTATTTCACTTAACAACGTCATCAAGTTTCATCCATGTTGTAGCTTATGACAGGATTTCCTTCACTTTTTATGGCTGAATAATATTCCATTGTATATGTAGACCACATTTTGTTTATCCTTTCATTTGTTGATGCTTCCACATCTTGGCTATCGTGAATAGTGCCGTAATGAACAGGAGTGTGCAGATATCTCTTTGAGATTCTACTTTAAATTCCTTTGGATATATATCCACATATGGGATTCCAAGACCATATGATAGTTTTATTTTTAATTTTTTGAGGCACCTCCATAGTGTTTTCCATAGTGGCTGCACCATTTTTTGCTCCCTCATGCACTGTTCTGATTACTTCACATCTTTGCCAACACTCATTATTTTCTGTGGTTTTGTTTGTTTTTAGTTGATAATTATCTTAATGGGTTTAAGATGATATTCATTATGGCTCTGATTTGCATTTGTCTAATGATTAGTGATGTGGAACATTTTTTTCATATGGCTATTTGTATATCTTCTTTAGGAAATATCTATTCAAGTCCTTGACCCATTTTCTAATGGGTTTATTTGATATTTTTTATTGAGGTGTAGATATTCTTTATATGGTCTAGATATTAATCTCGTATCAGGTACATGATTTGCAAATATTTTCTTCCATTCTGTATGTTGTCTTTTACTCTGTTTATCATGTTTATTCATGCACAAAAGTTTTTAAGTTTGATGAAAGTATAGTAATTGTAAAAACAGCAAATACCGCTAACAGCATGCATTGTACTTCCAAATGGCTTATACCACAAAAGAAAGGACTGGCTGTATCATTAACTTGTTATGGGTCATCTTTTAAAAATATTAATGGTGGGGCACCTGCATGGCTCAACTGGTTAAGCCTCTGACTCTTAATTTCAGCTCTCACATCACAATTTCATGGTTCATGGTTTCAAGCCCCAAGTCAGTCTCCGACCGTGTGAAGCCCCTGGGATTCTCTCTCTCTTCCCTGCTCATGCTCTTTCTCTTTCTCTCTCTCTCAAAATAAATAAATGAATAAACATTTTTAAAAATGTCAATGGTTATCCTTTTCAGGGAGGAGGAAGATGATGAGTGTTTTAGAATTAAAGTTTCAGTTTCTTCCTTATACTATAACTTACATTTTTTCCTTGTTATACCTAAGATAGAATTATTTTAAGATTTACTTAGCATGTAATCTTCCACCTTTGTGAGATGGGGGAAGAAAGAAGATAAGGTGGTCAAGGATCTGGCTGGCAGGGACCTCACAACGCGGCAAAGTGAGTACCTGAGCCACCCATCACACTGCCATTTCTGTGGCTATGTTGCCCGATGATCTATCCCAGCTGCTAACCCAGGGACCGAGCAGCGAAGCTCTGGTGGGCTGCCGGGGCCCACTGATCCATCTGGGGAAATCCCAAGAGGCTGCACAAATCTAAAGCATAGTTCCTGGCTGGGTTTGCCAACGCTGTTGCTGAACAAACTTAGATAAACTCATGGCAAGAGAAGCCAATCGCTCAAGAGACAAGTGTTTAGAAGAAAGAAAGGGAGGAATGTGTATTAGGTGCCAATGGCCAGAAGAGGTCTCCACCTGCTCTCTCTGCTTGCAAGATGGACACTAGAGTTTTATAAAGATGGGCTCAGCAGGGTACGTGCAAGAGAGCAGGCAGGGAGCACGTGATCATGAGTTGGGGGTTGGTGTGTGCTCAGCTCACAATCACAGGCAGGGAAGGGGACTCTTGGGTGTGGTCTTTAAGGCATTCCATTGCTATCAGGGCTTTTCTGGTCCAATTGGAATAGTCCAGTCATTGCAAAATGTCTTGTCAATGCCTCAAGAAAGTGCAGCAAGAAATAGGCGTAATGGGTTTTCTTTGGAGCATGAGTTCAGCAGTCTTGTCTATTTCTGGTTTTAACTGTTGGGATCTTTGGTTGAGCAAGAGGACTCGCTAACAGCTAGAACTCAGCACACTCGGAGTAGGTTTAGTGAATTTTATTATTAACAAAAATAAACTACTTTTGGTTTATCTTTACCTTATTTTTGTCTTGTTTAGGTTACTGTGCCTGGAGCAAGTAAGTTGTGTTCCACATCCATTTTTATATCTCCCCCCAAAGTAAAGCACGGCTACTATTTGGGGTTTAAATTTATGATTAACTACATGATAGCTTTCCTCTAAGTGATGGAGAGTTAGCAAATGCACATTATACCACGGTGCAGTAGGGTCACCTCATGGATAGAAGAACCTGTTAGGGTTTTCTAACATCTCAGACTATTTGTTCTCCAGATGAGAAAGGTTTCTAAACTCTGCCTTTTTCTTGTTTTCTTTCTTTAAAAAAAAATATATATATATATATAATACACACACACACACACCACATAATATTTATATGGATATATGTTTGTGTATGTATATATATATATAATGTTTATTTATTTTGAGAGAGGGAGAGAAAAAAAACACTAGTGGGGGAGGGGCAGAGAAAGGAAGACAGAATCCCAAGCAGGCTCCACTCTGTCAGAGCAGGGCCTGCCGTGGGGCTCGATCCCACAAACCATGAGGTGATGACCTGAGCCAAAGTCAAGAATCAGATGCTTAACCAACTGAGCCACCAAGGTGCTCCCTTTGTTTTGCTTCTTAAAAATCAATAGTAACATAACAAAATACCTGAAAACAGAAGTTTTTCCCTCCATAGAATTTGGTGTTTCTGCAAGAGCTTTTGCCTTAAAACCAACAACCAAACAAAACCTCTTACTCCAGTTAGCTGAACAGGTCCTTCCGTTCTGTATCTAGACTTCTCGGTAGAAAGAAGTGAAGCGCTGGGATTCTTGCCTCACTTTGTTTCAACCGCCTTCCTGGGATTGAAGAATTCAGAGCCCCCAGGGGTCCTTTAGAAATGGGTCCAGACATTCTGATTAGTGGAATCATCATATAGAATTCCCGGATGTTGACCATCTCTGGGAGCCTTCTGTTCTGACTTCTTTTTTGTTGACAAGTGTGAGAAAGATTTCTACTTTGGAACTTGGTTGCAAAAATCTCCGGACTTGACTGGCCATCCACCTTGAACCTTGCTGGGAGCCTGGTAACACACTGCTGCTATTTGGGTGTATATACTTTACTTTGGGGGCATATATACCTCTCTCTGGAGTCAGAGAGATGTCTAAATCAGAGTGCATAGTGTCCGATACATTCAGAATGAGGAGAAGACTGTAGCCATGTTGGGGTCCTTTTGTGGCCCCAGAGTGGTGCAGGGCTGACGGAGAGACACCCTCTGGACTGGAGTCTCAGGAGCAGAAACTGGCTCTTTGAGTTGTGGTTGCGTTTTCACAAACTGCTGAGAGTTTCTCTTCCTGATAATGTTACAAACTAATAGGACATTTTGATTTTTTCCCTCAGGTTATAGAGTCGGTGTTAAAAATTTACTGGGGCCTGAAGTGAGAGACTTCTGGGAGAAATTAGGAAGCTGCGTGGCTCCTGAGCAAGAAGGGGGTCACGTGGACATCTTTGTACCACTTGGGGCATCAGGTCAGTTTTGAAAGGCCGTGGGCATGCCTGCTTTGTAGTGATATTTTGTGGATTTTTGCAATGTCTTCAGTTCATCTGATTCAGTCACATGTTACTCTTTGTTTCTTTTTTTCTCTTATATCTCACACACTCAGGTATTTAGGGGGAGAAGAGTTGGGGTTAGTTTGTCAAAGTAACTAAGGGCAAGAACAGAAATAAAGTCACTAGCAGCAAGAGCCAGCCAAAAACATTATTTGTATTTCTTCTGAAAAACACGGTAAAATCAGCCTGCACTATACAGGGGAAGGTGCCTGCCAGGCAGAAACCATAATCTATCAACCTGAGAAAAGCCTCCCTGCTGTGTTCTGAACCTGGAAGGAGTGAGCATGAACTCGGTGACCAAGGACCTTGAACTTGAGTCCTGCACATACCACTTTAGCTATGTGGCCTTAGGCAAGTTTGTAGACCTCTGTTTCCTCACATGAAAGTTAGGAGAAAAGTATCTCACCTTACAGGACTTGTGAATATGAAAATAATGTAAATACTTACATAATAAAAGTAAATAATACACTCAACCGACCGAGTCACCCAGGCGCCCCTAAAAGTAAATAATGCAAACAAATAACAGAAACAAGTGAAGTGCTTGGTAAAGAGGAGCCCTGGTTGCTGGTCACTGATACAGTGTTGGGCACCCATCTATCCAGGATCAGTCTCTCTAATTCAAAGTTGATTTCAGTACTTGAAGAGAAATTTCAGAAACATTACGCCAAGGTCACTTTCTAGACATCTGTTAAATAAAAGCTCTGCCTTCATGGGTGTGTGTGTGTTGTGTGTGTGTGTTGGTTTTATTTTTGTGTCTTTTTTAATGCCAAGCAGAGCAAAGCAGAGGGAGTATAAGGTTAAATTTTCTTGAACAGTTCCTTTTTACCCATTCCTTAGGGAACTGTGAGTTTTAAAGCTCCTTCTAATCTTCAGATTTCACTGAACTATTCATATATGTGAAGCATGCCCCTGCCGGGGTTCGACCAGGGAAAAAGGGAAAAACAAAAGAATGGGAAGAGGATTAAAAGAAAATGAATTACAAAATATTGTAAAACATTTTTTCTTATACAGTTATTATAATTATGTAATCTTAACTATAGAAGATATGCATGGAAAAACCTAGGAGGAAATATGGCAAAATATTAAGAGCATCTATCTCTAAATGTGTTTTCCAGATTTTCTAATTTTGAAATCAGAGTATGGGTGGTGTGTGATTCCTCGGTTTAAAAGCTGTGTGGGGCGGGTGGGGGGTGGGGTGGGGTGTATATAGAAAAGGGTTTGGAAGGATGTATGTCAAGGTGTTAACAATAGTTAGATAAGTGACTTTTCTTTTCTTTCTCTGATCTCCTTCCCTATTTTCTATAATGAACTAGTATTACTTTTATAATGAGAGCAAAGTAAAAATTTTAACTTGAGTAGAACAAGAAGAAAGGATTTAGGAAAGTAAAGCATTGAAAGGATTGAAAATAAGGGCAAAGGGGGAAAAGAACAATAGATTTGGTGATATAAGAATTGTCTCAGGTCGCCTGGGTGGCTCAGTTGGTTGAGTGTCTGACTTTGGCTCAGGTCGTGATTTCCTGGTCTGTGAGTTCCATCCCCGTGTCGGGCTCTGTGCTGACAGCTCAGAGCCTGGAGCCTGCTTCGGATTCTGTGTCTCCCTCTCTCTCTCTGCCCCTCCCCCACTTGCTCCCTGTCTCTCTCTCAAAAATAAACATTAAAAAAAATTAAAGAATTGTCTCAAGTGAAACTTCATGACGCTGAAACGGTAGATTTCTCACCACTGTTTTGGCCCCCAAATCATCTCTAACTTCTTGTCAAATGTCGTTACCACCTGGATGAGCCAACAAGACCCTTGTTCAGTCAAAAGACCCCAGCTCTCAGTCCAAAAATCTCTTTTCTGCCACCTTGGTCATCACCCTTGAGCTTGTCATTCCCAGGAGCCATTACCTCTGAAAGCTTGATCTCCAGCAATTTTCTCCCTGAGTACCACTTCCGAATCATGTGCCAAGTATTCCAACATCCATGCTCCAAATATTCCTACTCTGACAGTTCTTTGCCTGAAGACCTCCAACGCACGCACTCCCACTCCCACACTATCAACCATGCCTGCATCCTTGGCTCCTGCCTTGTTACACCTGTGTTTAGTGGTTCATCATTATCATTACTCTCTTGCAAAGAATCTGAACTTCTTTGGCTCTCTTTCTCTGGCTAAATTCCAATGTTCCTTAAACACCATCATCTCCTAACCTCTGCGCGCCTGCACTAAAGCAGCTGAAGCCTGTTGAAAAAAGCAATATGGCGATTCTTATTAATTGAACTTGACCTCGATGGGGTAAATGTCAAATGAGACTGCAACACTGACCAGCACCTGCTTTGGTAAATTCCTTTCCAGCTCTTGGAGAGGACTACACCGTCCCTTCTCCTCCTTTGTCTACCTTTCAATAACCTTCAATAAGCTCTCTCAGCTGCTGACCTTGCCTTTTATGTCCTCGAGAAAAGTCCCGAATTCCCCTCCCCCCAACAAATCCACCGCCTACCCCGCCTCTTACCTTCCCTCTCTGTCTTCCCTTCTGTTACGATGGAAGAAACATCTCTGCTCAAATCAGATGGAGCACCCGCTTGGACTCAGTCTCCCACCACCTTTCGCCTCCTCACGCCACATTCCTACACTCAGTTCTCCCGACAGCCTCTACCCTCCTTTATTGGGTCATTTCTATCAAATCAGGATCACCTGTAATAGCAACTCCTGTCCTAAAAAAAGAGACCTTAAACCTTCCCTTAAACCCTCACCTATATATACCTATATACTGATTATCCCAGTGTTCTCAAACGTGAATGTGTATTTGAGTCTCCTAGAAGTCTTGTCGGTTAAGCCTCGGACGCTTGATTTCGGCTCTGGTCATAATCTTATGCATCATGGGGTCGAGTCCCATGTGGGGCTCTGTGCTGCCAGTGCAGAGCCTGCTTGGGATTCTTTCTCTCCCCACCTCTCTCTATCCCTTCCCCACTCTCACTATCAAAATAAATAAATAAACATTTTTGAAAAGTGCATATTGCTAGATCTTGTCCTAGCATTTCTTACTCAGTAGGTCTGGCAGGGGGGATGGGAGTTTTCATTTCTAACAAATTCCCAGGTGCTGCTGCTCCCGGGGCATGTTGGGAGAGGCACTGGTCTATGCTGACTACCTTCCTCACCCTTCCTTCACTCCTCAAGCTCCTCCAAAGGGTCTCTTTATCTCTACTGAAGACTATCTGTACCTCCACGTGCCCAAAACCCGGGTGCTTCTTCTGTGCTCACCTTGCTCTGACCTCAGCAGTATTTCATGCAGATGGACTCTTCCTGGGAATGCTCCCTTCTTCTCATGGTGTCGGAAACACCACCCTCTCCCTGCATTACCTCTTCTGTCAGTGGGCTCCTCTCGGTCTCCTTTGCTGGCTCCACCCCCTGGGCAGGCTACTCAGCCTTTCCCACAGCCACTCTCTCTCCCTAAACAACCTCATCCAGTCCCGACTCTGCATCTGATCTACGTGCTCAGGACTCCCGAGTTTATGCTCCCTGCTCTAAGATCTCCCGGCTGCAGACTCCGAGCTGGCTCCTCCTTGACCTCCTGATATGAATGTTTAGCTTGTGCATCTATAGGCGTCTCAGGGTTAAAACTCTTTCTTGCCTCCTTAGCACCAAACCCACCCCTTCCCCAGGAGTCCTCAGTGAAGATAGCGTCATTCACTCAGTTGCTTCATAAGCCAAAAACCTAACATTTATCTTTTTTTTGGAGATTATTGAAACATTTTCAAGCAGCTTTACAAAGGTATACATGACATATAATAAACCATACATATTTAAAGGGTGCAATTGATAAAATGTGACATATGTATAGGTACCCTGTGAAACTATAAAACATCAAGATAATGAACATAGTCACCTTTGCAAGAAGTTTCTTCATGGCACTCTGATTTTTCTCTCCTACTTCTCCCCACCCCATCCATGAATCAACCACTGACCTACTTTCTTTCATAATATATTAGTTTGTATTTTATATGATTGTCTATAAATGGAACCATACATACACCGTGCATTCTTTTTTGCCAGGCTTCTTTCACTCAGAAGAACTATTTTAGATTCATCCATTTGATGCTTGTATCAGTGGCTCGTTGTTTTTTTATTGCTGGGAATTATTGCATTGTACACATATACCACAATTTGTTTCTTGAGTCACTTGGTGATAGATGTTTGAGTTCTTTCCAGTTCCTGGGTCTTACATAAAAAGCTGCTATGAACATATGTGTGAACATATGCTTTTATTTCTCTGGATAAATACCTAGGAGTGGAATGGCTGGGTCATATGATCGGAGTTAACGTTTTATTCATTTCTTTATTTACTTTAAAAAAATTTTTTTAATGTTTTTTTTTTATTCCTGAGAGAGAGAGAGAGGCAGCGTGAGCAGGGGAAGGTCAGAGAGAGAGGGAGACAAAGAATCCGAAGCAGGCCTGACCCCATGACCCGTGAGATCATGACCCGAGCCGAAGTCAGATGCCTAACTGACTGAGCCACCTAGGCATCCCTGGCATTAACTTTTTAAACACCAACTAAGCTGTTTTCCAAAGTGGTTGTAGAATTTTCCATTTCCACTAGCAGCGTGTAAGAACTTGAGTTGGGTATCACCCCCACACTGGGTTCCTAGTCTCCTTAGTTTTAGCCATTTGAGTGGGTGTGCAGTAGTATCTCATTGTGGTTTTAATTTGCGTTTTCCTAATGACTGACCACACTGAACATCTTTTCATGTGGTTATTTGCCATTCATTTGTCTTCCTTGCTGCAGTGTCTGTTCAAATCTTTTGCCCATTTTTCAAATTAGGTTTTTTGTTGTTTAACTGGGAACTCTTCACGTATTCTAGAAAAGTGATTTGCAAATATTTTCTCCCACTCTGTGACTTATCTTTTCCTTCCCTGAACAATCCCTTTCGAAGAGAGGAAGTTCCTAATTTTTGTGAAGTCAAATTTATCTGTTTTTTTCTTTTATAGATTATCCTTTCGGTGTTGCATCTGAAAACTCTTTACATAACTAACCTTCACAAAATTTTCTCCTCTGCATTCTTTTGAATTATTTATAGTTTTGACTTTTAGGTTTCTGATCCATTGATTTATTTGTTTGCTTTATATAGTATTAAAGGTACGGGTTGAAGTTTTGTGTGTGTTTTTTAACATATGGATATCTAATTTTTCCAGCACCATTCCTTGTAAAGACTATCCTTTTCTTGATGCATCCTTTTTGCATCTTTGTTGAAATCAATTGACCGCATATGTGTAGGTATACCTATTGACTCTATTGATTTCATTGATCCATTTGTCAGTTAAAAGATTAGACCCCAGTAGGTACGCCTGGATGGCTCAGTCAGTGAAGAACCCAACTCTAGATTTTTGGCCAGGTTATGATCTCATGGTTTGTGAGACTGAGGCCCACATCAGGCTCTGGGCTGTCAGCGCCGAGCCTGCTTGGGATTCTCTCTCTTCCTCTCTCTCTCTGCCCTTCCCCTGCTTTCTCTCTGTCTCTCAAAAATAAATAAATAAACTTTGAAAAAAGATTAGAATCCAGTAAATGAGAGACATCTCAACCTTTCAGCCACTGCCATCTTTTCCCAAACAATTGAAAGAGTTTGGAGTCATTTGTTTTTTTCTTAGACCACAAAGAATTAAAATACATAACCCAATATATTAGTTTCATTCAAAGTAATTCACTTTATATGCTGAATTTAATAATCCAGTCTTTATGCTGAGTCACTGAAGAAGGGGTGAAACTAATGCCACATGTAATTTTGACCACCATATTTAAGTTTCAACAGTTTTAAATCTGTCTTCTCACATCGAGACTTCTTTGAGTCTAACTATTTGAGAATATATACATAGACTTTTCTCTGTCTTTGGCCTGAGTATTCTGAATTGAAAATAAGTGCCATCTCTGTCCACCCTGTTGTGTAGTCCTCATAAATTAAGCGTTTGGACTGCAGCACTTAGGGGTGAGCTAGGAAGTGTTTATGGACTGTTCCATGAGGGATTTGGTTAGAAGATGAGAAGTCCTAGTGGCCTTTCTTGGCCAGCTTAGTGCTCCTCATTCATACTTAACTGTTCCAAGGCAAAACCTGCGAGTAAACTAATGACAGTATTTTTGACTGTGCAGAGGCAGGAATAGAAGTTCTTTCTCAGCTGTCTCAGCTAACTGGCACGTTCTTCACTGCCCCCGCTGGAATTGCAACTGGCTCTTACCAACACAGTAAGTACATGGAGGCTGACCACAGTGGCCGGTGACATCCACCAAAAGGGGCACAGCTAATAATACTGGTTCCGACTCATGTCAATTACTGCCTTTCATTCCTCCTCTGAAGGAATGCTGTCACTATCCAAACTATGTCATTGCCTGCCACTCAGTCATTTGCTTAGAAAGGGGCTATTTATTGCAGATATTTGCTTCAAACCATCATGTGCACAAACTTTATTGAAAACATTATTTTAAAAAATATACAGTTTATTGTCAAGTTAGCTAACATACAGTGTATACTGTGTGCTCTTGGCTTTGGGAGTAGACTCCTGTGATTCATCACTTACATACGGCACCCAGTGCTCATCCCAACAAGTGCCCTCCTCAGTGTCAACCACTCATTTTCCCTGCCCCACCCTGCTCCTTCTCTCTGTTCCACCCTCAGTGTGTTCTCTGTATTTAAAAGTCTCTTATGGTTTGCCTCCCTCTCTGTAACTATCTCTAAATATTTTTTCTTCCCCTGTGGCTTTCTGTTAAGTTTCTCAACTTCCACATATGAGTGAAAACATCTGATATCTGTCTTTCTCTGACTGACTTATTTCACTTAGCCTAATATCCTCCAGTTCGACCCTCTTGCAAATGGCAAAATTTCATTCTTTTTCATGGCTGAGTAGTATTCCGTTGTACGTATATGTGTATATATATATATATATATATATACCACATCTTCTTTATCCATTCATCAGTTGATGGACATTTGGGAAAATACCATTTCTAATAGTTAAACATGTATAGTTTCTGATCTAGAGAAATAATCAAGAATAATTCTTCTTAGTGAGATATAATCAATGTGGTTTCATTTGGAAATAAGAATTGCACCTATAAGGTGATGGTGAAGGGGCTTGCTCCATTCTAATTCAGTTGCATCATCTGCCAGGGAAAACAAAGATAAAATACATCTGCATGCAAAAATTCGTATAGATACTAAGGCAGCAAATATTGAATCCAAATGCAACACTGGCTGACCAGCAAGAGGGCCACATTGCTCTGTGACAGTAATGCTAATCTAGTCATCGTCCGTTTAAAGCTCCCTGGTCTCCTATTACCTGGGGTTTGAGGCCATGTAAAAACCATGGAAAGCATGGCTTCTCTCTAATCGCAAATGCCAAAAGACTTCCAAGCCTGGGAAACACTGGCATGATTTGGAATCCTGCAAGGGAAAAGTTTCCATGTATCTACAGAAAGCACATTGGTCTGAGAGATTTTCATAGCAGAAGTCACTTGTCAAGTTTAGTTTACATCGCTGCATCACCATGTGAGAGCATATTGAGCCTTCTGGAGGGGGCACCAGCCTGGCAAGGGCTGCAGGGAGCAAACACTCTTCTTTCCGGGGCAGCTTTTCTTCTTTTTCTCCTCCTCTGCCTCCTCTTCCTTCTGTTCATCCATCCTTTTCCCTCTCTTCTTAGTTCTCTTCTGGAAAAACATATTATAAAGAGTTGCATTTGTTTATCAGTAAAAATGGGGAACAGGAATCAAATAAGGCTATCTACCCCTGAAGGACAGAAAATCAGATTTAACCTGCCACAGTATCATTTAGTAATTGATTTTCGAGGAGAGAACTCTCTTAAGCACCCATTACAGTCATACAGAGATATTTACAGAGAGACACTTGCCATGACATAAGAAAGCTAGAGGGTTGGCAAGCCCAAGACAGCTCTGGATGGCATGATGGGGAAGCCAAACAGAGTGGGTTTTCTTGTATGTTCAAGGATGTAAAAGATAGGCAGCATATTCTTACCCCGATGGGCGACTCTGCTTCCTGATATACAAATCCAGCAGCTACTTAATTGTGATTTCAAACATAACATGCCAACCTTATCTATCAAAGAATAGATAAGCATTTGAAAGTATTCATTGTGTGCTTCTGGAGTTTGTAATTTTACCTTTGAAAGCAGACCATGGGCATTTATCTTAGTCTTCTAAGGAGAAAGATATTAAGCCTGCCATAAATTCAACTAAGCTTTTGTTGCACTGTAAACAAGAAGAGTTCTTTCATCTGAGCTCAAGCCTACAAAAATAAAAGGAGAAAATAATGTCAGTTCTCAGTGATTGGCTGGGACGACCGTGGGAAAGGGATCCATGGTCCATCTACTTCAGTGAGTCAAAGCTGCAGATGTGGTCCAGCCTCATGGACTTTCTGGAAGACACCTTGAAATCAGTAAGGAAACAGTTAAGTCCTCTCTTCAAGGAGCTGCAAAAGAACATCAGCGCCAAGATAATAGGTAAGAACCCCTGCTACTTCTGTTGCAGGTTAGTTATGAGGCTTGTTCTGTTTGCAGAGCAAATACAGGTTTAGGAATGGCTCAGGCAATAGTTGACCTTGACACCTGCTCAGTAAAACTTCCTTCCCTTTGTCTTTCATACCTCCTTTCCAAGATAATAAATAGCCACTGAGGACAAATATGTTCAACTTCAAAACACTGAAGCTAGTTCATTTTAAATTATACCATTTTGCAAATCCTGTGCCAGTCAGCTGTTGACCTAGACAAAACTCTCTAAGTGTTTGCTAAGCCAGGGGCTCTGCCCTTTTACCCACCACAGTTTGCTCTAAAACGTAAGCTCCTCCTAGACACCGCACCCATTACTTAAATTGTTCTGTGATTGTGTTCCATTTATTTTCCATATAAAATATTCAATTTGGTGATGGGCTCCCTGGTCCTCCGCTGAGCCCACCGGACATCACTGAATGTATTTTCCCATTCACCCTCCTTACTCATGACTGATTTATCACAATAGAGTCTTGAAAACAATTTTCTGTGTCAGATCAGTCAGTCCATCCTTTAAAATGAGGGTTTTGTTTTGTTTTGTTTATTTATCATCTGGGTAAATGACCACCCTCCCATATTTAACTACATATTCAATTTATCCCTAATTCTTCCCATCTAACTTAAACACCATCAAAATCAAGCCATTAGTTAGTTATGCCTTACTTCCTTCTTCCCTTGGCTGCCGTTTCCTGTTAATGTCTTTGCCACAATCACTGTACAAGAGCCATAACACACAGCTAAACATGTAGAGATTTTATGTCAGTATGTGTCCTGCGTCTCTACATAAATGCCCTCAAAACAGGGCAAAACAGAGAGTGCTCTTGGTTTTATGTACTATCCACTTGACCACAGTTAGTAGATGTTCAGCCAATATTTAAAAATGGTTATGAAGCTGTAAGAAATTATTTCTCTTGTTTTCTTCATAGATATTAAGGACCAAAAAGAAAAGTGAGAAAGTTAGCTTTTTCAAGATAGAAGACTTTTTAAAAATCTTTATTTATTTTGAGAGGGAGAGAGAGCAAGCACAAGTGGGGGAGGGGCAGGGAATCCCAAGCAGGCTCCATGCTGTCAGCACAGAGCCTGATGTGGGGGTTGATCACATGAACTGTGAGATTATAGACTGAGCCAAGATCAAGAGTTGGACAGTCGATCTACTGAGGCACCCAGGTGTCCCAAGATAGAAGAGTTTTAAAATGGTATTTGTAAGGAAGACGTTAAATAGAATAAAATTATTTTCATATAAATATATGTTGTTTAAAATACTAAAAAACATAAGAGACGTCTATGTAACTATGTTTGTATGTTATATCCTGTAGACTTAAAGTATTTATGAACTTGAACACAAAGATAAAGGGGAGTGAGGAGGAATTTGGGGTGGGATTGAGAATCTAAAATTTAAACTTACAAGATTTATTTTCACATGTTGTCTCCTTATTGTCCAATTTATAGATTCTATTTGATATCAGCTTTACCAGGATGGGTACTTTTTCATATGCTGCACATTTAGTTACTCTTGGTCAATTTATATTTTCTCAGGGTAGATACCCCCCCCAACATAGTGGAATTTCAAATTTAATTTTTCACGTTTTTATCCACTAAAATGCAACGGTGAGGATTGAGTTGTTTTCTGCTTGACCACATCTCTTACATAGATTAATTACAAGGCACATGGCCTTATATATTTGCAGGGCAATTTATGTTTGACCACATGAGTGTGGCTAACATTCTGAATAACCAAGAAGTTGCACGAGCTCTGGCAGATGGACTGGTGGAACTTTCAAAAGATTATTCTGTAAGTGTTTCCTCAAAGAAAGCCAACTTCAAAAACCCAACACTTAAATACATTATTAGTTTGCATTGGTTTTTTTTAAAACCAGATTATCCCTTTGTATGAACAATTCCTCTGAGAAATATATCGGGTTGTAAAAAATAGCCACTTAGAGATCCCCGACATTAAGAGAACCAAGATCAACTACAAAGTCCCATTTATAGCTTTTAGTTGAATAATACTTCCTAGACTTTCCTAGACTCTTAAATTAGTTAGGTAGAGAGAAGACAATGCTACTAAAAAATGTTTCTCTTTTCTGCTCTACTTTTATTGACCTGTATTTCAGATACATTACAATGAATGTTTTCATTGGACTTTCTTTTTTCTTTGGGTGGGTGGGGTCAATCTTGTTTTTTTAGGACAAACCTCTGGAATTTTTGTCCAATTTTCTGCTGAAGAAAAGTAGTAAAGAGAACAAGGATTTTGGAGAAAATGTTGCTGTGACAAAATATGACCCAAAAGCAACATTCGATTTATTCATGAAGGTAAAGTAATTGCTGCATTTCTATGCTGTTGCTGCACACTTAACACACATAGTTAAGAAATTCAGACACGAGAATGATGATTCTACTTGGAAAGCTTTCAACTTGTCATTTTTCCTAAGAATTTCCTTTTCATGGATTATTATATTAAAAAGAGTGTTTTGTAGTTTCATAATAAGAGTGACATTTAAGCCACTTAAAAGCAGAAGCTGCACTCCTTGACTGGAGTAACACCATTCGGGCCACAGGAGAAGAGTCCACCATTTGCATTATGCAGCTCACTCAGTGGAGTCCTGAGACAGATTCAATAGAAAATGCTTTAAAAAATTTTTTTCAATGTTTATTCATTTTTTTAAGAGACAGAGCACAAGCAGGGGAGGGGCAGAGAGAGGAGACACAGAATCTGAAGCCACCTCCAGGCTCTGAGCTGTCAGCACAGAGCCTGATGCAAGGCTCAAACTCACGAACCGTGAGAACATAACCTGAGCCGAAGTTGGACGCTTAACTGACTAAGCCACCCAGGTGCCCCAAGAAAATTTTTTCATTTGCAGCTCAGGACACTTTTTTTTTTTTTTTTTTTTAATGAAAGTAGGATGTGTTCTTTTCTTAGTTGAGATTCACATTCATAAAAGGAAAAAAGGTGGGAGTAGAGCCAGTTCTTCAAGCAAACAAGAATCATTTTGCCAGTACTCTGTTCAGAATCCACCCATTCTTGGTTCAATGAAATGATCAGGATTCAGGAAACACTGAAAATTGCACTGTCATTCAGAGAGCTGGTTTCTATGAAAATGTCATTTCCAGTGATGGCCATAGAATCTCATGTGATGCCCATAGAAAACTCACCCCTTGCATCCAAGGCTGGGACACTACCCCCAACATGAGCTCACCATGGAGACTGTTAGAGGGACTGGACCTGTGAGTTCTATCAAGCAGGCAAATTACAGGCTATTAACCTGCTATTCCGGAAGCCTCTCTTCACACGTCTTTAGCGGACAGCACAGCGCAGGGGAGGGCAACCTCGGAGGCCCTGCTGGCGGCAGCGTCCTTCTGCCAAGTTCCCAGACTTGCTCAGCAAAATGAAAGACCTGCAGCTATGCAGACCCACCCTTGGTTGTTACCAGAGCAGGACCCCTGGTTTAACCTGCATCCCACCCCCACTCCTACCCCCACGAAGTGACTTATTTTTCCCAAGTACAAGCTTCCGTTCCAAGAACAGTCCTAACACATTTTCAGGACCGTCTAAGCCCTTTATAGGTCAGAGCCCTGCTTCCCTCATGCCCCATCCCTAAATCTGTCTTTCCAAAATATTCTTGCAGACCACGCATTAGTTAGGGCTCTCCAGAGAACCAGAACTAATAAGTTGGATGGATAGATAGATAGATAGATCTAGATCTATACATTCACACTGTCAGCACAGAGCCCGATGGGGGGCTTGAACCCATGAATCATGAGCTCGTGACCTGAGCCCAAATCAACAGTTGGATGCTTAACCGACTGAGCCACACAAGCACGCCTAAAACATCTAATCACTTTAATAAAATATTACAGAATGTTTGGGCTTCAAATTGCCTCACTGCTGGAAAGCAGGCGTGCTCGTATTATATCACCTGCCTGTAACAAAAGTACAGAAGCAGAAGACTCCTTAATGCCTAGGAATTTCCTTGATTAAAAAAAAATCAAATTAGAAAAATATGCGTTGCATTCTTATTTGGTTTTCTACCGTTTAATACTTACAAGCTTGTGCATAAAGCCCATGAAACCAAGTTGGGGACTTCCAGGAAGAAGAACCACAGCTTAAACCAAGGTGTAGAATTAGGATAAAATGGAGAAGTTTATTTCTTTTCTTGTTGTTAAACTGTTTTTAATGTTTTATTTATTTCTGAGAGAGAGACAGACAGCATGAGCAGGGGAGGGTCAGAGAGAGAGAGGGAGATACAGAATCTGAAACATGCTCCAGGCTCTGAGCTAGCTGTCACACAGAGCCCGACGTCCAGCTTGTACCCATGAACCGTGAGATCATGACCTGAGCCAAAGTCAGCCGCTTAACCGACTGAGCCACCCAGGCGCCCCTAGAGTTTTTTTCTTAAACTGTAGATATTAGGGTGCCTCAGTAGCTCAGTTGGTTAAGTGTCTGACTTTTGATCTCAGCTCAGGTCTTGATTCCGGGGTCCTGAGTTCAAGCCTCACATTGGACTCCATGCTGGGCATGGAGCCTGCTTAGAAATAAATAAATAAAGAGATAAATATTAAAGAAATAAACTGTAGATATTTGTCCTGAAGCACGCACAAACTCACAGCCAAAGGAGTGGAAAGTTATCGTTTCTGCTGAGATGATGGTTTTAGACCATCCCACAGGGGATTTTGTAAGAGGGCTTGCCTGCCAAATCCAGGACCAGATACACACACACACACACACACACACACACACACACACAGAGCTGTGTCTGAAGGTCTGACCAGGCAGGGCCTACCCTCCATCCACATGGCCCAGACTCTGTCCATATATGTATACACAGATGGATGTAAATGTATATGGGTGTCTGTCTGTCTGTCTGTCTCCCTACCTAGCTACCATCTGTCCAATCAGATCCTATCTGTCTTACTGGGCAGTAGGGACTCCTGGATTTGTGTCGCTCTGGTGTTTATACTGATAGTGTACAACCCTGGCGACAGGTTACAGCCAGACTCACAGCCATTCCTGGCCCCTAATCCAGGCACTGAGTGTCTTGGGGGAGAAGCATCAGCAATAACCTGGAAAAGGCAAACAAGGCAGGAAAACTCCTACTATGTAATCAGTGGCCTCCCTTATATGTCACAGAGGGAGCCAAGGCAGAGGCCCGCCAACCCCAAGTATTAGTTCCCTTGTAACTCTGCCAAGTCTGTTGTCCCTGTTACTTCCTCTGAATTGATCCCTAGAAACAAAATAAGGGATGAGACCTTAATCTAAAAATCGTCTCTAAAATTTAAAGAAATTAGGTGTATAGTGTACAATGAGAAAACTTGCTATTTTTAGATCCAAACAAAATTACCTCGGCAAATCAATTTCCTATCCGCAAAGAAAAATGTATATTTAATAAAAGTAGCCGCTGCTGAGCTGGAGGTGAAACAAAGCCCCCGTGTGAGCGGACAGGTTCTCCCATAACCAGGGAGCCTGGGGAGCGGGCAGAGCCGCGTGTGCGTCTGTGCAGCAGGAAGGTGTCCCGGACGACGCGGCCTCCCTTACACGTGGGATCCACAGACGGCTCTGTCCCCTTTGGATTCTCTTGATCTCGGGCCAGTTTGAGTTTCATTTTCATCGTCTGTCTGCAGCCACTTCTACCTATACAACTGTTGGTGTCACCATTGGCTGCTTGAAGTCATCGTGTCTCTACATAAGTAACTGGTATTTATTCTGAAAGAAGAGAGTGTGTTCCATTCATAGAAACTTTGATGGATTTTGCCAAGATTCAAAGTAGATTCCCGCCCCGCCCTCACCCCCAGCAGAAGTATAAATACACGTCAGGCTAAAACGGGACAACCACAAACGGGGAAGGCAAAAGAAATGGTGGAAAGACTCCGGGGCCGCCGCGCAGTGCGCAGGCTCAGTCTGCGGGCTGGGGTTGCGAACCAGGCCGCCTATAGAAAGACTTCAGGTAGCTCTAAAGAACGGTTGCCGTTACAAAATAAAAATTCCTTTTTGCCTCAGTAGAATAAGGCAAAAAAAAAAAAAAAAACCCACCAAAAAACAAAAGAACTCTTGATTATACACTGATTTCCCCCAACCCCCCGTCTCACCACAGAACTCAAGCGGTTACAATGAGTAGTTTGACCTTGGACTAGGAAAGGCAGCACTGAGCAGGAAATCATGCTTAGCTCTCACCACAAACTCGGGACCATTCCGTAGCTAGGCAGGACCCTGCAGGCAGCAGGTGGGACTATTTTTGTTTTTTAATGTGCTAATTTATATGAAAGCCACAAGAGAAAGTGAAGAAAGAATAAGCTATATTTAAATGTGGAAACAGGTCTAGAGAGGGCATGCGAATTGTTCCTCACACATTTTCATTAGATTTTTAAAAGGGGTGGATTTTACAAAGTGCTGTGACCTTTTTCTTCTGGCAACTTTATTATTTTTTTAATGTTTATTTATTTTTAAGAGAGAAGGGAGTGTGAGTGGGGGTGGGGCAGAGTGAGAATCCCAAGCAGGCTCCCCACTGTCTCCAGAGCAGGCTGGATGCCACGACCCCCCAGATCAGGACCTGAGCCAAATCAAGAGTCAGACACTTGACCAACTGAGCCACCCAGATGTCCCTTCTGGTAACTTTAAAAGTAAGATAAGCCATTTGTCCTCAAGGGACAAATGACAGCAGAATTGAGGCAGAGGCCTGGAAAGTGTGGGATTCCTTGTGCCTCAGTGAGCAGCTAGCACTGCCCCCCACCCCCCCCCACCCCAGGTCTCTGTCCTGCCTCCCGGGGAGAAGGGGGGCTACTCTGAATTCAGTTTCTCAAGTATAATATAGTTCCTAGGAAGCTCAAGGTTACTTTTTTTAACATAAGATTTAATTTAAGAGAGTCATCAACCGCGTCAAGTGCCTAATTCATTGTGTCTGGGGAGCAGGTGGTTAGGGCTGAAGGCAGAGAGCTCCCGGACACACAGCAGCCCCCGGGCATTCAGACATCCCAAGGCCTGCCTCCAAATAATCACGTCTGCATTTAATCCTCAGGAAAGAAATGGTAGAGAAGACGACCCTCAGGACACAAAATCAAATCTCAGCAAAAGGGATCTAAATTTTGAGACGCTGGTTAAGCTGGTAAGCCAATTATTACACAGTGAGAATTTTCCATTGTTTTTCTCCTGACCAGAAAAAAAAAAAGGTGAGAGCCTTTATTCTGGTTAATTCCTTTTTCTTGACTGTTTCCCTTAGTGGGGGAGACACCTTAAATATAAGTGAGGGAATCCAACAGGTAGATTTTCCTTTTAAATATGTCATGATCTGAAAAGAAGTTAACCAACAGGATTGAAGTGTAACATCTTGGAGCAAGAGCCATCTCTGCGCTACTCTGATTTTCTTTTTTTTTTTTTTTCTTTTAATTTTTAAAAAATGTTTATTCCTTTTTGAGAGAGAGAGAGAGAGAATGCGTTGGGGAGACACAGAGAGAGAGGGAGACACAGAAACCCAAGCAGACTCCAGACTCTGAGCTGTCAGCACAGAGCCCGACCTGGGGCTCCCTCCACCCCACGCACAGAACCGTGAGATCATGACCTGAGCTGAAACAGGACATGTAGAGACTGAGCCACCCAGGTCCCCTCTCTGATTTTCTAATACGACAGCAGGACAGCATTTAGAGAAATGGCACATGGACATACAGGTTCACAGTTTCTAAATGACCCACCAACTCATAGTCTGGCTTCAAAGACTGAGTATAACATTTGGGGCCCTGTCTTTCTGTTTACAAAGGGCAGCAGGTGGAGGAGGCGGCAGTTGGCGGAGGCGCGGTCCTGTCCTGCCCTCACAATACACTCAGGCCACTTTGCCTTTCTTCATCCCACGTTCGCAAAGTCATCACCATGTTTCCCTTCCCAGAATCCTTTAAGGTAGATGTTAACAACCACATTTTGTAGATGAGGGGCTACAGTTAGAACACTTAAAAGACTTCCCTAAAGTCACACGACCTGCGGAGAAAGAAACCTGAATCCCGCAGCCTGGAGCTCAACTGCCGAGTTTCTTACCAAGCCCAGCCATGTCCTGGGCGAATCCACCTGCCGCGGCTGCGCCCGTGTGGACCTCATGGTGTGGGTGCTTGCTCACCCTTGGGTGCACCCCCGGGAATCACCAAGGAGAAGGGGTCTCACATGGTGCTATGAATATGATAGTATCTCGTCTCACTATTGGTCACAACATCTGACAATGGTTTTAGGACAACATAGGTTTGACAACTGAAACCATAATTCAAAATGATTATAAATTGGGGAACTCCAATATTTTAAAAATATTTGTACACAAAAAAGCATAATATGGGCTCCAAGCCAGCTGCCAGGTGGGGATACAACTGTATTTTTTTAACTCATTAGGAATGTCTAAATGAGTATCATACATATATATATATATACACATATATACATATGTACATATATGTGTATATATATATATATAAATCCTGTGTTTGAAAGATAAAACTTTACCAAAACAGTGTGTTTATAGTATTTCGTAGAATGGGTTTTCTGTTTTTTCTCTTACATTACTTTTACATTTGAATTCTACTTCATGTTATGGTTGATTCGTTTTGGGCAAAGTTCACACAGCGTTATACTTTGTATTGTCATATTTCATTTGGGGCAGTATGGGGCATTCGAGGGCTGAAGGAAAAGAAAAAATTGTGTTCTAAGAGTATTAATAGTTGTAGGGTCAAATACAAGGCCATAACGTTTTCAAAAATTAAACACTTTCATTGTTTTCTATTGTAAAGATACTCATTTTTCAACTTTTGAAAAGTACAGATAAAAGAATTACCTAGTCCCCGCACTGAAAATTAATTTCTCCATATGTAAACATAGCAGACATAGTAATAGGGTGTGGAATTTCTTTACACCAGTGTATGATTTTTCCCCCTCTGCATTAAAGGATAAAACAAGACTTTGAAGTATAGAAATGAAGTATAGAAAACCTAGCCAAATGGGTCCACTGTCCCACATTAGGGTCCTTTTCCTTTTTCCTAAATCCTGAAAGAACAGCATGAGTTTATTATTTCATAACTGCCTGTGAGCAGATTCATTGATAGGACGGTTAGCTCATTTCAGTGCTGCTGTCTGCAGTGTACTCAATAAAACACTATAAATCAATCAAGAAGACACTGGGGAAAAGACACGGGAAAGCAATCAAGAGTGGGCACCCCAAAGGCTTCCTCATGAGACTGTCACTGTCATGAAGGCAAGACTCTGTGCCTTCCCATCACTGTGTGGTGACCACCTAGCATGTGTCACTCAATACGTATTCAAGTAGATTAGATAGATAGACATCGAGTCTCAGTCTGGCACCCTCAGGATCCAAGACTGACCTGATGTGAGGGGCAAGTTGGTGATCAGATCAAGCAGTGTTTAGCAGGGTCCACCATAGTCCCCTACCAAGGTCCCCTTCAACCTTGTATATCACAAACCCCAAAGGGGGAACCTCAGAGTGACTGCCTGACTGTTCGATCGGTCATTTGTCTACCTCCTTCGACTTTCAGGCTCTTGGAGGCTCTAACCATGGAAAGAGTCATCCTGCTTTCCCTATGAGTTCTTAATGCCTTTCTACAGGAGAGAAAGCTCCAGATGGATTCAGCTGGAAAGAGAACGGGAGTTGTCAGGGAACTCTTACAGAGTGAGAGAAAATATGTGCAGATGCTAGAAACGGTGAGGGAGGTCTACGCAGCACCACTGAAAGCAGCACTGGCATCAAACAGAGCAATTCTGAGTGCCACAAATATCCGGATCATTTTCTCTGACGTTTTGCAGATTTTAAGTCTCAACAGGTAAACTCTGTATAGGTATTTTTTCAACTATTCATTCATTGTGACTTGGGAGGAACACACCCTTAATTGTTTCAAAAGCTGTACAGAGGCTCTTTTCTGCCCTTCTCGGAGCCCCTGATCATCTCACAAGAGAGAGGGCTCTTGCTACTGAGCTGTGACCAATAGTGAGAATTCCTGGGGGCTTATCCTGGCCTCAGTTCAACACCGTAGTTCAAGGAGTGGAGCTCAGTGCCTGGGGATTTTGTATTCAGTATACTGTTCACACAGAAGGTGATGAGAAGAACTGATTGTTACTGTTTCATTTTTTGTTTGTTTTTTTGAGATGGGGAGCGGAGAGGCAGAGAGGGAGACAGAGAGAGAGAGAGAGAGAGAATCGCAAGCAGGCTCCACACTCAGCACAGAGCCAGATGTGGGACTCGATCTCATGACTATGGGCTCATGACCTGAAGCCCAAATCAAGAGTTGGATGCTTGACCAGCTAAGCCACCCAAGTGCCCCCTTTATTTTATTTTTATTTTTTGAGAGAGAGCATCTGTCACTGTTCCTAATCAGCAGTGTCTCATTGAGCAAAGGGAAAGAAAACACAGGACTTCATGGAGTCAGGTCTCTAGGATACTGTACTTCGAGAACCCAAGGCTGGGGGTCGGCTCCGTGAGAGCAGGTTGTTTCCTATATGCCCTGGTTGGCAAAGAAACGTGATCATGCGCACAAGTGGGAAACTGAGCTGGTGCCTCTCTGCCAGGACCTCCCTGGGTAACTCAGAGGTTCCTCACACTCAGCAGCCCCAGCTCCTACAAAAAGAACAGGTTGAACAGGCCCCTTCCAGGTTTCAAGGCCATAACAGCGGAATGAAGGGCAACCTTAGGGCCTCAGGGAAATGGGCCCAGTGGGAGTGATGACACTTGAAGCGAGTCAAGCACTCTCCTCCGAGGACTATAAGAAAACTTCGCTGCCCGCCTGGCTGGCCATGTGGGAGGGGGACAGTCGGGGGCAGCCCCGTGGAGGCCAGCCTGGGCTTCTGGCTCAAGGAATTAAGAGGAAGAGGTGAGATTCCACCAGAGTCAGCCTGATACTTCCTCACACCCCAGTTCCGCCCCCCCCCCCCTTTCCTGACAGAGCTGCCCTGCTCTGTGTCAAGGCAAAAAGATTTGACAAAAGCCCTATCAGGCTGCACTGATGACAGCTAACCTATCTGTTAAGTTCCTAGGTTATCCCTGGCCAGGGTGTCACGGGCATGCTTTTCTCCTACGGCAGGCAGTTTCTAGGCAACCTGAGAGGCAGACTGCAGGAATGGGGCCCGGCCCACTGCGTGGGAGAAATATTCCTCAAATTTGGAAGCCAGTTGAACATATATACCAATTTCTTCAATAACTACCCGGTTATTCTGAAAACTATGGAGAAGGTAATGTTGAGTCACCATCCAGGCGTGTATAAGACCTTTGGAGTTCCAAAGGAAGTTTTGTGTGTGATTCGAAGGACACTGTGATTCGAAGATTACTGTGAACTCTTTGGGATTCTGACGTATTTCGTTTTGTATCACTAGGGACTAGCATTAGTGCTTGATACAGCAGGACACAGCAACTGACTGTTGGACTGAACTAATCACACACATGTCCAAGCTTTCATCTGCCCCAGATACCCTGTGGCCCACGTACAGAAAAATGTCTAACAGTTAGGTAGAAACAAGATGGAGAGCCCTGATTGTACTCTGCCAACACAGTCCTGTGTGACCTTGACAAGTTCCACTCTCTTACGGAGAAAATGAATCAATAATCCATATGTTTCTTGGAATAGGGACACTCAATCTGTGAAAGCTCACTGTGCCATAAGGAGTATCTTTGCCTTCCATTCCCTAGAAAGTTCATTATAAACATTTTTTCCTGTTGCAACACATGCCATATGTGGTCTGGGCAGGAATATTCGGCTCCTTCTGCATCACTCACTGCTCTTATTGGGATTTCTGCTGGCAATGAGATCTTCCTTTCTTCCCTCTTCAGTTTGTATCAAAAGCTCAGCAGAAGACAGCACCTCTCACTTCTGCCAGTGTCGGTCTGCACCAAGGCCCCAAGGGGAAGGCCTGGGGGCCGGGAGGACACCATCCCTGACCTCAGATGTCTCCCTTTGTGGTGTTCTTCTTGCCCTGCTTAGGGAGTTTAAACTAAAAGCTGCTAGACAAGTGAATGATGGGAAAGTTGCGTGAATAAGACCATTTAATAGAACCAACCTTTCGGACAGGATATTATCATAAACAAATGGATACCAGCATTTTTAAAAAAATTTTTTAAATGTTTTTTATTTTATTTCTAGGAGAGAGAGAGAGAGACAGCGTGAGCAGGGTAGGGTCAGAGAGAGAGGGAGTCACAGACTCCGAAACAGGCTCCAGGCTCTGAGCTGGCAGTCAGCACAGAGCCCGACGCAGGGCTCGAACCCACGAACCGCGAGATCATGACCTAAGCGAAAGTCGGACGCCTAACCGACTAAGCCACCCAGGCGCCCCACCAGCATTTTTATAGTTAGGGATAACGATGGTGTCTATTTCTCTAGCAGGGAGTGTGCATATAAGTCAGTACTCAATGAACGGTAGCTATGAATATTACAACAGTGAATATTTGACGTCTCGAAAGTAGCATTACTGGTGTCTTTTAGGCACTGAGAAAAATGAGGTCACTTACTGAGTGCCCCAATAATGATGAATGAATACTTTTTAAAAAGTACTAAAAGTATCTGTTTTAAAACAGATATTTAGTACAGTGGAGCCTCTTTATAGTGCTCCTGTGAAAACATAGTTAACAGCAGGATTACAGGTGAACAGTTTCTTACTGTGGAGATAACACTTACTGTAGGACAAGCACTTCATGGATAGGGTTTTTCCTCTCCTCACCATGAGAGTTATGGTACCCATGGGGAAACTGAGGCTCGGAGAAGTTAAATAACTTGACAGGTCACATAGAATTAGATAGAATTAAATTAAATTTTTAATTTTAATTCAGGCTTTCCTGGTTGCAAGGCCATTCTGTCTATACTGCCTCAGTTCGCTGAATAGGGTTAATCTGGGGTATAACTAATACACTGTACTTAGTATGTCAGCAAGAGCCAATAGTACTAATAATACTTCGGTCAGATGTAGGTGTTGCCCTTTTGCTTTGAGTATTTCATAGATTGTCCTTTCCTGGTGGAGCTTTTCAACCGTATCAAAGAACAAAATTTTGGTATAATGCTCACCTTTAGTGCAGAGAAACGACACCAGCCTTCCGAGCTTTCCTGAAGAGGCATGATAAGACCATTGCTACCAAAATGCTGAGGTAGGTTCTGAGGGAAAGTACAGCAGGGGTGCCCCAAGTACAGGGCATACCTTGACCTTCAGAAAGTGACCACTGTTCCCTTTCCTATGCCTCCTACAGCCTCCCGGAGCTGCTTTTATACCCATCCAGAAGATTTGAAGAATATATTAATCTTCTCTACGCTCTGAGGCTTCATACTCCTGCAGAACATGGTGACCGTGGGGACTTGACTGCTGCAATTGACCTGGTCAAAAAATATAAAACTTATATGGATCAGGTTGGTTGCTGATAAGAGTTTGTGTCCTTGAAGAATGTTACAATGCTTTGCGGTACCGACTCAAAGATCCTGAAATAGCTTATCCTTTGGTAGTGTTCTTTACTTCAAAGCCTTTCATCCTTTTCATGTGAAATCATTGGGTTCAGTGATTTGGAGCACTAAGGGCATCTATTCTAAGCTGAACAACATGAGACAGAATGTTTTCAGATATCTGTGTAAGTGCAATAGAACTTTTATTAGTATGAAAGTTTGAAGACGGATATTTGGATTGATTTTTCTAGATAAGTAAAAGGGGAAAAAATCAAAATCCTTTGTTTCTGAAGGTACTTCTTACTTTGTTATTTAAGTTTTCTGACTCAGTAAGTAAAGCAATCATAATTATCCTCTGAAAGAATTTGGCATCTTGGAAGACAGACTATCATCCTGAAAATACTGTAGTGATGGGCATGTTTCATGGGCTCCAGACTGAATGTAACCTGATAACATATTATGCCCTGAAGATATTTTCCAAATACAGTGCTGTCACTTGCATCTTGTTTTAAAACACTGGGGACACGATGGGGCGCCTGGCTGATTCGGTCAGTCGAGTTGCCCATTCTTGATTTCATCTCAGGTCATGATCCCAGGGTCGTGGGATTGAGCCCCATGTCAGGCTCCACGCTGAGCGTGGAGCCTGCTTAAGGTCTTCTTTCTCTCTCCCTTTGCCCCTCTACCCGGCTTGCATTTTCCCTTTCTCTGAAACAAAAATAAAAATAAATAAATAATTGGGACACAAAACTGAGACTCTTCTTAAAGTTTATGAAAATACGGAGCCCTATATCGAGTGACGTAAAATATTTTAAATCTATTTTTTATGTATAAAACTTTCATAATTTTAGTGTGCCTAAAACCACTTTGTTTACTAGATGAAGCAAAACGTCGGTATGAAAGATCAGCTGTCAGACATACAGAGAATCATCAGGGGATGCCCGGTACGTATCCAGATGTACTCACTGCATCTCATGCTCATTGAATATAACCTCCAGTCATTGGCAAAGGAGACCTGCATTTTTCGATTCAGCTAACATCTGTTGAGTGCCTGCTGTGTGCCACGTGCTGGCAAGCTCTCACATTTCACTTCCTTGCTAGTGTTAAGGATGCGTATGAGAGGAGGCACAAGTGAACTTGACCCCATCCCATAATTTTTCTTCAGTCTTAGCTCCGTGATTGGTACTTTTGTGAACATGGCCTCCTTTGGGGAAAGGGGCCATGTCTCTTAATATTTGACATCTCCCTGCACATAGTGCCTGGTGCAGGATTCTGTGCACTGAGGATATCTAAAGAAATCTCAGGAGTTGTCTGTTAGCTGTTACCTACAGAATATCATCTGGCCCCACTCTACTTTCTCTCTTACTGCCCTACTTTATGATCAAAGCACACAAATCCACTCATAGTTCTTCAATAATGTTAACCTTTCCTCACACATTTGTGCTTCACTCATGCTTTGCCTTCTCTAAAATTGCCTTCCTTTTTCATTCCACTGGATAAACTATTTATTCTCTAAGAATCCAGTTCAGGGGCACCTGGGTGGCTCAGTCGGTTGGTTTTGGCTCAGGTCATGATCTTGTGGTTTGTAAGCTCGAGTCACTGCATCGGGCTCTATGCTGACAGTGTGGGGCCTGCTTGGTATTCTCTCTCTGCCCCTCACCGGCTTGCTCTTTCTGTCTCTCAAAAATAAATAAACTTAAAAAAAAATCAAGTTCAATCATCATCTTCCTTGTGAAGTTTCCCCAGCATCTCCAGCCGTGAATTAATTCCCCCCTTCCTGGGAATTCTGCAGCACCTTGAACATCTCTGTCACACTTTTCTGTAACACTTAATTCATAAGACTGGGAGCTCCATCAGGTATGAACTATGATTTACTTGTCTTCTAGTGTTTGGCATCTAGTAGGAGCCCAGCAAATTATGTTGAATTAAAGTATCAATTGATTGGCAATATTTTTATTTGGTCAAATTGGGGAAACAAGATGGAGGCGTTTGGTTAGAATTTAGATCTTTACCTTTTGATGGGAGAGTGAAGCTGATTGGATTACAAAAAGTCCCAAATCCTGGCACTCATAGAATCTGAACTTTATCTCTGAGTCACTGTTCATACCTAGTGATCATCTCCATGGCTACATCAGTGCAAGGGCCTAACTTCTTAATTTGTAACGATCCATTCACTTCCCTTTCTTGATAGATCCCTTCCTTCCTGCTCCCATTCCCCTTTTTTTTAATACTAGGAAAGCATTTAAAGAATTTACAAGTAAAACAGTAATTTCAGTAGTTTTAAAAATTAGACAACAGGGGCACCTGGTTGGCTCAATCAGAATAGCATATGACTCTTGATCTCGGGGTCATGAGTTCAAGCCCCATGTTGGGTGCAGAGGTTACTTACAACTTTAAAAAATAAATTAATTTAAAAAATTAAAAATTGAAAATTAGATAACACCCTCAAATATAGTTTCCATTGTCAAGGCTGTGGTCTTTCTAAAGAAAGCCTGTTTTGTTCATAATAAAAACATTCACTTTTTCATAATTAAACTGAGTTCTACTCAACAGTGTGTGGGATAAAAAATGGTTCTGTAGTAGTGGGACTTTTATTTCCTACAAATTTGTGAATGTTTCTAATTTTGTTTTTGATTTCATAGACTCTATCAGAGGAAAACCGATATCTGATTAGGGTCCAAGATGTAGCCCAACTTCATTGCTGTGATGAGGGAGTAAGTTTCTCTTTAAGGTAAACATCTAACTATCCTAAGGCCGTGACGATGACTTGCTCATCTTGTATCTGGGATCGAGTACAATGTCTGACATACGTTTACAAGAAATCTTTGTACTGAACTGGAAACTTCCACACACATTCCTCTGGGATAATGTAAAGTGCTGTATTACCTTACTCACATTGTCCAGGCAGCTACTGGATAGAATGGGAGAAAATACATGGTCTCTGTGGGAACCACAAACTGCACAGGAGCAGGAATTCTGAAGGTTGGTCACTTTCCTGCTTGAAAGGAGATCCACATGGTGGGTATCACACGAGTGATTTGCTCAGCTATAAGAAAGAGAAGGCCAGTTAATTATCCTCAGATAGTTATTGAGGTTAGTATTAACAAGGTCTCACCAAGAAACCACTATTATATTGAGGGCTCACTGTATCTGTTCCTCACCTCACAGTAGTGTAAGAACAAAAGATAGGAGGGTGCTAATTCCCATCAGCTGGCATCCCCTTTCCTCTTTTAGAACAGGATTGGGGGAGGGGCGCCTGGGTGGCTCAGGTCATGATCTCTCAGTCTGTGAGTTCGAGCCCCATGTCAGGCTCTGTGCTGAAGGCTCAGAGCCTGGAGCCTGCTTCAGATTCTGTGTCTCCCTCTCTTTCTCTCTGCCCCTCCCTGCTTGTGCTCTGTCTCTCTTGCTCTCAAAAATAAATAAAACATTAAAAAAAAAAATTGGGGGACGCCTGGGTGGCTCAGTATGTCAGGCTCCCAGCTCTTCATTTCAGCTCAGGTCATGATCTCCCTGTTCATGGGTTTGAGTCCTGAAGCAGGCTCCAGGTTAGCAGTGCAGAGCTTGCTTGGGATTCTCTCTTCCTCTCTGTCTGCCCCTCCCCCCCACTCTCTTTCTTTCTCTTAAAATAAATAAAAACTTAAAAAAAAGGGTCAGATAATAAATACCTTGTGGCAACTGCTAACTTCACCTTCACAGCACAAAAGCAGCAACATAATGGTATAATACACAAATAATACAATCTTCATAGATAATACAACACAGAAATGAACCAGTATGGCTGTGTTACAATAAAACTTTATTTATAAAACAAATGGTAAGGTCATAATTTGCTGATCCCTGCTTTGGAAAATTATTTGCAAAACTAAGTTCTTAGAATTAATGGCAAAAATGAGAACTCAACAAGTAGCAACCAAATGGAGAAAAGTCAACTCCCTTAATCTGTCCAATTTCAATAAAAGAAGTAAAAATGGATTTGCCTGTCATTTCAATGAATATTTCAGTGAATGTTTCCCAAAGGCATAGGTGGAAGGTGGGGTGGGGGTGGGGCAGATGGTGGTTAGAGGAAACCCAATCCTCTCACTTCTATTCCTACCTAGAATGATTCTAAATGAAAATCAAATTACACCATTGTATCACTTTTATCACGGTTATAGTGTTTTTGTTTTGTTTTGTTGTTTTTGTTTGTGCAGTGATGGAAGAAAACTAGCTAGCAAACCAGCAAATTCTGAACATACTGGTGAAGTGGGAGACATGCTAGGGATTATTCCAGCTTTTTATTGTTAGAATTTATTTTACCTTCATGTTCTCATGAAGGTAACACTCTCTCTTTAGGTAAGTCTGAGTTTCTGATCTACATAATTTACCTTTTCCCTAAAGAACTTCTTTTAGCATTTCTTACTAGGAAGTTCTACTGGCAATGAATTTCCTCAATTTTTGTTTGTCTGAGAGTCTTTCCCTTTCCCTTTTGAAGGATAATTTTGCTGGCTACAGAATTCTGGGTTGCTGGATTCTTTTCTTTAAATGCTTATTACACTCTACTCTCTTCTTGCTTGCGTGGTTTCTGAGGAGACATCCAATGTCATTCTTGTTCCTCTTTGTTAAGGTGGGTTTTTTGTTTTGTTTTTGTGCTCTGGGTTTTTTCAAGATTTTATGTTTGCCTTTGATTTTCTGGAGTTTAAAAGTAATATGCCTATGTGTAGACTTTTTGGTATTTACCCTGCATGGTATTCTATAAGCTTCCTGGACTTGTGGCTTGGTGTCTGTCAATCACTTTGTAAAATTCACAGCCATTATCACTTAACATATTTCTTCTGTCCTTTCTCTTTGTTCTCCATCGGCTTTTCCCATTAGACATAGGTATGCCTTTTGTAATTGTCCCACATTTCTTGGATAGTCTGTTCTTTTTCAGTCCTTTTTCTCTTTGCTTCTCAGTTCAGTAAGTTTCTATTGATGTACCTTCAGGCTCATTGATTCTTTCCTCAGCTATGTCACATCTGCTAATGAGCCCATCAAAGGCTTTATTCATTTCCATTTCAGTGTTTTTAGTTTCTACAATTTTATATTGGGGGAGATTCCATTTTTTGTTCATATTACCCATCTGTTCTTTTGTTGCATGTTGTCTACTTTTATTTATTTATTTATCATAAATATTTAAAATTCCTGTTTAATAATTCCAACAACATCCCTGCCATATGAGTCTGGTTCTAACGCTTGCTTTATCAAAGTGTTTTCTCTCCTTTTAGCATGACCTGTAATTTTTTGTTGAAAGCTAGATAGATATATTGGGTGAAAGGAACTGAGGTAAATAGATCTCTAGTGTGAGGTTTTATGTTTATCTGCCTAGAGGTTAGGCTGTGTTTATTTACTGTTTGTTGTAGCTGTGGTGTCAGAAGCTACAGTTAATTCTGGTGTCTTGTTTTTGTCTCCCCTTTGTCACCGAGTTTCCCATAAATAGGAGTCTGAGCCTTCTAGTTCCTTATAGCTAGCTATAATCCCTGGCATTAAAAGGAGTCCTATGGATGTGGTAGTCAAATGGAAGGGAGGGGAGGAGAGGGGTTCTATAGTCTCCTAATTAGGTCTTCGTTTTTAGTGAGCTGGGCCCCTAGGCGAGGACCTTCACAAGTGTTTCTCAGTCATGTTTTTTATATTGTTCTGTTTCGGTGCCCCTCTAAGACACAAGAAACCAAGGAGGAGCTGGGCGTACAAGTTTCCTCCCCCATGTTGGTTCCATTCCGATAAAATAGTTTCCTCTGAGGGCAGTCCTTTGTTAAGGAGAAGAGAACTCTGTGGGCATGTTTCAGAAAAGTTACTTTTCCCTTTCCCATCTAGAATGAAAAGAGTTTTCTTTCCATCTTTATAGGGAGAATCTGTTGGGGCTCCTGGAAGTAAAACTCCTGTAACTTTAAAATTCATGCAAGTGGGGACAGAATGTTCCCCTAAGGCGAGGCTTCCAGGAGTTCTTAATCTGTTACACTAGTTCACATGTCTCTAGCAATTAGTCAATTATCCTTTAACTATCCTGTCCTGATGTGGTTCCATCAGGGAGTTTCTGCTTCTGGGAAGCTGTGATTCCCTTATCAGTGTGTCTCTCTGGCTTTTGGGTTGCTGGTTTACCTTATGACTGCAGCTCTTTGATGGATCTAAGAAGAGTTGTTGATTCTGAATTTGGAACTTTTATACTATCGTTTTTTTCAGAAACACCAATTTTCACTTATGTGACTTTAAGCCTGCTGGTTTTGAAATAAGCTTCTCACCCCCCTTCCCTCACTTGATGCCAAGGTGCCAAAAGGTGAGCCTTCTAGGACTGGTGAATAGTGGCATGGCCTTGAATCCCCAAATGGAGCCATCCATTTCTCAGATCGAGTCCTTTTGAGGAAAAACCGTATTACACTGCCAAAAATATATTGTAAACTTTCCTTTTAGCCTTACCCAGAGAGACCTACAGTCATTTACCAGGGCCACTTTGTTTTGGGGACTTCCCAGGGATACTGGACTCTGAATGGACTCTTATCCTGGGAACTCAAAGAGCCACACAACCCTCAAGTCAGAGTGTGGACGTATGGGAGCTAGGGTTTGGGCTCCGGTCGGCTCAGAGAACCGATGCTCAGTCAGTTCATGCCAGGGGTTGCGTTCTGAAAATTGCTTTGAAGGTTTTATGTATTTACAGAAGTTGGGTACTTGGTTGTTTTGGCAGTCTAATACAATAAACAACAACAAAACACTTCCAGAATGATGTTAGGAATTTAAACTAGAATAGATCTATTCCATTTTGCTGAGTCATTTGACCTATTTCTGAATAAGAAAAATTCTGTCCAAGTCCAGAGTAAAAAACTCTACCCTTAGGGTTAGTTCTTTTCAGTGTGAGCAGAAGTGACTTTCTGAAACCCTAGTAGGATCCATAGTTGCCACTTCAGCTGCTGTATGATGTCAATATGAAAGGTGAAATTATTTACTTTAACATATGTAGAGGAATTGTTAATGTTTTTTTTACAAAGGTCTGGTGTTTCTTGTCTTTGGATGAAAACTGTTGATCTTGAGGGGGTTAATTTAGTAAGTGGCTTTGAAAACCTTTCTAGATAGAACTCAGATTTATAGAGAGAGTAAAACTTTGGTTTGAGAGGTTAATTCGTTCCAGAAGCATGCTTATAATCCAAAGCTCTTGTATATCAAAGCGAATTTCAAGGACCATTGACTCAGTCGTAATCACATGACATTTGGCTTCATGTACTACTCGTATTGCAAGACATTGTTCGTTTATCAAGTGAAAATTTATTAGAAACGTTTGCTTGTTTTGCAGAACACTCGCAGAGCAAGTTACTCACGGTCCAAGGTTTTACTATATTTTAATGAGCATTCTCATAATCAGATTGAAATAATAAAAGCCTCTTTGTGTGTGTGTGTTTTTTTAATGTTTTATTTATTTCTAGGAGAGAGAGAGACAGCGTGAGCAGGGGAGGGTCAGAGAGAGAGGGAGACACAGACTGAAACAGGCTCCAGGCTCCGAGCTGGCAGTCAGCACAGAGCCTGACGCAGGGCTCGAACCCATGAACCGCGAGATCATGACCTAAGCGAAAGTCAGAAGCAAAACCGACTAAGCCACCCAGGCGCCCCTCTTTGTGTGTTTTCAAGACTGTTTCCCTGCTCTGATTACAAATGGCCTCAACTCTAAGTTTGTTAATGTGCCTGCTCCTTCCCTTCCCTGGGCTACCCCCCCAACCAATTGCTCCAAGTGGGTCACAAAACTGGAATTCTTTCATTTACCTCCACTTTCAATGCTATCGCTTCCAAAGGAAAAAAGTGATTATTTACCAAAGCAGACATTCCTTTCAAAACCACCTCTTTAAAGCAAACTTGTGTGCATATTCTCTGATAATTGCGATAAAAGAGCAAAATTTTATTATAGGTTTGAACATTTTTCTAAACTGGTATGATAGGAGAAATAATTGTTCTTATCAGTAATATGGTAAAATTACTGCCAAAAAGGGCAAGAATATGGGTGTCGTTTCCTATGTAAAAGTGACCATCCACCGCATACAGACTACAGACCGTTACATCTAGACTTAAAATGTATTTCCTGCCTTTCCTGCTTCCTCTCTCCCTCACCCCTGTCAGAATACCCTATCAACTTGATCTCTAATATTGTTTCTTGCAAGCACCCCAACTCCTCCGGCCTAAATCATAACCACATAGAGACGGGAAGGAAATGTGTGAAAAAGGAAAAGCTGGCTCTAGGGTTAGGTGACCACTGCTCTTCTTTTTATCTATAATCGAACACAACCTGTACTTCCTAATAGTCTCCAAAAAGCTGACTCTGAAGCTTAGTACTCCTTAAAAATGTTTCATTCCCAGACCAGTCCTTTGCCTAGCTTGGCATAGTTCTAACTAATAAATGATTTAAGTGCCTCACTATTCAAAATGTGGTCTGTACATCAGCATCATCTATTAGATGAGTTGAAAATCTATTAGATTTTAGAAATGCAGAAAGTCTCTGGCTACTCCAGCTCTATGGCATCAAATTTTGCATTTTAACAAAATTCTCCAGGTAATGTAGATGGATATTAACATTTGTACTATGGGGCGCCTAGGTGGCTCAGTTGGTTGAACGTCCAACTTTGGCTCGGGTTGTATCTCATGGTTCATGGGTTCGAGCTCTGTATTGGGCTCACTGCTGTCAGCGCAGAGCCCGCTTTGGATACTCTGTCCACCCTCTCTTTGCCCCTCCCCCCCAACTCTCTCAAAAATAAAAAAAATTTTTAAAAAGTCTTGTACTATGTATAAGTCAGAGCCATTGTATAAAGTGGATTCTAAGTGGTAATTATAGCAGCTTTTATGGACAGCAATCTGGAAATTTTCAATAAAAATACATAAACCCTTTGACCAATCAATCCAACTCCTCAAAGCCTATCTGTTAAAGAACAGCATTTAAAGGATTTGACTCGGTGTAAAGATCAGTTTATTGGAACACTGCTCACAGTGACAATAGGGAACTAGTGAAAAGAAGGGGAGAGAAAGGAAAAGGAGGAAAAAGACCGAAACCTGTAAACAAAACCAATGTGCATCAAAAGGGGAAGAGTTGAATAAACAATGGTCTACACACAACATAAGGTATTATTTGCCCATTAAAAAGGATAAATTAAAGCCATACCAGTTAACTTGATTTCCGTTGTGGAGAAAAGCAGGGAAAAAAGTGTGAATAATATTACATTTTTGTAAAATAATGGCAACCTACCTGTAAATAGATGTATATATACATATGTACATATGCGTGTGATTACCTGAGCACAGAAGAAAACAAAGAAAGACAGGTACTAGTTCAGTAACTTGGGTGAGCTGAATGTAGGGAAGAGGGAGCCAAGCAAAAAGAAGTGACACAAAAAAAGTACATTTAAAAAAGCCAATGGCATGGACTGATGTCACTTTAGCATTTACGTAAAACTCTATGTGGCTGTACGTGGACAATTTAAAAGTGAAACAAAGATGGTGAAGATAAAAAATGAGAGCCTTCCTCTGAACATCAAGCCAGTAAACAGACTCCCTTTCTTGGAGTAGCTGAGGATTTCCTGATGGATCCAAGAGAAGAAAGGTGTTTGGTTATCCTCCATCAAAACCCTGAGCCAGCTTCACTTAGCCACTGCTGGTGTGTGTGAGGACTCTGGGGACGCTGTGTTTGCGGGGGGGTGGGGGCGGTGACTCTCTGCTGAGCACTCTTGCTAGAACACAGAGCACACTGGCACCTACCGCACACTGGCACCTACCACACACAGAGACGTGGCTGCAGCAACACAACAGTGAAGAGGGTCATAGATGGGGGTTGAGGACACCACATTCTGCCTGTGGATGCCTACAGCTGACCATTGCAGCAAAATCAGTGAAAATGAAGAGCTACTTAATTCTAACCTTTCATACTGATGAAGTGTATAATCTGTTGATTGCCCTCCAATCAAAATTAGAAAAATTCTAATCTCCTACCTAGGAGTTAAATGAATTTCTTTTCCTTGCTTCGTACTTGACACCTTGTGCCACATTGGTCCTTGAGCTTTTCTCTACCCCAAACTGTTGTTACCTTTAAAGATGAAACCAAACAAAAACTTACTTTCCTGATTACCCATATACTTCAAACATAAAATACCAAACTTGACCAAAGTTTAAAAATAGCTGTCACATGATTCAGGTCATAAAGGAAGAAAAGTTCAACCTCCATTTCCCCCTATACTGACTGAATACTTGGCCAGTGAGTACGTTCAGACCATTCCACCAGGAACCTTGAGGCCCACCCAGAGCCCTGGTCTGAGTGAGAGACAGAGGGACTATTCACACCTGAGACAGAAGGGACTATACTCAGAACTTCAATGAGCCATTCCAAAGGTCTGTAGTGGGCAAAAGCCTGGACACCTTGCTTATCAATGAAGGGTGATGAATTGTGTAACAAAACATGTATGTAAGTATGTATACGTAACCCTTCTCCATTTTAACACAGGATCTATGAACACACCCGTGATCTCAGTCTTTTCCTCTTCAATGATGCACTACTTGTTTCTAGTCGGGGCACATCTCATACTCCATTTGAAAGGACTTCAAAATCAACCTACCAGTTCATTGCATCGGTGGCTCTTCATAGGTTACTTGTAGAGGATATTCCAGATTCCAAATGTATGTATTTTCGTTCTTTGAAGAGTTAAATACCTTTAAAAAGCTATATTTTATAATGCTCATTAACTATTAAAAGTGGGGAAAGGATTGGGATTTCAATTCGCAAATTTTCCAATAATTATCCAAATGTTTTTAGGTTTCATTTAATGTAAATTTTCATCTATCAGAAACAGCAAAAGAAAGGAATGCTTGCATTTTCAGACATGCACCCTACATATTAGGAAAACAATTTCAAAAATCACAAAAGGAGACATGAACCCACATCATCTTGAGTTCTTTGAAGCAGCTGACAGGAGAGCTGGAGCCCTTCACTACTACTTGCTACTTCTTGTAACTGCTACAATATTAGATTATTATCGATCACTTTTCCATTTTACTAGGACTCTATATTGCCTATACTTGCTACTATTTTAGATTTCTGTCTACATTCCCATTCCACTAGGACTAAGTGATTATTATAGATTTGGTGTACCTTTTATTCCTTAAATTCATATTCAAGTTGAAAGTTCTTCTGTAATTAACAGATTTGCATAGAATGTTTAGTAACAAACATTTCACTGACTAATAATCTCAATAGAATGATCATCTGTTTCAAAAAGAAATCCTACTTAAAAAAAATACTGTGTCTATCTTTAGTTATTATCCTACACTCTACTTCCCAAGCTCAAAAGGATCCCTCTCTTTCCTCAATTTCTAGTAGGCCAGACAATCTGGCCAATATTTTTCACTGCATGTCAAGGCAGGACTTAAGGCTAAAGCCGGAACCAAGATCTTAGAGAAGGAACGCAACGAAAAAGGGCTACTTCCCATTAGCTTTAGCCCCATTTTAAACCTGAAAAACAAAACAAAAAAACCCCACCAAAGGCGAAAATAAGGATTTCCACCTAGAAGACAAACTCAGGTAACATGACTATAATCACTGGGAATGGATAAGGAGGGTAGGATGCAGTCAGCTTTCATCTCCCCTTAGTCAGCTTTGCCCTGTGTGAAAACATTATTCTATAACCTGCTAAACAGTTGGCACTCAAGCTACATAGTTGGCTTAATTCTGATACCGGCCTTCAGACCAACGTGATTCATACATATGGCTCAGCATCTGTACCTGCACCAGCTCTTGGTGTAGACCTCACTGATTCCAGTTCTTCTGGAGTGGCCAAGACAAAAAACTTAAGGAATATTACATCATCTACCATTTGCAGTCTTTAAAAATAAGTGCTAATTAGAATTAAACAATTATACAAAGTTATTTTAGATATTTAAATTATTCAGTATTTTTAAGAAGTTATATTCTAAATTGGATTTTTATTTGTTGGACTCCCTTTTTAGTTTTTAAAAAATTCTTAAAGATGACTTGGTCAATTCTTGAATTTTAAAACATTTTCTTTTGATTGTGACGTGCCAAAATTAAATGGTACACCTCAAATATTTTTACAGATACCAAGAATGCATTTATTCTTCAAGGTCCAAAACGTGAGTGGATTTGTGCTACAGAGGCTGAGGCTGACAAATTCCTGTGGTTGTCAGCACTCCAACGTGCCATCAAAAGTAGTATGGACAAGTGAGAAGACATTCCGGGTGCTAATTCTGCCTGGCAAACACAAGGTATTTTCTATTCCCGAAGATGCAGTGGGAAGCAGAATGATGAAGTGTCATGGGATGATGGCAGAATGAACTAGGATGATCCAGAAAGTCCCTCCTAACTTTGAGACTTTATCATCCACGATCAACTAGGTGAAATGTACAGTAACGACAACTTGAGTCCAAAATTTTGAAGCACTTCTTTTGGTAATAATTTTTCACAGACAGTATTATTATGATTAGATTAATTTGAGCGTTTTGTTCATTTGGTCTAATGACAAACAAGATCAGAATAAAAAGTGTTTCTTAAATGATCAGTTTAGAGAAATATTTTGTTGATTTATCAATCACAGTGTTATAAATTTTCATGATAGAACTGATTTAGAAATGTGTATACTATAAATGACAATTTACTCAAAAACCTGTCGCGTATATCCTTAATATGAATGTACTCCTCCAGAGAGCATTAAAAACAAACCACTAGCAGGCACTAAAAGTTTTCTGTGCCTCTGGTGTTTTTTGGTTGCAAACTTAAAATTTTTGTTTATTTGGCTTCAAATTAAAATTTTAGACCTTCCAAGTAAGACGTTTTAAATACTTAAATTAGACATTGTTAATTAGAAGGCTGGTGGAAAAAACAAACTTTTAAGAAACAAAAATAAAGAAATTAAGACAATTCTGTTTTAAGAGAAACGGCAAATAGGTGCTGAGTAGTTTTCTGTGTCTTTGAAGCCTTCAGTTAATTATTTAACAAACGAAGCCATAACCTGTGAGCCACCTGGAAACTTCTGCTGATGTATGTAGTAGTAATAAAATTTTTTTACTTAAAGTAGATATTAATCTTGGAAGCCTTCAGCTGTCAGTTTCCTTTCTGTTTCATATTCCCCTTTAAGAAGATAATAATAAAATCTAGTACAGTCTAGGATTGTGAACTGGGCTATTTTAAACATCTTTTTTCAATAATAAACACAGAGATTCCCTCTAATTCTTAAAAACTTAAATTCTTGTTTAAAAAATGTACAGAAGTTAAATATTGTGCTGTTTTATTAGTGTAAAATCACACTTTGATTCCGTTAGGATATATCCATGCAGCTTAACATCTTGATCCCACAGACAGAATAAATCAGTAAAGGAAACATCTGCTGTTAGTCAGCAGTGAATGCAAATTTACAAATGTGATCAAAATGTATCATATAGTATAATATAAAACAAATCCTAAGACAGTATATCATCCTTAATAGGGTATACTTCAGAAGCTCTGTTAATAAGAAAAACCTGTCTTTATGGCAAAAGAATGAATGACCTGATAGATAAATGTAAACTAGAAATCTCAAGGAATTTTCATTTATTCTGTGAATAATTAATGCCCTCAGAAGTTTTAAAACATTATTACTTGAAAATAATCTCTGTAGTGACTGATAAGCATAAGCTTCTGATTGAGAGTTAAGTGAATAAATCATGCAAAAAATGGTGATGTTTGCAAGTGGGCAGTACTTATATTGTCTGTGGTTTCACCACTTTCCCTTCCCTTCTAGGAGACAATTAAGAAAAGCCTGGCTTCGTAGCTACCTCATAAGTTCACATAACTACTGAGTCAAAATCTCACGCACAAAAATTTTAAGTTACTTGTGAAATGGCTCAAGTTTTCACAAGAAAAAGGATAAAATCTGACCCACAAGTAGACAGGAAGAACCTGAAAGTCCCATGTGACTCCTGAAGATAGCTGATTATGGTTAAAGAATGTCTCATGCAATATAGTTCTTTCAAATAAAAGATTAAGTAGGAAACTCATTTTAAAATTTTTACAAAATAAATGTAGATGCTTTATGTAAACCTAAAAGAAAACTTGACAATTTATTTAATTTCATCTCCCTTTCTGCAAATATATCAGTCTGTGCTTGAGATATATAAACGGGAAGGCCATTCTGTACATCAAATCAGCGTGAGGTTCTGGCCACGCACGTACACGGGACCAGTGTTCTGAGTTCCTGATGCTGTGGAGCAGAGAAGGGTGGGATGCCAACAAAAACAATATGTCCTCCAGAAAAAGTCATCCTGACCCTTTTATTGTTGAAGTTAAAAAATAAAAGATACTTAAATACAGGTGAACATATAGGGCAAAACAGAATCATAAAATTTCATGTTGAACTAAGCAGTGAGCTGAATGTCTGGGTCTCCAAATTGGCCTGAACCCAGAGCTGCTTCAGAATGGGGACGTTCACAGTTAGCGGCCACTGGCTTATAGGTGAGAGAATGGCCGAAGCTGTTCCAGTTGAACTTCCAGAGAAATTCTCTCCTCAAGAACATCCTGGGAAAAGATGCGAAGCTAAGTTATGTTTTGAAGTATATAAAAATGAAGGCACATTTAACAACTAGCATCAAGAAAACAATTTAAATTTCTTAAGATGAAGGGATAGCAGTCATAGTTTAAAAGGATACTTCACTTTAAAAAAGTGGTTTCTTAATTAAAATCTTTTTTTTTTACAAAATACATCAGGATAAAATGTTTTTTAATTATTAGAAAGCCAATACTTGCAAGCGATGGCTGTTCATGCCTGCAGTTTGCAGAAAGCCTACTCCCTGCAGCAACAGCTGATGAATCAATCAGATTCTTTCTCCTGGTAATTATATCTGGTCATCACAACTCCTGAAACTCACTTGAGTTTGTTTCACAGATAAATTTATTTTGCAGTCAGAATTTCTAATCACTGTTGATTTTGAGCAGTCTTTTCAGACAGCCAGCAAATTCTAACTCACCTACTTTTTTTTTTCCTTTTTCTTGACCATCCCGATAGTATTGTGTTTTAGCCACAACTACCTCTTCCTATTTCATGTCATACTTCCTATTTTCTGTTCTCAGATATAGTGAGAAAAAGGACTTTTAAAATAGTTTGTATACAGATGTTTCTATAGGTTTCTTTAGTTCTTCAGAAAAACATGTGCTGATAAATCTTCCTTGTCAGGGGATGGTGCTAGCAAGCTTGCTCTCAGTTTTACATTCTTCCTTTACAACAGACCAAATTCATAAACACAGAATAAAAATCTCTTCTTCGATCAAAGAGTTATACAAAAATATCATTCATTCACAGGTATTTATCAAATGCTTAAGATGTGCTAGGTTTTGGGGACGGAGACAAGATGGTTCTAAGTTCATCTAGGAGAATCCCAGTTTATTTCTGTGTCCTGGCCTACGTATTAACGTATCCCTCTCTCGTTTCTCTGAAAAGTATTTTGACTTGGACAATGTATTGTGCGGTCACCCTGAACAGAAAAAGTTAGGATTTACTCTGAGTGAGTTAATTTCAGTAGGCCAGAGAGACAAATGTGTCATACACAGTAATTCCAGACAATGTGATAAATGCTAGATGAGGGATATAACAGACTGTTTTGAGAATGAACTAACTGCATTAATTTTACAATTTTCTATTTCAACTTATACTTCCATGGACCATGGACTCTTTTCTCATTGTTGTGGTTTACAACCTTGCTACTCAAACTGAGACCAACAGTCATCATCTAGAAGCTTATGAGAAATGCAGAATTCTCAGGGCCCAGTCCAGACCGAACATGAACCAGAATTTGCATTTTAACGTGACCCCTAATCAACTGTGTACAGATTAAGATTTGAGAGCCACTGGTTTACAAGACATGAATGTTTAATGATGTTGATAAACCATAAATGATTCTGGCTAATTTTTATTTGTAGGGGCTCAAAGAAATCCCAGTAATAAGAAAAACAAACCCATTCCTCTCAAGCACAGATGACAGGAGGCCAGGCTGGCCGTAAGCGGCATTTCAACTGAGGCGAGTCTTTTCTCTTCCACACGTGACATGATCTAAATTGTCCCCATCCTCCTTCTTTAGACCTGGTTAAGTGCCTTTAATAGATTCTGAGTTGCCTTTGATAAAAGGATAAGCTAACAATACTCAAGTCACCTTAGAATTCAAGAAGAGTGTAGAGACCCATGTCTATGATCTTGGAGGTACGTGAGTCACAACATGTCCTCTCGGGTTTCATTACGAAAGTTCAGGAACATCACAGTAACAATGATGCCATATAGACGGAGGCTATAGGCTATGGCAATCAGACTAGAGACGAGGCTACAGAATTCCTTTTAGTATGAAAAGATTTAAAGGCGTAAAGAACATTTTAGATAAGTCATTTGTTTCTCTTGCTACCTGGGAAGTTTCACACTAGCCTATTAACTGCCGGATTGCTTCGAAGTTCCAGTTAACTCTGAGATGTTCTGAGTCCCTGGAAGTTCCCAAGTAAAGATTCAGAATACCTTTAATTGTTGCTGCAATTCACTGTTCAATCTGGCCAAAACGGTGTTGGTTTCCTTATTGCGTCTAATTGATGCCTGAATTGCTTTCTTATCTTTCCCAACAGACCTGAGAAGATAAAGAGGGCAAGAAACCATGACTTTCATTCCCCATCTTTAAATTCTATCCATTCTTCCCTGACCTAGCTCTAACACCAGAGAGTAGAAGCATCTTTTGCCTTAACACCATAGCCTTTTGCCTCACTTGCTTAGTTCCAATGGCCAACCCAAGGTATAGAAGCTTAATTATTATTGTTACTATTTTAGTTGTTCTTCTTCTATAGAATTCATCAGCAGCTTTTTTCTGTAAACGACCACACAGTAAATATTTTAAATTTGTGGGCCATATGGTTTCTGCCACATATTCTTGTGTGTGTTTTTTTCCTTTTCTCTTTTTTTTTCTTCTTTCTCTTGCTCTTCTTTTTTTCTACACAAATGTGAAAGCCTAATTCCCAGTGCTGGGCCTTACAAAAATAGGTTTTGGGATGAATTTGGCCCACAAGCCCTTTGTCAGCTGGTTCTCGATCTAGGACAAACACAGTATAAATACTGGAGTTATTTTCTACACTATTAATTTTTTAAAAATCTGCTCTAGGGTTTGCGTCTGGGTTTTAAAATGGAATTGGAATTGAACTTGATAATAGAAAGAGGAAAAGCAGAAAGAATGTTGCACTTACTCATAAAAGAGAAAACGCTAAAGAAGAAAAGCTAAGAACCTCAGCTCAACTACAGAGCTAGTCTGACCATAATTCCTTTCAGTTTGATACTTTGCTGTGCTTTTTGTTACCAGTAATTACATTTGTGTGGGAGCTGCTCTGATTACCTCGGAATAGAAGGCTGTGACGCCAGAACAGCAGCTAAGACGCCTGTCTTCTGTGTATGTTCATCAACTTCTGGCCTTAATTCATCTTCTGATTTTAATCTTCTTCGAACAGGTTTAGGTGGTGGAGCAAGAGGTGTTGTGCCTTTGCTCTAGAAGAGAATCCCATTAGCAATGAGCATGTTTTGAAAACATTCATGGTTAATTAGCACTTTACCAACATCATTTGCTTTCTTTAAACTGCTTATTCTCTAAAAAGTCATCTGTCCCACTTTAAAACAACTTATACGTATGTACCAACAGCCATGTTACATTTTGCTAGGAAAGGCTGGCTGCCGTCACAACTGTGGATGCACACACACAGCAGCGCTCTCTTATAAAGGGCAACATGAGTTCCCTGAGTCCCAAATCTGACTCAAAACTGTAAGGTTCACAGTTTAAATGTTAACAAGAAACATGCTCAATATATATACCTATTTAATAAATAAAAAAGGGAGTCCTTTTTTGGATGCAGAAATCTGCATCCATTATCATACGATTTCTGACTCAAAAATACTAAAATACATCAATAATAAAGCAATTTATAAAGAAATGGAAAGCTAGGCAATACTTTAAAAACTCATAATTAAAATGCACAATAACTGTAACTTTTAAGATGTCTATTTTTGCGAGAGAGCGCGAGCATGAGCATGAGTAGGGGAGGGGCAGAGAGAGAGGGAGACACAGACTCTGAAGCAGGATCCAGGCTCCGAGATGTCAGCACAGAGCCTGATGTGGGGCTCGAATCCACGAGCCATGAGATCATGACTTGAGCCAAATCAGACGCTTAACCAACAGAGCCACCCCAATAATTTTCAACTCTTGAATACAAGTGGGCATTTTGTAGGAAACTGTGAATCTGCCCTTAGCAGATATGAATGTGGTATTTTGGTATTTACCATAACCTGATTTGATCTGTTAATAAATAAATATGAGAATCAAATGCCATTTCTTTGGTTAAGTGCTATTTGTTGCTGTAAGCTGACAAAAATAAAATTCAGTATTAAAAAAAAAATCACAGAAATACATTAAAAAATAAGGCGTCCAGAAAGTAGTATTTAGGCACTTTCAGAAACGCATGCTGTAATAACTACTGGGAATGCCTGGATGAGAACAGAAAAAAATAATTACCAAAACTTTTCCTTGAACAGAAAAATATGCCAGTATCTGTAAAGTACTTTGAAATGCAAAAAAAAAGATAAGAAAAGCTGATGTAGATAAAGGATGGAGAGATACATGATAATGCAAGTATAGTAAGCTAATGGTACAGTCAGTTGTGGGTTTATTGATGTATACAATGTAAAATTCTCTCAACCTTACTGTATGTTTAAAAATATTCATAAAATGTGGGGGAAAAAATAATCCTCAAAACAGTCAAGAAGAGCACAGCACAGAGTATAACCACCTTCAAGGTTGATAATTTTTCCCTCTGATACTTAAGACTCAATAAAACAAACCGAATGTGACCAAGAAGGAAGTGCTATTTTACCCATGTGAAAGAATGCAGTAACCAGATAAATTCTGGGAACCTATGGTCTAAACTAGACGATAGACTATTATGTCCTAGAATTTTTGAACAGGCAGACCTTGTTCTGAGACAAAGTATATTACAGTTCTAGGAAGTGGGTGGGGTAGGTGCTCTGCAGTTAACTTTATTTCTAAGATTTCTGTCATTTAAAAAAATCTTACAAAGTGAAAATGATGTCATGTAACATTTTATATGTACAAAACAAACAGTATTATACAAGACTTGTCGCATACCACATTGGCGGGAGCGCTAGCAGCTGTCTTCTCTTCCATTTTACTATCTGTTTTGGCAACTCGAAGAGAACTTGCAGGATCAGAAGCTTTTTCAACCTAGAGATGAATAGATTATCGTTCCTAACTGTACATAATCAGTATACAATTATGCATAAATACATATGTTAACAAATTAGAAAGTAAAATATTAAGAAAATGTTCCTTCTGATAAGAAATTTGAGAAAACCCCCCACAGTGACCATTCTGTCCTACAGAAAGGCAGAGAGCAGGGAGGTGACAGATCTCCGAAGGAGCAGGGGAGGGCTGAGGATGCAGCCCAGCATTTGTCTGGAAAGTTCTCGTGGTTGGGGGAGGGGATGCTTCCACCCCAGAAGGCTGAGCACCCAGTGCCCCGCCTCACCTTTCCCTCAGGCCCCGCCCCGCCTTCCTGGAGACACAGACCCCAAGCCTAGAGGCCCCAGGGCTAGGCAGAAAGTTACAGGTTTGAAGAATGGCTACTAGAAGATTTCCCATGGATCAGATCTACAGGAAACTTTTATTTAATAAAAAACTATGCCAATCAAATATGCATGGAGTTTTGGATGTCACGAAGCTCAATATGGGTTGAGACAATCAGAAGAGTGATTTTGGGATTCCTCTGTCTCTCCAGCTTCACATTTATGTTTAGTGACATCAGGGATCCCTAGAGAAGTTCCTGCCACTAGAACTAAACATAATCTCCCAAAACACTGCTGGCAAAGATTGAATCTGGCATCCTGTCGTCGGTAGGTGTAACTAAAGTGACTTACTATCACACGAATGGAGTGTAACTATGGTAACCAGAGCCACGTATTACATGGAAATCTTCACCAAACCACACATCAGATGCTTAGCGTTAGAATGCAAGCCCCTAAGCAGTGTTTTAGCCATGACCAGATGGCTGTGTTTGTGTCTTTTCCCACGACAGCTAACTTCCACCCAGATGCTAACTCTTATTAAGCATTATATTGCAACCAGCAGGTGTCTAAGGCCAATTAAAAAATTAAGAAGCACAGACCTAGGGAACAGAAATCCTCTAAAGCAGCAGCAGCAGATATTTTCCTCACTAATGTCCATTCTAGTATCTGCTTCTTAGAGGTTCTTCTGTTTACAGACCTGCTTATGAATATAATGTGGGGGAGAGTTTCCCAGCAGAAAATCAGCTAAGCCCTTGAAAACTCACCGGCAAGACCTCTGGATGTTTCTCAGCTTCATCATCTTGTTCTTCATTTACGTTTGATGCAGCAAATACTTCAAATTGGCTGAAATCTGCAAAGTTTGGTTGCTCTGGTATCTGCTGAGGTGAGGTACTGGTGTGAGCTATTAGACCATCGGCATCCACTGGGCGATGCACAACGGGACCAGCAGCCTACACAATGGAGGGAGGAACACACATTAGTGTATCGCTGGCAGCAACCTTCTTCTTTGAAACCACAGCATACAGATAACTTTGTCAATTCAGGGAGGGAGCTACAGTAGCATCGAGCTCTACAAAACCGTAAGTGGAATGCTGAGACATTCAAAAGGGGAAGATGACAAACTTTCAATAAAAAAGATACTTTTAGGGGCACCTGGGTGGCTCAGGTGGTTAAGCGTCCGACTCTTGATTTCGGCTCAGGTCATGGTCTCACGGTTCATGAGATCAAACCCTCCGTGGGCTCTGCGCTGACCGTAAGGAGACTGCTTGCGCCCTCTCTCTCACCTTCTCTGCCCCTCCCCTGCTCCCGCTCTCTCACTTTCTCTCAAAATAAATACATAAACCAAGGACAGGGAGGGTCTGGCCCAACTCTCAGATTCTCCACTTGCATTTTTTTTTTTAAATTGGGCTAATGCACAATAGTTTGTGCTTTAAAAGTTACTTTTATTTAAAAAAAAAAGATATTTCATTATACTTCTAAGAAGGTGTTAGAGTGTGAAAATCACTGCTCTAAGTATTCTCTTAATACTTCTGGTTACTTCACTCCAATTTTCCTCCATGGCTCTGCCGGAACAATCCTTCTAAGACCTTCAACCCAAACATACAGTTATTGAGTATCTAACTTTTGGCCAAGCACTAAGGAAATAACAGTGAACAAAAAAATAAGGTCCATGACCTAAGGAAGCAGATAGTCTAGTGCAGGATAAGAGACAAGGGAACAGAGAATTAAAATACAGTGTGAGCAGTTTCGTTACAATGGAAGTACAGGACGATACAGTAATACATCTGCAGTCTCTTCCCAGCTTATCCCTTAAAAATTCTCCATCTCCCGTAAGAAAAATTCTGTCCTTTTTTTAGAGGTGCTCCGCCGCTTCCCCTGCTCCACAGTTTCATCCCTCATCACTCCAGCTGCCCCAAACTAACCCATTTTCCCCGAATACACCAGGCAATGTCATTCCTTCTGATCAGAGGGCCCTCTCCCCAAGAAATGCTACTTCATCTCTCAAGTCTTTGCTTAAAGCCTTACTTCCTTCACTGTACTTACACCTCTTCAAGGTGACCCTTGACTTTACTAGCTAGTAAAACTGTGACAAAGCATTTGAGAAACATGCCTGGCACAGCAATTTAACTGTTGTTTATAGGTCTGTCTTCCCCATAGAACAGGTTCTTGAGTGACCAACTCACTGGGTTTCTTTTTTTTTTTTTTTTTAATTTTTTTTTTTTTAATGTTTTATTTATTTCTAGGAGAGAGAGAGACAGTGTGAGCAGGGGAGGGTCAGAGAGAGAGGGAGTCACAGACTGAAACAGGCTCCAGGCTCTGAGCTGGCAGTCAGCACAGAGCCCGACGTGGGGCCCGAACCCACGAACCGCGAGATCATGACCTAAGCGAAAGTCGGACGCTTAACCGAGTAAGCCACCCAGGCGCCCCTTGGGTATTTTCACTGGTACTTTAGATAAAATAAATACTGAAATCTTCAAATTTCAGTATCTTACTTGTAAAGATTAAGAAACCATCTTTTTAACTTCAAATAGCCAACTTCATTATAAGGATCTACCTCAGAAAAATCAACCAAATTCATTCATGTGAAAGGTAGTCAGCCAGCCAGTCATATAAAACTAACAGCTATAATCCAGAATCTTAGAACAGATTAGACCGAAACAATTTCGACCCGGCAAGGTCATCTGATGCTCATCTGGGTCATCTGACGCTCCCTCTACTGGTGGCGTAGCACCTCCAGAGAGATGCAGTGAGGGCACCAAGTCACTGATAGGTCCAGGACATAAACAACTGTCTCCTATCGCCCAACCCACGTTCTTTCCACTGAATCCTCCTTTATCAATCCATTATCTTTTGGTCCACTTTTAAGCTTCTTTCAAAAATAATGCTGATGATTATTCTTCCAAATAAGACTTAGCTTCTCTGAATGAAATGCTCAGTAAGAATGACAAGTAGGTAATTCCCGATCTTCAAAATAATTCTAGCGAACAGGGAAGAGCACTCAGTAGTGAACGCGCTGGAGGATTACCTGTGAGGGCTGTGGTCTTGGAGGCACTGCAGGAGGCTGCGCAACAACCCCAGCCTGCTGTTGTCCTGAGTAAATACACAAGTTGTCTTTTTAGTAAATACATACTTTGTTAGTACAACAAACGGAGTGAATGTGATCAAAGGATGAAGATTTGTAAGAATGTCTGATAAGTACTAGAAGGCATTTATTATCCTGCAAAACTGTCCAGATAGGACCTAATAGCCAAGCCTCATTGCCTTTTCTCAAGACTTCATTTCTCTTGTTCTGTTGCACAGGCGGTCATGACGTGCTTGTTTCCATTACACTGTGCTATCGTGGCTTTCTTCTCCTGTTTGACTGCTCCTCACTACAAAATATGCAGACTTTCAAATGTTCTTTCATTTACTCTATCATTTCTATGTAAATGATTCTCAAATAATACAATCTTTCTTAACCCACAAGTCCAATGGCCTTGTTATTATGTCTCCTTTTCCTCGTCATTCCAAACTGATGATGTCTAAAACAGAACATCATCATCCTCTGTTCCTAACTTTTCTACTTTGATCAACATAATAACAATACAACCCGTTATAGAAAAATTAAAACCTTGGAGTAAGTTATACGTCTTCTCTCTCCTGTCAGCTAACTGAAGACCCGTCAGCTTTCCCTCCTTAATCTCTCCACATGGTTGTTTTCAAATCTCTTGTGGCTTCTCTCAGGTTCCCATCTTTTATCATTTGAACTCAAACACATTAAGAAAAAAATTTCTCTCATTTGATATCTTCTAAATTCAAACTTTTTCAGATAAATTAAAAAAGAGACATATTAAGAGAAAATAAAACAAAATGTGCTCTTTAATGAACTTTAAAATCAAATGATAATAGGTACTACAGTTCTCTAACCCCTACCTGTGGTGACTGCAAAGGTCCGATTCATATCTAAAGACGACGACCTAGAATGAGAAGGCTGAGGCCTCGGAGGGGGAGGTGGTGGTGCAGTGTTATCAGGCGATGTTCCAGAATGAGACCTACAAAATCCACCCATTAGAACTGGTCATGTTACTGGTACTAGAGCGTTCTTTTTAAGTATTCAACTTGGCTAAGCATAAAGGATCTCACTGGTGTGACGTTTTCTCAAGTAGTATTACAAGTATGCCGATGAATAAAGAGAAGACTTTATGAGATACATTAAACAAAAAAATTATTTTAGGAGGCAAATACCCTTTTATTACAAAGGGTAATTATACATTTAAAAATTCTGAAAAGAAAGTTAATAACATGAATTCAAGGTAGACTGCAAACCTAGTAACGTTTTTCCCATTCAATTAAAGGCAATATTAGTTTGAAAAATCACTTTCAAAAGAGAGAAACTTCACTTTCAGATATGGTTAGCTTTCAACTTTTTTAAAGTTTGAAGTTTGGTAAACTGAAGTGGAATCTTGCTCAACTATCTGAGGTGCCCATTCTTGCGTCCCCACAGGCCATCTCATTGTAGAGGTGACTGTCCTCATTTTCGACCCACCCTAGAGATTCACTTTTTTGCCACCACAGTTTTCTGTATTCTGAAGAGTCTCATGGACTGTGGCAATCTGGTCCTCACTTATAGGGATAAAAAGGAGAATAAAACCCAAGATGACTGAGAACTCTAAGAAATACAGAAAGAATTCTATGAAGAAGCAGGCTTTGACTCGGGAAGCTCTTCTGAGATTCTTTATTACTTGTCTCTCTATACATCCTCCAGGCATGTGGCCAAATGCTACTGAGCAGGTGTAACAGGAGAGGAGAAAAGATACTCCTGTCCTGTACATGGATTTTAGTGGATGGTTAAGTTAAGCCCTTGCAGACAAATCCCTAGCCACCTGCATCCTATCCCACATTTTTTCTATTTGTGTTTGGTAAGTTCTGTATCACACAGATCTTCAGGGAGGGTAGCACACCTTCAGACATTAGGGTGTGCTTCTAGATGGCCTCTCAAAACAGAATGGTTGGTACCTGCCACCAGACTCGAAAAGAAAATCTGTATATTTGGTACTTAAATAGACTCTCAACTGTTTACCTTCACAAAGGACTAAACTGCCAATGCTACTGCAGCTCCTTAAACCTTCCACAGACTACCAAGGGTTCCTTTTGCTTTCCTATTAGAGCTGGAAGAATCAAAATTATTTCCCTTCTACATAAACCACTAGGTAACCTAACAGTGTTCAGAGAACTGAAGAACAGAGGAAAATAATTTATACTTGGTTCTAAAATAATTCTCAATATTACAATGTGACAAGAGATTTTCATATGCTTTTCATTGACAGAAATACTGACCTTTGATGGGTTACATTGTTTCCAATCTGTTCTGGGTCCGAAGTAAAAGAGTCTGAACTACTGTACCCATCTGCTAATAAATGGGAGATATCCTATTTAATAATAGTTTATTCACTTTTTACTCTAGATACTCTAAACAAATTATAATAATTATTACTTCAAACAGAGATATTGAAAGATTGACAGTTTAACATTTCATCCTTGTGTTATTAAATATAAATCAAATAAATCATAGCATATTTACATAACAAAATACTACGCACACAGAACAAGTTATGATCTAGAGCAAGTTAATATAAATAGGAATAAAAAATATGCATAGACAACAATAAAACTTATGAATTAGCCAGAGGTTCACCATTTTCACCTGAGAAAATATCGCTGCCAATTCCTCAAACTCTTATGAGGACCAGAGAACCTCAGAGGGAGCTTAATGGTTGTGGTAGAGTATTGGATTTAAAATGAGACATTCCAGGCACAATCTGAAAGAACACTAACACTGCTACACACTTTCAGGATTATAAATTGAAGGAACTGGTTATTTGGTTTAGTTTCCTTTCACAATGTACCCCTTTCCTTTTTCTTATCAAATAGCTGAATTGTTGTAATTATACAGCAATGACACTAAAACTATCCATTTGGATGTTCTAACAGGCACCTCCAACTCGAGATGTCCAAAACCCAACTTTCATTCTTCCCCAGCAAACCTTCTCTTATCACAGCCTGTCTCGATCCCTAGTGTATCAGGCCAACATTCCCTGAATCGCCCTTGACCTCCCACCCCCATCCGATATCATAGGTAAGCAAATCCCATGTACTTTTCCCACAAAATCTAGTCAGAATCTGACCACTTCTCAGTACTCCCACAGCTACCATTCCAGGCCAAGCTGTCATCTTCTCTTGCCTGTATTATTCTAGTACAGCCTAAATATTAGTCTAATATTTCCCTGTTTTGACTCTTGCTTTCTTCAGGCCTGTTAGCAATACAGCAGCCAGAGTGATCCTGTTAAAACAAAGTCAGACCAGATCACTTCTTTGTTCAAAACCTTCTAATAGCTTCTCATCTCATTCAGTAAAAGCCATTCCTACACTACTCCCTGATGACTACTCTAAATCAGGGCTTCACGCGTGCTATTTCCAGTGCCTTATATGTCCCTCCTTCAGATATTCAAAGACGAATCCTTCATCTTCAAGTTTTAACCCAAATGTCATCTTTTGGTAAGGTCTTCTTTGACCTCCTTATTTATTTAAAATGTCACTCCCTCTTTCCTTTTCCAGCTTTATTCTTATCCAGTGTGTTAATTATATCCTATTAGGAATTCCTTTTTTTTTTTTTTTCTTTTAAAGTTTTTCTTTTACTTCCCTTACTGAATGTAAGCTCTATTAGGGCAAAGTTTTTTTTTTTCTCTTTTAACTGCTGAATCCCCAGTGGCTAGAACAGAGCCTGGCACACAGTATTCCAGTAACGTAGGCTGCATGAATGAATGTACACAATTTACTGTGAGAGAGAGAAAGGAGCTGGTGGGCAGAGTCATGGACTCAATGTGGCTGAGAGGGGCGGCACCAGAGGCCTGCCTCGAAGCAGGTCCACGTGGCAACGAGCAACCATTTACTCATATAGAGGGAGGGGAGGATGTCTAAAAGGGCTGACTAATCTCTACTTTATTCAGTGAAAGTTATATGAAGTAGCTATACATTTGAATTATTCAGACTCTAAATCCAGACTCACTCAACTTGAATGGAAGCTGTAATGCTATTTTTCACTTACCTACAGTATTTCCAGAAGCAAATTTCACTGATGAATTTATCTTACTTTCCTCTGACAGGTCAGACGTTTTCACAAGTAATGGGCTAGTGGGATTAGTATGATCTAGTAGAGAATTAATAGGTGAAAGTACAAGAACTGAATTAATAAATTCATAAACCTCAGGGTTCAAGACTTCATTTAGGTATTTCAAAGAAGCAGCAGGTAAACCTCAAAGATAGAAGACAAAATAGTATGTTTAATAAAAATAAGTTGTTTACACAGAATTTTGTTTTCTGCCATAACAGAAAAGTCAACTTGCATGTTCATACTTCATTAATGTTATCTCTTCAGGGTAATTACTTAAACAAAACACCATATGGTTTAAAAAAAAAAAAAAGGTAGTTTATGGGGCACCTGGGTGGTGCCTCAGTCAGTTAAGCATCCAACTCTTGATTTTGGCTCAAGTCATGATCCCAGGGTCATGGGATCAAGCCACGTGTCAGCTTCCTTGCTAAGCATGGAGCCAGCTTAAGACACTCTCTCTCTCTCTCTCTCTCTCTCTCTCCCTCCCTCCTTCCCTCTCTCTACCCCTCCCATGTACAAGCTTTTTCTCTCTTTAAAAAAAAGTAATTTATGATGTTGATTTATATAGAAAATAAATATACTTCTGAGGAGCCCTAACTAAAACATTTACTCAAAAATAAGGAGAAACTTCAAGAGTGCAAGCAAAACATAACAATTCTAAAGCTAAAATTGATTTTAACATATCCCTCTTTGGTTGAAACTCTGAGCATACTTAAAATGTAAATTCACAACAGTTACCATAACCCCATAGGGTGTTAGAACAGTCACATTTTCCAAGGGTCCTTATTTTAAAACTTTATAATATAAATTCAACTAACATAAGATGAAAAATACATACAGGCCTACATACATATGTACACTTGTAGAAAGCACTATGTTAAAAAATGAACAATTATGAAAGGAATCTGAACCCTCAAAGAATAACTGCATTTGAGTTTGCCACTGATCTGAAGCCCAGCCCAGCAACAGCCTCCTCACCACTGCCTGTTCTTTTCAGCTCCATTTCCTGCATGTGGATTTTGCTCGGAGTCATACGAATGGGAACTGGATGAACAATAGCCGTATCCTGGAGACACATGGGGGGAAATACAGACTTTGCATTAAAAATGCCAAGCTGACGCCAGGAAATCATAAAAATTAGCAACACTTTAAAAAGTGGTGGATAGACTTTCTTATTCATGCTAAGGCAAGCATGAAAATCAATTTCTTAATTAAAAGTTTCAGAATAATATGTAAAAAAATCAGGTTCACTATGCATACCCAACAAGCTGGTTTCTTTTATGAAAAGTACATGTTAACTTGAGTGGTTAAAGATTTGAGTGAAAAAAAGATCTATAAAATGACCACTGGAGACAATAATCAAAGGCAAAGTGTGAGGTGATCTCATGAAATTATATAAATCTGAACCTCTGAGATTCAAGTCGACTATTTCAAGAGAACCCAAATACTAACAGATTGAACTTCTTCACTAAACTGCTGAAAAAAAAAAAACAAACCCTGATGTTTACTTCTTCCTATATAAAACAAAGGTAATAATGCTTGCTATATTTTTAACAGTATATTTTTAACAGTATATACCTTCTACAGATTAGTTCTATAGAACTGTTTAAAACTTCCACAAAGGCATGCATTTTTAAAGAGGAGTAAGTAAGACTCCAACTCTTAACATTTTCACATTTTTCTTAAACCTTTTCATGACTGTTAATATATCCGCAATTCCTTCATGAGTGTCAAGTGTAGTTAAAGGAGTAAGGAAACTGGCAAAATAGGCTTTTGAAAAGAATGAAAAGAGCCAAGTAAAAAGAGAGGATGAAGACAAGCCTCTCAGGAAGAGAAGAAAAAGGGAAAGGTGCACCTGGGTACAAGGTAGACCTGGCCCGGAGCGGAGACCCACAGGGGAGGAACCAGTATGAGATCTAGCATTTGGCTTAATAAAAATAAGCCAGTACTGTGGGGGGGTGGGGGGTGGGGAGAGAGGTGCTCAGCTCCTTCTGTGTAGAGTCAGTTCATAGTTTGTGTGTGCTGCTGCTAAAGACTAAACTTGACATCCTGAAATTTCAGATAGCTAGTTATGAGTTATGTTTACATCTAGAGTGAAGGATAAGGACTTTTCAGTTTAAGTCAGATATCATTTTTGGTTGAGAGTACCAGGTAACACCAAGCCACTGTTAGAGAAAGTTCAGTTCCATCACGGGTCTCCCTGGCTTACTCTCATAATCTCTACATTCAACCAATTTATGACAAATGACTTTTTTGTTGAAATTACACTGACAGACCCATTCATAGCAATATTCTGCCCCATAACAGCATGGTTCTGGACAAAGTTCTACATTTCCTCTACAACTCTAAAATTACAGTTCTAAATATGAATATTACAAGTGGATGAAAGTTTAGATTTCTCATATAATATAGAGTCATTCTCGGAAATCTTTTAGCAACACACTTTGGATGTTCTTTGTTGTATTTATGGTTATAAAAAACATACATAAATGTTTTTGGAATAAATACTACTTTCTTAACTTACAATTCTAGTGGCAGAAATAAATGCCATGAGAATCAGAATTTAACCTAATATGGCAAGGTCAAAGGAGAAAAAAAATGATAGTTCATGAGATAAGTTCTTATTCCAAACCTAAAACTAGGCAAAAAATACCCAAAAAACAAAAATACAAGCAAAAAACCCCATTTACTAGATGTTTTAACTCATAATATTCATCTAATATATATTCTATATGTGTATAAAATCACATACATAAAACTTGCAACAGTTCAAACTATGAAGTAACCTTTTCACATATGTCCAGTACAATCCATGTAAGTCATGGTAATGACCCCAGGAGAAGAAAATCATGAATGTTCTAGTCATTCTCCAAATACTGATGTTAAGTTTCTGTGCTAGCAAATCGATTCTGGGTCACAAACTTCAGTCACACCACCGCTGGCTGCCGGGGGCCTGCCGCGGCTGCAGTCCCGCGGGTCCGGCTAGCAGGAGGAGGCGGCTCCTCCCAGGGCGTTACCCAGACGGCAGGCCTAGCCTCCAGCTGCCGTCTGTGCCAGAAGCTTTGCTTGTGGTTGAGATTTGCAGTGGGATACAGAGCTTTGACTTTAGGCATTTCCACATCCAAATGAAGAACTGCGAATGCCTACAGGCTTCTGAGTCCTGAGCCATAAGATGCCAAAGTAACACCTTCTCTGCTCTAAGTTGGCATCCCCAAATTTAAAAACAGCGAAAAAAGTATGAAGACTGACTAGCAGGCTCTGCCCAGTTTCTTTTACCTATTTAAGTCACCTCATCACCTTCAAGAAACTCATTCCTAATCACTTATGGCACATTTATGTCATATATTTGGACATATGATTTTATGTACACTTTAAAAAATATACTATGCTCATTTCTCTGTGTTTTCGACATGCCTTAAATCCCCTTATCCTGTCTGAATCCAGCCTGCCTACTTTCCATTTCTGTGCCACTCATCATCTTGCTCTCTCTTGATCCCATTGATCCTTCACGTTGCTTCTGGCCGGAGTGGTCTTCTCTGACTGCCTTCCTCACCTTGCCTTGTCCTGGCACTCCCGCTTGGCTCCTCGTGTCTATGACCCTTGGTCCAGCACACAGAGTTCTTCCCAGTCTGGTTTCAACCTTGGCCCCTTCATTCCCCCAACCTCATGTCTCCCCTATACTCTTGCCACCCACCAGACCTGCCTGTGATATTCTCTCTGCTTGGAATGCCCTTGTCCACCTCTGCCAATTCAGAGCTGCATTCAAACCTCAGCATACAAACATAACCTCTTTTGTAAAAACTGTCTCTAGGGAGTATCATCGGCACCTAGAAGGGGGCTCCACCAAACCACGTGAGTTGGCTAGGCATAATCCATAAGTAAAGTAGACTTCCGTTTTATACCGAGTTGCCCAGAAGTTCCGGAGCACTCAAGATCAGGCATCCATCGTGGCAAGGAGCAGTGCATCACACTTCTCATTGGTCTAGAATTTAGTAGCAGAAGCAGATTCTACTAGAGGCTATTAATGATAAAGTAGTTCAATAAAAGCCATCAAGTTTCTGGAAATGACGTATCAGAAACTCCATTTCATCACAATTCTAGAAGCCTAATAATTATCCATCTCGGTTTGCATGTGGGGTCACTGTCCTGTGCGATATAGCTGTTTCTAGGTGCTGCAGAGAAGTATGAGGCTTTTTGTAGACTTTTTACCTTATTGAGAGCACATGGCTTATTATAAATTTTAGCTTTAAAAAAATATTCCATTAAATATTTCCAACACTGTCAGGTACGTAAATCCATATTAGAACTGCAGTGGTATTTTTCTCTTAGGCAACTCTCTTCTAATCTGTATGGACCTTACTTACTCACTTACAGTTATGTACAGAAGACTGGCAAAGGGTCATTGGGGATTGTGGGTATATGCTGTGTTCTGCAGAAGACAGTGTGCCAGGTAAGTACTGAACGAAGGGTAAGAACTGAGATCCTCAATGGCAGCAGGGCATTCTCTTAATGCAAGGTTTAAAGTGAGATTACTAGTTGGGGAACAAAGTTTAGACTTAAGTTTAGCACCATAATAGAAAAAGGGTATTTTTAGGTACCAGATAATAAACAGTTAAGACTGCTGGCTTGATCAAGTTTAGAGATCTAAATTCAAGTTAAAAATAGCAATTAACATTACTTCCTAGAACCTCCTGCCACACTAGAGATTAAAAAATAAAGTGCCGAGCCATATCATTTTAGACGCTGGCACCAGAATTTACAAATTTGGGTGTTTTCTCCAAAAGGTTACAAGAAAATCAATACTATGAAGTCAAATATTTCCTGGCATTTCCTACCAGTCATGAGTCAATTTATTTTGCCTCTGAGTTTTCTATTTTTATATATGTTCTTTCCTGGCCTGAGAAATAATCATCATGCCATGATTATTTTCACCTCTTTCAAGGGTTAGAGAATAAAACAGCACATGTCTTTATTGCTACATCAAACTTGACTTCCCAATAAAGTACTTCTATTAAGTATTTTAAATAAAAATAACTTGATCCTCTAGGTAAGAGACAAATAATATGGAGAAATACAACTCAGAGCAAAGGTAAACTGTCTTACAGTTTATAGCACCTGTCGCTTCCCAAGAGCCTTAATTACAGCTGCTAATAAGCAGCAGAAATTATATTTTGTTTTTTTATTCCTCCTTAATTTTCAGATCAAAACTGAAGATTTATGCCCTCCAAATGGCAGTAAGAGAAGCAAAAGGCACAGATGATCTACATACCTAGTAATTGGCCCATAATTAATAAACTATGAAACAGGCACTTAAAACACTTCCATACATTATGTTTTCAATATAACAGCATCCTTGCTCTTTCACAAATAGATATAAATTCTTCAAATTTATAAAACACATGAAAGATCCATTAACTTAAACTACTGAAGATGTACTACTATCTTTAAATGCCCTTTCCTCCAAATCCACATTAAATAAGGCTACTTCTAGATTTAATTAAAAATTAATGGCTGTCTTTGATCAGAAATATCTAAAAAGAGTGCCTGTGTCACTTTTTCCATATCTTTCCACTCAACTCAATTTTTTTTTTAAAAAAATCCTACCTTAACTCTCTTCTTCCCTTCCTTCCTACTTACTTCCTCTTTTCTTTCTGAAAGATGCTTGTTAGCATGTCCTCTTTAAGATAAAAAAAATGAAAGGAAAAGCAGGAGTGAACAGTGAGAAGAATGGTTAATAGCTAAGGTTTTAAAGTTTTCAAATAATTTGAGGGACAAGTTGGACATATATGAAATTAATTCTATGGGGACAGAATTTATTTTTTAAATCTGAGATGTGAACTTTGTAGCATTTTCAAAGCAACACAGTGAGCCACAGGACAAGACGGAGGCTCCCTTGCACAATGGGAATCTGTGACCAACAACTCTGTTCTTTTGCTGAACTTGATTCTCTGTAACAGAACTCAACATACTAATTAAGTCAAAGCCATACCATCTGGACTGTTAAAATAAAAGAGGACACTGCGTATTTACATACATAGTACATATTACATGATGTGTAAGCATACAAATAAAACAATATTACTAAGTGTCACTCACTGAAATGCACGGTATATGTTTACTAGAACATACACTTAATTAGCAAATGAAAACAAGGTCAGCTAAATCAATTTTCACAAAATGCTTCCTTAGACACATATACCAGATTTTAAAAACATACAGTTTTCTGTCACCAAAATAACTAGAAAATACAAAGAATGATAAAAAAAAATGTTCTTTCCACCATTAAGCACACAAAAATTGAAAAGCCTGCCACCACTTCCCTCTAAGCACTCCACTCAATCATGCATATCAGCTAAAAACCATAATGAATGGAAATTTGGGTTAATAAAATTAATTTCAAACAAGCAAGCTAAGTGATTGACTTACAGGATCAGCTGGTGCAATGTTAGAATCAAATTGGGTCAGAGTTTGTGAGCTTGAAGAGCGTTCACTAAATGTCTCCCACTGCTGAACAGACAGAGGAGAGACAAGTCAGCATGATGAGAAAGATGGAGTCAAAGATCATTGGAGAAGATTTAGCAAAGTAATTCAGAGGTTGCACTGCAAGTTGTGTTTCAAAGGCCTCACAAAATTCTGAAATCTCTATTTCTCCACGAACATTATATACTTTTCTCTGCTGGGCCATCTTAAAATCGAAGGCGGGCGGCTTCACATTCAAACATATAATAATTTATTGCAATCTCAACAGGAGAGATTCAAAGTCTCACAGAATTAAAACTCAAAACACATAGGAACAGGATCTAAGTGATATAAATGGCAACAAAGCAAAACTGTAAAGGGGTTTGTCTTGACTAGAGAAAGAATTACTTCAAATCCTTCTTTCAAAAGTCTAATGTTAATGTACTGATTTGGAGGTGTTAACGAATCCCGCGTACTGAAGTTTTTGGTCAAAGCAAAGCAAGTCAATGTGACTTGCCAGTGCGACCCCTGAAAGATGATTCTATTATGTACGTGCACATATTTTATCCGTATGTAGAGACATTTAATAAAATATAACTGAGATAAAATGAAAAGATTTCTGGAATTAATATATGTTTGAGCTTATGTCAATCTGTAGCAAGTCGCCCCTGCCATCAGCACTACGAACAGGGCCATGCCAGACCACAAGACAGAACTGCCCATCAGGCACCGCCTCCCGCCCCATGCTAGAAAAATCAGAATGCGGCCACAATGAGAGCAAATCAAGCATCTGAGTTTGTGTTATATATAGAAGACATATTTTGATGTGAAATACTACTCCTCTAAAAGAGGTACACAAATATCATACCTCTTAAAACAGGTGGAGTGGTAATATGTTAATTTTAGTAAATTCCATTTGTTTGGGAGATCTTAGTAATAAAATGGCATATCAAAATTGCATTAAAATTATCATTAAAATTTGATTAAGAATGATCAGTTATCCTCTGAAGAAGGAAAAACATCTACACATATACAATATATACACACAAATGTTTACACACAGACACACCTACTCTATTAACCAAAATCTTTTCTATAATTCAGTGTGGAAAAGTATACATTTTTATGCTTCAAAGTTCCACTTACTATTTAAAATAGTGATATTCAATTTGATAAGACATGTAGAAATTAAAGATTAGCAAATTCGTTGATGAAAATTATTTATAAAAATAGATTAAATCATTTGACAGCTCTCCCTATAGATAAGTTTTGAAATCATAAAAATTAAGATATACTAAGAAATACTGATGCATTCAAAATGATTCTTGAGTAAAGAAAACCCATAATAATTCACTTTTATCATGGACATCACTTCAGTGACGTTAATATTATCAGTTTCTTCAATAATTATTGTTGCAGGGGTAGAGAAGAAATTTTTAAAATCATAATTATCTAATTATGGAGAAAAGGTTAGATGCAAAAGATTTTGGGGGGGAAAAGGCATTACTGGGGTGCCTTGGAGGCTCAGTGAGTTAAGCTTCTGACTTCGGCTCAGGTCATGATCTCACAGTTCCTGGGTTCGAGCCCCATGTCGGGCTCTGTGCTGACAGCTCAGAGCCTGAAGCCTGCTTCTCTCTCTCTACCCCTCCCCCACTCGTGCTTTGTCTCTGTCTCTCAAAAATAAATAAACATTAAATTTTTTTAAAAAAAGGCATTACCTGTCTTATTTGGTGGCATGAAGTTGTACTTGGCTTTGTAAGATTGTGTGTAAGCTACCTAGAGAGCAGAGAGACACCCAGATCTTTACTTTGGTATAATGGCTAAGAGCACGGGCTCTGCTGGAACCAGGCTGCTGGAATCCTACTTATGCTGTATGACCTCAGGCAAGTTATTTAACCTCTCTGCGCTTCAGTTTTACCACGTAACATGAGGCTAATAAAACCTCTATCACAGGATTGTTGTGAAGTGGTAAGAGGTTAATATATGTAAGAGCTTTTTGAACAGAGCTGGCACAGCAAAATGTATGCTAAATAAATGTTAGGCATCATGATTAGTGTTAACCAGAGCCTCATCCATATTTGCAGGTGCTGAGTAAGTATTTGCTGAAAGAGTATTAGTGCTTTGTGGTAGAATATTAAAATATAATTTAAATTCCATACCCTACATGTATATTTTTATAAATATTATTAAAATGTCTCAAAATCAATGTTAGTTTTAGTAACATTCTGATTTTCCACCTGTAGTAAAAAACACCGTGACACTCATAAACTTTTTAGCAAATACTACAAAATTGCTAGGAATATTTAAGGGAAAATCCAACTACTAAAATCAGAATTTGGAAGGGACTCCATTCCTAGTCTTTAATGATCACATGCAATTTTACTGAGAATGAAGATGGGCTTTAGAACTGAGCTGCTTTAGAATGAGTTGCTTTTATTTATGAACTGACAGCAATGGAATATACATAGTCCTTTCACCTGATAGTGTTTTAAAAAATAACAATGAATAAATGCAGCAAAAATTAGTGATTTCAAGAAAACTGACTGTACTTTCTATAAAGCCTCTCTACTAGTAAATTTTCTTTTTCTACTAAAGTAAATTCTTTTAAGCTTTAATTTCTCCTTCTAAAAACCACTTAAATGGTTATTTTACAATAAATATATGTTACAGTGTCTCGGACACGTATCTGTGATTATGCCATAAAGCAGCTGTAAGTACTTTAAACTTGCCACTTCCTTCTCTGTTCTCCAACGGTATAAAATTAACTAGTGTCCCTTCCATCACTGTTTTTCAGCCTTTAAAATACATGGAAAACATAGAAAGCTTAGAATTTTTCCTGAAACAACACACTTTTAGATCTGTAGTATGACAAAAGTGGTATTAAAAACCAGAAGAAAAAAGGTACTTGTTCACAAAGAAAACCATTCTAACAGGCTGGGCTGGTGGTTTTCAATAGGAGTTCTACATAGCACTAGGGTTCAATTGGGGGGGTGGGGGTGGGGTGGGGAGTTCCAGCCTTCTCTTTTTCTAATCAGAGTGGTCCTATTTCTATTGTTTTCTATAGTGGAGTTCAAATAAGAAAGCAGTGTATTTGTCTCAAATTCTGTTTTGCGTGCTGTGCTTGGTCTTACACGACTATCTTTTAACCACTGTACTTAGTAGTTACATCATTCCATTCTGTATTGCATAGAACTAAATTATTTATAAATAGCTTGGGCTGCAGAAAATGGTTTTTTCATGTAGAAAGCTGGATGAGTGACTTCTCACACTCACTTCTAATGCTGTGATTCCAAATATATTATCATATACCTTGCTTACAGGAAGAAAAAGACAAGATGATTCGGTGGGCGCATAGTTGACTGAATGTCAAAGGATCTGTGTTTAAGTCTTAGTTCTAGACTCTCACTGGCTACGAGATATCTTGGCCAAGATATGCACCCCTTTGTTAACTTATGTGCCTGCCCCATCTAACTCACATGGCTTTAGCAGGAATAAATGCTGGAAACCAAATGAATGTTATATTTATTATGAAAAAGTACTTTGAAAATCTTAGTCACGTAATTATAAATATTTATCAGAGTCCTATTGGGTATGTTCTCTCATGCCTGCATACCGACAGAGCTATCTGCTGAAATTACTCTGGCACTTCTTACCTTAAAACAGTTACTGTTAGTAAAAGAAAAGGGAAGATCTGCTAACCTCACTGCTCTGATTCAATTCAGGCCACGTCTGGTTTAGTGACGGCATTGACGGTGACTTGCTTGGAGGTGCTTCCGCAGGAGAGCCCGAATAACCTACCTCACCTGGCTGATCCCCAACGTCTGCAATTTAAAAATAGAGAAGTTCTCTATAAACAATACATTTTCGTTAAGGAATATTTACTTATAAAAGAAAAGCTAACAGATTTTCAAAAATAGTAATTTATAATCTGAATTTGCTCTCCTCATGTTTCCCAAATAAACACTTTAATGATCAAACAATCAGGCAATACTTATTACTGTTACTTATTGTCTACTCGAAACCAGAACTTTCCATGAGAAGAAAATCTAGTTAGGCATAAACAGAAAAAAAAGAGTGTTACACATAACACCCATGCAATAGGCACATGCTCTGAATCATTTCGTTTTTCTTTTTTATTTACTCATTTATTTTTAATTTTACCTGGCTGGATGTCTTTTCTTATTTAAATCCAAGTTAGTTAACATATGGTGTAATAATGTTACAGGAACAGAATTTGGTGATTCATCACTTACCTATAACACTCAGTGCTCATCTCAACAAGCACCCTCCTTAACTCCCATCACCCACTAAGCCCTCCCCACCCCCCAACCAACTCTCCTTCAGCAACCCTCAGTTTGTTCTCTGTACTTAAGAGTCTCTTACGGATTATTTTGAATCATTTCCCAATAATCTTACACCAGGTCCCAGAGTGTATTTCATGGAATATTAAACATTAAGGTGCTTTTAAAAATTAGGCTTTGTGTTCAAATGAATGTGGTGATCCTGTAACTCCCTATTGGACATCCCCATGCACACCTGTATATCAAACACTTGTAATGTCCTTGAGCAAATAAACTTTATTTAAATCAGTTTTTCCCAAATACAAACCTTTTTATCAAACAAAATTCTTCCACATTCCCTGCGAATATAATTTGGGAACTGCTGAGTTATAACTAATTCACTCACAGTTTCTCTACAAATCTCCCCGTTACCAAAAAGCAGCATATATTGGCAAGGCAGACAGCTAAGGAAAGGAAAGGTCCCAGGCTTGGGCAAAAAGCAAAGTCAATGAGCCAACTTTTATCATTACAATGTACAATTACGTTACAATATAATTACATTCCAATGTAAAAACAAGAAATTTCAATGGTAACTAAATTTTCAATCCAATTTTCCCAAATTTTACATGGTTTTGAAAATAATCCCAGTCTGAAAATTAGATTAATTGCCAGATTAATGGGGAATATCTAATCTATTGGAAGCTTGTAACAAAAATATGATTCTAAAATCTGTCACTATCTCACTATTTGACCATGGGCAAGTTGAATAAAACAGCACCTGAGTTTCTCCATCAGAAAGACAGACATTTGCCATTTCTAAATAGATGGTCATATAATAATTTAGTAATATAAAGGTTTTTACCTTTCAGTCAATTCATAAGCAAATCCTTTATATTTCAGTGCCTAACACAGGACCTAATACTTAACAGGCACTGAAGTATTTACCTGAGTTGCTTTCAGGTTCTCCATTTAAATTCATTCTCCTTTACTAAAACAAAAATTACCTGTTAATATTTTGAAAAAGTTCTCAAAATTTCTCTTTGCCCCATTTGTTACATGTCTATCTCAAATTCCCACTTACTTAACCTGACATAACTTCCTCAAGTTCTAATTTACAGTGTGACATCATATTTTGATAAATTTTTGTTTTCTAAGATCAAGAATAGTTGCTATTTTTTTCTTAATCCTGTCCCTTTGTCAATAAATGTGTCGGAGTGGTATAGAACCAATGCCTCCTATAATATTCTATGAAGACTCAAAGCTCTTAGAGAAAGACTAATGAAACCGTTATTTATGATAAACAGTAGGAACAGATCCATCATGGGGACAGCTTGTAGTTTTCAGTGGGATGAAAATTAAGGACGTTTTCCCCCTATGATAACCAAAGGAAAGGAAGTTAAGAAAAGGAAGACAGTGGCTATAAATCTGCTGGTTCGCTGAAAGTGAAATGAGGGTGATGAATGAAGAAATGTCCATCAGAGATACCCCAAAGCAGGTGCTCATATGGAGGAAAACAGAACTGAAATAGTATTAGCTATAGGATTATTAACTTTCAAAAGAACTTATCTAGAGTCGGACTGTATGGGTGAGGGTTGAAACATCACCTCGGGGCAAACCGGCGCCCTGGTTTAGCTTTCCAGACCCTTGCTCTCCTGTCTCAGTCTTCTGCTTACAAATTTAGGATCAGTTTGCATCCTACCCCCATTTCAGGGCAATTACGATTTAGGGTAGATTCTGAGAATCTCTTTGGTTCACTGCTACAAAACTGCATTGGGCCCAGCCTCTTGAGGCTGAGAAGTAAAATGTTATTTACCCAAATAATTATACTTCATAATTATTCTAATAGTGATTTTCCTCGGGTAGTAATTGTCAAACTGTGGTCCTGGGGGGACTCCTAGGGGTCCCCAGGACTCTTCCATGGGGTCTGAAAAGTCAAAATGGTTTTTGTCATGATAATAATGCTTCTTCCTATGCTGGCGCCTACAACAGTGATGCAAAAGCAATGGGGGGTAGAACTGCTGGCTTATCAATAAGCAAGAATCAAGGCAGTGGCACCAAAGTATATTAGTCATCACAGTCTTCACCCCACACGGTCCAGTTCAAATAAACATGCATGGGTCTTTACAATTATCACACTACAAGTTATTTTTATGAACTCTCAACCCTGAAAACACACCTTCATACTCTGCACCGCAAAAATAAAAGGGGGGGTGGCGTATAGAAAACAATCCACTTGATATCCAGGATTACAGAGGTCTCAAGGAAAAGTACTTGATTCAGTTGTCAGCTCAACACTTTTTTCATGGAACACCATTATCCTGGAAAGAATGGCTGATAAACTGTAACTATTCAGACTTGGGTATTAGGCAGGCGTTTTCTCTAAAGTCAATTAAGTGAGCCGATCACTTAAAGGAAAACCAACTGCCTTCAGCATTTGTTACAAATGACAAAGTGTGAGCTTGCAAACATAAATAAGAATTTCGGGAAATGTGTATCCATGCCCATAGTCTCAAGAGCTTCCCAATACTTCCTTGATAAGATAGGTTATATTAACAAATATGCTTTTTTGATATTTTATAATAAAATGTCCCAATGTTTGAAAGGTCTGTAAAACTCAATGAACCGATCTTTTATAAATAATCAATGCAGTCTGCTACAAAATCATGCATGCATGCTTGCATTCATTCAAAGTGTATTCAAAGTGCAAGACAGACCTATGGATTTTAATGAAACGGTACCAACAATTCATCAATATGGTTTCAGCTTTCAATTGACCTTTAAGAAATTACCGTCTATTGGGTTTTGGAGTAGTACCAAAGAATATCTGGAATTATCTGAAAAGAGTCCTCCCTTGTACTGGTGAAGCCCCGTTTTTTTCACGTGTTAGAGACCGGGAGCCTTCTCTTACGAAGGGTAGGACAGTAAATATTTTAGGCTTTGCAGACTGCCCATATGGTCCCTGCTACAGCGGTTCAGCTACTGCAGAGCAAAAGCAGTCATAAGTAATTCAGGAAGGAACGATGGTGGTTTGTATTCCAATAAAATTTTATTTGTGGAAACTAAAATTTTAATTTTAATATAATTTTCATGTGTCACGAAATACTGTTCTCCCTTCCCCCTGCCCCTGCAGAAACCACTGCCACCAGCATACTCTGTTTGTGGACTCTACACAGGCGGCACACTGGTTTGGTCCTCGGCGTTTAGTCTGCCGATTCCTGACACATTTCAAACGAAATAACATACCCAACAGACTGAATGCAGAAGCAAATATGAGAATCTAGCTGTCTTCTATTAAACCAGATATTAGAGACATTTGCAAAGATGTAAAACAAGGCCATTCTTTTTATATAATTTTTTTGTTTTGGAGAATACGGTTGTTTTCCTAAAAATATGTTAAAATGTAAAAGGTATACTATTGTTATTTTTAGATAAAGCATAAAATCTGTCAGGTTTAATATCTAAAAGGGTAACTATTTTGTTTAATAGGGTTAACTACTGATAGATCTCGTCCACATAAATTCTTTGTGGCCCATGATAAGTTTTAAGAATGTCATGTCCTGGGGCGCCTGGGTGGCTTAGTCGGTTAAGCGTCCGACTTTCGCTTAGGTCATGATCTCGCGGTTTGTGGGTTCAAGCCCCGCGTCAGGCTCTGTGCTGACTGCCAGCTCAGAGCCTGGAGCCTATTTCAGAGTCTGTGTCTCCCTCTCTCTCTGACCTTCCCCTGCTCACGCTGTCTCTCTCTCTCCTAGAAATAAATTAAAAAAAAAAAAAAAAAAAAAAGAATGTCAAGTCCTAAGACTAAAAAGTCTGAAAACCCACCGTCCTAGAAAATCCAAAATTTATTTCTAGAACAAATCATCAAAATTACACATTGCTTCTTTCCCGCCTCATATATAGAACAATAAATGGTAGTAGAAAAAGAACAAATTACCTATGTTCTAGAAACCAACAGATATGAGACTGAGGTCTGTAAATAAACCGCACATCCTTCACCCTGGCTCCCTAGAAACGCCAACCCAGAGCTTCCTGCCCACCCACAGGAGCGAGTCTTTAAGAACTGTACCTTACGGAGGCAGGGGCGTAGTTTTACGCTTACCTGATGCAGTGTTCCAACCTAGCCTGCCGCTGGAACACTGTGTCAACCCTGCCTGCCTCCTGAGGGTTCTGCTCTGCCCCTGACATCATCAGAGCATCAGGGCTGAAAAAGAAGAGCATGAGCCTATATTATTGGTTAAAGTAAACCCCGAAAGGGCTGTTATGCAAAAAGTATTTCCACTTATAAAAGTGGGTCTGGAAGACACAACTCAGTGTGATCACACTGCCACATTGTCGATCTACATTTAAAGTTAGAAATGATAATATTAGGGGAGTGCACGCTGTAGTTTTAGGATCATACCAGAAAATAAAAACACTATCAGTAGTTTCCATTCTTCTAGCCTCCAAAGATTCTGGAAAGTTCCCAGATTCAGGTCAGTATAGTGTGCCTGCTGAACAATCTTAAGGACCTTCTGTTTTATTCTAGGTTTATCTTTCCCTTACTACACTAACATGCTAACATGGCTTCAAAACTGACTGCCAGCCATTATTAACCTGATGGAAATATACATGCTCCCTAGTGTCTTATGGTTGAAAACTTATTTTGCTTTCAAGTAGCAAAATAAATCTAGGAAGAATCCTTCAATCATGAAGCCTGAGTCAAAGCTGCAATCTCATTTAATAGCTTTATTAAAGTAAAGGCAACTACATGTCTTATTTGAAATATGGATACTATTCTTACAAAAAGTATTTAAAACAAAAAATAAACAGGTTTGGATAAATGATAAGTCTTCAAGTAAAACTACTAATGGTGAATTTTTCATGCACACTTAGAAGACAGACACAGCAATGGATATGCAAAAAGAAATTAAAAGAATTTAAGGTATACTTTGCTTTGAATGATATTATATCCATTAAAATACTATATTCTGTTCGCAAAATTAATTTCACTGTTCTCCAACACTCCACAAAATGGAAACTTATTCAGTAAGCAGACCTTTATACAGTCTACATAGAAGTTTATCAGTCTTAAATTAAAACCAACCATTTTTAAAATACAAAAATGTGTACAAGGTTTGAAAAGAAACAAAACATTCACTCCAAATCCTAATTAAATTGTAAACTGTTGACTATTTTTTTGTACTGATTTTTTATAGGAGCTATTATTTGACTCAGCTACTATACTTCAAAGAATATTATCTCCAGATACATAGGAGGTTCCCATTATCCAAGAACAGCTAAAAATGGAAGAAGGGCATTTAATATGAATCCAGTTAAAATAACTAAAATTCCATGAAGAAAACATAATTTAATTAGGCCTATGTTTTCAAAACTTAACACAGAAAATTGTGAAAATGAGTCAAAGACCAAAGAATAAAAGATGCTATGATTTTGGGGTGTAATTTGATGGTAAAATTAATAAAAGCAAGAATTTGATCAGTGAACACTAAGGGCTTATACATAAACATGGTAAATAAAGACACAATATTAAGTGAGATGACAATGCTCCCATTTATTTCCATGGAGTTCTAACAGAGGAAGATAGATGTTTTTCAATTCACTTTTGAGTTTCATATCACAATTGTAAAGAAAAAGTATAAAATGTGTCCTTTTTAAATAAAATATCAGTAATTATTCACAAGGACTATTAATAAAACTCTAATATTTAAACTATAATCCTTGACTTATTTAAAGCCTATTTATTTTGAGAGAGGAGCATGAGCAGGAGAGGGGCAGAGAGAGGGGAAGAGAGAATCCCAGGCAGGATCCACATTGTCAGCACAGAGCCTGACATAGGGCTCAAACTCATGAACCACAAGATCATGACCTGAGCCAAAATCGGGAGTTGAATGTTAAACCGACTGAGCCATCCAGGTGCTCCTAAATCGTAATCTTTTAAAACCCCTACTATGTCATCCTTGTAGAGATTTTCTCCTTCAAGTATGATCTAATCTTGTTGTCAAGTGTCTTTGCCAGGAATCTGAGGAGTTCTAATCATTTTGACCAATTTCATTAAATGGTGCATTTCTGCCAATATTTATAATTGTACTGAATTGTCACATACAACACCCAACTGCCTGGAAAGAAATGACACTAATGTTAAGAATATATATGTGTGTATGGGGGGAGGGGAAGGCTTGAGAAGTAACTCCTTAGGTGTAAAGTTCACAATCAATATTAGTGCATATTTTATTTTTTCCTCAGCAACTAAAGGCACTTGGGAGAGTGAATTTTCAAAAATAAAGATTTGGGGATGACTGGGTGGCTCAGCTGGTTGAGTGGCCGACTCTTAGTTTTGACTCAGGTCATGATCTCACAGTTAAGTTCATGAGGCCAAGTCCCTGACAGTATGGAGCCTGCTTGGGATTTTCTTTTTTTCTCTCTTTAAACAAATAAATTAAAAAAAAAAATTTTTTTAAATAACGATTTGAGATTCTTTGTGTAAGATAAAGACGTATGTATCTTTTTTGCAGCACTGTTTTAAGGGCAGAGTCAAGAAATTACCCAAAAATCCATTAATAAGACACTGGTTAAGCCACATTTACATTATGGAATACAGTGTATGATAAAGAATATGACAGCCCTATATGTGACAAAGTGCAAAGATGTTCAACACTATAAAAAAATCAAGGATATGTAGTGTGTACTTGTGTGTGAAAACAGATATGTGCATGTGTTATTTGTGTTGGGTTTTTCTATGTTGAAAGTTTCTGGATAAACAGAAAATTCAATAATGACTGGCATAAAGCTAGTCTCGAGTATGGATTTTTGGCAAACTATCCAGAAAAAGTCTATGGCTTTTAAAAATATTCATGTTACAGACACCTGGGTGGCTCAGTCAGTTAAGTGTCTGACTTCAGCTCAGATCATGACTTCACAGTTCGTGAGTTTGAGCCCCCACATGGGGTTCTCTACAATCAGCACAGAGCCTTCTTTGTGTTGGATCTTCTTGGATCCTCTGTTGCCCTCTCTCTGCCCCTCCCCAGCTTGTGCTCACTTGTGCTCTCTCTCAAAAATAAGTAAACATTAAAAAATATATATTCATGCTAGAAGTACTGCTAAGAGTTTGGGGGTCTATGCTACTCCGTACCATCTCAGCAACAATGAAATATTCTATCTCCTCCTCTATCATCATGATGGGGAATAACTCCTCGCCCTCTCTGAGCGTCTCAGCTAGGTATCAGTACTCATGTGAGCAGCGTGGTATGAAGACAGAAAATAGTTTTAAAAACAAGTGGTTCAGCCACTTAGTCATTTCAAAAATGTGAACGCCTACTCACATCCTCAGTTTACACCCTGCCAGGTACTGAGATATAATGAATAAGACTGATCCAGTTACTACCCACCTAGGATCCTCCAGGCTAGTTTAAAAGGGAGGTATTTCCCAAATAATCACAAAAAATAGATGTCAAATTGCAACTGTCTCCAAAGAAGAGTCTCTGTGGATGGAGCTGAAGGTGTATAGTATCTCAACATGTCTGGTTTTGTCCTTGAAGACCTCAGAAAGGTGTTTCCATAGATGAATTTCTGTATTTTTTTTTCTGGGTTTTTTTTTTTGGGGGGGGTAAGACAATATAAAACAAGTTTCCTTTTTTATTTACTCTAGGTGTCTAATTCAATGCTGATGTTAAATATTAAGTATTTTAATTCAGGCCCACATAAGCACTCCACCTACGGATCATTAGTTGTTCTTGTTTTATCTGATATTTAATCCTGTAAGCCTGGTCAAATAATTTTGGAAAAATTACGTATGTCCCCAACCCACATTTGCATGCATATAGAAAGCCTAACTTGTTACCCCAAGTGGCTGTAACTTAGGTCACCACTACTCACCACTTACTTTTTAAGTTATTTAAACTGCCAATACAGAATACCTGCAGAACTAGTATTTTAGTATGTCCCAACACACAAATTTATGGTAACAAACAGCTATATTTCAAACAGAAATGTGTTAAGAAAAATACCTTACTTTAAAAGTGGCACACATTTACCATTAATCCACTCAATAATTACGTGCTGAACAACTCATTAGTACATGCCTGGCAAGGTGCTGCGTCCTTAGGCTACTACAATGAACATGACACATTTTCGGTTTCTTTTTCTTAAAGAGCTCAGAGAGGTAGTAGAAAGAGGAAAAGAACAGGATTCAGTGTGATGTGCATGCCTAAGAAGTGGCATGGAGGCGGTGTTATGAGCCATCAGAGGAAACAGGAACTACTTTTTGCCTATGAGTCAGGCTCCACGGAGAGAATCCCAAGCAGGCTCCTCCAAAAGAAACTGTTTGGGTATTTGCCTTTTAACTTTCAATACTTCTAAAGTGAACTTCCAAAAACACAGCTATTTTAAATTATTTCTGTGGATACTGAGTGATCCACAGTGTCACACAATTTCTATATTCAAAGGACTTTGTGTACCATGAATCTCAGTCTTATCATCCCCTTCCCTTTATTTTTTAATGTTTTTATTCATTTTTGAGAGACAGAGAGAGACAGAATGTGAGCAGAGGAGGGGCCAAGAGAGAGGGAGACACAGAATCTGAAGCAGGCTCCAGGATGATATTCTTTTTAATATGAATCTCAGGCTGAGGATAGGCAGGTGAAAAAAGATTAAACAGCTTCTCCGACCCCCAAATTAACAGAATCCCAAATTTATCATTTATAAGTATTGAGTTTAATACTGTGTAGCCAAATGTTTATAATAAATTTCATCAGAAAACCATATAATATTATGTTGGAATGGGACAAAATTATCTGTTTCTTTGATACCTGTAAAATTATAGTTAAAGCAATAGTAAACAGACATATGTAGGCAAAAAACCAGAGTGTCAGGGGAGCCTGGGTGGCTCGCACTCTGTCTGTCTCTCTCTCTCAAAAGTAAATAAACAACAACAAAAAATTAAAACAAAACCAAACCAGAGTGTCTCTTTGCTAAACAGATTTAGCAGGTTTAAAAAGACAAATGCCCAAAAAAGAACTTCTTGACTCATCAGCCTTAAAATTCAGGGAGTAGGTCTAGTTTACAAAGAACCAGAATCTATTTAAATTAAAAACCAGAAACTAAAGACTTCACTGACCACATGCTACAGCCAGATTCACCAATCTGAATGCAACAGATACAGGTTCAGACAGGTCTCTAGAAAATAACATAACAGAATACACTTGACTTATTTCCTCATATTAGTATGCTATCAGTTTCCAAAGGAAGTCACAGAAATGTTGTAGATACAAGGCCCAAGTTTTGAAATGACACACCAAATTCGTAGCTGCCAAAATTTCTTCCCCTTCTGGCTACTATCAAATAAGCTCAAAAGAGTTCTTTTCATTTGTTTCTTACTTAGAGGAATCAAAGTACTTTGAAGCAAAATTGTACACAAAAATACTTAGCTTTCAGCTCAAGTTAGAGGTTGCCTAATAACCATCTGAAATGATAGGGAAAATCCTAGGATTCTCATAGGATAGTGTTTCTAAAAAACGTAAAATCAATTCTAGAGTTTTACATCAATTTATTTGCTGCCAAAAGATCAGTGTCCAATTCAGGTCCTGAAACATGAATGGCATCAAATCCACATTTCAGGTGGAGAAACAGAAGGCAAAAAATAAATGGTCAGAACTTGCCCAAGGTCACAGGAATAATTAGCCAAGCTAGAAGCAGACTCAGATTCTTAACATCAAGGAGACTGTTCTCTTGGTGACATTAATAATATGCATATGATTCCTTCTGTATAATTTAGACAATAAGGTCGGATCATGTGCATTTCTAAATGAAACAGACACTGCCTAATAGATAAATGCCCTTCGCAGAGCCAAATTCTGTTTCAGCTTTTCTTGTAAAAGTATAAAATTCTTTCCATCACAATATCCAAAAGATAATTAGATAGGAAAACTGTAAACAATAATTTAATTAGGCTCATTAAAAATTTAACATTAGAATTCCTTTTATTCATTCTGAATTTTAAAACAATGTACTTACTCTTTTACCCCTTATAGTCTTTCCTTTTAAAGAAATGCCCATTAAATATGGGCATTTACAAAAGTATTCTTGTAAACACGGTAACAAAATAGCACTATCTACAATGAAACACAAGATTTCCAGATTTCTTTGGAGTCTGAAGAAAACAGCTGGGCTCTTGAAAGGAAAATGCTTGCAGATTTTATTATGTAATGATAAACCAGGCACTGTCCTTCAACAAATTAAAATGCATTAAATGGAAAAATACGGATAACACAGACAGGCTACCTTATCCACCTCAGACAATATATAATGCAATTAAAGCGTTGGCCTTGTGGCAAAATAACAAGATACTGTGAAATGTTCTTAAAATCTCAGAAGTCAAAAGTGTAAACTAACATAGCACCAGGTATTATTTATCTATTTAAAGTTGACTAAGACAATCCATTAATCCCAGTTCAGCCCGTAAGTCATATTCTGATGGCCAATCTACATGCTCTTATGAAATGGCGACGTTGTTCAGCTTAGTTTTAACATCTATCTTGATTTTGCCTTAAGAATCGAGTGTGATGTTTATCAAGGTCTGTAACCAGGTCCCTTCAGCACCTGTTCTTACCTGCCGAGTCTTCCAAATCAATCAGTTTGGGCATTAAGCTTTCAGGAAGTTTTTCTGGTAAGTCATAGCCATTCTTCCTAGCAACTACCAGGTGAAAAGCAGCACAAAACTCATCCAGTGTCAATGCTCCATCTTTATCGAAGTCTGAAAGTTCCCTGGAAGACAAACTTGCTATAAATAGAATCATGTGCTCTGGATCCCTTTAGGTCTCAAAAAGAAGAAAAATCCTTTTCCAGAAAAAGTACAACCCATAACTTAAAAAATCCTATAGATGGGAAGAAGTATAATAAAGCAAATATAGTAAACTGTTTAACTGCAGAACCCAGGCAGTGGGTACATGGGTGTTCAAGGCACAAGTCTTTAAACTTTTCTGAATGTGTAAAATTCTTATAATAAAATGCTTAAAAACAGCCTCAATAAATAAGGTCACGAAAAAAATGACCTTTAACCCATATGCATTGTTAGTAACAGGATAAAGCTAGGCCCATTTAATAAGTCGCTGAAATTTTTACAAACTTTGTTTTTTATTGTGATCAGAGTTCTACCTGTACCCACTTTAAAGCATCCGACAGAACCGCAAGGCTTGATACTGAAACACGGCAGAACCTCTCTCCCGCTCAACTACTGTCCCACTTTCTAGATGTAGACGCAACCACTTTTGTACTTAATGCCTGACACCATAAATATTATGCATATGTTGCCAGTTCTTGATTTTTCAGTTTTAGGCATTATCTTTCTTCTACTATAGCACTCAATGCTACTAAAAATGCTAAGAAAGTAATTTAAAATACAGAGAAATATATCAATATCGAGTAGAAAGAGCATTTATGCTTATCTGATAACTGTGTTTAAAAAGTAACTTGTGGTTATAATTTGTCTTAAATGCCTAATTCCAACTACATCGCGGCTCTCCTGAGTCTTGGTATGGATTTAAATGGGAGCTAAACAATGTTCTTAAGTGCACGGCTTAGTACGAGTATAGATATAGGTAATACATAATAGGTATAGGCTTATTAAAAACCAAATGGGATAAACAACCATGTATGAACCAACTAGCTTTTATTCCATGCATTATGTTAAGCAACAAGAAACAGCTAGTATGGTTTAAACAGCTAATATGGCTTAAGGAATTTTGGGACTTTAAAAAGAACTACTGTATTGGTGTCATTTCTTTCTTTTCCAGAGAGTGAGACAGAAACTGACTACTATTGTAAGGCAATACCGAGTTCTTTGGGGAGAACATTCTTGAAAAGATTACTCTAATAGTTTACTTTTTAAGGTTTAAACATCCACCTGCTGGAAACTCCTCTGAAACCACCCACATAACCCAACTGATGTGAGATATGCCACACTTACCAAATGTGAGAAAGTTCAAGGATAGGAAGTTTTGATTTTGTAAAAAACTCTTTAGCTGCAGATCCTGAAATATTAAAACAGTGTTGTTTAATGTTATTCTGAACTCACAAATCCAAGAAAAAAATGAGGGTAAGAGTCTTAAGACTTTTTTCAGTGGGAAAAAGGTAACCTTAACACATATGCAAAGTTATGTTTTTGTCTCCAGTGATTATAAACTCTTTTTAAACAAACAACTTGAGAATTGATTATCTTCAGAATCTCTGACCGATAAAACCATGCCTTTGAGATTATGAAATTGAGACTCTGTCCTGTCCCATCTACAAGAATTTCTGTTTTTAACAACTCACCTGGAATAAATCCGTTTAGATCAGGCTGAATGGTTTTAAACTGATTTACATAATACTGTCTTTGTTCATCTGTTATTTTCCAAGGATCATCATAACTACTGGATTGCCTACGAATTTCATTGGCAGTTGTAGCTGATGCTACAGTTCGTACTGTTGTCTGGTCCTGTAATGAAACATTTTTTTCCTCAGTACAGTATCTATCTATAATGATTATACGGGCCAAGATTGCTAGGTAACTTATCTTTGAAAGCAAAACTTACTTTTTGTGGATGTTTAAAATATAAGAAGTCTTCACAAACTCATCAGCAAACCACATACTTGTTATAATCAAGTTACTGAATGTTTCTGCACAATGATTATATAAGTGCGTAGAATGATAGCAATATGTGAGCAACAGAAAGTTATGAAAAATGTGCTAAGAAAGCCAAGCAAATAGGAAATATTCCTAGGGACAGACAACTTTGAAAATTTCATTGAATAATTAGAAAGAAAGTCAGCCAAAACTTTTAGTGAAACATTCCAATGAAAAGAGACTTTTAGAAAAGGCACAGAGCAGAGTTCTGTGTTCTATAAAAAGAGTGAGCTTGCATTTATCAAGTGTGCCAGAGCAAAATACAAAAACAATGACTGCAGCAACACTCCGAATGAAGCAAATAAAAATGCAATACCAATAAAATGTCACACCTGGACAGAAGCAGGATGCATGGTTAAAAGAGTACTGGTTGGTGGAGTATCTGCAAAACTGACCCAGTTTTCTTGTGGTGGAGGTGGAGAGTGCCCTGACCACACTGTGTCACCCGCAGAAGAACCTAAGGGCAGAATGGGTACACACGCTGACTCACTTCTGAAGAAAAAACAATTGTTTTTAATTATAGGTTTTTGATCGTAACTCACCACATACATATTATAGAGGTTTTCTTTCAAACTCTAACTCTGAAGAAATGTTAACAATTTCCACATTGAATCTCTTCTGTCAATTTAAAACTGTATCTCAGGGCACCTGGGAGGCTCGGTCGGTTAAGCATCCGACCCTTGATTTTGGCTCAAGTCACGATCTCACGGTTTGTGAGATCGGGCCCTATGGGGCTCCGTGCTGATAGCACAGAACCTGCTTGGGATTCTCTCTCTCTCTCTCTCTCTCTCTCTCTCTCTCTCTCTCACTATTCCCCCTTTCCCCACTCTGTCCACGCACACGTGCGCGCTCTCTCTCAATAAATAAAATAAACAAAAAGAGCTTTAATAAAAAAATAGCAAATAAATAAAATTATACCTCACTGAAACTTTTTAAATGGTTACTGTGTGCTTTCCTTGTCAATACTGGAGCTGATATAATATATACCTAATATTATGGGAAATAAGTATTTATTCATTTCACCTTCAGAGCATCTGATATTTGTACACTTTTGTCTAAGCATTATATGTATTAAGTTTAAAGTGATGTATCTGCTTACAAATTTTTAAAACTATCTTGGAGGAAACTCTTAAAGGAGTATTATCAAGTTTCCTTCCATTTACAACCCTTAACAAGTAACTGTCATTTTAAAGAGTTTCAAAATACCTGACTGTGCTTCACCGAAGGGAGGCCAAAATGGCCCCGGTCCAGCAAGTGGCCGCTCGCTATTGCCCCCGCTGGGGTGACGGTTGTGCTTCCTCCACGTGTGCGGAGAAGCCGGTGGGGACTGCTGGGGTGAAACTACTGGGGACGCAGGCTCCTGGAAAGAACATTATTATTCTTCTCAGACTTCCACCTTAATCGGTGAGGCACCCAATAAATGTCTGAATGGGAGCATGTACACAGCACATCAACTGCCAACGCGGACGTGCACATGATTACCTGCTGGTCAGCAGACGTGCGAGGCTGGACAGTGTCATGGCTTACAGATCCCTTTTTCACTTGCCCCCTGCCAGGTGGTGGGGGAATCACACCAGAATAAGACCCTTGGTTTTCAGAATCTGAAGAATATGAGGCTGCATGACGAGATTCCTGCCCGTTCTTTGAAGCAACAAATCTCGGCAGAGGAAGGTCCTTCACTGTTAACCACAAAAATAATCATTACTTTAAAAGAAAAAAGGTCACACATTAAAACTGAAATGCAGATTAGATATTAGAAAGAATCTTTGCAAACACTGATACAGAAACCACAGACACATGTTTACCACCACACTGAGACTACCTCCCTTACAGTGTTTAGGGAGATGCTAACCTAGAAAGCAGTAATAACACTCAACTGTCCTTCTAAAACTATAATAACTGTCCTGTCTGGATCTAGCTTGCAACTGAGGCTACGAGATGCCAAGGTCACTGGTAGTTAGTAACTGACAGTTAGGATCTGAACCTAGGTCAGTCTGACTGGGAAGGCCAGGCTCTTTCTACTTGTACTGATTCTCTTAAGATGCTACAGCTATAAGTAAAACACAGAAAATGTCACTAGGGATTGAGACTAGATTAATCTAGACATTTTCATGGCACAAGTTCCTGAAAATATTTTAACTGTTCACCTGCCAACAACATAGCACAAGGCATCGGATCTACCCACTTTAGTCTGACTTATGACACCTTCTACATCAAATATCCTACATGCAATCTTAAACACAGAAGGAAGAAGACTGAGAATTTCTTCGCAGGTCAATCATGGCTCAAACTTTTAGACTAGAACAAAACAGCAGAATTTTTAACAGAAAGTACACTTCTCTCCAGTGTGATTATCTGCATCTGTCTTGAATCTCCACACTTAGGATGGGAAATACTAAGCTTATCTAGGATTTAAGTAAAAGAATTCAAAATTACCTGAAAAGAATATACACTCTCAATTCTAGAAGAATGATGTGTGGCAAACCGGAGTCCACAATGAAAACCTCATACTGACTAATACACGGAGCTGGTGCTTAAAACTAATCATAAAAATTCTAACATTTCAGAAAACCTCAAGTGTTCTCTTTCCCCTTTTCCCTATGACAACCACAGAAGTGTCCACATTTAGGTGCCTACCTTTAGAGAATTTCCACTCAATAAGCCTCCAAGTCATAGAAAAACAAATTATCCTAGGTGATACCTGTAAGGCAGCCAGAAGTCTACAACTAGGTTTTAGTCTGCCGATATTTTAATATTGTCTCTATCAATCAGAAAGCTTTGGTTAATACTTTCTAATTTCAAATGTATAGCTTTCCTAAACAAAAAAACTACAAGGTATAATGCGATTTTATACTTAGCAGAAAAGGAAGGCATATAAGAAGATGGTCACTAGAACTGCAATTTTTAGTGAATTAGTTCCGAAAAATCATCACTTTTAACAATGTTTATATTACTATCAAATGTGTATTAAGCATATGTATGCCATAAGAGATTAGGAAAGAGATACTTTTCTAATATTCGCAAATGAAAACAGCATGGTAGTGAGATTAAAGCCATGACACTTAGGGTCATAAATTCTACTGACTTTTATTTAATTTGTGATCAGAAGTCTATTTTCATGTCAGCTACTAATGTATTCTATACTCACCTGTATTTATACTTTCCACTCTTAAAGGGAAACCAGACTGGGCAACAGCTACAAGTTTCAACGCAATATAGAACTGACTTCTTCCAAAATAACCAAGCCTCGTTGCACCGCAGAGTTCCATAATCTGTAAGAGAATGCAATGCTAAATGTTAATGACAATAGTCCTCCACATAAACAGGTATCTAATGTCCGTTTGTAACTTCTCCAAAATACATAGCTGACACATGGTATATTACATGTGTCTGACAACCAACTGACAACCAACCTCCTTGGGTTTCAGGTTTAGAAGTCTGAAAATATAAAAGCATTGACCTTACAATAAGAAGGTTATATAGTTCTCCTATTTAGTAAAATCCATGTGATAACAATTTTATTTTATTAGAATAACTATTTTTGCTCAAGAGTCCTATTTTTCAGAAACAATGTACCATCCACTCTTCATAAACACTGTACATGCAACAGGGCCCAAAGCTCCTGCAACTAACAGATTACTATGCAGCCTTTTAAAATAACAGTCATAAAACGACACAGTAAGTGGAAAAGAAGCAGGACACGTAATTTTAACCACATAAACACAAATGTGAAAAGAACCAGCTATATAAAAGCTCTGTCGGCAGGTTTGTCAGGGATTAAGAGTAGGGTTTTTTCCTCTTATTTCCCAGATTGTATTTAATTGTGGTTATACTACTTTTCTTTAAACCAATTTTTGTTTGCTTTGTTTTTTTTTAAGGCATGAAGGTCTTCAAGGATCTCCACTGACCATTCCAGTCAAGTATTTCTAGACTAGCTGTAAGTTGAGTATCAGACTAGAAAAGAGAATTTTGGGTTAAGAGATTTAATTACAATTCCAAAAGCTGGAGTAATGTCTACTGTAGACACTATACTCTTCGAATAAAATAAGCACTAAGTATCCCTGTCTCACCCTCTCAAAAGATACACATTCCTGTGGAAAGGGAGCATATTTAGTCTATTTTCTTTTTTCCTGAAACACTCAAAGACGAAGGTACGTAGATATTATGGGTTAAGTCAGAAGTATTTACTAGAATTGCAAAACAAGCAAGGTCACAATGTCACAATCACAATAACAATTTGTTTAGGTGCACAAGAAAACACGTTTCATGTGACTGATCGTCAATGGAAGAAGTTCCTGATTCTGCCACTAAGGGGCATCACTTCTGTATAAATTTAAAAGGGCAGGGAAGATAAGCAGGGAGATTCCCATTAGCCAGCTCTGAGGAAAAGGGAGAGCTGAGAAGGCCACACAGCCTTCAAAGATGCGCAGGCGTTTTGTTAGGATCACGGTCCCTACCTACTATCCTTTTCTGCCCACTCACATCCTGTAAGGGATCATTACATATCTTGGCTACTTTTGCTTATAAAACAAATGTAAAACATCTAAAGTATGTCCTATATATGCTAGATAAAGGGAAGACCTAAAGGGAAATGGCATGTAGTTGGTTGGTTTATCCTTGTTACGTGCGTGTCAGGTGCCCATGGGACAGTCGGGAGGAGATGTGCAGGGAACAGTAAGAAACGCAGAGGGGGTGCTCGGAAGAAGAGGGCACTCTGCAGAGATGCGCTGCACGCCTGGGAACCACACAACAGGTGATGACTGAAGCTGAGGGAGTAAATGGAGGAGACTGCCTGCAAGCCCCAGAGCAGCAAACGCGAATTCTGGAGACCACCAAAACCTAAGTGTAGGTGTAAAAAGGGGCCTATGAAACAATCAGTAGGAAAAAGGGTCAGCAGAATGGGGAAATCAAAGGCGTAAAGAGGTTCTGGAAGGCGGAAGCCAGCCTGAAAGAAAACCACTACTGCACATACAGATGCATGGAGAAAGGTGCTGCAATGAGAAGCAACCTAGACTCACCACAAGAACAAAGTGGATACACTTGATTATGAAGTAGCTATGTGATGAGAAAACCGTACATTTAAAACCCACTGCTTACAGTACTGTTATGAGAACAAAACGCAAGACACGAAGCGTATATAGAAGTATACCCCCAAATTTATTAAGATACATACATATAAACGGTAGTGAACATGCCAGTGATGATTTCTGGGTGCTGAGAATAAGGGATATTTGTATGTTTTCTTTACATGAGCCTGTATTTACTACTAAAAATATTTCATTTTTTCAAACCAGAAAACTGATAAAAGAGAATTAGTGGGAAAAAATAAAAAAGGAAAAAAAAACACATTCGATATTTTGCAAGTAGGAGGTTTTTTGCTGCCTGAACACTAGCAGAGATGCAGCAGGGTAAAACTGCGTTTGTAATGGACTAAGGAATAAACAGCAGGAATGTAAGTGGAAAGACAAGTACAAAATAGGTTAGGATGCTTGCTTCCCAAAGAAAGTAAATGTAGAAGGGTAACCTTGCTTCTCCTAAGTCTCGGAGCTAGTGAGTGGAAGAACTGGCTCTAGAAGCCAGGTCCTTTGATTCCAAACCCAAAGCTCTTTCCAAGGGACTAGAGCGTAGTGAGGGGGAGCGGCCGGGGGTGGAAGGTAGGAGCAAGGAAGGATTCTATCTTTCTACTACACCAGGCATAACAAAATTTTAAGAGTTGATATATATCAAACTGCGCCATCAGAAAGCAGGAATGAGGTTGTAAAGGGGGAGAGAAAAGGGCTCAAAGGCAAAATACTTGCAGTCATTTCTCTATGACTGATCCTGGCCACGTCACTTAAAATAAATGTACTTTGTAGTCCAAGTCAGGCATAGGTGTCACTAAGGACTATCTTTCCAAGCTACCCCAATTTGAGAGACCACAAACCCTTGAAAGCAGCAGAGGAGGAAAGAAGCTGTGAATACAAATTTGTAACAATCTCTGATGAAACAGTACCAGGGGGTCTGATTTATCATCACAATCTTGTGAATTAGACAAAATTTGTCTCTAAAGAAATTTGGAATAATTCCTAGAAGCAGAATGCTGGACCAAAATATAGGTATACTTAAAAACTGCATCTGAGGGGCACCTGGGTGGCTCAGTCGGTTGATTTTGGCTCAGGTCATGATGCCAGGGTCATGGGATTGAGCCCCAGGTCTGGCTCAGCACTGAGCATGGAGACTGCTTAAGATTGTCTCTCTCTCTCCCTCTGCCCCTCTCCCCAGCTTGTGCTCTTTGTCTCTTTCTCAAAAAAAAAAAAAAAAAATGCATTTGTTATTGCCAACTGCCTTTCAAAAAGGTCCCACTATAAATATGAGAGTGTTTCTTGATCTTCTTTTCTCCAGTAACCTGAAAAGGTTATGTATTTTTTTCTGACTTCTGTGTTACACACGTCTATACAGCTATTCCTTGCTTTAGGTTTATAATATTTAAATACCTGGGGGGCACCTGGGTGGCTCAGTCGGTTAAGCGTCTGACTTCGGCTCAGGTCACAATCTTGCGGTACGTGGGTTCGAGCCCCGTGTTGGGCTCTGTGCTGACAGCCAGCTCAGAGCCTGGAGCCTGTTTCCAACTCTGTGCCTCCCTCTCTCTCTGACCCTCCCCTGCTCATACTGTCTCTCTCAGAAATAAATAAAACATTAAAAAAAATACCTGATGGAGTTGTTAGCCTAGCCCTTAATTTTTTTCTCATTTAGAATTTCCTGGACGATTCTCATATTATTTATTCCCTCAAATAATCTTTAGAATCATTTATCAAAATAGTGACTTTAATTGGAATGGTAATTTATTCATCATCTTTTTCCTAACAAGACCACTTCTAGTATTTTATCATTAAGCATGATCCTGGCTAACATTCTGCAACACCTGTGTTATGTTAAACGATTCCGCTAGTTCCACTCATCTAAGAGTTTTGTTTGGGGTCTTGTGTTTTCAAAAACCACCAACAGATGTTAATATTATTGTGTGCATTTTGGGGCAGAAAACTACAAGACTGTAATTTTTCTCTTTGGTCTATTAATGTTAATAATTCTGTTAAAAGAGTTCCTAACATCACCTTTGATCCCTAAAATGAGTTCCATTTAGTCAAGGTTTTATTACTTTTTCAAATTATATTTATGAAATTTTAACCACAATCTTAAAATGATTCAGCCAAAAAGTAACACTCCTATATCTGAAAGGTCTGGCAGCGGTGCTATGTTGGCTTTGTAAACACAACTAACAAGAAGCTTTACTTTTTTTCCTCTCTGCTCTGAAATACTTTAAATAGAGTTGGAATTATACGTTCTGTAAAGATTTGGAAGAATTCACCTATGACACGCCTGAGCAAGATCTCTGATATGTCTGTTTCTTCCATGTCAGGTGGTATCAATTAGGCAGTCTATCTCTAAAATAGTTTATAATTGGGGCACCTGGGTGGCTCAATCGATTGAATCTTTCACTCTGTATTTGGTTCATCATCTCACAGGTTTGTGAGACTGAGCACTAAATCAGGCTCACGTGTTGACAGTGCAAAGCCAGCTTGGGACTCTCTGCCTTTCTCTCTCTCTGCCCTTGCCCGGTGCTTGTGCACACTCACTTTCTCTCTCTCTCTCTTAAAAGAAACAAACATTTAAAAAGAGTAGAACATTTGATAATTTCTTGGAACATCATTTACTGCCTCCAAATTTTGAAATTTACTATTAGTTCAGCATTATTCAAAGTAGTGTCACTCTACCTCTCCATGTTAACTTCCCCTTAGTCTAAATTATGCATATTTGTGAGCATACCTGCACAGCTGCCTAATATTGAGAACCGCTTAAAGTCCTTGATAGGATACAGATGCCCAGACCTCTTCCATTAGACTCTAACTCACCTAAGGAAACCCAGGGCTAGTTAGTGGTTGCTGGTATACTACTGATGGCTACTGAAAACCATTAAGCTTTATTTTCATGACACTGTAAAATTTACAAGCTCATATTAAAATAAATAAATAAACTGGTACTTAAGGATATGGAGTTAAAAGTTCCTACAATCTCCATCAGAAATAATGTTTCTTTCTTTCCATATGTTCTTCCCATTTTTCCAGCATGTATACAAACACATGAGCACACATACTTAATATACTTTTTATACATATAGGCCCATACTATGTAAGACTTTTTCACACAGTTATCACTTGAAGATATTTTTATATCAGCATACATAGATCTCTTTCAGGTTTTTTTTCCCCCATAGCATCCATGCATGGATCTATCTATTACAAATTAACCAATCCCTACTGATGGGACATTTAAGGTTTTCCAGCTTTCTATTACAAATAGTGCTATAAACAGTCCAGTGCATGAATCTGCAGAACTGCAGGACAAATTTCTAGAAATGGAATATACTTTAAAATGTAGCACAGTCAAGTTCTACAAACTCTGAGGGATCGGACTGTCTTACTAACCAGCACAGAATCTTGGCTGCTGGTCTGAGACAGGAGAGAAGCTGAAGTTTTCATTAATTTTCTTGGCGTCACAACAATAGCAATGCTAAATAAGGCAGTACCGACTTCTTTTCTGAACACTCTGTTCCGTAATACTTATCAAAAAGCCACTAACTTCCAGGAAGAAAAGATAAACTAGACTGTAGTTCATTTTAATACTTACAGAGATCAATGTGGTTAGGGAATCATTCTGTATAATTTATATGGTACTTGAGTTATATTACTTTACTGTGTCTGTTTCCTCCTATGGAAACCTGGGAAAATAATATACTCCCTCTTATGACTGCTGTGAGAATTCAATTAGACCATATTTAATAAAACACAAAAGTGTCTGATCCACAAATATACTAATTTTTTTTATCAACTACCCTGATCATAAATGGACTTTATTCAGTCAAGGACTTCAGAGACTAAGTCATTCATTTTTTTTTTTTAATGTCTTGATTTTATTTTGAGAGAGAGGGAGAGAGAAACAGAGTGTGAGTGGGGGAAAGGCTGATAGAGAGGGAGACACAGAATCCGAAGCAGGCTCCAAGCTCTGACCTGTCAGTACAGAGCCCAACACGGGGCTCAAACCCACGGACTGTGAGATCATGACCTGAGCCAAAGTCGGTTGCTTAACCGACTAAGCCACCCAGGCGCCCCACTAAGTCATTCTTGAAAACCACATTCTCTTGAGAGCCAAGAGCTAATGTCTTTAAGCACCAAAGTGGGTTTTATTATAGTTTTTCATGAAAAGTCTTCTAAAATATAAGATGCTTTCAAGGCTTCATAAGTATTCTGAAGTTCTGGTTTAAGACAATATACTGAGCACAGGAAATTACCTCCTCTCCCTTCACAAATCTTATTAAAATGATACTAAGGGAATAAATCCACAAAAATAAATGAGAGAAGGGGCAACAATGAGCAGGCAGGAAATCTCAACAAATTTTAGCAGTCGGAGAGCAGATGGAGTCAGGCCTAATAAAGTAGGTGGAAGAAATAAGTGCCAGGAGTACGTATGGAGAGAATCAATTTGTCCTGCAAAATCCAGGGCCTCACCCAGAAATGCCAGGTATGACTCAGGGTGAGACTGGGACAGAGATGAAGATCCCTATCTCTACAGCTGCTCACAGAATACTAGCAACCACACTTTACTCTCCAAATATATACAAAGAAAAAGCTCTATCTCTAAAGAATGAAATGCAGGGGAAGTACTAGGTCAGCTGATATGGACAGGGGTTGTTGCCCCAGGGAAAAGCTTCTGTTTTTGGCATTTAGCAATTCAGTAAGAGTCAGCATCTGACCTACTCTTTCCAAGAGCTCAGTTATTCTGTTCCTGCATTAAATATAAACAGGTTGCCAAAGATCAACAGGCAACTGTGGAAAACCTACATAATGCAAGAAAACTGTCAAGTTTAAAAACAGGGAAAAAAACTCTGAGGGAAAGATATAATTCAAGAAAGAAAGAGCACTTAAAAATACTCTAGTGAGTATCCTCTGACATATTTCAGACAATAATGCATCCATAAAACAGGAACAGGATACTATGAAAAAGGAACAATAAAAGAACAAGATGTCAGGAAACATACAAAGTTCAGCTGAAATACTAGAAGATAAAGATTTCTCCAGAAGTAGAAAGGGAAAGGGTGAATTAGAAAATAAGTGAGAGGGGTGCCGGGGTGGCTCAGCCAGTTAAGTGTCCAACTTTATTTAGCTCAGGTCATGATCTCACGATTAGTGAGTTCAAGCCCCGCATAGGGCTCTGTGCTGACAGCTCAGAGCCTGGAGCCTGCTTCAGATTCTGTGCCTCCCTCTCTCTCTCTCCTCTGCTCTCATGCTCTCTCTTTCAAAAATAAACAAACATTGAAAAATAAAAGAAAATATGTGAGAAAAACAAAGAATTTGAGAGGACAAAATTTATTTAAAAGAGTTCTAAAAAATGCAGAGAAAACAGAATTACAGAACAAGAGATTTTCCCCAAATCTAAGAACAACAAGCTTTCAGACTGAGAGTCTAGTGATTGCTCAACAGAACAGGTTAAAGAAATCCTGAACCCATTATGCTGGAGCTTCAGGACAGCAAAGGTAAATAAAACAAATCCTAAGAGCACCTGGAATCTGCGGAAGGGAAGAGGGTAAGGGGAGAGGTACTGATCACTAGTAAAAAATATTAACTGCACTGGAATCAGACTTCTCCTCAGTATCACTGAATAACAGAAAATAATAAAGCAACACCCTCAAGGTTCTAAGAAAAAAATATTTTCAACCTAGAATTCTGTATCCAAACTAGCATCAAGATGATGAAAAGAAGAGACACTTTCGTTGATGCAGAAATAAAGTTTATCTCCTGTGAACTCTTTCTTGAGAAAATATCTGAGGGTGTTATTCAGCAGAATTTAGAGACAGAGCATCCAGGGAAAAAGCAGATACACAGCAAGAAAGCAGGGAAACAAGGCTGCAGGGGACAGCTATGCAACTGCCCTGGGAAGCAACCAGTCCAGATTAAGTGATATGACAGAAAGCTCCAGAAAGATTTCAGAAATAATAAAGGGGAAGAAGTGGAAATGAAAGAAAACTGTGAAAAAAAAAAAAAAAAAAAAAAAAAAGGCAATTGAGAAAGTTTGGAGGGGGAAAGCTGTGGAAGAATGTAATCTTGGGGCACCTGGGTGGCTCAGTCAGTCAAGTGTCAGACTTCAGCTCAGGTCATGATCTCGCAGTTCGTGAGTTGGAGCCCCGCACTGGACTCTGTGCTGACAGTCAGAGCCTGGAGCCTGCTTTGGATTCTGTGTCTCCCTCACTCTCTGCCCCTTTCCTGCTTGTGCTCGTGCTCTCTCTCTCTCTCTCTCTCTCAATAAAAACATTTAAAAAAATAATCAAAAAAGAATGTAATCATAGTACTATATTATAGTACTGCATCTGCAGTAAAAAGATATTTATATCTTCATAATGTAAATACATTTTTATTTTTTAAAAAAGTCAGAATATATTAAACAATTAAGAATTATGGTTTTAGGGGCACCTGGGTGGCTCAGTAGGTTTAGGGTCTATTGATTTTGGCTCAGGTCTTGATCTCTCAGCTGGAGAGAGATCCCTCCCTACCCAGCTTGAAGTCTGCTTAAGATTCTCTCTCCCTCTCCCTCTACCCCTACCCCCCCCACACGTGTGCATGGCGTGCGCGCTCTCTCAAAAAAAAAAAATTATGGTTCTAGAACAATGTGTAAATGTTCTCAATATTAAATATGTAAAAGTAGAGCTAACAAGTTTGAAACTCTTCTTAGATCTGTAAGAAAAGTCAGGTCACAGAGCAAACCGCTGGCTCCCTAAACTGAAGACTAACAGAAGGCAGATACAAGGAATCACAACTTACTAGAGGTGAAACCCATCAGCATCAACCTCTTTGCGACCAGTGTCAGGGAAGAAAAGACTGAGGTGTAACTGATTAATTGCTATAGGCTCAGGGTGTACAAATCTGAGATAAAAACTTCTGGGGGACCTCGTTAGAGGGAGACCCCATTACACTGTTGAGTTCTACCTCTTGGAGCTCTACCAAGTTCTCACAATGAATATGAGAGAAAAATCCCCTTGTGCTTCTGGCAGAGAGAAGGAAAAAAGGAACCATTTTGTAATCTACTAGGAATCTACTTTTTCTTCTCAACAAAGCTTATCCTCAAGAGAACCTATTTAACCAGAGCCTAACTTGCCCAGGTTTATTAGAGCCTAACTGACCTGGAGGAAGGGAAATACCCAGCTCTAGCCTATTCTATCTACCTTGTCCCATGTAAAGTGGAGATAGGTGGGACTGAGAAGCAGCTGCAAAATTCGCAGGTTTAGTACAAGACCTGAGGCATAGTCTTAAGACTATAGAATGCTACCTCTCTCCCCCCACCTTAATGTATTTACAGTAGTTCATTAACCCAGTACATCATGTCTGGCTATCAAGGAAAAAAAAACAAAAACAAGAAAACAGATCATAAGACATACTGAAAGGCAAAACAAACAAAACCCCCAAAACGCCCACAATCTGAAGACACAGGGCAAGCATTAGAACCAGTCTCAGATATGGCAGAGATGCTGGGATTATTAGATCAGGAATTTAAAGCAACTATGATTAATATGAGAAGGGCTCTAATGGATAAAGAAGACAGCATGCAAGAACAGATAGGCAGTGTAAGTAAAGAGATTGAAATTCTATGGGAAAAAAAACAAAAAAAATGCTATGTAAAAGAAGTGAAGGAGGAGTCTTTGATGGGCTTTATTACTAGACTGGACACAGATGAGGAAAGAATCCTCAAGGCTTGAGGATATCCCAATAGAAACTTACAAAACTGAAATGCAACAAGGAAAAGAAAACTGAAAAAAAAAAATTCAAGAACTGTGGGACAACTAAGAAGGTAAAACAACTGTGTAATAAGAAGACAAGAGGAGAAGAATGAACAGAAGTAGTATCTGAAAAATATTGAGTGAGAATTTCCCCAATTTCATAATGCTAGACACTAAACCACAGATTCAGGAAGCTAAGAGAATACCAAGCAGGGTAAGTGCCCCAAAAAAGTAGACCTAAGCCCTTTAAAAAAAATTACTCCAGAGGCACCTGGGTAGCTCAATCAGTTAAGTGTCCGACTCTTGGTTCTGACTCTGGTCAGTCATGATCTCACAGTTAGAGAGTTCGAGCCCAGTTCTGGCTCCGCTCAGGGGCGCCTGCTTGGGATTCTTTCTCTCTCTGCCCCTCCCCTATCGCTCTCTCTCTCAAAAATAAACAAACTTAAGAAGAAATGAACTCTACAGGCACCTGGGTGGTTCACTTGGTTAAGCGTTGGACTCTTTATTTAGGCTCAGTCATGGTCTCACGGTTTGTGAGTTCAAGCCCTCATTGGGCTCTATGCTGACAGTGCAGACCCTGCTTGGCTTTCTGTCTCCCTTCTCTCTGTGCCTCTCTCCTGCTTGCTCTTTCTCTCTCTCTCTCTCTCTCTCTCAAAAATAATAAAAATAAACCTAAAATTAATTAATTAACTAAATGTAAACCTAAATGTAAAACACAAAACTATAAAACTTCTAGAAGATAACATAAGAGGAAAACCTGATGACTTTTTATATACAACACCAATGTCATGATCCATGAAAGAAATAATTAATAAGCTGGACATCTGCTCTTCAAAAGATAAGGTCAAGAGAATGAGAAGATAAGCCACAGACCAGGAGAATATATTTGCAAAAGATTTATCTAATAAAGGATTGTTATCCAAATATACAAAGAACGCTTAAAACTCAACAGTTAGCAAACTAAAAACCTGATTAAAAGATGGACCTAAGACCTTAAGAGACACCTCACCAAAGAAGACACACAGAAGGATGGGGCGCCTGGGTGGCTTAGTCGGTTAAGCGTCCGACTTTCGCTTAGGTCATGATCTCGCGGTTCGTGGGTTCGAGCCCCGCGTCGGGCTCTGTGCTGACTGCCAGCTCAGAGCCTGGAGCCTGTTTCAGTCTGACTCCCTCTCTCTCTGACCCTCCCTTGCTCACGCTGTCTCTCTCTCTCTCCCCTAGAAATAAATAAAAATATTAAAAAAAAAAAAAGACGACACACAGAAGGAAAATAAGCATATGAAAACATGCTCTACGTCATATGCCATCAAAGAAATACAAATGAGGACAATGCGACACTGCTACAAATCTATTAAACTGGCCAAAGTCAGGAACACTGACAATACCACATGCTGGTGAGTCTAGGGAGCAACAGGAGCTCTCATTCCGGAGGGAATACAAAATGTTACAGAAGCAATTTCTTACACTAAATGTACTCTTGCCATACCCATCCCACACAGCAATCACTCTCCTAAAGAAGCTGAAAACTCATGTCCACACCAAAACCTGCACACAGATATTTATAGCAGCTTTATTCGTAATTACCCAAACTTGGAAGTAACCAAAATATCCTTCAGTGATTGAATGGATAAAGCATGGGACATCCAGATAACGGAATGTTATGAAATGAACTATGAAGCCATGAAAAGACATGGAGGAATCTTACACATATAATACTAAGTGAAAGAATCCGAAAAGACTACATTATGTATGATTCAACTAAGTGGCATTCTAGAAAAGGCAAAACTATGGAGACAGTAAAAAGATCAGTAATTGCCAGGGATTGAAGTGGGGGGGTGGGGATTAAACACTGAAACATTTAGGGTTCTTACAGCAATGAAAATACTCTGACTGTATGCTACCATAATAAGGCGTACATGTCATTCATTATACATTTGTCCAAGACCACAGAATGTATAAGGCCAAGAGTGAATCCTAGTGTAAACTGTGACCTTTGGGTGATTATGAGGTCAGTGAAGGTTTATCAGTTGTCACAAATTTACCACTCTGGTGAGGGAATAGCGATAATGGTGGGGGCTGTGCCTGTGTGGGGGCAGATGGTATATGGAAAATACACCTTCAGCTCAATTTTGCTGTGAATGTTAAATTACTCGATAAAATAAGGTCTGTTTTTGTTTTTTAAAAAAAGGCATGGACTCATATTCTCAACTGAAAACAAGAATTAATAGGACAAGAAGCAAAGTTTGAAGCTAAATTTAACAAAATTTTGGCAAAGAACAGAAATAACTTAAATGAAATCCTCACTGTATAACAAGGTAACGTCTAAAATTGATAAACCAAAATAAAGTGGGAATTTGTAAAAAGAATATGGAAATAATCATCAAATAGTTTAATACGTTCAAAGTGGTTTCTATAGGAAACAATATGAAGTATAAGAAAGGGGAAAGAGGAGAGGAAACTTGTTTTTATAAAGCCCTTACAGCCCCTGATTTTTTCATCACGTGCAGATTATTTTGATGAAAACCAAAAGCATATAGTTTTAAAAGATCAAGTTAATAGACTCATTATTTTTGACAACATAGATTTTAGAAACAAATTAGTATACTGTCCTATATTGCAGTTACTTATTTAAAGCTAAGAAAAAGTGGAATGCTTTTCTCCACTTCTCCACCTAATGGACTAACACTACTAACTGGGTTTTTGTTTTGCTCTGTTCTTTTTAATGATTTGTGACTTTCTCCTCGTTGCCAAGCTCTTACTTTGGCTCTGTCAGTCTTTCCAGTTGCTGGCCTCCTGCCTTGCACTCCATGGCTTAGAAATAGAACCAAGCTTTTAAAACCATATAAAACAAGAATAAATAGTTCTTTAATGGTTATAACTAAAAGCTTGCCAAAGAGCAAAGTATTCGAGTATTATATTTTACTTCTGGATATACAAATATAGTGGTGGTGGTAGGTGTGTTGGTTAAGGGGCGAGGTTAACATTTATTGAGAACACATAATGCTAAGCACAATCCTAATTACTCAAAGTGTTCCCTTCTAATCCTAAAAACAACGGGGCAGAATTGGTATCATTATAATTTTACAGAGCAAGAAAGAGAATCAGACTGGCCAAGTAACTAAGGCCAGAGGACCCGAAGGGCAGAGCTATAATTCAAAGTTATGCCTGTAATCTTCTACCAAGACACGCTGTCCGTTGTCGTTTCCCCAAGATAACGTTGGCTTCCTCAGGGCAAGTACCCTCACTAACTCCTAAAGCATGTCTTCTAGTCCAGATGCCTTGTACATAGTGACAACGGAAGGGGAGTTTACATGTGTAATCCTAGGCTCGGAACATGAGGTCCAGGAATGCTAACAACAATAAAGGTGTAGAGAAGCTATTTCTTACTTGAAATAAGAAAAGATCAAAGTAGATGTCAAATTACACATATAAACCTAAATCCATGAGAGGAATTTCAAAATATATGAATACAGAAAAAAGAGAATGAGGAATACATTGTAACTACACATAGTATGGAGAAGCATCTGCGTATATTCTCTCCAAGATGAAATTTTATGGGTGTTTAATAAGACTGACTCTTGAACACCACAGGAATTAGGAGAGCCAAACCCCCATGCAATCTAAAATAAACTTATAACTTTTGACTTCCTAAAAACTTAATAATCTACTCTTGACCAGAAGCCTTACCAGTAACAAAATCAATTAATACATATTTTGTATATTATATGTATTATACTCTGCATTTTTACAATAACTTGAGAAAGGCAAATGTTCTTAAGAAAATCATAAGTAAAATAGAATACATTTAGAGTACTGTACCTATATTTATTAAAAAAAAATCTGTAAGTGAACCCACCCTATTCAAATCCATATTGTTCAAGGGTCAACTGTATAATAAAATAGAAAATAAAATCTTCCCTTTATAGTTATTATCAGGTTAAAAATAAGGTGACTCATTGTTTTTAAAATGAAAGGTTAAGTGGGACTGCATCAGCGGCAAAGCAGACTGTGTTTGCTGGCTTCAAGCAAACAGCTTAGTCTACATACATGCACTACCTATATCTGGCTACCCAAACCAGTGTGTTTTTATTGCTCCACTAACTTGTTAGACTAGTCTCTACACCATTCTGACTCATTAGCTTTACTAACATGGGAATATCTGTAATGAAGATTCACATTTACTAGAGAATCAGAAGAAAGTAGAGAACAATTATACTCAGTACCTATGATTAGAAAGGCTATTTACTTGTTATCATACTTAATGATCAGAAGAACCCTCTAATGTTGGCTACCAGTATCCCCAGTTAAAAGGAAAGGAAGACAAGAATAATAAGGGGCAAGGCCAGAATTCAAAGTCTTATTTTTTGTTAATTTTTTAAATTTTTTATTTAAAAAATTTTGTATTGTTTATTTTATTTTTGAGAAAGAGAGAGAGTGAGAGAGAGCAAGCATGAGTAGGAGAGGGACAGAGAGAGGGGGAGACATTGAATCTGAAGCAGGCTCCAGGTTGTGAGCTGTCAGGACAGAGCTCTATGTGGGGCTTTAACTCACTAACCGCGAGATCATGACCTGAGCCAAAGTTGGATGCTTACCTGACTGAGCCACCCAGACACCCCTTTTAACAAGTTTTTTAAAAGTTTATTTATTTTGAGAGAGAAAGAGAGAGAAAAGAGAGCTAACATGTACAAAAGCAAGCAGGGGAAGGGACAGAGAGAGGGAGAGAGAGAGAATCCCAAGCAGGCTCTGCACTGCCCACAGAGCCAGATGGAGGGCTCAATCTCAGGCCCTGAGATCTTGGACCTGAGCTGCAATCAAGAGTCAGACGCTCACCTGACTGAGATATGCAGGCACCCCAGGATTCAAAGACTTGCTGGTCTTAAGCTACAGTCCCAGCTGTCTCCAAGGCACAGCTAAGCAGAACTCTTAATACTGGCGTGCTCATGGAACAGTACAGTAGTTCCAAAATATATTCCAAAGAACATCAGTCAAGCTAAAGACTCTGTAGTTAAAGAAGGTGAGATATTTTACAGCCCCCTTGGAGAATGCACACTGCATTTTTAAACCATGAGACACTAAAAATATCCTATAGTCTAGAAATAAACCCTCTTTTGGCTTCGGTTCAACGAAAATGCTTCAGAGCTAGTAGTCCATAGATCAGATGCTTGGTATAAAGCACTTTGGGAATCAATGCTGTAGATCTCAGAGAAGTTATGTTCACATATTTTGATCTCAAAATCCCTTATACATGCTTTAAAGAATTATTGAGAAAAAAATGTTTTGATAAACAGTTATTGGGGCACCTGGGTGGCTCAGTCGGTTGAGTGTCTGACTTCGGCTCAGGTCATGATCTCATGGCTCGTGGGTTTGAGCCCCACATCAGGCTCTGTGCTGACAGCTAGCTCAGAGCCTGGAGCCTGCTTCGGATTCTGTGTCTCCCTCTCTCTCTGACCCTCCCTGCTCACACTGCCTCTCTCTCAGAAATAAATAAAAACATTAAAAAACAGTTATTGAAGACTCCCCCAAAGTTTGTGGGTTGTATTTATTGATGTTTACCATATTAGAATTTCATGCTTTAAAAAATTACTGAGAAAAAAAGTTTCAATAAACAGTTATTGAGGACTCCCCCAAAGCTTTTGTGGGTTATTTATTGATTTTACCATATAAGAATTTAAACTGGGAAATTTGAGAATATGTATCTATAAATTCATTTAAAAATAAGAACAATCCCATTACCTGTAACATAAAATTTTATGAAAATAACTTATTTCCCAAAATTAAAGAAAAAAAAAAGAAAACAGTATGGGGGCACCTGGCTGGCTCAGTCAATAGAGCATGTGACTCATGATCCTTGGGTCATGAGTTCAAGCCCCACAGTGGGCACACATTAAAAAACCAAAACAAAAACAGAACTGAGTGAAAAGAGTACACTGTTTTTTATATAAGCAAACTTTCCTTAATATAAGATTCTCATATCTACTTCATATTTGATTTATTGAAATATGATGCTTTATTTCAACTATAAGAGAACACTCACTTCATGAGGATTTGTATTGGAAAACAGAGGCTGATTTATATAGCCTTTTCAGATAATTTTGACTTAATGTTTTGATACTATACCAAAACTCAACAAATGGTAATTGCTTAAAGTTTAGTTGCAATATGGAATCCAAAGCCTTATCAATAAACCTTTTTACATATCCTACATTTAAACTGCATTGGCATCCCTATCAAAACACCACCAGCATTTTTCACAAAGCTAGAACAAATAATCAATCCTAAAATATGTATAGAACCACAGAAGACCCTGACTAGCCACAGCAATCCTGAAAAAGAAGAGCAAAGCTGGAAGCATCACAGTTCTAGACCTGGCACTGTACTACAAAACTGTAAAACTGTCATCATCAAGACAGTATGGTCCTGGCACAAAAAAAGACACACAGGTTAATGGAACAGAATAGAAAACCCAGAAATGGACCCGCAACTATATGGACAACTAATCTGTGATAAAGCAGGAAAGAATATCCGGGGATGAAAAAGTCTCTTCAGCAAATGGTGTTGGGAAAACCGGATAGCAACAAGAATGAACCTGGACCACTTTCTTATACCATACACAAAAGTATATTTAAAACTGCTGAAAGACCTAAATGAGGTGAGACAGGAAACCATCAAGATCCTACAGGAGAACACAGGCAGCAAGCTCTCTGACCTGGGCTGTAGCAATTTACTGGACACGTTGCTGGAGGCAAGGGAGACAGAGCAAAAATGAATGACTGGGACTTCATCAAGATAAAAAGCTTCTGCACAGCAGAAGAAATAATCAAGAAAACTAAAAGACAGTCTACAGAATGGGAGAAGATATTTGCAAATGACATATGGCATAAAGGGTTAGTATCCAAAATCTGTAAAGAACTTATCAAACTCAACACCCAAAAAACAAATAATACAGTTAAGAAATAGGCAGAAGACAGACATTTTTCCAAAGAAGACCTCCAGACGGCTAACAGGCACATGAAAAGGTGCTCAACATCACATCATCAGCGAAATACAATCAAACCCACCCTGGTGAGATACCACCACCTCACACTTGTCAGAATGGCTACAATTGACAACACAAAAAACAACAAACGTTGGCGAGGATGTGGAGAAAGGGGGACACTTTTGCACTGTTGGTGGGAATGGAAACTGGTGCAGTCACTCTGGAAAACGGTATGGAAATTCCTCAAAAAATTAAAAATAGAACTACCTTACGATCCAGCACTACTACATATTTATGCAAAGGAGACAAAACCAGATTCAAAGGGGTGCATGCACCCCTATTTTTATCGCAGCCTTATCAACAATGGCTAAACTATGGAAAGAGCCCAAGTGTCCATCAACTGATGAATGGATAAAGATGTGGTACATACATACAATGGACTATTACCCGGCCATCCAAAAGCTGAAACTTTGCCATTTCCAATGACACGGACAGAGCTAAAATGTATTATGCTAAGCAAAATAAGTCATTCAGAGAAAGATAAATATCCTATTATTTCACTCACAGGGAAATTTAAGGAACAAAACAGATGAACATATGGGAACGGGGAAAAGAGAGGGAGGGAAGCCACCATAAGAGACTCTTAACTATAGAGAACAAACTGAGAGTTGATGGAGGGAGGTGGGGGAGGTGTGTGTGGGCTAAATGGGTGATGGGCATTAAGGAGGGCACTTGTTATGATCAGCACTGGGTGTTACATGTAAGTGATGAATCACTAAATTCTACTCTTAAAACCAGTATTACACTATATACTACCTGGTTAGAATTTAAATAAAATTTGGAAAAAAATAAAATGCATTGGTGTACCTGGTACAGTGCATCCTGCATTGGTCATTTGTGAACTATTAGTTTACTGAATTATGCAGACCTTCCAAATATTGACACATTTCATTTATAAAATATTTTAAAAATCACATTTGTTAATATCCCTACTGATTTCATCAGAAAAGTCATGAAATAGGAAGCAGTCACGCACATGGTTGCAGACCTAAGTTTTTCAAAATTCTAATTTTTTCCAGAAAGCTTGAATTTTATCATTAGTAGTAAGAAGCACCAGTTGTTTTATTAGGCACACTTTCTTCACTTTCAAGAAAATATCTGCCCAATATCCAACCTAGCTGTTTCTCCAAGAAAAATGGTATTGCATGGAAAAATAGTACAGCTCACAACTCAAATAAAGCACTTTTCCTTAAGACTATCCTCATACTTTAGTATACAGCAGTGCTTTATGCATACTTAACATTTCATTACACGACATACTAAAAGACATATACTTAAGCATTAAGATTTAATAAAATAAATTTTTTTCTATACCTAGAACATTCTTAAGTGAACTGACTTCTCTACTGTACAGCCGGAAAGAACACAATAGTAGTAAAGTTTGGTAATTACACTGATTTGTGCTAAGGAACCGGCAGTTTCATCTATCACTACTTTTGCCCTATCAACACAAATATCAACATGGGGAGGGGGAAGCACACATCATCTTACTGTTCATATAAAAATAATTACAAAAAAAAAAAAAAAAAAGGCTTCACACGCAATGCAGAGCCCAACGCAGGGCTTGAACTCACCACTCTGAGATCCAGACTGGAGCTGAGATAAAGCTGGACGTTTAACCAACTGAGCCACCCAGATGCCCCAACATAAAAATAATTTGCCCTCACATCAGGGATTTACAGAAAGGTACACTGTGTTCTTCTACAGAGTGAGAACAGAGAACAGTGCCAGTAGGACCTCTTGCTTTGATGCCAATGCTCTCTACTCCCTGCCCTAGAACAGCCATTGAAAACACACCGTCAACAGGTGCAAACAAGTAGCATCCACCAGTGACACTGGCCAGGTAGGGGATGCGATGCGCTGAGGAGAGCAGATCTGAAGGAAACAACGGCCACAAAGCGCTAGCTAACTGCTGCTAGAGAGAAGAGCTGCCAAGTGATGCCATCTTTTTTTCTAAAGCTGGAAATCTGGAGTTTTGCTATGACATGTTCTCAATTTTAAATGCTAATGTGGACTCAAAATAATTTTTAAGACATACGCTGGCTGGTGAACCATCCACCTACATGTGCTGTACCAAAGGGTGTTCTACAGTTAATAGCAGAGATACAGCATGGGGCGCCCGGGTGGCTCCATCGGTTAAGCTCAGGTCAGGTCGTGATCTCGTGGTTTGTGGGCTCAAGCCCCGCCCCTGTCAGGCTCTGCGCGATGGCACAGAGCCTGCTTGGGACCCATCTCCCTCTCCCTCTGTCCCTCTCCTGCTAGCACGTGCTCTCTCTCAAAAAATAAGTAAAGGGAAGGGGAAGGGGAAGGGGAAGGGGAGGGGAGGGGGAGGGGAGGGGAGGCGAGGCGAGGCAAGGCAAGGCAAGGCAAGGCAAGGGAAGGGAAGGAAAATAGCATAAAATCAATGCCAAACCTGCAATTGTCCTTTCAGGTCCCCTAGCAAGTAGGGTAGGGAAAAAGTGAGACCAAATTTCAGGAACGATAATCATTTACATAGGCATTATTACATATTAACCTGTCCTGCTTAGATAATGGTCCTAGAGTGTTTCAGGCTATCTAAGATTCTTTTTTTTTTTTTTTTTAATTTCTAGGAGAGAGAGAGAGAGAGAGACAGCATAAGCAGGGGAGGGTCAGAGAAAGAGGGAGTCACAGACTGAAACAGGCTCCAGGCTCTGAGCTGGCAGTCAGCACAGAGCCCGACGCGGGGCTCGAACCCACGAACCACGAGATCATGACCCAAGCGAAAGTTGGACGCTTAGCCGACTAAGCCACCCAGGCGCCCCAGGCTATCTAAGATTCTGTATGCAGACACACACACACACAATATGAATATATATATATACACACACACACACATATTCTCAGGCCATTAATGAATCATTATATAATGGTTTTATATAAGATCTTGTTACCTGGCAAAGTGACTCAAGGTATTGAGACAACTGAAGAGTAACCAAGGAAAATTAATGCTAAGAAAATGTGTTACCTCACCCTTCACTGGTCTGTCAGTACAATCCTTACACACTGATTCGCACAGTATAAATAATACAAGAATTCTGAAACACCTCTTCCTCTTTTCCTTCTGCATATCAAGACTGCTCCTGCTTCAGGGAGCTTGCCCTTACTCTCCCCTCTGTATGCTTTCCCCTCAAATCTTTGCTTGGCTGGCTTCTTCTGCTAGACAGGTCTTAGCTCAAGCGTCATAATCTCAGAGACCTTTCTAGAGCACCCTACTGTTTACAAATTTATTGTCAACATCTTCCACAAGAATGAGACTCCAGAGAACAGTGGATGAACTCCATTTGCACAAGTATCAATGTTTGTTGGCTGAGAGAATAAATGAAAGAAATATTTTTTTAATATTTATTTATTTTTTGAGACAGAGAAAGACATAGTCTGAGTAGGGGAGGGGCAGAGAGAGAGAGGGAGACACAGAATCCAAAGCAGGTTCCAGGCTCTGAGCTGTCAGCACAGCGTCCGACATGAAGCTTGAACCCACAGACCGTTGAGATCATGACCTGAGCCAAAGTTGGACGCTCAACTGACTGAACCACCCAGGCTCCCAAAAGAAATATTTTTTAATCAACTTTGCTGCAGTCGCTATCCACTTCTATATACAGGCTACCAAATCAACAATCCTAATATACAGCTCTAAATACTATTTATTATATTTAAAAGAACAAACTTCTAAGTCTATTTTTCAAGATTCTCCATATTATAGTCCCAAAATTCTTTCCTGAGTCTGGCTTCGGTCAATCTAGACTGGACTATCCTATCTTCATACCTTTGGTTTTCTCTCAGCAGATCACCTATGTCTGCCTATTAAAATTATACTCCTTCCTTCACAAACACCTTAAGAGCCTCCTCCTTCCTGTAACATTTTTTATCCAGGAACCTCCATGATCAAATGACTTTTTCTTTGTACTTGTACTCCAGCTTCTACCATTTGAATTACTTGAATTATCTGTGTAAGTATGTTAACCAACCACATACTTCTGAATACCCCCCTCCTTCCACTAAGCTCCTTGGGGGCAGAGACTATCACTTAGTCATACCAGAACCAACGCAAGACCTGGCGCTGTACTGTGAACATGGCAGGCACTTAGTGCATAAGGGAAGCGCTCCCTCATGGTGCCCAAACCCGCCTGATTTACCATATTCATTCTATTAGTCTTCATTTGAATTAATATTTCTTTTTTCTTTTCCTTTTCTTTATTTTTTCTTTATCTGGCATAAGAATTAAATCTTTCTTACTTGGGGACTCCTTGGGTGGCTCAGTCAGTTAAGTGTCTGGCTTTGGCTCAGGTCATGATCCCAGGGTTTGTGAGCTCACACCCCACATTGGGCTCTCTGCTGTCAGTGCACAGCCCACTTTGGATCCTCTGTCTCTGCTCCTCCCTCTCCCCCTCCATCTCTCTCTCTACCCCCTGCAAAAATAAATAAACATAAAAAAAATCTTTCTTACTTGGAAAGATCATTTTTACCATTTCCTTAAAAGTTAAATATTTTCTAATACTAAACACTGGTTGATTTGTCCAAAGTAATTTAGATTACACACAATCCTCGCACACTGCACATCACCTTCACCACTGCAATACATCGTGGCAAGCAGAAAAGGTTAAAGTCAATGGCAAAGACAGGGGCAAACATCAAACCCCATTTGCTGCATTAAGACTTAATTTCCTTTCAAACACTGCTGTCCACACAGAGGATGTTTAGTTTGTTTACAAAGTATGTAGACACACTAATCTCTAGTATTTTCCTTTGCTATAAAAGCAATTTAAATATGCTACCAGTCCACCTAACAGGTGGGTAACTCATATCCATTACTACACTCAGGAAGCATGTTTGCATTCCTAAATGACTTTAGCTATCACTTTGTGGCCAGCTCCACTGCCAATGCCCTAGTAAACACAGATCTAAGTGACATAGAACCTCACCAACCTTTTCGAGATACTCCGAAGTTGTACTTGTGCAAATATCTCATCTCACTTTTGCCACATCACTTCTGTATCCCAAACTCTTAGTGCTTATTGCTCTGCTTATGCAATTCCAACAATCTTTGATTTCAAACTTGCAGTCCAAGATCACAAGGCTTCTTTGCCTTCTCCTGCTATGACTTTATCTTAACACTTCCATAAATGAATAGGCATTCTCTTGATTTTTTTCTCTTTCACTTGTACCTTCATGCATAACTTCCATTTCATATTTCAGCCATGTTTCTATCCTCTTAAGGATGAGTTTTCCACATCCTTCCCCAACAGTACGTCCTTAGGTAAAATAAAAAACTGTTTATATATTGTTGTGTTGACAATGGCACACATTATTTTACAGACCATCTCAAAAATACGAAATGTATAAAATTTGTCACAACTGCTGCAACTACATAGCAATATCAGTCTTTCCTCGAGCCCTTATTATATATCAGGCACTGAAATATCAGGGAAGTAATGGATAAGTATTATTCCCCTTTCTACATTTGCAAAAGGTCTATTTTTCAATACAAAGAAAAACTACAAATATCTCCTATAACCATTCAATAGAAAAAGTATAAATATATTATTTGCTTTTCTACTCACTAATATTACCATAGAAATTTATCAAAAGAACACACTGTAACAATACAGATTATTGCTATAGGGCCAAGAAGCTTATTAATATTCAGAACGCAGATTTTATTCTACTTGCTAAAGAAAGGAACCGTAAAGAATGTGTTGAGTTAAATAAATGGTCAACACAAAAGAGGACTGAGGTAGATTTTTAAATTGTATGGAATTTCTTAACTTGAACTTCTGGATAGTATAGGTAAAGAGATCCATCCCTTTTAGCAATATCTGACTCCTAATTTTTTAACTACAAATTTTACTTGCTATGGGCCATACGACCTCCTGTTAACAGTTCACTATGATTAGAGTAGTACATATAGACCAATAAATATTTTACAGCTTATAATAGCATCAGAGTCATTAGTTATCTAAACAAATAAAACACTTCTGATAGCCTTAAACACAAAGACCCTGATGTGTAAACTAGGATGACTGCCTACAAAGTTCGTTGGTAGTTCAAGTCCCAAATTCCCAATTAAAATAATGAGTTTTTGTATCTTCTACATTAACCAATAAATATAGACTTTAAAAAATAAACTTAAATACAGAGCAAAGTTAAGAAGAAAAACAACAAAAAAATGCAAAAGTGGTTTGAAAAAATCCCACAAACCATCTCAAACTTAAGCTTACAACAGTCATGTGTGCCTCTATAAAATATCACCGGGGCATGAGGCTAGTCTAGTGAAATAAATCCAGACAGTAAATTATACTTAGAGTGACCATAAAATGTACATCCAACCTAGGACATTTGCAAGAATGAAAGGGGATACTACTTATAACTGGACAAGAGGTATAAGCCAGCTTGTCACAAGCAAACCCAGACTTATAACTGCCCTTCTAAAACACCTTTAAAGATAAAGCATCCTAGTTAACCAGTAAGATTCCTAAGGTGACAAAGCCAACACTTAACACCTGTTTCCTCACTTAAATACGCCATCTTAAATATTAAAAAAATTTTTGTTAATATTTATTTTTGAGAGAGAGACAAAGTGCGAGCAGGGGTTGGGGGGGAGACCCACAGTCTGAAGCAGGATCCAGGCTCTGAGCTGTCAGCACAGGGCCCGACGTGAGACTCAAACTCATGGACCATGTGATTATGACCTGAGCCAAAGTCGGATGCTCAACCGACTGAGCCACACAGGCGCCCCAATATTTATTTTTGATTAAGGAATAATATCTTTTAGGAACTGTTACTAGTAATCAAACCCTTCTTTTTTTACATGGAGGCCTAACAGACTATTCTGAAACCACAGTAACTCCTGATTTATCAAATTTTTTAAAAAATAATAAAAGTCAAACATTTGAACACTACAGACCAGATGTCAGTCTAAGCACTTTACAAATCAGCTCATTCAGGAGCTTTTATTCCTGAAAGACAGGGTCTTTCATCCTATTTCACACATGGGAAAACTAAAGGACAGAGAGGTTGAATTAAGTGGGGAAGCTGGGGGCCCCACAGAATGTCCTTACCTACCCACTCTGTCACTACTATTGCTCCTTTCCTGGGGGCAGGTGGGGGCGTGAGTCTTCCTAAACATACAGAATACAGTGGCGCTCTAAAGTGTCTGCAGTCCGTGAGCAGAGTCCAAATGAACAGGGCTAAGCACCTGTGGTATACATTCTTCCTTACCAGTGGTCAGGCATCAGCAAACATGGGCCTGGGAACTTTCTGTTACTTGTGATAAAGAGAAAGAGTCTGTTCACTCAGGACAGTGCCCTAAACTGTTCCATGGGCTATTGCAGGTTATTACGGGATAAGGATAACAATAATGATGAGGATTATGATAAGCTCACGTTAATAGTGTACATTCAATGTGTCGCGTACTGATCCAAGCTCAGGAAAACATTAACCAATATAATCATCCAAACGACTTATGAAGCAGGCACAGTTTTACAGATGAGGAAACTGACACACAGCAAATTAACAGAACTTGGATAGAAACCCATTCTCTTCACCATTACAGTATTTTATAAGGGATCATGTCTGCCCAGTGGTAAATTCACATAATAAGGTGAATTATACCAGAGCTTTACTATGTTATGTTATATCATAAAAACAAGAATCTTTGAGTTTTGGTGGGTAAGCCAAAAAATCAAGTTTTGATAAATACTTGTCATGTGAATATAGGTAAGTTACACAAGATATCTCAACTTTCCTCCAAAACAAAAGAAAGGTTTGGATTCTACCTCTAAGATCCATTCTAGTGGAAATATTATTTCTCTGAATGCAAATTTCATATCAAATCTATAATTACAACACAAAGTACCCTCTGAAAACATCTAATTTTTAAAAATCGATTTCTACCAAAGTACCAAATAGATTACTAGCTACGTAACACCTTTTAAAAATGACACGGATGTATATTTAAATATAAGTTGTTATGAAAAGCAAAAATGTAAGGAGTTAAATTCACTGTTTGAATTGGGGATTTAAGTGGAAATAATTACGTGACTTGCTAAAACCCTGTCCTGTAAATCTAGCTCTAAAAGAACAATATGTGGTGTGCAATTCAAGCATCAGTAGTTTTGTGAATGAGTGCTTTATCATATTTTCATACTAAATATTTGATTATGAAAACTTTCTACACTCTGATTTTATTTTGTCTTAGGGTCAATTTTCCCCTGTATCAGAAGAGTACCAATTAAATTACTGAAGGAATATAGGGAGATGATTTGGCTTTCCATATTTGTTTTACAACCAAAATCTTAGGTACCTAACTAATCCATGGAATAAAAAATGGGACTTGTCCTAAAACCAGTATATTTTACAAAATAGATAAATACTGAAGAACAAGAATATGAGCAAATATAACCATGGAACTAGTACAAACCCATGGCACCACCTTAAAGAAATGCTAATAAATTATATATATCAGTATCAAATTTTCTGTGGCATTTTACTTAATTAGAAAATGCTGTAACATACAAAAACTCATAATGACTCAACGTCAGTCCCCTCAATTCTCTGGAGTTTATTAAATCTTCTGTTGAGTTTAACTGCACACTATAATAATTTTAGGGTACAGGTAGCTCAGACTAGTTTTGCTGAAGACCCCCTTATTCTCCCTTGCCAGTTTACCATGATCTCAGTTCAACAATGCTTTATACTCACCAGGCGTTTAGTAAACATATACAAGTTCAGAAAACACCTTCCATCCTCACATCAGAATAAGAACAAAGAAAAAAATTCTTAGGATTTTCCGAGAAGCTACATCTTTTCTAAGGAAATATTAACAGTGGTAGCTAATGGCTGTACAGCACTGCTCCAAGTACCAGGCACTATTCTAGGCATTTCTGAATTAATTTAGCCCTCAAAACAATCCTATAAGGCAAGTGCTACACTATTTCCAAAATGTAGATGAAAAAACTAATGTCCAGAGAAAGTGAGGCCCACATTAGTTAAGTACTTGCTTCAGGGTAAGAAATCCTATTAAACTGTGTCTTTAAAATTCTATCAAAGATTTTCAGTTGACTAAATAAGGAAATAAATAATAAACAAAACTGATAATAATAAAAAGCTACTATTTATCCAGGTTGAGGTTTGTCAAACAACCTCAAAAAACTCTAAAAAGAAGGCATTGCTGGGGCGCCTGGGTAGCTCAGTCAGTTAAGCATCTGACTCTGGCTCAGGCCATGACCTCCCAGTTTGTGGGTTTCAGCCCTTGTTGGGCTCTCTGCTGCTTGGAGTGGAGCCCGCTGCAGACCCCTTGTCCCCCACTCTGCCCCCTACCCCACCTGCACGCTCTCTCTCTCCCTGTCTCAAAAATAAACATTAAAAGGGGGGGGGGTATTGGTATATTTATTTTACAAATCAAAACAGGCAAAGAGAAAGTTTTTGCCCAAGCTTACAGACTCAAAATCAGCAGGGCCAAAATATGAACCTAGCTTTATGAAACTCTAAAGTCTGGCTTTTTCCATTATGCCACCATTTCTCAAACTTGAGACATCTGCACACCACCTTCACAAATTCTGCCATGTCCACGGGCCACTTGTGCTGTTCTGTTCCTAAACAGGTCTTCTTTACATCATAACATTTAAGTTAATACATTTATTTTAAAAAGAACTTGTATCATAATAGAAATAAAAAATAAGTATCACTTGAAATAAATAGAAGATAACAAAAGCAATAATAAGTTCAAGGAAAACCAAACTGCTATTTAATTTCAGCTCAATACTGTTATCTGCAAAATATGCTCGTGGCTACATCAAGGCCTACCTGTTCTTTACTAAGACAATAACATGTGTTCGGAAGGTGTTAAAAACTTACTAGTACCAAACTGCAATTTCTCCTTTATCAATTTTGTAAAACAACTGAACAGCTTTCTTACTGTGCGTTTTCACACCCTGCTGAGTACATAGCCCACACTTCCGGAAACAAATCCTAAGGCTCTTCTACTGCCTCCCTTAATTCAAGTGTGCAGCCACACCTACAGTCTTTCCCCACTCACATTTTGGAGAATGCTCAAAAACAAAAAGGAGGCAGACTGGTTACTGTAATTAGTAGCACGGCAGGAACACCTCATCAGAATGTCCTCTAAAGTACTGCACACAGTGGTCAGAGTACACAGTGGGCCGTGGGCAGCACAGAAAAGTCCCAGCACACATCCCTTCTTCTCAAGGAACTTCTAACCTAGTTGTGAGCATAACACAGAACTGAAAAAGATAAGCCATTATAGAAGGCTGTCATTTTACACATCAGAATGGCTGGGTGTCTTGGACATAAAGTTTTGTCATCAGATGGAACTAGATTCAAATCCTAGCTCATGTTGAGCATGTAGCCTCTGGAGCCGCAGGTGTCTCGTCTATAAAACAGAAATAATGCCTCTTTAAAAGTGATCATATGTCAAACAGCTCAATGGTGGCCCATAACAGATGCTACATACTTAGGACTTGATGCTGTAACAATCACAGGGACTACTATGGGTTGAAAATATTTATTAAGGAAGAAGAAGGAAAAACAACAACAACAACAACAAGCAAGCCTGATCTGGACCTTAAAGAACGGACAGTTTTTTGGGAAATCTATACAAGATGGGCATTCTAATGGGGGTGGGAGGTAACAGGTCAAAGCAAAGATTATAGTGGTGACTATGCAGCCAACTGGACCTAGCTCAATGGTGAGGGCTCTGAATACGACTAAATTTACTGAGCATTTGTGAAGAGTATCCCGTAAGATCTTAGAAATTCACTTATCTATTCTTTAACAATTACAGAAAATCTAGTTTAAATTCAGGAGGCTACAGCAGTAGGTTAGCAACAAGGTAGTAAGAGCTCAGGTGGGTAACGCAAAAGATAGAGAAGAATGATTAGCTGGTATCTTTCAAAGAAAGAAAATCTGAAGGATCTCACAGGTTGGACATTAGGAAAGGAGGAGTCAAACCTAATTCTGAGCAAGAAAGACACACTAGGAAGACTGGATGCTAAAGACATATAATAACAGAATAATTTAGGATCACGTGAGCAAAAAAAAAAAAAAAAAAGAGAGAGCGAGTAACACAATATCCACCAAAAAGTCATTCAGTGTCAATTGCAAGGGAAATAGTAAAACAGGGTAAGACCCTAAGAATCTGGTTACTAGCATAAAAGTGAACTTTAAGAATATCCTTTTCTAAAAGGATAGAGGAGGAGGGTAATAGAAAAGTTAAAGTACTAGTGGGTAAGGGGAGAATATGCAGCAGAGAGGAAATCTGGGTCATTTGTTATTTGGCAGTAAAAGAAAGAAGAAAACTGGGGAAGGCAGTTAGATGGGTGTACAGGGTCAAATGAATAATACAGGAAGCAAAAAAGAGCACTATGTAGAAAACAGCCACAATGCAATTAGTAACTATGACAATGCCCCTTTGGTCATTTGTTGCATGCAAATGAGAAACACGAAGTTTGGATTCCCTCCAGAATCAAGTCCTAGGGGGGAATCTGCAGAAATATGATGAGGAAAGTAAAAGATTTCTAACCATAGGGGCTCAAAAGGTAGTAACAGAAAAGCCAACCATAAACTCCCTCCCTCTGGCTATTAAAATCCTTAGCCTTTTGCAGGAAGGCACAGAAAACAGCAGGCTCTTATATTTCTAGTTTCACATCAGCAATTTCTATTATTCCTGTGAGATTTATACAGACTATGACAAATGGTATAACCCGTCATTCTGATATGGCACAAGTCTCAATGGCCTCTGCTAGGGAATATGCTATATCCGTGTGCAACGTCATGTGGGTGTGCCTCACATCTTTAAATGGGTCTGTGATCTTCCACTTTCAGGTGGGTACATTGGAATGCGACAGAGGCGGTGCTTTATTACATTTTTAATAGTTCTTTTATTTTTTGAGACAGAGAGAGACAGAGCACCAGCGGGGGAGGGGCAGAGAGAGAGGGAGAGGCAGAATCTGAAACAGGTTCCAGGCTCTGAGCTGTCAGCACAGAACCCAACATGGGGCTCGAACCAACGAACCATGAGATCATGACCTGAGCTGAAGTCGGACGCTTAACCAACTGAGCCACTGAGGTACCCCTATTACATTTTATAAGAGACAAAATATGCTGTGGTGCCAATATATCCAGTTTCTACTATAATTTTAGTTGCCAACAAATTCTTAGTTATGTTTGTCTTTAAACTTCTTACAGTCACACTGCTGTTAAAAAAAAAGAAAAAGAAAAAGAAAAGAAATGGCGGGGGGGGGGAGGGAGATTCCAAAAGAGAGGAAAGGGGAACTGGCAATGTCAGTCAGCAAACCACCAAAGTCAGAGCTCAGAGAATTCTGTGCTATGTGTTCCTGTTCTTGCTTGCCGCCTCCTCCTCCTCTCTTCTCAGGCCCAGAATGCTGACTGGGGTGGGGAGAGAGAGCACCCGCAGTGCTGGCAGGGGAACATCCAGGGCTGTGAGCTCTGCCGCCCCCGCGCCCCACTCCGCTGGGTGAGCAATCCAGACTCGCCTTAATTCATCATCCCAATCGCATCTATGAATGCACAGCAACAGGCAGAGCTAAGCAACTGGCTTGCCCTACAAAGCTGGCTATGTTTTCTAAACATCTACTATGTGCTTTTGCTGCTCTAGACATCATGAAAAGAAACCTGAATTTCATTCCGTTCACTTGCAATATTGTCGGGTTGTCAATCTACTGGAAAAGCAGCTAAACGACATAAACGAACAAAAAGCAGTCTAGTGCAAGACGCATACACAAGTGTGGGGGGAAGGCAAATTAAAGCCTCAGAGTCAGGGTGAGATTGTTCAAATTAGATTTCCAAAACCTACAAAAGTGAAGTCGTGTTCTGAAAAACGGGGAGGATGCAAGTTGGCGGAGCGTGCTGCACATGAAGAAAGGAGCCTGATGAAAAGAAACTGATAAAGAACAAGTAACTGTGTGACAAACAGAAAACAGATTTGCTGGGTGGGAACACAAAGTCCACGTCTCCACGTCTGGAGAATAATCAGAAACAAGACTGCGAGCTGTGGGGGTGAGTTGGTATGTAACTTTAAGACTGGCAGACAGGACTCCTCAGTTTTGACAGCTCTCTCTGCTGTTGCTGGGCATTTTATGAGAGTGCTATGCATTCCCTCCCTAAGTGTCAACAAAATTAAATTAGTAACTATTGACTTGTTTCCTTATTTGGATTGCCTACCACTTTCTGCTGACTGCCAAGTTCAAGAATTAGAAATTATACCTCAGAAGGGCAGAGAAACTTGTGAGTTTACTACTAAAATGAACCATAATTACCTTTAAAAAAATTAACAGGACAGTCTTGAGAGATGGTACCTTAAAGAAAAGTTCTTATTATGCATGCTCACTGTATCTGACCAGTCACCTAAGCAACTTCAAAAATACTACCTAGTATACTCACGGTCTAACAGAAAGATCCATACAATCTTGTCTTAGAGGTTTCATATTGTTCCAAGAGGCTCACACACTGTCATTTGGAATTTTTAAAGTAGCATGATAAAATGAAGAGGGCCCATCAATGTACTGATGAGGAATGAAGGCCTGAAGTGCCAAATGACCAGTCCAATAGGTTTTAGGTGTCTACCTATCACGGGAAACATCTGCACAACAACAGGAGGCTAAAAGCACAGGTTGTATAGAAGTGCAAACATACAGAACAGCGCAGGAAAATTACAGAGGGGGTTACCTTGTTGGGATGATCAGGAAAAAGAAGCAGGATGTCAACTTAAAGCAAAACGAAGCAAACCACAAGTGGCATATTATAAAGTTTTTAAATTATTATTCCAAATAAATTCCATGGAAGACAATACATTTCAAATAAATTCCATGGAAGACAATACATTACAGAGATGTTCTTGATGATTCAGAGATTTAAGTAAATATCATGTCTGCGATAAAAATTATAAAGGAAACCAAAGGACTTTAAAAAAGGAGTTTGGAAATATCTCAATACAGAAATGAACTCATCATGAGAAGGATTTGTTTTGAATACCACAGAAGAGAAAGTAAAAATCTCAATAACAATGGGGAGAATGTAAGAAAAATCTAGTATGAGTTAACCAAAAGTCTAAATTGAAAAATATTTTTGAGGGGAGCCCAGGTGGCTCAGTCTTGATGAAGCATCCAACTCTTGGTTTCAAGTTCAGGTCATGATCTCAAGTTCGTTGGTTCAAGCCCCACGCTGGGCTCCACGCTGACAGTACAGAGCTTGGGATTCTCTCTCTGCCCCTCCCCAACTCGTGCACGAGCAGGCTCTCTCGGTCTCAAAAAAAAAAAAGCAAACTTAAAAAACATTTTTTTTGAAAGTAATATACAAACTTGTCAGCAAGGAATCCACTCTTACACCTCTATGAAACGCCATATTGAGTTCTGTGACATGTGACAGACTAATCTTTCCATGACATGCTTTCTTTCCTGGCCTCTGTGTTCATTTCCCCCAAGCAGCTACCTCAGGCTGCCTCCTCTTTCTTTCATTCAACAAAGGCGTCTTGTCCGATCTTATTCCTATCTATGGCATAACTGCTGCCTCTATGCTAAGAAGATCCAAACCATGTTTCCAGGAACTTTCTTCTAAGTGTCAGTCCTCTGGAGCTAAGCAGGCCCTCAAAACAGTCAAATGAATGAATGTTACCCGACTTCCTAGAGAGATCTTGACTAACTTTGCTGTAGCAAATAAAAGTGTTCAGCTTAATAACCTATTAGAATGTCTTTAAATAAAAGTTTTCCATAAAAAGTTTTTAATTTTATCCCTTTAATAAAATTAATATACTTAGCTGAAAACTATCAGTGACATCTAAATAAATGTAGAAGAACCTATTTTTAAGTTTTATTTACAAAATGTTTGAAGCCATGTGGCCGAATGACACAGGTAGCTGTTAGATTCTAACAGGGCTCCCAGCACTATGGGCGGCCTGCACGCAGGCAGGGGCCTCTCAACAAGGTCTGGAAATGTCAAGTAATTTTAAAGAAGAAATTTGGGAAATTGGAGAATTTTAGATATGTCAGAAGGCAAAGACAGAAGCATGGAAGTAGGTAAGTGTTAATCATACAACATAGTGGTTGAAAGCTGGACAACTTAAATCCCAACTCTACCATTTACTAGCTGTGTGATGATTTTGGAGAAGTCACTTACCCCCTCTGAGTCTTCATTTTAAAAACAGGGACAATAGGGACATGTGGGGGGTACAGTCAGTTAAGCATCTGACTCCTGATCTCGATTCAGGTCATCATCTTGCAGGTTATGAGTTCGGGCCCCACGCTGATGGTGCAGGGCCTGCTTGGGATTGTCTCTCCTTGTCTCTGTCTTTCCCTCATCTGCCCATGTGTGCATGCTTTCCCTCCCCCTCAAATAAACAAACAAGAAACAAAATGTTTAAATAAATAAAACTAACAGTAGCTGGCACACAGGTACTATACAACAGCATTTGTTATTACTGTTATTTTATTATTATTACAGTATCTATTAAAGTTAGTGATAAGCAAACATACTTTTGGAAAAAAAAAAGATAAATTCATGCTCACTCATCCAACATCCAACAAACATTAACTACAAAAAATGTGTCTGGGATGTGGTCATGAACCTGACAGGCACAGTTATCCTGCTTAGACCACTAAGGCGAAAGGGCAAGAACCAACTATCTTTCACTCATCATTACATACTCCGTGCTCTGGATGCATACGTTGGTGATAACAGGTGTTTTATAGTGATTGTTGAATTAACGAATAATGTAATTTTAGGATATTAAATAGGAAATAAATATTTTGAATATATGGACAGCAGAATTCAACAGAACTATCTATCTCCCCAAAAATGGTATAGCAATGCTACAGGGTAACTGACATTCATGGAATTTGTTCTCAAATCTCCAAGAACTCACTAATTCTGGAGAACCGTAAAAGCATACATCTTCTTATTAATGCAATGGGAATAACAATGCCCGGCAGGATTACTATAAGGATTAAATGAGATCCTGTGTTAAATAAGAATCACAAAGCTGCAATGAGATGCTGATGGCCAAAGAGAGGTTAGACTCTACTTTAGCGTCAACATTCACTGCTCAGCCAAAATGCAATCACACTATGTGTGCATGACTTTGGGGATTGCATGCAAACTAAAACCTCTTACATTCAATATGCAGATGCTTCTGGGTTTAACATCCAAGGTTCAACTTTTCAGAAGCTAGACGAATTTCGGGCAAATATTATACTTCCACATCCACCTTGCTTTCCTAACAGTCTCGAAAAACTTCCAGAGGAACTCTGAGGACTTAAGCGAGAATACCTAAATCTCTAAAACAAAAGTGCAACTTACCATTTACTGCAAAAGAACATGTCAGATATAATGAAGTCTGTAATCCTCATTTTTAGTGAATGGCCTCATTCAGAAATCACCATCAAGTTCGCACAGTCTCTAAAGCCACCAGCGGCTACTGTCAAGCTCTGAAATGCCCGCTGACTCTTGCTACGCAGACGGACGGACACGGCATCTCCCTCAGTGCACCCACAGTTCAGCACAATGTCTCCCCACAAGATCATGCAACCCTCCTCTCTCCTTTATTTCTGTCAGTGGTTACAACCACGCTGCAAGCTACATAAGAGCACAACCTAAAAAATCTTCCTTTATTCTAGTGTTTTGGCAGCATACTTCATTTCAGAAGGACAAATCGTCTAATTACGTAGTAAAACGGTGAAACAAATGGCATTACTGATAGGATCAAACGATTTGGGGGCAGTATTATTAATTTCGTGCAACAAAAATAACGAAAGGTATAAATCTAGGTTGGAAGAAATATGGAGAGATTTTTACTATAAAAGACAAGATCCTATAAATGAGGAGTTTTCTCATATAAGCAGAGCTGGACTGAATGAAACTTAGTCAATCACCCTCTTAGAACCAGGCACTCTGCTAGATGTTTACACTTCATTTCGGTTTGGTATTATGAAAACTTCTGGTATTATCCTCAGTCTACAAATGAGGAAATGGGAGTCTTTAAGAGAAGTCAAGTTACTTGTTCAGGGCAAGAGAGCTAAGAAGCATCAAGTAGACATTCAAATGCAAAACTGTCACATTCCAAAGTCTATGCTATTTTTACTATACAGTACTTAATACTTGTTAATACAGAGTATTTTAAGGGTGTTATAATTAAATACTTTTCTATGGAATAAGTGCTCTAGAAAAAAATATGATTTCTTCTAAGTTAACTATGAAAAAATATAATAGCAATAAACACTCCAGTTTAAACATACCTCTGATCCTTCTAGTCATAAATGAGACACGAAGAAAAATCAATAATCCTTAAATAGTTTATAGACAATGATTTCTTTTCTCAAAGATATAGATACTTCTATTTCCACGTACAACATTTGATATAATGCATGGACACGAAGCAAAAATCACTCTTAGATTGGCACTGTTAGCAGCTATTTTTTATACAAACGAGCATATTAATACTGTATAATTGTGAGGATTTGGTCCCAGATCTGTCTACTTATGCAAACTCAGAATGGATACAATACTTTAGAAACACAAAGATGCCAAATCAGTGCTTGAGAGTAACATCAGAACTTTTAGCTTACAAAAAGAGTAAACGATAGTGACAGTGATGGCCCCAATAGAAGACAGCAACCAGAAGTGGTCCTTCCTATAGATTAAAACTACCATTTCATCAAATTACTACTTACCAGGCATGATTATTTCAAACTCACATCATTTCTGAAGCATTGTGTTTCTGCAACTCTCCAAAAAACTAAGATATCTTAGTTAAGCGTGTATAAATTCAGCATATGACCTAAAGTCAACAGACAGAAACTGGTCTCAATTTGTTCTACGTCACAACTTTTTCAGTCCCTTCTAAATGTATTAAGTAATGTACATATAAAAAAACCTAATATCATCTAAGGCATGCATAGCCAGCACTCAGGAAGCAGTGAATAAATGTAAGCCAGAATTATTATTCTGGTGCTTCATGTAAATATACTTGGTTGGAATAAATCTTCATGTGGCAATCTCTTCTACACATAAAAATTATTATCAATATATCACCTTTCATACCATATCCAAAATGGAAGGCCCTTAACAAATGTCGGATTATATAAGTGATACTGAGGTTTTATAATCAGAACTGTATTATACACACAGTAGAGGGTCCATTATTCTCCACCACACTTGCCTTTCACATTCTCCAAGATGACTATTTCATACATTCCCCTCGCCCTGCAAAACCATTTTCAAAAAAATTTATAGTTTGAGGTATAATTTATATACCATAAAATTCAACCATGATGAGTTTATGATTCACTGAATTTTAAGAAGATGTACAGAGTTGTACACCATCACCACAATCTAATGTTAGAACTTTCCTCTCGCCCCAAATGTTCTCCTCCAGTGTTTCCACGCCCACCCTGGCCTCACATAACCACTGTTCTTTCCGTATAGATTTGTCTTTTCTAGACGTTTTGTATAAATGCAACCCCACAATATGTACTCTTCTGTATCTGGCTTCTATCACTTATCATGGTTTTGACATTCATCTTGGTTGTAGTATTTATCAGCAATCTGTTCCTATCAGAATTGTATTCCATCACATGGATAGACCATATTTTGTTTACCCATTCACCATTTGATGGACAGCTGGATTGCTTTCCAATTTCTGACTGTTGTTGAATAATGCTTCTAACAAACACAATTTTTTGTGCGCACACACTTTCATTACTTTGGGGTAGATCCCTATTAGTGGAATTGCTGATACATTTGATAAGCTTATGTTCAACTTTTTACGAAAGAGCCAAACTGTTTTCCAAAATGGCTGTACCACTTACATTTGGAAGAGCAGTGTATAAGGGTTCCAGTTTCTCCACAACACCATGTAATGGCATTCTTTTTAATTACAGCCCTTCGAGTGGGTGTGTTTCAGCATATCATTGTGGTTTCATCAGCATTTCCTTAATGACTAACAATGCTTAACATTTTTTCACATGCTTCTTGGCCATTTATATTATTTCCTTTAGTGAAATATCTATTAAAGTCTTTTGCTCATTTTTAATTGGGATTTTTCTTTATAAATGACTTGTAAAATTTTTTATATGTTCTAGATTAAAGACCTATACTATGTTTGTAATATGTAACTATTTGCTGCCAGTCTATGGCTTGTCTTTTTACTTTCTTAAGTATCCTCTGCAGTGTTAAAATTTTTAAACATTTTAATGAAGTCCAATTTTATTTTCTTTTACAATTCAGGCTTTTTGTGTCATCTAAGAACTTTGCCTAACACAAGATCATAAAGATTTCCTCCAATGTCTCCTAAAATTTTTAAAGGTTTAGATATTATAATTAAGTCTATGACGATTTCGAGATAATTTCTGTGTACAGTGTGATGTATACACAACTAGACATTCAAGTCCATTAACACTGTCCTGGTACTTTTTTAATAATCAGGTAATTATAAATGCTAAGGGTTCACTTCTGGACTCTTCTGTTCTATTAATTTTCATGCTTAATCTTATGCCAATCACTATCTTGACTACTGTATATTATAGTAAGTTTTAAAATTAGGTAGGGCAAATCTTCAATTTGTTCTGGCTATTCTAGGGCCTTTGCATTTCCCTATAAACTTCAGAATCTGCTTCACAATTTCTATAAAAATGCCTACTAGAATTCTGATAGGGATTTTGTTGAGTCTATAGTTCAGTTTGGGAACAACTGTCCTCTTCACAACATCCGATCTTACGATCTATGAACACAGACTGTCTCTCCATTTATTTAAATCCTTTTTTTTTTTGAGTTCCAGATTGCATTTTATTTTTTTTATTTTTATTTTTTTATTTTTAAGGTTTTTTATTTACGTAATCTCTGTACCCAACAAGGGGCCTGGACTCATGACCCTTAGGTCAAGAGTCACATGATCCTCCAACTGAGCCAGCAAGGTACCCCAAGACTTTTTTTTTTTTTTTTTTTTACAAATAGTTTATTGTCAAATTAGTTTCCACATAACACCCAGTGCTCATCCCCACAAGTGCCCTCCTCCATGCCCATCCCCCCTCCCCCCCACATCCATCAGTCCTCAGTTTTTGTCAGCATTCAAGAGTCTCTCATGGTTTGCCTCTCTCCCTTTCCCCCACCATTTCCCCCCTTCTTCTCCCCCTTGTTCCTCCGTCAAGTTCCTCCTAATCCTCCTATACGTGCAAACATATGATATTTGTCCTTCTCTGCCTGACTTATTTCGCTCAGCATAACACCCTCAAGGTCCATCCATGTTGCTACACATGGCCAGATTTCATTGTTTCTCATTGCCATGTAGTATTCCATGGTATAGATAAACCACATCTTCTTGATCCATTCATCTGTTGATGGACACTTAGGCTCTTTCCATGTTTTAGCTATTGTGGAGAGTGCTGCTATGAACATTGGGGTACATGTGCTCCTATGCCTCAGCATTTCTGTATCCCTTGGGTAAATTCCTAGCAGTGCTATTGCTGGGTCATAGGGGAGTTCTATTGTTAGTTTCCTGAGGAACCTCCACACTGTTTTCCAGAGGGGCTGTACCAGTTTACATTCCCACCAACAGTGTAGGAGGGTGCCCGTTTCTCCACATCCTCGCCAGCATCTAGAGTTCTCTGATTTGCTCATTTTAGCCACTCTGACTGGCGTGAGGTGGTATCTCAGTGTGGTTTTGATTTGTATTTCCCTGATGAGGAGGGATGCTGAGCATCGTTTCATGTGTCTGTTGGCCATCTGGATGTCCTCTTTGGAGAAGTGTCTGTTCATGTCTTCTGCCCATTTCTTCACTGGGTTGTTTGTTTTTCGGGCGTGGAGTTTGGTGAGTTCCTTATAGATTCTGGATATTAACCCTTTATCTGATATGTCATTTGCAACTATCTTCTCCTATTCCGTTGGTTGCCTATTAGTTTTGTGGGTTGTTTCCTTTGCTGTGCTATTTAAATCTTTAGCCACCTAGGTGGCTCAGTCAATGGAAGCCTCTGACTCTTGATTTCAGTTCAGGTCCTGATCTCAGAGTGGTAAGATCGAGCCCTGTGACTGGCTCCATCCTGACCATGGAGCCTGCTTAGGATTCTGTCTCCCTCTCTCTCTATCCGTACCCTGTTCATGCATGTGTGTGTGTGCTCTCACTCTCAAAATAAAAAAAACTTTAAAACATTTATTTAAAATTTTAATCGGGGCACCTGGGTGGCTCAGTCGGTTGAGCGTCCGACTTCGGCTCAGGTCATGATCTCACGGTTCGTGGGTTCGAGCCCCACGTCGGGCTCTGTGCTGACAGCTTAGAGCCTGGAGCCTGTTTCAGATTCTGTGTCCCTCTCTCGCTCTGCTCCTTCCCTGCTTATTCTCTGTCTCTCTCATTGTCTCAAGGATAAATAAACATTAAAAATTAAAAAAAAAATTTTAATCTCAGGGCACCTGGGTGGCTCAGTCGGTTGGGTGTCCGACTTCAGCTCAGTTCGTGATCTCACGTTTCGTGGGTTTGAGACCCGCATCAGGCTCTGTGCTGACAGCCAGCTCAGAGCCTGGAGCCTGTTTCAAATTCTGTCTCCCTCTCTCTCTGACGCTACCCTGCTCATGCTGTATCTCTCTCTCTCTCTCTCTCTCAGAAATATATAAAACATTAAAATTTTTTTTAAAAAAAGAAAAAAAACTATCACCTTAAAAAAACTTTAATCTCTATTTTTTTTTAATTTTAGAGAAAAAGTGTGCATGAGTGGGGAAGGGGGCAGAGGGAAAGAAAGAATCTTAAGCAGATGCAGGGATCATGATCTGGGCCAAAGAGCTGGATGTTCAACTGGTTGAGCCACCCAGGTGTCCCTAAATCTTTAATAATTCTTAATAATACTTTGTAGTATAAAAATCTTGGTTCTTCTTCTTTTTTTTTTAAATATTATTTATTTATTTTGAGAGAGAGAAAGAGAGAGAGCGCCCATGAGCAAGTGAGCATGATACGGAGGAGTAGAGAGAAAGAATGAGAATCCCAAGCAGGCTCCACACTGTCAGCACAGAGATCGATGCAGGACTAGAACTCACAAACCACGAGATCATGACCTGAGCTGAAACCAAGAGTCAGATGCTTTATTTTTATTTTAATTAATTAATTAATTAACTTATTTATTTTGAGAAAGAACCTGTGCAAGCAGGGGAGAGGGGCAAAGAGAGAGAGAGAGTCCTGAGCAGGCTCTACACTCAGTTCAGCACAGAGCCCAACACGGGGCTCAATCCCACATCCCTGGGATCATGACCTGAGCTGAAACCAAGAGTCAGATGCTTTATTTTTATTTTAATTAATTAATTAATTAACTTATTTATTTTGAGAAAGAACCTGTGCAAGCAGGGGAGAGGGGCAAAGAGAGAGAGAGAGTCCTGAGCAGGCTCTACACTCAGTTCAGCACAGAGCCCAACACGGGGCTCAATCCCACATCCCTGGGATCATGACCTGAGCTGAAATTAAGTTAGACACTCAACATGCTAAGCCACCAAGGTGCCCCAAGATTTTATTTTTAAGTAATCTCTACATCCAAAGTGGGGCTTGGACTTACAACCCAAGGTCAAGAGCTGCATGCTCTACCAATTGAACTAGCCATACACCTTATCCTTCGTTAAATTTATTCCCAAATATGTATTCTTTTTGATGCTACTGTAAGTAGATTTTTTTGCTTCTTTCAGATTCAGATTGTTCCCACTACTGTTAATTTTGCCTCAGTCTGTACAAAACATAGAAGCCGTTAGGCTAGAACATCATAATTTTCCTGCACTGAATCTATGTACCTACTTGCCTCTATATCCATATTCTTCCTTCTTCCCCCTTTCCAAAACTGAGGAAGGGATCCCTTTACTATTAAGACCATTCTCTGTGCAATCAGGATCCTGAACAATCTTGCTTTTTCAATACCTCCTTCATCTTCTTTTCTTCCCTTTTTAATCCTAATGACTAAAATCATGCTGCAGTATTTTTTATACTCAAAAAGGAAGGAAGGCAGGCAGGCAGGCAGGCAGGCTTCCTTTATATCCTCATACACCTCCAGTTTCTACCCCATGTCTATTTCCTTTCATCTGCAAACTTCTTTAAAAAGCTATCTATACACCCTATCTCTAATTCCCGGGCCATCAGGTACCTCTCAAGTCACTCAAATCTGGCTTCCACCTCTACCAGTCCATAAAATTGGCTCATCAAAGTTACTGATGACCTCTAGACTGCCAGACCCAACGACCATATTTCTGCCCACATCTTCTCAACTTCTTGGCCAAACTCAATATACTTAACTATTTTTCTTTTCAAATGCTTGCACTGCTTGGCACCCATGGCATGACCCAATATACATTCCCAATTTCCTTACAACCACTCTGCCTGCCTTCTTAGCTTCCTCCGTAGCAGCCTTCCAGTTCACCCCACTTAGAAATGTACTGCATTCCTCAGGGTTCTATTTCTAGTCAGCTTTTTTCTTTCCTTGTTGGCTCTTCCTCCCTGATTTCATCTATCTTCATGGCTTTTAAGTGTCACTGATGATTTTCAAACTGACATCTGCAAGCCAAATATCCGCAGTGCCCTCGGGTAGAAGCCTACCTGACAATCTGACAGTATTGTAAGAGCCTTGGATTAACAAACCCAAAAAACTCCTGAATTCACCATTACCTTTCCACCCCCCCAAACCCATTCCCCTCCTAACCATCCAATAATAGTGACTTCCAGCAACATCTCTGAGTTCTTCCTTCTCCTTTATGTTCCATATCCAATCCATTCTCATGTCCTCTGATTTTCACCACCTCAAAATATCTCCGCTATGTCCACCCCTCCCCATCTCACTGCCACCACACTCACCTACGCCACAGTCATCTCCTGTCCGAGCTACTGCATATCCACTGGCCAATCTATTTGTTTGCTCTTCTCGCTACACAGCAGGAGAATCTTTAAAAAACAATATGGATGATGCTACTCCCTTCATAAAAAACTTTTCGTATTTTAAAATCCAACGTCCTTATCGCTGGGTAGAAGGCCCTGCAGCACGCGGTCCCTGCCCATAGGGCTGCTTTTCATTTCCTCAAACCATTAGGTTCTTCCAACTCTAGGCCCTTCACACGCTTTCCCTCTATGTGAAACATCTCATTCTCGCTCCCTTATCTCCACCCACTTCTCCTCAGAGGAGCCTCCCCTTACAGCTAAGTAGGTCCCCAGACTTAGCAACGGTTCATTAACTACACAGTTCTTTTCCTTTTTAACATTAGCATAATCCATGCGGGCAAGAAAAATTTCTAATTTTCTACCTCTGTTATATATACACCTTGAATATAAATAGTAGCCATTAAGAAGTATTCATGAAAATATACAAAACCGACTTAAGATACACATTATGGTTAGCATTTCACAGGTCTGTCTGCTCCTCCTCAAAACTTTCTTGGGATACCTGGGTGGCTCAGTTGGTTAAGCATCCGACTTCGGCTCAGGTCATGATCTCACGGTTCATGGGTTCGAGCCCTGCATCAGGCTCTGTGCTGACAGATAGCTCAGAGCCTGGAGCCTGCTTCAAGGTTCTGTGTCTCCCTCTCTCTCTGACCCTCCCCTGCTCACGCAGTCTCTATCCCTCTCTCAAAAATAAACAAAACATTAAAAAGAAAAGAACAACAACAAAAACTTTCTGAACGTAGACATCCGTAGGATGAGCCTAACTAACCTAGAGGAAGGCTAGCAACCTCAAATTGCATGCAAAATTTTGGGTAACTGTGTTTCCTAGGCAGATGTCTTGTATGTGCACCAGAATTTTAAAGGAATCCATAACCCAAGAGTTAGGAGATACGTGATCTAATAAATTCTGGCTTCATTAGTTAACAAGGTAGATTCAAATTCAGCATAAAGTCAATTCTCAAAACAAAATGAAGAAAAGATATAGTATTTTTTTAAAGCCCTAAGTCCTATTTACCAAATTTCAATGAAACTTAAGTGTATGGTATGAATTTAAAAAAGGATTTCTGAGCCGAAGTTCTCATTATGTCCTGATTTTTATGTCATGCCTATATATACAACCCGTCAGATAGAAGGTTCTCCTTCTTTTTTTAAATGTTTATTTTTGAGAGAGAGAAACTGAGTGCAAGCAGGGAAGGGGCATAGAGAGAAGGAGACACAGAATCTGAAGGAGGCTCCAGGCTCTGAGCTGTCAGTACAGACCCTGATGCAGGGCTCGAACTCATGAGCTGTGAGCTCATGATCTGAACTGAGACTTCGATCTGATCGATGCCCAACCAACTTGAGCCACCCAGGCACCCCCCAGATTCTTTATGTAGAAGTAAAGGAGGGAAAAGATGAATGAAGATGCATCTATCACAGGAAAAGCTACAGAAAATGAAACTATGTGAGGCAAAAGATGATAAATGCCAACTTTTATCACCCATTTCAAATTCTCACTGGCCAAATACCTGGGGGCCCTACAAACCTTTCAGCTGTTCCCTCTTGTATACATACTCACTTCAGCATTCCAGGCCGAGACTCTCCTCTTCAAATCTCCAAAACTTGTAAAAGAAATCAATTCCACTGTTAAAACAGTGAGCAACTAATTTCAAGACTGTGCACTATGTTAAGGGTGTGGCTGGGCAGAATGGCCATTTCGACACTCTTAACACGTTTCTTTGAAAAACCCAATCCAGCGGCACTAAGTCGGTTAAGCACTGGACCCTCGATTTCCAGCTCAGGTCATGATCTCACAGTCTGAGGCAGAGCCTCCTGGACGGGGACAGGGACAGGCTCCATGCTGAGGGGGGAGACACCGCTTAAGATTCTCTCTCCTTCAGCCTCTTGAGCACAACCAAGCTCATGCTCTCTTAAAATAAATAAATAAACATTTAAAGAAAGAAAAGAAAAACCCAATCCCATCACTTCAGGCTGTGAGAAAGAGAGTCCAGACATTAAGTGATCTGTTCAAGGTCACAAGGCGGCTAAAGGCAGGCCTGGAACCTGCCTCCCATGTGCAGAGCTCCGTAGACCAGCCTGTATGCTCTTCTACAGGGCCATCAAAATGCTCAGCATGAGCTAAATGCTAAGTCTCTAACTCTGAGCTCTTCATTTAAAAGGAAAAAGAAAAGACTAAAACAACATGATATAGGAAAACTAAATTTAAAAAGTAAATAAAATACACAGAAAACCCTTAAGTGTCACTTCAGTTGCGAACAGTACGTTTTCAGCTGTGTATAGAAAAGTGTCTGATTAAGGCAAGATTGTTGTTGTAGTTTGTTGTAATTGTTTTAATGATTCAGAAACTACAAATAAAAAAGAAATCACTGCTCCAGAATAAAAAACCCGACACTTACTATACTAAGTTTATAACTTTCAATGAACAACTGAGGCTCTGATTCCTTACTTCAGTAGTATCACTTAATGAGTAAATCTTATTACTGAACAAATTTTAAGAAAAAAGCAAACTGGAGGCACCTGGGTGGCTCAGTCGGTTAAGCGTTTGACTTCAGCTCAGGTCATGATCTCACAGTTTGTGGGTTCGAGCCCCACGTCGGGCTCTGTGCTGACAGCCAGCTCAGAGCCTGGAGCCTGCTTCAAATTCTGTGTCTCCCTGTCTCTCTCTGACTCTCCCCTGCTCACGCTGTCTCTCTCTCTCTCTCTCAGAAATAAAACATTTAAAAAAATGCAAAATGGTTTATGTGTCACTGCTGTCATTTTTACCCATTATATTAATGTTATTCAAATATTCTACCAAGATGTTGCTCAACACAAATGATCTAAGAGATCTCTTAGCTTCATGAATAGGGATACACTGGTTAGAACCTTCAAGAAAAGAACCATCGGGACTAGGACCTTTTCTCAAACAATTACACACTCAAAATTTGTATGAGGTTTTAAAACATTTCCCAAAGTAGAGGCTTTAAGTAAAAGCTAAGAAAACATACTGATTAGTGTGGTAGCATACTTTCCCTAATTTTAAAAAAATAAAATAAAATAAATTATTTCTGGATCAGGTGATTTTTAAGTCAATGAACATTTTTTTGCTCAGCAAAGAACAAAATTCCTCATGATTATATCTTATGAACCAAAATGTTCTCCACCCAGTCCCGTTCCTCTCTGTTGCAGAGCATAATGCTATAAAGCTTTAGCTCATTCACCTTGTCTACTGACACACTGTCTCCAAAAACAAACCTTTCTTTAAAAAAAAAATTTATTTATTTTAAGAGAGAGTGAGAGCTCCTATGAGCAGGGGAGAGGCAGAGAGAAGGTGAGAGAGACTCTGAAGCAGGCTGAATTTTCAGAGCAGGGCCCAACGAGGGGCTGAATCTCACAAACCACGAGATCGAGCCAAAACCAAGGGTGGGACGCTCAACCAACTGAGGCCACCCAGGCACCCCTCCCCCCCCCCACCAAAACAACCCTTTCATCTCAGAACAGGGCTGACGCTACTATTCCAAAACCGGTGCAGTGAGATACTTGAAGATGTCTGCCAGCTGTAGGAACAGAAAATGTGTCTCTGTGTGCAAAGGACACCAACAACAAGAATCTTCCCACTTAAGTGGCTATGTCTAAACACATCATCCTACGTGAAACTATTCATCATGCAAAGAGGGAAATCCATATGTAATTCAAGTTCAAACAATCTTAAATCTCCATCCTTTAGGAGAACTACGAGCAAACCAATCACATGAACAAGTGAAAGTAAGAAGGAGCTGAAAGGTAGTAAGGAATAATGGTAAAGGAGAGATGCTTTATTCACTAACAAATTATTTAACTTCTCTGCCTATCAGGTTCCTGGTTAAGAAATAAAAATAATACACTTTACAGGGTTGTTGTAAGGATCAAATAGTTCTTGCATGAAAATGATTTGCCCAGTAAAAGGAACATAATAGGCACTCAATAAATGCCAGCTCCTTCCCCCTTCAGTTCTCAGCCTTCTGTTCTTTGTCTTCTGTACTCATTCTCCCAGATGACTCAGCCTTCTCATGACTTTTATTAACAAATGCTGAAAAGTACTACATCAATCAAAGCCCTGATGTGTACATGCATGCCCAGTTAAGAAGCTGTCTGCCCCCTTTCCCCCAAAATACTTAGGTGAGAAAGGCAGAGAAGACACCCCAAATACCTGAATTTCACTGTAAGAACAAGCACTCAGTGTGGACAAATACCATGAGTTTCCAAATACCTCCTGGAGATTTCCACTGCCATCTCAAAATGCCAGAAGTCAAATTGACAGTATCTTTGACTTAAAACCAAACTTTCTTCCTGCCCCTTTTCTAGGTGGTGAATGAGTCCAACGAAGAAATCCTTGCTCTATTCTTCTCTCATCTAAGTGTCACCAGGGAACCCAGGCCCATCAGGTCCACCATCATAATTTCTATGAAGTTCTAGCCTTTCTTGCTGTTCCACGGTTACCACCAGCGTCCAAGCGAGGATCCTTCAGTCTCAGCACCACTGACCGACAGCTGGCGTGGGATACGTCTCTGCTGTGGGGCTGTCCTATGCACTGTAAGATGTTTAGTAGCGTCACCAGCCTGTATCCCCTAGATGCTCAGAGAACTGCTCCTTCCCTACAAGTTATGACAACCAAAAATGTCTCCAGCCAGTGTCAAACACCCGCCCCCCCAGAGGTAAAATCATCCTCCCCAGTGTCCCCCCCGACTCCTGCATTTGAGTACCGTGGCCCAGTTCCTCACCACTTCATACACGCAACAGAGAATGTGTTCCCAAATTCATCTCAGGCCTCTACCCCTCTAACTCCTATTGCGCTGATCTCCTAAAGGCCTTGTAAAGCATGGCTTTTATGAGTCATTTCTCTTAAACTACAACTCCCTGTGACCTTCACAATTGGTTCAAAGCTCTCCACCCAGCCCTGATAATTTGGCCTCAATTAAACATTATCCAACAAAGCACCTCACATAGTGTCTACCCAGCAGCCCTTCAATAACACAGACCTGTTCATCCAGATCTGTTTCCTATTCTACAGCTGTCACCCCGGTTGAACGCCCATTACACAGGACCCATCCCAGACCACTGCAGAGCCGCCTCCTCACCCCACCCCCCAACTCTCACCCAAGGTCAAAAATCCTGAGTCTCCACTGCTTACTGAAAGAAGAAATCTTCTGCCTTCTTTAGTGTCTTTCGCAATATGGTCTCTTTCTAACCTATGTTCCATTATCCCCCAAATATACTCCAACTTCAGCAAAACCTAAATCTGCTAGTTCTTGAAAAGGGTCCTGCCCTTTCCTACTTTGGTCATGGGTTTTCTCCGTCTCAAAGTCTCATCCATCCCACTGCCCTCCCTCCATACTAATTTAACGTCTATCTCAAGTCACGAAGGCTCTCCTGATCATAACCTCCTCTGCACCTCTCTAGGCATTCACATGGGTGCTTCATGTTACGCTCGTGTATCCCTGTAACTTACAAGGTCCTTGAGACATTCTTACTCCTCTTGTGACACCCTACAAAGCCTAGCCCAGTTAAGTAACTCACTCAATATATTTGAGTTGACCCAAATGTTTCCCACTTAGAAAGCAACAAAGGACTGTTTTCAGCCAATCCCAAACTCTGTTTAAGGAACTAAATTCATATTCCCCCTTTTTCTCACATTTTACATTTTAGGCCGATTTTTAAGTAAACTGCCTTCAAGATATCCAGAATACTACTTCGTACATATTACTGTAAGAGTTCTGCTTCAGCAAGTTTCTACAGCTTCTGACTTGTAACTGAATCCTGAATATTTATGGTATTTAAGCCCTCTCTTCATACAAAAAGGCAATAGAAATTTCTTTTTGAATATTAATAAAATTGAGCAAAACACAAAAATAACTAGGATTAAACATATTTCAAGCAAAGGGTAATGCTAATTTGTCTATCCTAAAATAATACATTAAAAGTCCTGAAGTCTTCATGCACTATTAAAAATATGTTAGTTTAGGGGCAACTGGATGGCTCAGTTGGGTAAGTGTCCAACTTCAGCTCAGATCATGCATGATCTCACAGTTCATGAGTTTGAGCCCCATGTTGGGTTCTGTGCTGACAATTTCGGGTTCTGTGTCTCCCTCTCTCTCTGCCCCTCCTCTGGTCACACTCTGTCTCTCTCAAAAATAAATAAAAGCATTTTAAAAAATTAAAAAATAAATATATATATGTGTCAGTTTTATTTCAGCTCCCCTTCCCCAAAAACATAAACCAAAACCGAACTTGTAAAGTTTCTCCTTAATTTCAGTTCCTAAATGACTTGAAAGTGTGTTTCGTTATTGCTACAAAAAGGGCAAATCATTATTGATCATGCTCTGGCCAGGGCTCTTTCTAAAAGTCTAACCCCAAAACCATAGGAGGGATTAGAGAACCCCACACTGGTACCACCTTTCTTTTCAGCGGGGGTTGGCAAGCTACAGGCCCGTTCTGTACGCCCCTGAGCTAAGAATGGTTTTTACCTTCTTAAAGAATAGCAAAAACAAAAACAAAAAAAGAAGAATATTCAATCATAAGGAGCCACCAAAGCCTAAAATATTTATTTTGTCCCTTTAGGTGAGCATGACGTTGAGACTCCTAGCTGCTGGTATCTAAGACAACCAAGTTTTCCTCCCAAGATTTTTTTAAAAAGCATTATGACACATACAAGACTATGCAAAAAGACAGAACTCCTTCAATTTTCTCATAGTTAATGCACAGGTCACCTTCTAAAACAGAGATCTTTGTGAGCATTTTTATATTTCCAGAACTGTTAGAAGAAACCTGACTCTCATTCTTTAGATGAACACACTTACACTCCAAGGGTGGAAGTGCCTGGCCCAAAGTCACACTGCTAGTTAACAATAAAATGGGGTCAAAGACCCGGGCCTCAAACCTCCTGATTCAGTGCCCTCTGGGGTATAGACGGCATTACACCTATGCATACGGCTCTAAGTTTCGGAGAGGTAGGTAAACTGGCCTGGATCATCACAAAGTTGAAAGCTTAAAAACCTGCTCCTGATACGCTGGGTAGACAGACTCTTACCAGCAGCTATGAATCATTAAACAGAGTAACAATAATGTTCGCCACATAAATTAGATAAGAACTTCTAGGAACCCTTCCATTTTAAAAACAGATGGGATAGAGAAAGCTTAAAATGTACTCTGCTTGCTCCTCTAGGGCTCAATCTAGGATCAGATTGAGACAAATATGCACGTTTGACTTCCAGCTGCTCAATACTCAGCTCCCAACTCAGATCCCTAAGTTCCACTAGATGTTACCGAATGTCCATCAAAAACTGCCCAGCACTACACCAGCCACACGTTGTACAGTTAATTACAAGTTCTTCCCGTAGCCACTTGCAAACTACCAGCTATAAACTCAAATGTTCGATCTCCCCAAGAATTCAGCTCCCTTAAGAAAACGGCTTCTTCGATTCCTACAAAACCCACTTTGTCGCGCCTGCTGGCTAATTCAAGAATTTAAGAAACATTTTACCTACACTGATAACTTTACTACTGTGCTGCACCCGGCGAGCTATGCTATGTATCAGGATCAGGATTCGAAGACAGGGTAACAATCCGAGATCCTTCATCTGAAGTTGCTCTTCCAGTTGTGAAAAATAATAGCTTTTGAGAGCAGGCGAGAAATACTGGACTTCGGTTCTTCGGCGATAACACCCAGCCCTCCGCCCCCCGCCCCCCACTGTAGCCCTGCGTGACTTTTGTCCTCTAACAGCGACCCCTCCCCCTCGACCGCGGCGCGAGTCCGGGCCGCCCGGGCACCTGCGGCCCCGGCCGGCAGCTGGGGAGCTCGGGGGCGCGGGCCCACGGCCGGTGCGGCTGGAAACGGCGCCCCACCCCCCCAACCCCCGGGAGGCGGGCGGCCGGAGGCCGGAGCCGCGGGGAAGCGACCGGTCGGCCGCCGGCAGAGCCCGGGACGCGAGCAGGGGCGCGGGCGGCGGCGTTACCTGGAGGACCACGTCGTTGGGCAGCTGCGCGGCCCGGAACAGCTCCAGCACCCGGCCGTTGGCCGCCACCTTCTTGGTGCTCTCGATGTCGCAGTAGGAGAAGAGATCCGAGTAGTATTTCTGCTCCGCATCGCTCAGCGTTAAGCCTTCCATCTTCGCCTCGGGCTCACGGCCGCCCCGCCCCGCATGCAAGACCCGGGGCCCGGGGCCCGGCCCCGAGATCCCGGGACGGCGGCGGCTGCCCGCGGCCCGGCTTCCTCCTCGCCCCGCGACGCCGCGGGGAGCCCCGGCCCCGGCCTCACGCGCGCGGGGGGCGCCCGAGCAACAGGGCCGGGAGGGCGCGAGGAGGGGGCCCGGCTGGGCTCGGCGCGCCGCCGCCTGCGAGGCCCCGCGCAGTCCCGGGCTCGGCGCGGCGCGCGGCTCCGGCTCCGGCTCGGCGGCCGCGGCGAGGGCGCGGGGCAAGGAGGCGGGGGCCGCGGCGGCGCGAGGCACGGGCGGACTCCGCCCCCGCCCCCGCCGCGGGTTCGAGTCTCCCCGGCTCCCAGCCGCTCCCCCACCCCCTCCCCAGACTTCCCGCCTCGGCTTCCCCTTCCGTCCACGCCCCCCCCTCCACCACCACCACCACCCCGGAGCGGCAGCACTTCCCGGAAAGTTGTGGGGCTTCGAGTCTAAAGTTTCGGGGGCTCTGAGCTGAGCGTGGCCGCCGCTCCGCCTCCCTCCGCCGCCATTTACTGCGCCCCGGCCCGGCCCCCGACGCGCCCGCACCGGCACTGACAGCGGCGGCCGCGCTCCAGACCCGGATGTGAGGCCGGGAGGAGAGAGCGCGAGAGGGAGAGAAACACCCACCGGGCTGGCTCGGCCGCTCCCGGGAGAGGGGGCCGCAGCTCCCCCTGGTGGCCGGAGCCCCGCGGCGGCGAGCCGCCCCCAGCCCCGGAGGGAGGAGCTGGGAGCCCCCGGGGACGCCGGGGCGAGGGGCCCACCGCACCCCGCTCTGTGGGACCTGGGCAACTTAGATAAAGGGTGCAGTTTAGATTGTTTCGAAGCTTCTGGCAAGAAAGGTTTCATAAACGTTGATTCAAAGGGGACCGTTGTTCAGGTTACTATGATTGTATATGTTGGTCCCTTTGTTGGTACCTTCTAGATGTCAGATGTTACTGAGGACAAATGCACTATTTCTGTGGCTCTGAAGAACTATGGAGATTCTGTCCATCTGGGAACTTTCACAGTGACCCTAGCACTGAGGCTTAACTCCCACTCTTGCTCCAAGCCATGCTTCCCTGAGAAACAAAATTTGCTGAATAGAGGGAAAAGCTGGCAAAGTTTTCTTCTAACGTACAAGGTCATTCTGGTCACGGGGAGCTCAGTGCCATAAATGTATACCAACAACTCCGTAAACTCCTGTAGGCCCTGGGCCGACCTCGGGGGCACCTGCCGCTCCTAATTTTCTCCTTGACAAAACTCATGCCTTGTTCTGATCAGGATCTGCGTGAGCGAGGAGAGTCTTAAGCTACCTGGAGTAGATTATCTTAAGGGTTTATACTTAGCAAATATTTCAAAGCCAGTGGTTAAGGCTATTTCTTATACAGATTTTTCCATTTGGGTTTTCATTTTGTCTTTTAGATGTTGCTCCCTAAAGTTCTTATCCGATAAGTGCCCCAGAGGAGGAAGTTATTACAGGTTCCCAACCCTTTATCCAAAATTCAAAAAGCACTGAAAATCCAGCGCCTTGCAGGCAAAATCTGGTCGGCCTCATTTGGAGGCAAAATCATAAGGCACATGAAGCTATTTATAGTCTTATTTGTGCTACTTAGTGTCAATATTTACTCACTTACTCTAGGCCTTTATGGCATGTTAATACATGCATAGTTACAGGCATTTTATTACCTTTCTTTAAAACATATAAAGGGTTTTTCCCGTGTGTGTGTGTGTGTGTGTGTGTGTGTACACAGAACTATGGAGCTGTAAATACTTTCTAACTTGACCCCTTGATCAGTAGCATTTTAGGTAGATTCATATATAACCTGCCATTAAGCTCAAGTTGCCCTATCTCTAAACCTTCAGTTTGTCACACAGACATCTCACATACCCCAACAGGAGACCTGCAGGAGATGACCACAGCCTCACAGATGACTTGTCTTCCAAAGGTGTAAATAGGAGGAGCATACTGGTGAGCGATTGGATCACAACTGTCTTCAGCATCTTATTCTCCACCACCTTTCCTAGACCTTAAGTCTTTCCTGCCCCAGGGCCTTTGTTTCTGCTGCCTGAAATATTCTTCCCATAGAGACCTTTGCATGGCTTGTTCTCTCACACCATTCAGGTCCTTGCTCATCTGTCACCTCCCCAGAGAGAACTTCCTCTCCACACTTGATCTGAAACAGCTCTACCACCACTCTCTATCCCCCTCCCTGAATTAGTTTTCTTTGTAACACTTTTAACTTCATGACATTAAAGTCTATATCTGTTCACATTTTTAATAGCTAACAGTTACCAAGTGCTTACTATGTTTCCAGCACTGTTCTAAAACTTTACGCTAATTACCACATTAATCACAACAATCCTATGAAGGAGGCACTTAGAATTTTTATTGGACAGATGAGAAAACAATGAGGTACAAATGGATTAATTTATTAAGTCACATTGGTATTAAGTGTCTGGATCTGAGATTCAAAACCCAGGAAATCCCAAGTCTGAAATCACTGTCTTAGAGCCTTTCTTACTTGTATATTAGGTCTCCCAACTACCATCCGTGTATTTACCAGAAAATATTTGTCCATTGTCATGGATCCAAGGCCAAGGGTGTTCAGCAGGAATATTTGTAGAATGAATGAGTGAACAAATGAACTAATGATGTGATGAGCCAGTCAGCACCCTAATCTCCTAATTTGGCTCCCTTAGCTCCAGCACCTTCCAGCGCCTCTCCTCCTTAGCCACCTAAAACACTTACTTCCCTTCCAAGTTCAAGGATTCTGAGATTTCCTTCTCAGTCCATAACGTGCTGTCCCTTTACTTTTGCCTCCCATTCCTTGAATAAGCTGGCTCCTTACACACTTGGGGTTCTTCTTTCCCAATTCTAACACGTACTTCATGCATTTGAGGTGTACCTTGGCCATCTCGTAGTTGGTGTAAAATAAAGAGCACAGTCTTGTCCTCGGCAATCCTCCATCTGGAGATCTCATTGTCAGACATGTCAAGTTCACCCTAAGAGCACCCCGGATTCCCTCCTGCATTGCCCTTCCCCCTCCCCCTTGCCAAATGCTATAACTGAATTGAACACTACATGGGAGCTATGCAATGTGGAGGGGGGCCTCCTTCTGTGGTCTCACTTCTCTACGAGGCCTTCCTACTATCATTGGATACAGAGGGGGAGCAGAACCAAGCTGAGGACAAAAAGTCACCAGGACCACAAGATCCAAAGAAAAAGAACAAAGTCAAACCCCCACCCCTAAGGGCTTACTAAGAAGCAGCCAAATGGGCCCCATTGCGGGCAACCACTGCCTGAGCCCCAGACCCACTCCTCAGGCTCCCGAAGGAGTCCTGAGCATCACTCAGCTTGTGAGGAGCACGGAGCCTGTGTGAGAGCTCCTCCCAGCAAGCACACACTCCCTGCTGAGGCAGACGCTCAGAAAGACAGGGAGGCCTGCTCTAGGGAGCCGCCTTCTCGGCCCCCTGCTGTATTCTGGGTGGGCTTGGGGCTGGAGAGTTTGACAGTTTCACAAATGAAAGAGATTTTTCTCTACATCTGTCACTTAAAATTGTATTTCCAGGTAAGAAGGGGAAAAAACTACAATTTAACACATGCACTTTGAGGTCAAGTCTGATTTTTCCCCTAGTATACATTTCTAGACATACCAGTTTTTAAGAGTGACATCATGAGAAAGCTATTTTAAAACAGATGGTCTATATTATACAGCTACAAATTTAAAGATGCCGGCTTTCAGGGGAAGATCAAATAGTTGGTTACTGCCAGCCAATGCATCAACTGTTATTTGACTGGAAATCTCTAGGTTTTTAAAATAAACTGTATACAATAAAATTCATTGTCTCTGGTACACAGTTCTATGGGTTTTGACAAATGCATATAGTCCTGTATCTACCACCAAAATCTAGATGCAGGACCATTCTTTGAAACTCCCCCCCAAGTTCCCTTGTGTTGCCCCTTTTTACTCACCCCTGCCCTCCACGCTCAGACCTTAGCAACTACTGATTTTTTTTCTGCTTCTGCACTTTTACCTCTTCCAGAATGTTCTATATGTGGAATTGTGTGCTATATAGCCTTTGACTCTGGATTTTTTTTTCACATAGCATAATGCATCCCAGATTCTTCCATGTTCTGGCTTCTAAAGTGGTTTGTTTTTTTAAATTGCTAAATAGTGTTCTGTTGTATGAATGATTATAGTTTGTTCATCGATTCAGTAATTGAAGGACATTTGGGACATTGCCAATTTTAGGTGATTATTATTAAAGATACCGTATACATACACGTATGTATGGTTTTGTGTGCAAACCTAGGTCTACATTTCCTTCTTGGGTCAATATCTAGGAGTGGGATTGTTGGGTCATATGGTAAGTGTATGTTTAACTTTAAGAAAACTGCCGGATTCTGTTCCAAAATGCCTCTGCCACATTGCCCTCCCATCAGCAATGTATGGAATTCTAGTTTCTCTTTATCCTCACAAACCGTTCTAACGTCATTCTAAGGGATGTGGAAGTGGTTTCTCCCTGTGAGTTTAATTTGCATTTCCCCAATGACAAATGATATTGAGCATCTTTTCAAGTGCATACATACCCTCTGACTATCTTCTCTGGTGAAGTGTCTATTCAAAACTTTTCCCAGCCTGGGGACGCCTGGGTGGCTCCATCAGTTAAGCTCCTGACTCTTGGTTTCTGCTCAGGTCATGATCTCACAGTTTATGAATTTGAGCCCCACATCGGGCTCCATGCTGACAGTGCAGAGCCTGCTTGGGACTCTGTTTGTCTGTTTGTCTGTCTGTCTGTCTCTCTCTCTCTCTGTCTCTGCTCTGCCCTGCTCCCCCCTGCATGTACACTCTTCCTCTCTCTCTCTCTCTCTCAAAAGTAAATAAACTTTAAAAAATGTTTTTAAACATTTCCCATCTTTTACTGGGTTGTTTTCTTGTTGTTGAGTTTTGAAAATTCTTTGTACATTTTTAATACAAGCCTTTGTCAGAGACGTTATTTGTAAGCATTTTCTACTGTCTGTGTCTTGCCTTATTATTTTTTGCAGAATGGAATCATTAAACTTTGGATTCTATCTAACTCAGGGGTCACCCTAAAAGGCATTAATGAAGGGAAATCCATTGGAGAGAGTTTCATTTAGTGCACCTGGTCATTAACTTTGTATAGGAGAGATTGCCCGAGATTAGAATATGCATTAAACTCATGGAGAGCGACAACTGTTTGGGCCTGCATGGCGGGGTCATGGAAGAAAGCAGTTTTCAAGACCAGGGAGGAGGTCTAAGGGAAAAGCATGTCATCAAATCTATGGAACGGGGCATGGAGTGTAGATATCTTTGTGCTGTGCGCTGACACCCACCGGAAAGCATCCACTATACAGGAGGCAAGTGAAACTAAGTAGACGAAACAACCTGGCTAGTTGATGCCAAGTAGCCTGTGCAAGTGGTCACCCCAGTGTTGGCACACTGGCTCGGGAACTGAATAGCTCCTGTGGCAGCAACAGAAGGCATGCATGGGCCCTCCATTATGGGTTTCCACTCATTAAGGTCAAGCAAGAGTTAAGTTCAGCTCAGCTCAGCCTGGGGTCAGCTCAACACCAAGTTGAGTTTCTGATGCAACATCATCCCTCAGGGATATCAATCAGATACTTGGTGACAAGTTGATTATTTGTACTGGAATCAAACAGGTTCTTTTTTGAGAGAAGAGAAAGCGAGAGGAAGAGCATGTGTGAGCAAGTGAGCATGTGTGCACAAATGGAGGAGGGACAGAGGGAGAAGGAGAGAGAATCCTAAGCAGGCTCCACACCCAGCACAGAGCCTGGCGCCAGCCTTGATCTCACTGTGAGATTGCAACCTCAGCCGAAATCAAGAGTCCTACGCTTAAACAACTGAGCCACCCAGGCGCCCTGGAGTCAAACACATTCTGGACATAAGTTTGCTTTGCTATGCACAAAGCCTTAGCCAGCAATATACTATCTAAGGTCTAAGCATTTTTATCACCAACTTAGAATCTGTGTAACATCCCTTCATGAGAGACTCACTTTACAGCAATACTTCTCACACGCCACCTCATCCAGAAGTTACTGACTTCAGAGTCTAGAATGGCCTTTTGAAGGGGCAGTTGATATGTCAGCCTGGAGATGATATTCTCCACCTATGGATCCCTACACTCCAGGATACAGCATGCACACTAAATCAACATCCCTGTATACTACCACATCTTCAGAAGGTAGACTGACTAAACAGGGCACGAAACCAAGGAGTAGAAGTCAAACCAACCCCATTTGCCTTTGCCCTCAGCAACCTACTTGGGGGAAGGTGGTGTTGCACTTCCCAACCCTTCAATTATAGGTTTTGAGCATCTGGAGGTCTTGGTTCCCAAAGAAGAGTGACTTCACTAGGAGGCGTATTATAGGTCCCACTAACCTTTAAGCTACAAATTCAGTCTAGTCACTTGGGGCACCTCTGCCAATAGATTAGTAGAGAAAAAAAGAATCAGCATACTAGAGGTTAATTGAACCTACTAATCAGAAGAAAACCATGCTTACTTTACACACTTGAAGTAGGAAAGAATATGTTTCACACTCAGAAGACCACTGGGGAGTCTCTTAGTACTCCCTTGTTCAGTTTTAATGATAAATAAGCAAGTATAACTGTCACAGTCTGAGAAGGGTATGGTGACAAAGGACTCGGACCACCCGGGGATGAAGGTCTGTGTCACCTTACAAGAGAAACCATCTGGAGCTGCAGAGGAGTTAGCTGAGGTCAAGGGAAATCTAGAATGAGAAGTAGAGAGGAGATGATGAATATCAGATGCAGCCTTGAAATGAGCTCCAATTGTGGCAGATATAGTTCACTCCCCTAACTTTCCTCTTATAAAAATGTCTAGAAAGTAACATCCAGAAGAATCCTGGAAGAGTTGTTCCCATATGGGTAAATACATCACATGAAGCAAATGGGTGGTGTCAGTATGGACCGTGGTGGCTGCTGTGGGATGCTACCCCAATGACTGCCCCTATGGACAGAGACACAATTCTTTAGGAATTACACTGTTAGGAATGCTGGAATGTCAGGGGCTCCCAGCTGAACCCCTCCCCAGGAATTGCCCTTGGTTGAAGGGAGATTCCTCACCTGAGTTTATACCTCCGTCCTAGGGGCAGCATTACAACCAATGACTACTCAGTGCATATAGGAGTCTAAGGGCCTTCCCACTGTTTTGAGACAACTTGAAGATCCATCTCAGCTCCAGAATTCTTCCAGGAATTGGTTGGGACCTCTGATGTTACCACACTGCAGATCTCCCTCTACCCAATTATGGACTTTTTCCGTTACAGTTCCATATGTGTGCTATTCCTGACGGCAATTATCAATGAACTTTCTGTACCCCACTCTTCACTTCAGTGCGTTTCCTGGGGAAACCAACTTAAGCCACCCACACGCCTCTGCTCCTATTAAGTGAATTGAGTTCATTAGTGTTTACCAACCTGTTGTACTTATTACTGTAATTGTTATAATTGGGTTAAGTGTTACATAAACAAATTAATTATGAAAACAGGAAGATGGTTTTTGATTTTATAAAACTCAAAATTGATGTTTTGGGAAGATATGATGATAGTAAATTGCTGAGAAATGTGGCTGTTGAATTGGCTATGGGGCTCATGAAGAAAGAACTGGAGTTAGAAGAAAACATGATACTGTATCTATGTGTTGGGCACACAGCTGATTCAGTGTGTGCCTTGATGTAGGGTTTAGAATGGAGGGTAGTTTTCTATCTGTAATCAAAATATCTGGTTTTTTGTTTTTGAAAAATCTCTTATTGTTTTCGTAAACATATACACACTCATTGTGAATAAAAATAACTCAGAAAAGGATAAAGAATAAAAATTACCTGGAATCCTGCCGTTTGCAGGCAACTTCTATTAATATTTAGGTGAATATTCTTGATATCTTTTGTTTTTTTTAAGTTTTTATATATTCATTTTTTAAGTAACCTCTACACCTGATGTGGGGCTTGAACTCATGACCTCAAGATAAAGAGTCACATGCTCTTCTAACTGAGCCAGCCAAGCACCCCTTGACCCAAAATGATAGACATATAATATCAAATAGAGAGATGGATTAGAGAGATATACATTTTATAGATTACTATTTATATAGTCACATATATCAGTTGAATGTATGTATTACACATTACTACATATTTTAGTACATATTATATATATAATTCATTCCTTTATTTGCCATTGTATGCCTGTTTCTTTGTAATCCTTTGTAGCAAATCTTTTTTACTCAAGATTGTATTTGTAAAAGGAACCTTCCTTTTCTTTTAATTTGAATCTTCTTTCTTTTCCTGTTTTGGAGTCATCAATATAAATGATATAATCGGATCAACAAATGAAAAAAACACAAGTGTATTTTTCCAGAAAGCACTTAAGGCAGTCTTAGACTATATTGCCAATGGGATCTGTTTTCATTACCTAACTAGGAGGGAATCATAACATGATTATTTTTTTGGATGTTGCACCTATAAATCAGTGTTTCAATAATGGGATAGAAAATGTCAAATAAATTTAAGATTTCATACTAGCATGAGGTTCATCAGGAGCAAAGGCATAGAAATCTATACAAATTTGTTGGTACAGCAAAAATAAATCAATTCTTTATAGAAATAGAATTCTCAGAAGAGATTAGCCAAAAATGAAAAAGTACTTTTCTCCAAATAAAAATCAACCCAACATTTATTACTTACTCTAGGGAGGGCAGTTTTTCCTCTTAGTTTCTTTTGTAAACATTCTCAATTTAGTGCTTTTTCAATATTATGAATCTTAAACAAGGAAAAAAGCAAAATGTTTTTCTTATTCTGTGTAATACTGAAGCACGTAGAGGTAGTTGAAAAAATTTCTAGGGGCACCTGAGTGGGTCAGTTGGTTAAGCATCTGAATTCAGCTCAGATCATGATCTCATGGTCCGTGAGTTTGAGCCCCACATCGGGCTCTGTGCTGACAGCTCAGAGCCTGGAGCCAGGTTCAGATTCTGTATCTCCCTCTCTCTCTGGCCCTCCCCTGCTCATGCTCTGTCTCTCTCTGTCTCTCAAAAATGAATAAATGTTAAAAAAATTTTTTAAATGTATTAAAAACAAGTTATTTGCCATTAGTAGCATTTTCTAAAGAGAAAACTCTGCTGCACTTGGGCTGGGTCATCTCCAAACACATCAACGTTTCAAACTATTAATTTAACAAAAATAAAACAAATTAATCTGTCCTTTATTTTACTTCTACAACCTTTATTAATTTCTGCTAACTCCTCATTACCCTACCATGAAAATAGTTCACAGTGCCATGGATTTCATAACCTTTCATGGTGCTTAAGAGCTACAGTGTGCTGGGGCTGCTGGGTGGCTCAGTACGTTAAGCATCAGACTTCGGTTCAGGTCATGATCTCATGGTTCGTGGGTCCGAGCCCCGTGTTGGGTTCTGTGCTGTCAGCTCAGAGCCTGGAACCTGCTTTGGATTCTGTGTCTCCCTCTCTCTCTCTCTCTGCTCCTCCTCCACTCATGCTGTGTCTCTCTCTCTCTCCTTCCAAAATAAGTAAACATTAAAAAAAGAGAGAGAGAGAGCTATGGTGTTTCTGCTTTGTAAAGTCTTTTTCCTGTTTAACCCTATATCATGCTTTGCTGTTGCCAATGTTTAATTTTCTGAGGATGCTTAAAGATTATCTCTGTGCAACCTTAAAAATGAAAGATGTATAGAATGAATACAAATCTTAATGGCCATCGCGACAGGAAGGTATCAAGTTGTAATAGAACCACAATAATCCTAGTTTGAGGTCCAATACACTGGGGTTTGAAACTTGATTCTGGCAATTATAAGCCTGGGAACCTAGGGCAAGTATAATTTTTCTCAGCTGCAGCATCTTCTTCTGTAAAATGGGAAGCTTTTTTTGGCCAGTGTAAGAAGAAGAGAGAATGAGTGGAAAAGGTTGTTATCCAATTGCTATTGAAGAACGAGCCGCTATTATCAGTGACAAACATGATCAGTTCAAATCTGGATTTTTTTTTAAAGTTTGTTTGTTTTTTTACTTACTTACTTACTTACTTTGAAAAAGAGAGAGAGCAAGCTGGGAAGGGACAGAGAGAAGGAGAGAAGGAGAGAATCCCAAGCAGGCTCCACCCTCCCAGCACGGAGCCTGATGCCAGGCTGGAACTCACTAACCATGAGATCATGACCGGGGCCAAAACCTCGAGTTGGACACTTAACTGACTAAGCCATCCAGGTACCCCTGATTCTGGATTGTTTTTAACTTCATTCCTGCACTTTGTTTAAATAATCCAAACAGCCAGCGGGTATATCCTTTAGTAAGGTATAATTATTTAAACATCAATATCAGCTCTCATATTCTTTTTCTCCTAGACTTTAAGTTGTTACTATACTGTAAACCCTCTAGATAAAGAAAACCTGACCTGTATCTAGTGATTTGGGTACATTCAACACGTGTTATAACCAGTAAGCACTTAGTGTTTAAAATCTTGTGTCAAGATAAGTATCTTGTTTTAAAAATTATTTCTGTACAGGTACATAAGTATAGTGGGATCAAACACGAAAATAGTGTAAGTGGCTTTTTAATTTCCTCTAATGAACATAATCTTCCTCAGTAACAGCATGGAATTTAACTTAATTTTGTCAGTTATCATATCTCAGGATCTTCCTCTTAAACTGTAATCATTTAAGTAATTCAGTATTTCTCTTAAATGCTCAGCCATTCTTATTTCTTCCTCTTTTCCTTGCTCTTCTCCCAGATATCATGGGAGGGCAGTATGGGGGGGGTGGGGGATGGAGATAGCTCACGTGATTTCTTGATTGCAAGATCGAGAAGGAATCTTAAATCTGCAAGCTGGGAAGGGGGGTGGGGGTCCCTGTGCTGTCGTCTGGTTGCACTGCAACGTGGTTCGTAGGTCCTAGTTCCCACGTCTATATTGAGGTATCCTCAGAGTTAGCCGGTCCAGTCTGGCCTTCTAGGGCATCAAGCAGTATCACAAAATCACTCACAGCCTTTAACCCTAATTTTTAAGTCTCCGTATTGGTGGCGTCTGTCGTTCACCAGTCCTCCCACAAGTAGTTCCATCTGTCCATATAGAAACTTGGTGGGGGCATGGGGGGTGGGGGCAGGGATAGATTATTTCTTAGAACTGAGACTTTGGCCTTAGGCAGGTGGCTTCATTATCGCTTCATAACATAGTCCTCCCAAATTGAGTGAGGCAAAACATGACTTTGTGGGTCAGGGATTTGGGAAAGGCTTGACTAGGCAGTTAGCTTTCATGATACCTGATAGGCACAGTCATCTGAAGGCTAGACTGGGCTAAATGTCCAAGATGACTCATTCCTATGGGTAATGGTTCATGCTGCCTGAAAACTCATCTGGGGTTGCCTTCTGCAGTGTCTTATGGCCTCTCCATTTGCTTGGCTTCCAGCAGCATGGTGGTTGGGCTTTGGGAGAGTACCAGTTTCCCAAGAGATCAAGGAAGAGATTATTCAGCATCATTTCAACGCCTTCTATTGATCACAGGTGAGTCACGAAGGTCAGCCCGGATTTAATGAGAGAATTATATCCCACCTCTTGATGGAAGGGCCCACTGCTTCTGCTTATAATGAATCAGCCATGTAAAATGATGTGTCTTTGAAAACCATGTATACTATCACTGACAAAAAATGAACACAAATAACTAGAGGACAGAACGAGTTTGTATCTTTTCCCTCAACGTCACATCTTTCTGTTGTTGACACTGTACTATGTTGTCACTTCCCTATTAAGATTATATTCATCTCCAAAGTAACTGGACCGTCTTTCTCTTTACCATGGAATGGTTCACCTGTATAACCATTTGACCTTTTGGGGTGGTGTTTCTTTGCCAATTTATCAGTTTTTCCCTGGATTATTGGCCTATCGAGATTTTCTTTTTCTTGTTAAGTAAATTTGTTTTCTCAGAAATGTGTCTGTTGAATTGAGATCTTAAAATTGACGCCCATCTTTTTAATGTGTCTTTTGTGACTATTTTAATTTTTTTAAGTTTATTTATTTATTTAGAGAGAGACAGAGACAGCATGAGGAGGGAAGAGGCAGAGAGAAGGAGGAGAGAATCCCAAGCGGGCTCTGCAACACCAGCACAGAGCCTAACCCAGGGCCCGAACTCACAAAACCGTGAGATCATGACCTGGGCTGAAACCTAGAGTTGGATGCTCAACTGGCTGAGCCACCCACGTGCTCCTTTTGTGACTATTTTAAAGGCAGAATAGAGGTGGCTCAGTTGGTTAAGCATTCTTTCAGCTCAGGTTATGATTTCATGATTCGGTTCATAAGATCTGAGCTCCTCCATGCTGATAGCATGTAATTCTCTCTCCCTCTCTCTCCATCCCTCCTCCCCCAAAATAAATAAACTTAAAAAAATAAAAAATAAATAAAATAGTTAATTTTTTAAAAGGCAGAATATAATTAAGTTTCAGTATAAATGACAAGTTTCACTCCTTTCTTGGATTATTTAAAAATGGATTGGGGTGCCTGGGTGGCTCAGTTGGTTAAGCTCCTGACAGCAGCTCAGATCATGATCTCATGGTTCATGGGTTCGAGCCCCGCATCGGGCTCTGTGCTGAACGTTTGCTCAGAGTCTGGAGCCTGCTTTGGATTCTGCGTCTCCTTTTCTCTCTGTCCCTCCTCTGCTCACACTCTGTCTCACTCTGTCTCTCAAAAATAAATAAAATGTAAAAAAAAAATAGATTTACAGTGTCTTTAAAAAACTTTTTTAAAAATTCTCACTGTAAAATATATTACTTGGTCAGTTGCAAAGCTGGTTTTACCAAGGTAAGTATATTTCAGCTAAGAACTATATAATTAACTGTATGCTACTTTCTGTAGCATATGATAAAGAAACTCATAAAGATCAATTCAACAAGAAGTCGATAAACACACTAAGATTCAGTCTCGGGGATCCAGGATTTGCAATACCCATGTTTCCCAGAATAATACCTTATTTAGAGTCAGAAAGCTATTTCACCAAAGTAACTCAATAAACCAGTTCATTCACTCAAAGACAATAATTTTAAAAGGACTATTGGTGTGGAATCCAGTCATCAAAATAACCATTATCTATACCAGGAGAAATAAGACAAACAGAGAAGTGCAGCTAAGAGTCAAATCCAAAAGTTTTCCTGAAATTCCCTGATAATCACAATGAAGTTTGTTGTGTATTTGTTTAGTTTGGCTTAGTGCTTATTGTTGATGATTGTATTTGTAAATTTTGGGACCCTTAAAACAACAAACAGTTGCTTTAATTTTCTACCTTGCTCTGCAGGCTGGAACACATCTTACTCTTGTGAAAGCTGGCTCCTCCCACCTCATTCAAGATATGCTCCCTAATTAGCCAGCACATTTCAAGGGACCAGGTGGAGAAGCAGTTAGGATTTTGTTGTCAGAGTGCCAATAAATAGTTGGTTTCCACAAATTCAGTATTACATGCTCCTCTTTTATGACTAGAATTCCCCAATGAACTTTCTTTCTCTTTCCTTCCTTTTCCCCTTTGCTTTCTTTTTCTCCCTCCTCTGTCCGTTTCTTTCATCAATGATTGAATATTTACTTTATGTCAGGCACTATGTTAAGTTTGAGGATGTGAAGGAAACATTTCTTACCTTCAAAGAGGTAAGAAGCAGGGTGCCTGGGGGGCTCAGTTAGCACAGAGCCCAGCATGGGGCTCAAACCCACAAACCGTGAAATCATGACCTGAAGCCAGGCGCTTAACCAGCTGAGCCACCCAGGCACGCTGAGGCCAAGGTAGTCTTAAATGCTGTGGGCCTTTCCTTCAGGAAGGAACTGGGGGGTGATTGTCAATTCTTTGACAGATAGAATGGGACATATGAGAGTTGAAATAAAAATGATGACATTTCAGGTGCCAGCCACCTGGGTGGCTTAGTTGGTTAAACTCTTGATTTCGGCTCAGGTCATGATCTCATGGTTTGTGTTTTTGAGCCCCGCTTTGGGATCTGCACTGACAGCACTGAGCCTGCTTGGGATTCTCTCTCTTCCCCCTCTCCTTACCTCCCCCCCCCCCAAAATAAATAAATAAAACTTTAAAACAAACAAAAAAAGTGATGACATTGGAGGTCATTGGAGATGGGAAGATGGAGACTGAAACTGGAGGTGATGTTGAAGGTAAGGTAAACGAAAGATAGAGAAAGGAGGAGAAGGATGGAAAAGAGTTACACAAGATGAATTAGTTCTAGTGACCCTTCCGTACAACGTATCTGTGCACATAACAATGGTATATTTTGCACTGAAAAGTTTAAATGTGTAGGGGCACCTGGGTGGCTCAGTCTGTTGAGCGTCCAACTTCAGCTCAGGTCATCATCTCATATTCCAAGGGTTTGAGCCCCACATTGGGCTCTGTGCTGACAGCTCAGAGCCTGGAGCCTGCTTCTGATTCTGTGTCTCCCTCTCTCTCTGCCCCACCCCTGCTCATGCTCTGTCTCTCTGTGTCTGTCTGTCTCTCTCTAAAATAAAGAAACACATTAAAAAAATTAACGAACAAAATGAAAATGGGTAGAACTCATGGTAAGTGCTCTTACTACATAACAAAAACAACAATATTGCCACAAATCCTGGTGTTGATCAGGCTGAACTTAGCTGGGAGTGATGCCTGATTCTTCACACTAGCCAGATTTCAGAATCTACTTGATCTTTTCCTTTTTGTAATTCCTGCCCAGTTGCCTTCATTATTTTAAGAATAAGTTGAGTTTCTTGGAAATAAGACTAGTATCTGATGTTTCTAAGTCTGTTCCCAACAGACTGGTCAGTTAGACCAATTGGAGTTAAAATAAAGGAATTATTTGATGGGACTAACTTTGGAACAGAAAATTACCCCTTATACTTTGTGTTTTACACCTAGGTACTTTTTTTGCCTATTTCCTTTATGTTGTCTTTCTTTCTGTTCTTCTAGGATCTTCATTGACATGTATTCTTTTTTTTTTTTTTCAGTTTTAAAATGTTTTATTTCAAGGAGCACCTGGCTAGTTCAGTCAGAAGAGAATATGACTCTTGATCTTGGGATCGTGAGTTGGAGCCCTACATTGGGTGTAGAGATTACTTTAAAATAAATACATAAAATGTTTTATTTCATAGCTATAAGAAAACGTTTATACGTACAAAACTCAAAGTGAATACAAAGGCAGCTTTTAATCACAAATCAATGAGACAGTAGTCACTCAGACTCTACTGTAGAAGCCTATGGAATGCACACACTTCAATGTTATGCATAAATCATTTTAACCATGTAGTTCAAGTTCTAGTTTTATATCAGAGCTGCATGTATATATATGATATATATATATATATCATATATATATGATACTTGCAGTCAAATCTTAAGATTGATAAAGTCATGTTGAAGCTGCTTATATTTTGAGTGCAGATTTCACTATTATATCTGCATGATGTTGACTAACGAAATAGCAGTCGTCAAAGATCTCTTTGTCCAATGCTCATACATTTGTAATCTGACTCTTTTCACTAATTCTTCTTCTTGTAGTTCCTCCTTAAATTACAGTCGTTATACACTGACTTCCCTATGCATCTCATCCATTTCCTTTACTTCATACTTTGCCATTCTGTTCTGACACAAATTTATTTAAGATTTCAATGTGTCTCTAACCCTCTAAAGGTTCAAGAGTTGTCTGATATGTGTAGGGCTTTTAAGACAACCTGGGGGCTTTGCAGATGTGTATAAATTCCTATCACGAAAACAATTTGGGGAGTTCAGTTCATTTCAAGCCAACCTTTATTGAGCACCTATTCTATGTTGATAAGTGTACTAGAGGCTGAGAATAGACTGCTGAATAACATGATTATTGCCATTAAGAAACTCGTCGTCTAATGGAGGAGACAAACAGTCACTTAACAGTTTTCCTGTCCCCTGCATCGAACTTTGTATCTGTGCACTTCCCCATCCCCGCCCTCCACTTCTGAGCCTCACGTTGGCTGTGTTCCCAGTTTGAGGATGTCTGGTTCTCCTCTAAAAGACTTTGATCCCTTTTTACGTGAACATTTTGCAGTGGCTTGTGAACTTTTAGACTGCTTACTCCGAGAGCCTTGTTTTGCCTTGCTTGTCTGCACTGGAAAGATGAAATGCAAATATTTCACCTTTACAGCTACAGGGAATTTGGAGTTAAGCTTTTCCTGCTCTCAAGGAGAGCTAAATTTTCTGTTTTTTAATTAACTTATTAATTTCTAAATTATCAAGTCTATTGTCAAAATGCCACAGGAGAAGACAGTGATGTGGAGGAAGACAATGTTTTGGAGGGAGCCAGAAAGTAGGAGAGGAGGGATTTTCCAATGAGAGGGGATTACCAGACTCTTTGGGAGCCTGGGAGTTGATTGGGGAGAAGCAGCTTAGAAGGCTCTGGGCCATGGCTCAAGAAAGGCAGAGTGAGTCAACCTTAGAAAGGACTGCCAAGAGGGACAGTGTTTGAAGCCAAAGTAGTCCTAAGTCTCAGAATCTCCTTCTTCACTGGAGAAGCCCCTTGCCTAGGCTCAGGGACCAAAGCAGCCAGAACTCACCCTGAACTGCTCCCTGTAAATCGTAGAGGTGCATTAAGAGCATAAAACTAGTTAATTGTTACCATACAGCAAATTTGAGGTGTTTTCAAAAGTACATGTCAGTTGGCAATGGCTTATTAGAAAAGTATGGAGCCTGAAATTAAACTGATGCCAGTATGTAATGATACACACTAACTCAAGAATGATATACTTAATTAAAAGTCATTTATCATTAATCATGAACATACTTAACATTTATGATCATTGAAAAGCAGAATAACATTAACTGAAAGCAAGAAGTATCACAAAATGATAGTGTTTCACTGATAATAAAGTGACCTTCCGGATATGGCCAAATTCCAAGCTTTTGCCTGTGGAAATGCAAGTAGGTGCTTTGGTATAGGTTGGCAAACAGTCTTCTTAGCAGGAGGTCTTTCTAATCTCAAATCTTGCCACACCGAGGGCTCTACCCTGTGTGTACTTAGGACTTTTCTGCCTTTAATTGGTTTGAAAATAAGCCTGGATTTAGCTAGCTATCAGAGGCCCTCTACTCATGGGCACAAGAGTTTAACTGCAAACCAAAGCTTCTGAAGACCACTGTAGAATACTAAAAAGGGAAGGTTTGATAAGAGCCTTATATTATCGCAGCTCAAGCATTATCTAGTAGATATTACTCCAACAGAGTAAATGGCCCTAGACAGCCCACCGAAAATCCCTGCTAGAGATAAGAGTGATTTATCAAGTTCACAGTAGATACTCAATAAATGTTTGTTTAATGGTTAAATTTACCAAAGGCAAATATAACTGAACTTACAAAATATTAATCTTCAAGTCTTTCATTGCTATGACACACCTTTCTTCTCTCTCATAAGCTTTGAATTCCTATCAATGCTCCAGGGATTCGATAACCTCTAGGATAATCCAAATGGTTTTGTCTTTATTTCTGTGCATACAAAGCCATTTTATGAAAACAATCTGATTTTGCAAGTACAGTAATCTATTTGCAAATTGTAGATGCCTCCATGTGGATAACTTATCTAATGCTTTTTTAGTCACAGTTCCTCCTATATGATAATATTGATATTTCAAAGACAGTCTTCTATATCTTGGTTAATATTAGCCAGTCTTCTGAGATGTGTCCGACCTGCAGGGACACCCTGAAGCCACTTAACTAGTCAGAGGAGAAACCCATTTAGAAACAGCTGGATGTTTGAATTTTTAAATTGAAATCTAAATGCTTGAGTGACATAACCTGTCAAACTCAATCAGACTCTCTAAGCCCAAGGAAGTAATTAGCTATTTTAAGGAAATTTGTGGCAATAAAAGCCATGTTCTGAGTTCCTAAGAAATCAATGAAGAGATTGTAATTAGTCCTAGAAAATCTCTATTTATCAAATAACTCTATTTTTAAATGTTTATTTTTGAGAGAGAGAGAGACAGAGAGAGAGAGAGAGAGAGAGAGAGAGAACAACAGGGGAGGCACAGAGAGAGAGGGAGACATAGAATCCAAAGCAGGCTCCAGGCTCTGAGCTGTCAGCACAGAACCCAATGTGGGGCTAGAACCCATGAACCATGAGATCATGACCTAAGCCAAATTCAGATGCTCAACCAACTGAGCCCCCCAGGCACCCCTCAAATACTTCTTATAACTTATTTAGAACATCACAAACAGTTGTATCAACACTGCTAAGACAAGAAAAGGAGCAAATGCAATATATCTGCCTTCCCCACATATTTCTGTCATTTCATCTCTTAATTAAATACATATGACAACTGCCAAAAAGACTTTTAAATTTTACTCATTGATAGATCTTTTAAATTTAAACAGACAAAACCATCAAATCATATTCCTCTGAAATTTTTCTCAGGAAGATTTAATGAATGGTGTATGACAAATACTTACTCGTAACTGACAGCTAAAAGTCAGATACTGTGGAGAATTTTACATGTAATTGCAAACATTTAAAATTCACATCATGCTATAAACTATAATATCAGTGAAACGTTCCCTTTATCCCATTAAACATGTATTCAACTAATTTTATATTTTAGTAGCTTATTTCAGTTCAACATGATCTAGAAGCGTTGATACTGAGGGTAGAGACGAGACATTAATCTCACAAGAAGAGGACAGTGAAAATAGAATATAAATGCCAAGGGGGCACCTGGCTGGCTCAGTCCATTGAGTATGTGACTTTTGATCTCAGGGTTGTGATTTCAAGCCCCATGTTGGGTGTAGAACTTAATTTTTTTAAAAAAATATATACATATATATATATACATATATATATAGATAATTATATGTACTCAATACACACTACATTTTTCATATTACCTCTTTTCTAGAAGCTTGTTCGAATTTTGATGAAATTTAAAAAGATCTAGACTACAATGTAAGATGACTGGTTCATACATCTAATCTTTCATTTTAAATAGCCTTGAGAGGAGTCAAAAAGTTAGATAGTCAGCCCTCAAGTCCATTCAACTAAGCAATTGGTGAGTGCCCACTCCTTGCTAGGCGTGGTACCAAGCATTTCAAAGGACACAAAATGAGAAAGGACAGTAAGACACTGTCCACTCTGGAAAACATTTAAAATTCACTAGTCATAGTCTACCAAGGGGGAACAACCATCGTACAAGTTCCAATACAAATTTCAGTAAGGGTGCTTTTTAAAACAAAAGACTGTAGCATCTTTTGTCATCTTAAGAGGGTTTTGTTATCATTCACACCACAGAAAATAAATTGCTATGGGCTTAGTTTCATGGATAGAGATTAATGGTGGAAGGAGAGAAAAAGAAAGAAAGAAAGAAAGAAAGAAAGAAAGAAAGAAAGAAAGAAGAAAGAAGAAAGAAAGAAAGAAGAAAGAAAGAAAGAAGGAAAGAGAAGAAAAAGAAAAGAAAAGAAACAACAGAGGCAAATTCTAAAGCCTCTGCCAGGTCTTCTAAGTTGCTCAACGGTCAAAGAAGGTGCTTCTTTTCAGCAGAGCACATTAATGAGACTTTGGAGTTTGGACTAGAAAGCTAAACTTCTCTGCATAATAAAGGAGAGAACTGAAGGTTCTCGTGCCTGAGAAGCACGACCTTGGCAAACAGACAGGAAGATGTGAGGACGGTGCCTGGCAGCAGGTAGGAGCTATAGGGAGAAAGAGGGGCCAGTGAGCAATTCCAGAGCCAGGGCACTGAAAGGACTTTTGAACATGGGATCTCATATCCCATTATAAATTGCCTGCTTTGCTTTAATATAAATTGCCTTTATCTATCCTTAAACCTTATCTTAAGAATACTGGCCACGTTATGGAGGCTAAACCCACTTTTTTTTTTTTTTAATAAGTAGGCTTAATTCCCAGTGTGAGACTTGAACTCACAAAGCCAAGATCAAGAGTCACATGTTCAACTGAATAAACCAGTTGAATAATAACAAACCAGCTAGGCTCTCCAACCCACACGCTGTTTAAAGAAAAAGACGTAGATAAATTACTATTATTTAGTAATTCTAATATATAGAAAATAATAAATACACATAAGCACGTGCAAATACATGTAAATGTCTACATACAGTGATATTTGTATGTGTGGTTGTAAAACCCATAAACAAGTGATTTGGCCATCCTTGGACAACCAGGTAGAAGTGTTGTTCACAATTGTGTATTACTATGGAAAAGCCATCCAAACTGCTGTGGTGTTCCATTCCTACTGTATTTCATGTGCAATCTATTTTTTAATAGTTTATTGTCAAGTTGGTTTTCATATAACACCCAGTGCTCATCCCTACAAGTGCCCTCCTCCATGCCCATCCCCCTTCCCCTCCCTTTTCCCCACAGTCCTTCGTTAAGTTCCTCCTAATCCTCCTATACGTGCAAACATATGGTATCTGTCCTTCTCTGCCTGACTTATTTCGCTCAGCATAACACCCTCAAGTTCCGTCTGTGTTGCTACACATGGCCAGATTTCATTCTTTCTAATTGCCATGTAGTATTCCATCGTATAGATGAACCACATCTTCTTGATCCATTTGTCAGTTGATGGACACTTAGGCTCTTTCCATGTTTTGGCTATTGTTGAAAGTGCTGCTATGAACATTGGGGTCCATGTGCCCCTATGCATCAGCACTCCTGTATCCCTAGCAGTGCTATTGCTGGGTCATAGGGGAGTTCTATTGTTAATTTTTTGAGGAACCTCCACACTGTTTTCCAGAGGGGCTGCACCAGTTTATATTCCCACCAACAGTGTAGGAGGGTGCCCGTTTCTCCACATCCTCGCCAGCATCTAGAGTTCTCTGATCTGCTCATTTTAGCCACTCTGACTGGCGTGAGGTGGTATCTCAGTGTGGTTTTGATTTGTATTTCCCTGATGAGGAGGGATGCTGAGCATCGTTTCATGTGTCTGTTGGCCATCTGGATGTCCTCTTTGGAGAAGTGTCTGTTCATATCTTCTGCCCATTTCTTCACTGGATTGTTTGTTTTTCGGGTGTGGAGTTTGGTGAGTTCCTTATAGATTTTGGATACTAGCCCTTTATCTGATACGTCATTTGCAATTATCTTTTCCATTCCGTTGGTTGCCTGTTAGTGTCATGTGCAATCTATTTTTAATAAACTTTGTATGTATTTTTTAGAAACTCACATCATGTCATAAATTATGGTTGTCCTGACATTCTTCACCCAATGCCAAATGTTGGTTTTTTGGGGAGGTGGGACGGAAATGGTGTGTGTGTGTGGGGGGGGTGGTGAGCTAAAGAAATAGAGCTCTTCCATGTCTATTTTGAACATGCATGAAACGTGAGTTGTAATTAGGGTTAGAGAACTCAGAACCAGCAGAAAGCAAGAGAATGTATTTCCTGAGAATTTGCAAAAATATATGACAGAGCACTGGACTTCTAGAGGATTGGAGTAGTGAACCTGAATTGACTTTATTAAATTTCAAAAATGATGATGATATTTGTGTTTCATCGGGTGGCACAAGATAATTGTCCTAAAAGATGTCCAAAGCACTGGAGGACTCTCTAAGGGGGATATTACACATCAGGGGCAGAGGGGACTGGAATGAAGGAAAAGAACAGGGCTGGACATGGTTCCTATATTAGTTCATTTCCCCGGAATCCTTTTGCAATGAAGACGGATGCTTAAAAGAGACACAAATTTGTTTAATCATTACAACAATCCAGTGAGTAGGTTTTAGTATCACTAATTTTATATTAGAAAACTGGGGCTCATAGGGGGGCCTGGTGGCTCAATTGGTAAGTGCCAGACTCTTGATATTGGCTCAGGATGGAATATTGAGGTCCTGGGATAGAGCTCTGGGTAGGGTTCTGTGCTGGGTCTGTAGAGCCTGTTTGGGATTCTCTCTATCTTTCTATCTCTGCCCCTCCCCTACTCATTCTCATTCTCTTTCTCTAAATAAATAAAAAAAATAAGTGAGTAAATAAATAAGTAAACACATGAATACATAAATAAAAAGGAAACTGAGACACATAGAACTTAGCTCCTTTCTCAAGGATGTACGCAGTTAGGACAGGAGCCCGGCTAGGTGACTGGGTCACCTCTGCCTTGTGTAACACATGGAATTTTGTTCAGGTGAGGGCATTCAATTTCGGTCTTGGAGTTCAGGAGGCAAAGATATGGTGGAGGAGGAGGAGGGAAGGGAGACTCATCAGGCAAAGGGAACAGTCTGAGCAAAGGCAAGAAAGTAGGGATTTGGTGGTTTCAGGACAGGGACAGCAGGAGGTACAAGGTCATATGCCAAGTACACAGGAAGCACTAACTACATGTTTACAGAACAAAACTAATCTGCACCATATCCCCACACTGTGCTCTGCACCAGAAGCAGGAAAAGCATGGAGTGCAATTTGACGGATTCGCAGTGAAAGATGGCTTTGGATGGTCAGGAATCCGGAAGGTAGTAGAGGCTAAGTTGTGGGAGGATTAAAACGCATGGTGAAGAGTGTATACTTGATTTAATAGACCACCAGCAGCTTCTGAAGGTTTGGAGTGACAGATTAAACCTGCACTTTTGGAAAGTTAACCCGGCAGTCAAGTGAAAGATGGACCACAGCAGGCATCCCAGACTCGAATGTGATGCCAATGCTGTTTCCGGAAGTCTGAGGTTCCATGTGTCTAACCAGCTGTCTCCCTTAGAGATTCTGACACAGAAAAGCTGGTGTGAGCCAGGGGATCTGAGACCCCCATACAGAGGAGTGTGGGCTAGGGTGGGGTTGGGTGGAATGAGAAGCCAAGTGTAGACTTGTCTGTGAGGACTTCCTTGTTTAGAACCCCAGAGCAGCAAAAAGAGGCCAGTGAAGGAGTTAAAGAAGGAAGAAATGGCATTGAGGTAGCCCTTGATGCTGGCAAGTGTCTGAGCTGGTGAGCTGTTCCTTCTCTAGCCTTTCTGTGCCTACAGAGTGCCAGTGTTTGCCAGTGCTCCCACTGATAATTAAAGGAAGTTGAGGCTGTGGACTCCAGCCTCTCCCAGAGTCCCCTCAGAAGGGCAGAGTGGGGGCGCCTGGGTGGCTTAGTCGGCTAAGTGTCCGACTTTCGCTTAGGTCATGATCTCGCGGTTCGTGGGTTCGAGCCCCGCGTCGGGCTCTGTGCTGACTGCCAGCTCAGAGCCTGGAGCCTGTTCCAGAGTCTGTGACTCCCTCTCTCTCTGACCCTCCCCTGCTCACGCTGTCTCTCTCTCTCTCTCTCCTAGAAATAAATAAAACATTAAAAAAATTAAAAAAAAAAAAAAAGAAGAAGGGCAGAGTGCCCATCAGCTGGGTAGTATTTTCCAACATCCCTCTAGAAGCTTTAGGGTGTATGGACCTGTGATTTCCTTCCCCTGGGCCCTGGCTTCCCTATTCTGATTCCTCCCCTGTATCCCCAGTCCTGGACCCAGTGGCAAAATCTGCTTCTGTTGCTGCATCTGGTCCAGAGTCTAGTGAAGGGATGGGGTGGAGATGAATTCTGCTCTGTAAATGCTTATTTAGGGTTCCCCATGCTAGGCACACAACCATGTATCTTCTTCTCTCCTGGCTAAAAACTCTGGCTCATAACTCCAACTCCAAACCACGTTAGTTGTGCTTCTTTTGGACTCAGCCATAGACTATCACTTCCTTCTCAAGAGACCTCAGTTGACCTCGCTTCCTATGGTCCTCTGCCTCCTGCTTGCTCCTGGGCATCCACTCTGACAGTTCCACTTTTTCCTGAACTCCAGCAGCCTAGACTTCAGGTAGGTGGTGCCCCGGAGCCACTCACTCTCCCTTATTGGGTGGTGATCATGACAATGGGGACTGGTGACAATGTCAAGTACTACAGACAGCTGCCTGACAGTGAGAATTGGGGCAGGTCATTATGTTTGCCAGTTGGGAGTCATTAGTAACCTTAAGACTAGAGAGAATAGCTGTACTAAAAAGGTGAAGATAGAAGCCAAATTATGGGTAATGAGATAAATAGTTGATGATGAGGAATAGCGGCAGCAAGTTTAAAGTGTTCCTTGAAGAAATTTCTTGAGACGATGAGAAAAAAAAGCTCAAGCAAGCAGCAGGGTTAAGGATTGAGGGGAGGAATTGTGGATAAAATTCCTAGGGGATTAATCACTTGGGGTAAGAATTTAGGTTTCTTGTTAGAAAAGTAGGAGGCCTAGAACAAAAGTAATTTGTAAATTTTTTGATTGGTAGGTTGGGAGTGGGGAAAACATTGCAAGAGCTGAATATTGGTTATCTTATTAAGATTCTTAGCAATTTTCCTGAGTTTGTTGATTTTTTTTTTGCTATCTCAGTCCAAAAGAACTTTCAGGAAAAATAGAAATGTTCTGTGCTCTATGACACAGCAGCCCTTAACCACTTGCAGCGACTGAGCCCTTGAAATGAGGCTACTGTGACTGAAGACCTCAATTGTCAATGTTATTTCATTTCAATTAATTTAATGATAATGATATTTATTTAAATGAAAATATCCAGGGGCGCCTGGGTGGCTTAGTTGGTCAAGCGTCCGACTTTCTCTTGGGTCATGATCTTGCGGTTCGTGGGTTCCAGCCCTGCGTCGGGCTCTGTGCTGACTGCCAGCTCAGAGCCTGGAGCCTGTTTCAGAGTCTGTGACTCCCTCTCTCTCTGACCCTCCNTCCAGCCCTGCGTCGGGCTCTGTGCTGACTGCCAGCTCAGAGCCTGGAGCCTGTTTCAGAGTCTGTGACTCCCTCTCTCTCTGACCCTCCCCTGCTCACGCTGTCTCTCTCTCTCCTAGAAATAAATAAAACATTAAAAAAAATAAATGAAAATATCCATATGGGTCTGATGGCTAGTTACTGTACAGGGCAGATCTACAGAATTACTATTGTCTTTTGGGGTGACTCCTTTCCCACACCTCCTTGGTAGAGAAGCTATGTCATGTATAGCTTTTGGAATGCAGCAATATATATTGGATACATTAGAGTTAACTGGGAGTAATAATCAGTAATAATCTAAACTAGGTCCGTTAGATACTTTTTCTTTTTTTTCTTTAACGAATTTTTTAAAGTTTATTTAATTTTGAGAGACAGAGAGAGAAAAAGCATGAGAGGGCAAGAGGCAGAGAGAGAGGGAGACACAGAATCCGAAGCAGGCTCCAGACTCTGAACTGTCAGCACAGAGCCCGACGTGGGGCTTGAATCTGTCAACCGCAAGATCATGACCTGAGCTGAAGTTGGACACTTAACTGATTGAGCCACCCAGATGCCCCTTTTTCTTTTTAATTTATGATTATTTTGTCAATGTTTATTTATTTTTGAGAGAGAGAGAGAGAGCAAGAGGGTGAAAGGCAGAGAGGGGAGACACAGAATCCGAAGCCAGCTCCAGGCTCTGAGCTGTCAGCACAGACCCTGACTCAGAATGGTGAGATGATGACCTGAGCTGAAGTCAGATGCCCAACTGACTGAGCCACCCAGGCACCCCAGATACCTTTTCAATATTCTGGAATGGAAATCCTGAAGACTGCATTCATTTGCCTGAGTCTAGAGGCACTTAAATTTGCAACATCTGTATTAAAGTAACCTATACTGATTGGAATTCCAGGCATAAATTATGGTGGTGGAAAAGATACTTTGGGGGAAAGAGGCTTCCTGAGCACCCCTCAAGTCTTACAATGTTACTGAGTCCCTATCTTGCCAAGGGATATCTGCTCATCCTAGGAAAGCGTCCCTACGAGAGACAACATGATTGAGGGAGCCTGGGCATCAGCTAGAACAGACCCATTATATTCTGTGGGATCAACTAAAAACACAGTAGCTGCAGCAGCTGAAAAGCACCCTGGGGGACTCAGTCAGTTGGTCGGTGGACTTCAACTCAGATCATGATCTCATGGTTTGTGAGTTTGAGCCCCACATCAGGCTCACTGCTGTCAGTGAGGAGCGCTCTTTGAATCTTCTGTCCCTTCGCCCTCTGTCCCTCCCACCCCTCTCAAAAATAAATAAAACATGAAAAAAAAAAAAAAAGCAGAAGTCCAAGGAACTCCTTGGAGCAACCTCTGCACAAGATTTCTGCTGCCTTCATAGGCTTGACTAGAGCCATTGGGCCTCAATATTGACTGCATATTGCAATTACTTTGGGACCTTAAAATATAGATGTCTCAGTATGATTAACGGGGTTAGATGGGTCATGGGCACTACTTCTTAAAGGTTGGCAAATGATTCTAATGTGCAGCCAGATTAACTACCACTGCCATGCTTTGTGGCACTAAGCTCTTCCACTCCTTGTGAACCTCAGAAGCCACCCTGGACATTTGGTTTAGAAATTCCATTTCTCAGTGCCCACCTTGCCTCCTGACTCCATTGTGATCACTACAGCTGCCTATCTGGTTGCTCTTTGCAAATAACATTTAACCTCTTATGATTAAGTTCAATGATCTTGAAATTTTAACTCTCAGCTGGCAACACAGACCATTTGGCCCAGGCTCAATAAAGGATAATGTAGCCTCTCCCTTACTGGAGCAGCAACAAAGACTCAGGAAAAAGAAAGTGGAAGAACTGAAAAACAACTGAGACAAATCTACAAAAGAGAAGGGTGAAATATGGGTAGGGTGACCAGTTGTCCTAAATTGACTGGGACTGACCCAGATTTTACTTCTGGTGCTGTCCTCGATGCATAGACATTTTCAATTTTTATGAAATTCAAGTTCTCTAGTTTTCCTTCGGTTGCTTGCCTTTGGTGTCATATCTTAGAAAATGTTGTCTAATCCAAGGTCATGCAGATTTACACCTATGTGCTCTGAGAGATTAATAGTTTCTACTCCTATAATTGTACTCCTGTATATACTCCTATATTATATTTCTACTCCTATATCTTTGATCCATTTTAAGTTTTTGTATTAAATGAGATAGGGATCCAATTATTTTCCTTATGGAAATCCAGTGTCCCAGCATCATTTGTTGAAAATACCATTCTTGGGGCATCTGGGTGGCTCAGTCAGTTAAGCATCCAACTTTGGCTCAAGTCATGATCTCATGGTTCATGGGTACGAGCCCCACATCAGGCTCTGTGCTGACAGCTAGCTCAGAGCCTGGAGCCTGTTTCGGATTCTGTGTCTCTCTCTCTCCCTGACCCTCCCCTGCTCATGCTGTCTCTCTCTCTCAGAAATAAATAAAACATTAAAAAATTAAAAGAAGAAGAAAATACCATTCCTTCCCACTGAATGGTCTTGGCACCTTATAAAACCCAATTGACCATAAGTGAATAACTTCATTACTAGACTGTCAATTCCATTCCATTTTCTATATGTCTATAGTACCACTTACTTTACCTATATAGTTAAGTTTTACATTACTTACTATAGCTTTGTAGTAAGCTTTGAAATCAGGGACTGCAAGTCCTCCAACTTTGTTCTTTTTCAAGATTCTTTTGGCTCTTCTGGATCTCTTCAATTTCCATGTGAATTTTAGGATTAGCTTGTCAAAAAAAGTTAGAATTTTTATAGAGATTGCCTTCAATCTGTAGATCATTTGGAGAAATAGTGCCATCTCACAATATTAAACATTTCAATCTATGAACACAGGGTGTTTTTCTAATTTACTTACATTGAAAAATTTTTTTCTCTCAACAATATTTTCACAAGTATACAAGTCTTGCACTTCTCTAAACTTATTCCTAAGTATTTTATTCTTTTCATGTTATTATAAGCACAACTTATTTCTTAGTTTCATTTTCAGATTTTTCATTTCTAGTAAAGAGAAATACAATTGATGTTTTTAAAAGATGTTATCTTTTAAAAGTAATCTCTACACCCAGAGTGGGGCTCCAACTCACAACCCTTAGATCAAGAGTCATATGTCCCACTGACTGAGCCAACCAGGTGCCTCTACAACTGATTTTTATATATTGATATATCCTGCAACCTTGATGAACTGGCTTATTGTCTCTTTTTTGTGTGTGAATTCTTTAGCAGACATTCTTGACTTGTTCCTGACCTTAGGGGAAATGCTTCCAGTCTTTCACAATTAACTGTGATGCTAGCTATGAGTTTTTTATATTGCCCTTGTTATTTTAGGTTGAGAAAATTTCCTTCTTTAACTAGATTGTTGAAGGTTTTTATTGTAAAAGAGTTCTGCATTTTATCAACCGCTTCTTTTTTTTTCATCTACTGAAATGATTATGTAGATTTCCCCCTTTATTCTATTAAAATATTGTATTACACAATACAATGATTATTTTCCATTTGTTGAATGAACTTTTATTCCTGGAATAAATCTCACTTGCTTATGTGAACACATAGGTGTAAATCTTCATGACCTAGGAATAAACAACATTTTCTACTGGGGCGCCTGGGTGGCTTAGTCGGTTAAGCATCCGACTTTCGCTTAGGTCATGATCTCGCGGTTCGTGGGTTCGAGCCCCGCGTCGGGCTCTGTGCTGACTGCCAGCTCAGAGCCTGGAGCCTGTTTCAGCCTGTGACTCCCTCTCTCTCTGACCCTCCCCTGCTCACGCTGTCTCTCTCTCTCTCTCCTAAAAATAAATAAAAAACATTAAAAAATTTAAAAAAAATAAGATATGACACCAAAAGCTCAAGAAACCGAAGGAAAACTAGAGAACTTGAGTTCCATTATTTCTTTTCTTCCCCATTATTTCTTGACAGCACAGACTTTACTTTTACTTCTTTGTGTCACCAAAGCACTCAAACAATACTACCATTGGATCCAGAATTAGTACCCCAGACACGCAGTCATCATTAATAGTACCATCATCTTTCACATTAACATGAGCACAAGGTGTTGATAGGTTCAACTAGAATGACAGGCCCAACTGATTTTATGGACCTTATGATTTAATAAGATAAAAGTTAAAGACTTTTAGCCATAGAGGACTTTCAAATTTTCTAATGTTGTTGAATAATCCTTACATTCCTGGAATAGGCCTTGCTTGGCCAAGATCCTCTATTCTTTTTTTTTTTTTTTAACTGTTTTATTTAAATAGAGCATAACCACAAGAAAAAATCTTAAGTGCCCAGCTTAATGAATTCTCAAAATTTCTGTTTAACCAGTGAATAGACAAAGAAGCAGAACATGATCACTATCCCTAAGCCCCCTGTTGTGCCCCATTTTAGTCACCTTACCACCCAAGAAAGATAACCACTATCCTAATTTTTTTTTAATGTTTATGAGAGGGGGAGAGACAAAACATGAGTCCGGGAGGGGCAGAGAGAGAGAGGGAGACACAGAGCTGTCAGCACAGAGCCTGATGTGGGGCTCGAACTCAAGAACCTGAGATCATGACCTGAGCTGAAGTCAGATTAAGCCACCCAGGTGCCCCTACCACTATCCTAATTTTTAACCCCTCTGATTAGTTTTGCCTGCTTTGAAAACTTTATGTAAAAACAAGAGCAGTCAGGATCATTTCACTCAACACTGTGTTTGTGAGGTTCATCTGTATTGTCGCATGTAGTTATTGGTGGGTCTTCTCCTTGGCAGATAATTTTCCAGTTTATGAATATGTCACAATTTATTAACTCTTTTAATGTTATTGGGCATTTGGGTAGCTTGAGTTTATAAATATTATGAATAGTGCAACCCTATTTCTGTCATATTTTTTTCTTTACATTTTTAAAATATTAACTTATTTTTGAGAGAGGAGACAGAGTGTGAGTAGGGGAGGGGCGGAGAGAGAGGGAAACAGAATCCGAAGCAGGCTCCAGGCTCTGAGCTGTCAGCACAGAATCCAACGCAGGGCTCAAAGCCATATACTATGAGATCATGACTTGAGTCGAAGTCGAATGCTTAACCAACTGAGCTACTCAGGAGCCACTTCTTGTCATATTTTTAGATGAATCCCTCCCTTTTCTCTTGGGGATAGAATGGTTATCCTCAAGATTTCTTACAAATACTGCTTTCTATTCATTACAATGGAGCAATTATGTTTTTAAGATGAAAACTTCAATTTGTCAGGCAACTTTAAATATAATGTTACTCTTTTTCTCATTCCAGGAACATGTAATTTCTTAAGTAAAATCACTAGCATGTATGTCATGCTTAATTCTGGAATTGTGCATAGCTACACTGACTAATACAGTAGCCATTAGGTATATAAGGCTATCAAGCACCTGAAAGGTACTGTAAGTATAAAATATACCAAAGACTCCAAAGACTTAGTACAAAACAAGGAATATATAATATCTCATTAATAATTTTTACAGGAGGTAATGATAGTATTTTGGATATGCTGGGTTAGAACATATTATTAACATTAATATCACATTTTTTAATGTGGCTAATAGAAAATTTTAAATTACATGTGTGGCTCACAATTGTATTTCCATTGGACAGTGCTGGTATATATTATGCAATTAAATAAATGGATAAAGATTGTCTTAATATCTCATATGTATATTACTGAAAGTTCTTTTTGACAAAGATCATGCCATAGGATACTTAATACCGTCCCATACTGACAAACTGTTGCTGGTACATCCTTGATATTTAATAGATACTTCTTAACTGCCTGATAAACCCTATTTATTGCTTTCTTCAGTTAAAATTCCACATTGTTCAGCTACATGATGATATTCCTGAGAGAATAAGAAAAGATGGCAAAATTCTGTAGAGAAATGGAAGAGTAGGAATTGAGTATGAAAAATGTTAATTGGCGACCATTTTAATGTTTCTTTCATCAGAAACAATTTTCTTGGAGTATAGAGTAATACAAAGTCTATGCTATAGTTAGCGCAGCCTATGGATAAGCAAAGTATTTTCAAAGACTGAATCCATTTTTATATTAGTAGGGACTTCTACTTGTTTCCATCATCTATTTCTTTTCTTTTCTTTTCTTTTCTTTTGCCCATTGATACAGTACTCTGAAACAGAATTACTTAGTCATAACAGAAGTAGCACACTACAGATTGATTATTCATTTCACCGGATGTTATCTGAATGAAGAACGACGTTCACTGCCACAGGCCAAAGAGTCAGGGCCTGCTTGGAGAATTGTTCAATATGAGATCCTCTTGCATTATGATTTTGCATTATGCAGACTTTGAAAGACATAAAATGTAGCCTCTCAGTTTTCTCACTATCAGTGAGAAAAAGATGGGCTTCAAAGGATCTCAGAGTCATCTTCTACTTCATCTGACATGAGAAACCTAGGCTGAATTAGAATCTTTTGGTGATAGGGAACAGAGACACATTCAAAGTCACCCCAACATAACCAGTGTCCACTATGAAAGGGTAACTAGAATACAGTCTGGGAAAACGGATGGATCCTGCACAACCTTGGGGACCTGGATAGTCAAACCCCCTGGGGAGCGGGTGTTCATTGCTCTTATTCCATCACTGGGTCTCAGCTTCTCAGACTTCGCTTCTACCATTTCTGCCCCTGCCCACCTTCTGCTTCACCCCAGGGGGTTTCTGCTTACTCAAATGTTTTGCTTTCTGCGGGCCCATTTTCTCTACCCAGCCTGAAGCCCTCTCTCAGCTCCAGCTTTTCTATGAGATAGCTCATTCTCTGCTCTCCTCTTTCAATTTCCGAGGGAGAATCTGATTGCTCACTTAATTATCAGAGTCCCTGTTTGGTGAGGACTGTTTGTTTGTTCCAGGCCACCTTCTTGGATGGTGGCCAGTTGATGGATTGTGTGCTTGTGGGTCACAGGATCACCCTTAATCCAATCAGCTCAGAGAGGGGTTGGCACTTATTTGTTCCATGTTTGCCTTAGGAAAGTTTGGGTCATTTCTCTGAGCAGGGCTTCAGCTTCCCTTTTTTTTTTTTTTTTTAATTTTCAAAATGTATTTATTTATTTGAGAGAGAGAGCGAGCAAGAGAGAGAGAGAGAGAGAGAGAGAGAGAATCCCAAGTAGGCTCCAGGCTCTGAGAACAGAGCCCAACTAGGTGGGCTCCACTTCACAAAGTGAGATCATGACCTGAGCTGAAATCAAGAGTCCCACCTTTAACTGACTGGGCCACCTAGGCGCCCCTCCAGATTTCCTTTCTGAAGGGACTCTGGATATAGCAAGCATCTCTCCTTTTCTCTCTCCTTTCTTTTTGTTCGCGTGCTCGTGCGCGGTCACACACACACACACACACACACACACACACACACAGTAAAACAACAGTGACCAAAATAAAGGAAGTATGAATACACCGAATTATGCAGTTAAATGTAGGAAATAATGAATGAAGAGGAGAAGAAAGTTATATTCACTTGGGATCAAGAACTAACATTGCCCAAGTAAAATTTCTATGTACTAGAAAAAATTAGTTTTCAAGAATACTGCCCTCCCCCCTCCCCCCATCAGTCTATCCTGCTGCCCTGTTCCTGGTTTTCTGAACACCCCTGCTCCAGGCATAGAGGACCAATGTCACGTTCAGTCCGGGAGACCTCAGCAGTCATCACGTTGTGGGCGCTTTATTTCTTATGTTAAAAGAGAGAGATCCTGGCAGGAAATCAACGCCCAGGATAGGAGGTGGGGGTTGGGAATCATTGGCACCGAGAGAGCGAAGGAAAGGTGACGGTCCTCGAAGTTCTGAGTCTGTATTCCTAGAAGCCTCGGGCGCCCCGCCACCTGTCTGGAGTCGGTCCCCTTCTAGAGCGTCTCCTCTCCCGAGTTTGCTTCTCATAGGCTTGTCCCTGGGAGTGTGGGCGGCCCCTTTCCCGAGCGCTTAAACTCACCTCCCACCCCCCTCCTACACACCAGCCTTTCTCTTCGCCTCAGTCACTTCCTTCCCCAGCCTCTTCCTCCTCGGTGAGTTGAAGACATTAGCCAGGTCCGGACCGACTCTGCACCAGCTTTTCCGAGAGAAGATAAAGAGGCGGCTAGGTGAGTGGGTCTCCCGGGAAGGTGATGGGCAGTTACAAAGGATGGACAGGGGTGTCCGGTGGAAGCTAGGCGGCCGGGGGATCGGGGGCTGCGAATGGGAGCCGGGACCGGGAGGGAAGGACCGAGGCGCGTGGAGGTTGTAACTGGGAATTGGGCTGAGACCCGGCAGGGCGGATGGGGTGGCGCGCCCCTACGCCCCCACTTCTGCCGACTTCCGCATCGGCTCACGTGACATAGTGCCGGCCGGCGGAGGGAGGGGGGGGCACCGGGAAGCCGGCAGCGAGGTGAAGGTGTGCTCCGCGGTGCAGCGTGTCCGCTTTGCATGTGCCGGCGGCGCAGGAGCGCGTTCTGCAGCGCGGGGCGGGCGAGGGCTGGGGGCGAGGGGACAGGCTCCCCCGGGGACTGTGGTGGCCCCGCGGCCGCGGACTCGGCGGCGCGGGCGGTAGGTGCGGCCCCGTAGGCTCCACATCGTGGGTGTGGAGGGTGGGGGTGGTGAGAGACTCTGGGGGCGCGGGGAGCCCCGGGCGGGGTCGGTTGCCGTCGCCCCTTGGGCGCGGGCGTTCTCGGCTCGCCGGGGCGCACCGGCCACCGGGGGAGCGCTGGGCGGGCGGCACTGGCGCGGGACTGGCCGAGACAAAGGCTTCCGGGACGCGGCCCTGCCCGCGGGGGCTGCCCCGGAGTCAGCAGTGCGGCCCTGGCCCCGACTTCCCTGGCCCCGACCCTGCCCTGGGGAGGGTGGTGACCGTGTGATGGCCTGCAGGGAACAGGGGTTTGGGACCCCTTCCGGGCCGGCTCCCTAACTTGGAGCACGGATGACCAAATATGGAGCGTGTGCGCGCCAGAGGGCTGGCAGGAAGGAACCCGAGTCTTCCTCTGACCCCCACCAGCTGCTGGTCGGGGATTGCGAAGGGCCGCAGAAAAAAGTGGCCAGCCCTTGTGTGCCGCTGTGGAGCTGGGGGAGCTGGGGCTGGTTCCCAGGCGTCGCCGCTCCAGCCGGCTTTCTTCCTCGAGCATTAGAAAATCTCCATGTACTGCCTCTAAACTTAAAACAAAAACTGTAAGAAGGTCCTTAAATATATTCTTAAGTGTATATTTCAGCATATGGCCCAATCCTCCGACATTCCGCTTTCTTTGTGATGCCCACGCACAATGCCTAATTAGATTCTGACACAGTTAGAGGGCCCGGCTAGCATCTGCCACCACCGCCTTCCCTTGAGCCTCCCACTGAAAATCTCTTTCTTCCCCTTAGACTTGCTTTGCTGATGGCTTCTCTCTTCATTGTTCTTGATCTTGTGGCTTTCCCCAGTCCCAGGCTTCTGTCCTTATAAAATGTCATGGGCTTTCCAATGTGTAACAACAATGAGTATCTCTCTCCCCTTTGTCCTTGCTAAGTAATAAAATAAAGAAATAAATCATGGCAAATTGTGTATGCTAGCAATAGTTCCTAAGCCTGTTATATTCCTACTGGTAGGGGTCTGGGCAGGGAGCCTTTCTTCTTTGTAAGTGTTCTGCCTTAGTGAGTACTCAGCATATAATATTTCCCACAAACACAACTCGCTATTATATTTAGCACACTTTGCATACTAACCAGGAAGAAGATGAAGAAAAAGAAGAAAAGAAAAAAACCAAAATGATGTTGTAGAAACAGCAGTTAATTGTGGGACAACAGCATTTAACTGAGCCAGTTTCATCATCCATAAAATGGGGATAAATAAGAAATACTTTGCAAAGTTTTCTTGGGATTACATGAATTAACAGAGATGAGGAATTTCGTGTGTAATTCACTATAAAGAAATGCTGGTTGCCTTCCTTTATTTTATTTTTAATATTTTTATTTATTTCTAGGAGAGAGAGAGACAGCGTGAGCAGGGGAGGGTCAGAGGGAGAGGGAGATACAAACTCTGAAATAGGCTCCAGGTTCCGAGCTGGCAGTCAGCACAGAGCCTGACACGGGGCTCGAACCCACGAACCCGAGATCATGACCTAAGCGAAAGTCGGACGCTTAACCGACTAAGCCTGGACTAAGCCACCCAGGCATCCCTGCCTTCCTTTCTTTAAACTGCACCTGCATACATCCGCTTAATTTGATGCAGGTATTCACATTAATAGTGGAATTTCCTCGCTGAGTCTCATTATTAAAGGAGAGCTAGGTCGGAAATGTACTGCTGATGATAGGGGTGAGTGGGGGGATAGTGTTAAAGAGATAAATGTTCAAAGTGGGGGGAAGCCAGAAAGTCAGAATTGGATATTTGACTCCCTCTTCTGTCCAGTGTGGGCTAGTTTCCTCAGTAGCCCTCACAGATCCATACTACTGCATCAATGCTACCAATAACGGGTGCAAACCTGATTCATTGTTAGACAGTTTTGATTGTTAGGAAAATTTTATATGGCTCCCAAATCTGCCTATTCGATCTATCCATCCTTCCCAGTAGAGCAACATGAAGCACATCGCATAAGTGTGTAAAGGAAGCTTTAACTTTAAAAAATAGTGGCAAGTCTTCTCTAGACTGACTTTATGGGTCAGGAGTCTTTGGCGTACAAGCCTGAAGAAGACCTAGTGAACCCAGGGAGGTCTCCCAGCTCCTGTGGGTCCTGGACTCCTCTCTGAGATGAATGGTCCTCACCACAGGTCTCCATTGCAATCAGGCTGTACTGGACACTGCCCAGGGAAGGATGCCGTGCCCTGCGTGTGACCCAGTGGCATCATCGCATGAATCATTGTCCTGTATTGATCTGTTTTCCCCACTGGTGCGGCTCCGGGAAGGTTGGGAGTGTGTTCCTTTATCTTGGCACTCCAGCTTCTAGCTCAGGAGCTGCCTCAAATGTGCTGTGCTTTTTCCTCCTTGGTTTCTGTGCTTCTTGCATGCGCTCATCCCCATTCATAGAGCCCCCTTTGCCAATGGTCTGCCCAGTCCACATCTCTCCACTGACCTCTACGAAGTCTTCTGTGGCTCCCTCCTTTGTGCTCCCATAATGCCTTGGACTCACGAGTCTGAGAATGCTATCACATAGCTATTATCCAACCCACATCTTTCTATGTTCTGAACAGTGAGTTCCCTGACAGCAGGACCTGTGTCACTCGCCTTTGTATTTTTGGTGCAAAGCAGAGCACCGTGAGGATGGGCTTAGAGTTAATAGTGGGTACAAGGAAAATAGCTGCACTCTCCCCAATATCCTCTGTAGAATAGGAATAGGGTCAGCACAAAGGGACAGGTGTAAAGATATAAAGAGGAAATGGAGGTAGTCTGGTGTCATGTACACCACACAAGTACTTTTAGGAAGAAGGACATGGCAAATTAACAATGACAAATGCAATATGAAAATAAGAAATGGCCCTTAGATTTGGCAAGATGTGGTTAATGGGATATAGAAATGGTAATAATACACTTACTTTCTTCCCCAGGCAGCAATGAATGTGGATCACGAAGTTAACCTCCTAGTGGAGGAAATTCATCGTTTGGGTTCAAAAAGTAAGTATGAGGGGCACCTGGGTGGCTCCGTTGGTGAAGTGTCCAACTCTTGATCTCAGCTCAGATCATCACCTCACAGTTCATGAGTTCAAGCCCCGCATTGGGCTCTGCGCTGATGGTCCAGAGCCTGCTTGGGATTTTGTCTCTCCTTCTCTCTGCCCCTCCCCAGCTTGTGCTCTCTCTCTCTCTCTCTCTCTCCAAGTAAAAATAAATAAAACTTTTTTAAAAAATTAAAAAGTAAGTATTATAACATAGACACAGTATTCTGCATTCACCTCAGAGCAGGAAGGACCAACTTTTTTGGTAGAAGCCAATGAAAGAGTCACCGGACTTCAGGACATAGTTATAGAAGCTCTGTCCTCAGCCATGGAGTGGATTTTGGAGACACAGAGTCTTGGGGGATATTGTGATTCTCTATGCAAGGAACAGTTGAGTTATTTCATTATCCTTTGAATGCAAAGAAAATTGCTATGCTTTTTATTCTGGCTGCACTGAAATCTGGGAATTAAATCACAGTGAAATTTTCATTTGCCACACTATTAAAATTCACCTTTTTCTGCTTTATCTTGCCACCATCTCATAAACTTCCAAATGACTACGGACTCAGATTGAAATTATATTAAATTGTCTTTATTTTCTCCAAGTTCTTGACTTTTGTACAGTTTTATGTACATATAACTAAACTTTAGGTAATTTTTTTAAGTCAGCTTTCCCTTCAGCAACATATAAACAGCTACTGTGAAATCAGTGCCATGTAAAATTGGTAGGTTTAGTATCCTTTTCCAACGATTTCATCAATCCTTATTGATGAAAATAACCATTATGTTTGTGGCTCTCAGTATTTGCACATCTCAGATAAGATATATAGAGTTTGGGGAACATTCTGAAAATCATAAGAGCCATAGACATATTCAGCAACAGCTAGGGTAATGGAACTCTGAGTTTTAAAATGACATCACGTGGGGCGCCTGGGTGGCTCAGTCGGTTAAGCGTCCAACTTTGGCTCAGGCCATGATCTCATGGTTCGTGGGTTCAAGTCCCATGTCAGGCTCTGTGCTGACAGCTCAGAGCCTGGAGCCTGCTTCGGATTCTATGTCTCCCTCTCTCTCTCTCTCTGCCCCTCCTCTGATCACTCTGTCTCTCAAAAAAAAATTTTTTTAAAATGTTAAAAGGACATCATGTAAGTGAAAAATAGCTTTAAAAAGTACCTCATAAGCCTGTTTCATATTTTCTATCTCCTCTCTCTCTGCCTCTTCCCCTGCTCACACTCTCTCTCAAAAATAAAAATGCCTTAAAAATGTTTTCATAAAAAGAAAATAAGTAAATAAATGAAAAATACCTCAGAAGAGTTGTTTTGTCATCACAGTTTGACTCTTTTAAAACTCTGTCTGCTTTCAAATCACAAATCATTTGAAATAAGACATCCTTGGAATTCCATTGAGCCATTAGTTTCAAATGTCCCCTGTAGTAGGTCTCTACTCTTGATGTAACATTACCACAAACTGAGTGTCATAAAACAACACGTTGAATATCTTAACACTAACGTAGGTTGGGTGTCCGGTCTTAATCTCTTTAGGCTGCTGTAACAAATTACCTCAGGCTGGGTGGCTTATAAGCAGCGGAAGTGTATTTCTCCTATAGTTCTAGAGGCTGGAAGTCCACCGTCAGGATGCCTGGCCAGTCAGGCGAGAGCCCTCTTCCACTTGTAGATTTGTTGTAGCCTCACATGGTGGAAGGGGCTAGGGATCTCTTCGCAGCCTCTCTTATAAGGAACTGATCGTTGTGACTCACGACGTTATATCTGTACACACTCATGACTTTAGCACCTCCCGAAGTCCCCACCTACTAATATCATTACCTTTGGGGGTTAGGATTTGCATATGAATATTGGGGGGATACAAACACTCAGACCATAGCAAATTCTGATAAACATCTCCTTGGGCTAAAATCAAGGTGTTGGCAGTGTGTTCCTGCCTAGAGGTTCTGGAACGTCTGTTTCCTAGCCTCTCTCTAGCTCCTAGAGTCAACCTGCATTCTTTGGTTTGTGGCCCCCTTTCTCCATCTTCAAAGCTGGCAACAGCTGGTTGTGCCCTCATTTTGCATCACTCTGACCTCCTCTTCAGCCTCTCCCTTCCATTCTTAAGGACACTTGTGATTACCCAGTGTAATTGGGCTCACCCAGATAAGTCCAGGATAATCTCGCCATTTCAAGGCCCTTCATTTGATCACATCTACAGAGTTCCATTTGCCAATAAGATAACATATGGTTTCTTGGGATTAGGACATGGGAATCTTCGGGGAGCCCTGTGGAGGCTAACATTCAAATTCAGTATGGTCCCAGAAAAGTAGATTATTGGAAGCTATCGTAATTGGGGCACTCAATAAAGCCTTGAATAACAGGCAAGAATTTGAAATATACAGCAGGTCAGTATAGGAGGAAATGCATGAGGTGAATTTGGGGTGTTTGTGGAGAACACTGGAGAGATGTGGAGAATGTAACGTACTTACTTTTCCAATCAAATGGACCATCTTTCCTAACCCCATTTTTCTCCCACCCAGTTCACTACATCCATTTGATGGAAGTTTCCTGAGTATTATTTCCAACAGGGATTTCTCTACCTGTGTTCCTCATTTCTACCTTTCCAATTTCTCTGGGGCTCTGTAAGGTCATGTTGCTCTTAAGAGTAGTACTATTGTTTAGATTGTTAAAGATATTAAAGATGTATTTCCAGTGCTTTGTAGGATTTTCTTCTCAGATCTTTCTCCATGTTAGCCTAGGGTTTATTGGTCACATCAAATACCCTAAAACAGCATTATTATTCTACAAGGGCAAACTGAACCTGCACTTAAAATTAGCAACTTTCCAAACTAGGAGACTACAGCGTAATCATCATAATTTCTGTAAGGATGAAACATTTTGAACTTTGCCACTTCACCAGGCCTCCTAAACTAACGTGTTCCTGGAAATAGATGACCTCTTGAGCTGGAAGGCATCTATGGGGATACGTTATGATTAACTATATAAATTGTGTCTAGGATAATTTTGACTAATGTAAATTATGATTTAGAATAATTATTTTTAGACTAATCTAAATATGATGTACTAGGTGAAGTTAGAAATTGATGGACTTAGTTTTATCTATTTCTTTTAAGATAAAGTCCTTTAAGGGATGCCTGCGTGGCTCAGTCAATTTAGCGTCCAACTTCAGCTCAGGTCATGATCTCACAGCTCATGGGCTTAAGCCCTGTGTCAGGCTCTGGGCTATCAGCACCTATCCGGAGCCTACTTCGGATTCTGTGTCTCCCTCTCTCTCTGCCCCTCTCCCACTCACACTGTCTCTTAAAAATAAATAAATGTTAAAAATTTTAAATAAGGGTGCCTGGGTGGCTCAGTCGGTTAAGCGTCCAACTTCGGCTCAGGTCATGATCTCATGGTTTATGGGTTGAAGCCCTGCGTCTGGCTCTGTGCTGACTGCCAGCTCGGAGCCTGGAGCCTGTTTAAGATCTTGTGTCTCCCTCTCTCTCTGACCCTCCCCTGCTCATGCTGTCTCTCGCTCTCTCTCTCTCACACAGAAATAAATAAAATATTAAAAAAATTTTAAATATAAAAAGTAAAATGAAATAAAGTCCTTTAAAGTCTTTCGTTTTTCATCCACTGGGAAAAAAATAAGTGGATAAAGATTATTTGGAGATTTAAATTCTCTCATTTGGCAACTGTTTCCTGAGTGCTGCCTTTTGTGCTCAAGTGCAGAAAATGTGAAAATAAATAAAATTCCACCCCTGTGGACCTCTGTAGGTAGTGCAAAGACAGAGAGATGAACTGGACACTCATATTGGGAAGTGGTTTAGAGCATGGGCTCTGGAGTCAGACTCTTTAGGAATGAATCCCAGCTCGCTTACCACTTACATTGTGACCCTGGGCACATTGCTAAACATTTTTGTGCCTTGGTTCCCTTATTTGGATTAAAATACCCTATTTCAATGATTCAAAGAGGGAGACACAGAATGTGAAACAGACACCAGGCTCTGCATTGTCAGCACAGAAGCCGATGCAGGGCTTGAGCTCACGAGCCATGAGATCATGACCTGAGCCAAAGTCAGACAGATGCTCAGCCTACTGAGCCAACCAGGCGCCCCTGGAAGTTTAATTAGAACATAAAATAATGGTGTTTCTTGCACCATTCAATTGTGCCTTACCTTCCATGAAAGGAGGATTGAGCTTTAATGGCTATAAAATGCATTGAACAGTTCTAGGAACATAGTACTCAATACACGTTAGCTGTTATTACTATAATTGATGGTGAGTGCTTTGATATATACTTAATTTTATAAGAAGAGTTATTAACTCAACTGAGGGAATCACAGAGGACTTCTCAGAAAAGGCGACATTTGAGCCCATTCTTGAAGAAAAAGAATTTAGCTGGAGAAAGGGGTCTGGGAGGCTGGGCCGATGGCTCGACTTCGGCAGAACCGCTAGGGCAGGGGTGCTCTCATGTCGCCTTGGGTAACAGCAAGTCGTTGATTTTGCCTGGATCAAAAGGTGCATAGAATGCTATGGCAGAGACAAGATGAGAGAGTGCAAGGTCAGAGGATGAAGGGTCTTACCTACTGTGCCACAGGCATCGCTAGTTGAAGGTGGTACGGAGCTATTGAAAGATTCAAGTGGAAGAGTATCAGTCAGGGGCACCTGGCTGGCTTAGTCACGGAGCATGTGACTCTTGATCTTGGGGTCATGAGTTCAAGCCCCACGTTGGGGGTAGAGTTTACTTAAAAAAAATCAATCAGATTTGTATCTTAAAGGTTTCCTTCACATTTTTTATTCTGCACCAATATGGAGGATGTACTGGGGGCAGAAATGGAGAAGGGGAGGCTGGTGAGGAGTCTTGCAGTGAATCCACATGAGAATCAATTCCAGTCTGAACCAAGAAATTAACTGTCCATGGAGAGGAGACTAGAGCGACAGAAGATACAAAGGAAGTGGAATCACTTGTGAGGTTGAAGAGTGAGTGGGCAGAGCTCCAAGATTATACCCAGATTTCTGCTTCTGGTGCCTTTAAAAAATTTAACCTGGGGGTGCCTGGGTGGCTCAGTTGGTTAAGCGGCTGACTTTTGCTCAGGTCATGATCTCTCGGTCTGTGGGTTCATGCCCCATTTGGGGCTCTGTGCTGGCCACTCAGAGCCTGAAGCCTGCTTCCAATTCTGTGTCTCCCTCTCTCTCTGCCCCTCCCTTGCTTGATCTCTGTCTCTCTGTCTCTCTCTCTCTCAAAAATAATAAACATTAAAAAAAATTTTTTTAAATGTGACCTGAATGGAGAATTTACCATATGCTGAGATCTCCATAAAAGCCTTTGCATCTATTCTATCTTTTCATCTTTGCAACAATCTGTGAGGGGTTCTTTGACCCTCATTGTATGGATGAGGTAAGTGCAGCTCAGAGAGCTTGGAGGCCCTGTTCAAGTTTACCCGGCGGCTCCTGTTTCTGTGACCAGTTAAAGATTCTTGTTGCTGCTGGAAGTTTAAAAGTCAAAGTTTAAACAAGCCAGGCATGGACAAAGTCTCTTGTTCCCTTTACAAACTTATTTCCTTCTTCTCGTCTGACATGGTTTATTGGAGGTGAGTGAATTAGCCACCTATATCCTGCTCCCACACTTGTTTCCCTCATATGTGTCTGTGACCTTGGCACACTCCCCCACTTCTCTCACTCATAACTGAGCCAATGCCACTGGCTGAGCATTCAGCGTGAGCCGGCCACTGCTGAGTACTTCAGACTGGGTCCTCCTGCAGCACTGTGCAGGATTACAACAGTACTGTTCCCATTTTGCAGATAAGGAAACTGAGGCTAAGTTGCCGGAAGCCAAACAACTAGTAGGTGCCATAGATTTTTGACTGAGGACTATCAGGTGTTTAAGAAGCTCCATGTTACACTCCCTTTATTTATTTTTAATGTTTATTTACTTTTAGAGAGAGAGAGAGAGAGAGAGAGAGTGTGTGTGTGTGTGTGTGTGTGTGTGTGTGTGTGTGCACAAGCAGGGGTGGGGCAGAGAGAGAGAGGGAGACACAGAATCTGAAACAGGCTCCAGGCTCTGAGCTGTTAGCACAGCCCAGCCCGACGTGGGGCTCAAACTCACGAACTATGGCATCGTGACCTGAGCCGAAGTTGGATGCTTAACTGACTGAGCCACCTAGGCAACTCCTTTTTTTCTTTTTAAAGTTTATTTACTTACTTTGAGAGAGAGAGCACAAGGAGGGGAGGGGCAGAGAGAGAGGGAGAGAGAGAGAATCCCAAGCAGGTGTGGCACCGTCAATGCAGAGCTCGATGTGGGCCTTGAATCCATGAACATCAAGATCATGACCTGAGCCGAAACCAAGAGTTGGATGCTTAACCAACTGAGCCACCCAGGCTCAGTGCACCCACAGGTTGCACTCCTTTTAAAGGCCAGGGTCGGTGCCGCCTCCTCCACGAAGCCTTCCTTTCCCATCTAGCCCAGAGTCATCTTGCCTTTCTCCAACTGCAAGATGAACTGTCTTGGCTATTTACTGGACTTCCAATCACTTATTGCCTTGTACTGTTGCTTTACTTATGTGTATATTTCTTATTCCCTCATGGGAACTACAGCCATTTCTTCAAAAGTTAGGAAGTGATTCTACACTTCCTTCTACATGCCTCCGATGCCCAGCACAGCACTGCCCTCACAGTAGGAGTATACTAAGGCCTCAGGTTGGAAGTTCTAGCTGGGGGGGGGGGGGGG